>NW_022987574.1:2342035-2974258 GCF_902827165.1 Trematomus bernacchii | reverse complement strand
GAGTGATCTATCGCCATGGCAACGGCATATGGTGACATCCCATAATTGGCATAGTGCTGTTGAGGGCCAGACTATTAACTGTCATCTGAAGTCTGGTGCAGTTTGGAGCATTTTCCATTGACTTAAGACAACATCGTGTTTTACGGCGTGGGATGCGTTGCCATGGAAACGGCATACGGTGAGATCTCAGATTTCGCGTAGAGCTGTTGAGTCATGGACCAGTGATATAAAAGTGAAGATTGGGGGACGATGGGACCGTGTCCATTGGGTTACAGCAACACCGTGTTTTATGGCGAAGGATGCGTTGCCATGGAAACGGCATACGGTGAGATCTCAGATTTCACGTAGAGCTGTTGAGGGCCGGACCATTAACTGTCATCTGAAGTCTGGTGCAGTTTGGAAGCTTTTCCATTGAATTAAGACAACATCGTGTTTTACGGCGGGATGCGTTGCCATGGAAATGCATACGGGTGAGATCTCAGATTTCACGTAGAGCTGTTGAGTGGCCGGACCATTAACTGTCATCTGAAGTCTGGTGCCGTTTTGAACCTTTTCCATTGAATTAAGACAACATCGTGTTTTACTACGGCGTGGGATGCGTTGCCAATGGAAACGGCATACGGTGGAGATCTCAGATTTCACGTAGAGCTGTTGAGTCATGGACCAGTGATATAAAAGTGAAGATTGGGGGGACGATGGGAACCGTGTCGATTGGATTTACAGCGACACCGTGTTTTATGGCGAGGAATGCGTTGCCATGGAAACGGCATACGGTGAGATCTCAAATTTTCACGTAGAGCTGTTGAGTCATGGACCAGTGATATAAAAGTGAAGATTGTGGGACGATGGGACCGTGTCGATTGGATTTACAGCGACACCGTGTTTTTACGGCGAGGAATGCGTTTGCCATGGAAACGGCATACGGTGAGATCTCAAATTTCGCGTAGAGCTGTTGAGTCATGGACCAGTGATATAAAAGTGAAGATTGGGGGACGATGGGACCGTGTCCATTGGGATTTACAGCGACACGGTGTTTTATATGGCGAGGGATTCGTTGCCATGGCAACAGCTTTTGAGGAAAACTCACTTTTGTCATATGAATGTGGTTGAGGGCCGGACCATTAACTGTCATCTGAAGTCTGGTGCAGTTTGGACCATTTTCCATCGAGTTATGACAACACTGTGTTTCAATGGCGAGGGATCTGTCGCCATGGAAACAGAATTTGATGACACCCCATAATACGCCTAGATGTGTTGAGGGCTGCATCGGTATCAAACCTGTGAAGTTTTGGGCCGTTTGGAGCATGTTAACTGGAGTTATGAGAAAACCGTGTTTCACGGCGACCATTTTGTTACCATAGCAACGACATTTGACTAAATCTCAAAACTGACACAAATATGTCTTTAGGGCTGTACACATGTGAAGTTTGGGGCCGTTTGGAGCATGTGAAATTGAGTTATGTGGAGTTAAATGAATACACTGTTCAAATTGAAAGCTGCTTTATTCTGAAAACCGGATGTTCACACACTCGACTTCCGGTTTTCGCAGTCAACTTCAGGTTAGCATTGGCAGTTTCCCAGCGGAGTGAAGAAACACATGAAACTCACGGGACTCACTACTCAGTTTATACTGTGTTTTGTTTCAATTAATGCATCATTCAGTTACAAATATGTGATATATCTGAACAACAAAGTGGTCAAAAATTATTTTATTCATTTATTGGAAACATTTTCATGATCACTTTTTCGTTTTACATTTTCATTTATTGTCATTTCCATTCAGTCAGTCATTAAGTGCTATTTAACATGTTAATGTGCTACATATCCACACAAACAAAGTGTGCAATCCAATGATTAATGAATGTTAATCTAACTGGGTTTTGATAGATAACATATCTCTTTTTCTTCTCTGAATTATTTTATTTCTATTGTGCACTCTAATCAATATTAATCCAACTATTGTTCGTTTATACATTTTAAGAATGGCGTTCATCTTTTTGAGAATGAGTTCTTATTTTATTTAATGTATTTGGGTCTACAACAGATGATACAAATGTTTGTGTCAGTAATGTGTACTAACAGAGGCGCAGGGTGTTTGTGAAAATAACGGGGACAGAGCTGCTGTCAGACGAACAGCTGTGCGGCGTCATCACAAACGGACGTCGCTTCACGTGACGCTCCGGAGGAAAGGACGTCCCATTGCTCTTAAAACTCATTTCCCTGCTTCTCGTGGTTTCCTTGCGTCTCTCCATGCTTCCCTGGTGGGAGGGACTAAACGCAGGGAAACGACGTAAGTGAGGGACGCAAGGATTCCATTTAATCGACCTGAGAAGGACCCCAACTCAGTGAAAGCACCGCCTGATGACCAATCAGAGCTCAGTGTGCAGAGTGTAAAGCTATCAAGTCATATTACAGGATAAAATAAATACAGTTTAAACTGCTGTAGGCTATGCAGGAAAAGAGGTCCGGCAAAAGATCACCGACTGTGTGAACATGAAACAAAATAGAATATCACTGCCCATCTTCAGAGCAATCTGAATATTATTACATTTGCAGCAAGCAAGCTTACTTAAATATCTGCCACAAGATAAGTAACCGGAGCAAAGCAACTCAGAGCATTGCGTAGAGTCTGCGACACTGTGCAGACGTGTCGCACTTATCATTCACATCACATCATCTCACATCATATCATATATTTCCTATCTGTATCAGATTCTCGAGCCGTTTCTGGTCGTGCACACTTACATTGTCACATACTGTATGCCAAAGTATGAACTGCAACACATTAAGTTGACGAAACACTCGAGTCAAACGTAATTAAAGTCAGATCCATTCAAACCTGTTAATGTATGCATTCAAACACTCGGTCATTTTTGTACCAGCTGTTATATTTTCACCTTGCAGCTATGCTGCTTTTACTCTGGATTATGTGTTAAAATCATGGATGTTTAAAGTTTATCTTCTTCATATTTGTCTAACATACATGATAGTTTACTTCATTCATGAAGTATAATGCTGCGCTGTCAGTAGTACGCTTCTCCAGGTTTGTGATTGGTCAAATGTTGCTAACCCCGCCCCTTTCACGTAAAAGCGCTCAGAGAAACCCTGGGTTGATTTATCGATCAGGCTAACGTTGTATCTGCTCCGTCCACACTCACAAGAACATATACAACAGCGACTGTATTCACCATGACACAGACAGTCTGTGTTTTGTTCATGTTTAACTTTTGTCCAGTTTCTGAACAGATATGAGGAGCTGTAAGCTCTGTGTGCTAACAGCTGATGGTTTTCTGATTCAACGTAGGTGACGGCAGGCTGAGATCCTCATCGCTGATTGGCTACCGCGAGAATGCGTCTCACACGCGCACACACACACACACACACACACACACACACACACACACACACACACACACACACACACACACACATTAGCACAGCAACCACATCATTTTTTTACTGTAAATATTAACTATTTCTATTGGAAGGCAAACAAAAAATGTAACAGAAGGAGAGCTCTGATTGGTCGCTCATTTTTTTAAATGTGATATTCATAAATGCATAACATTGCTAACCCAGCAAGCAGTTGATATTCAAATGTAAATATTATATATTTCGATTTTTGTAAGTCATTCAACTATGAACAATTAAATATATTTCAAGGTATACTATATTCAGGGTTCCTGCAGGTTTCGCCTACTCAAATTTAAGGGTTTGTAAGACCTTTTTAAGACCACTGAATAGAATTTAAGACCTATTTCACGGCAAGAAAGTATGAAGGAAAATTGCTATGAAAGAAGAAATACGTCCC
Organism: Trematomus bernacchii; assembly: GCF_902827165.1. Lineage (NCBI taxonomy): Eukaryota > Metazoa > Chordata > Actinopteri > Perciformes > Nototheniidae > Trematomus > Trematomus bernacchii. The sequence goes on along the minus strand of NW_022987574.1, from coordinate 2,970,447 downwards.
ATAATTACTTACAAAGTAAATGTAAAGGCATAACAGTACAGCACTGTGTTAGGGTGTTAGACAAAAAGTGTATGTGTGTGTGTGTCTGTGTGTTAGGGGTGTGCAATTAATCATATTTTAATCGCAATTACGATTTTGGCCTGCCACAATTACGAAATTATTTTGCTTTGCTAGATTGTGACAGTGCACTACAACATATTTGATCTAATTAATTTTAGTCTAATTTATTTTATTATCATATTTATACATGTTTAATAGCTTGTGGAAGTGCGCTCCAAAATATTTGTTGATCTTGTTTATTGGTATTTATTATTTTGATATTATTTATTTAAATGTATAATTTATTTAATTTATTTTTGCATTGGTTTTGCAGTTGAATTATAGGTTCAGGGTAATCAACAGTTAAAAAGATACTGTTCAAATTATTATTTGTTTTAAATAATTAACACATTAGCAAAACAAACGCTAATTTATTTTTCAAAAGGTGCAGCGGGCTTCAAACACGTTCCCCTCCACTGGTTTCAACCAAGCACTAAATTCGATGTTTTCCAACCAAATACGGTTGAACTTACACTTCCCCATATTTATTTGTAAGTAGATTTGAAGATACATGAGTTTCTGACTGTCGCTAGCTGAAGCTTGCTTGCTAGGTTACTAGCTGGGTGTTCTCCAATAAGGGGCCGGGGGAAACAAAGTTAGTGATTACTGGTTCCATGTTGATTTATTTCAATACAAATTGTTGGGGGGAACTGAAAGGCTCTTACCGTACTGGTTACTTTGCAGCCCGGACATTTCCCCCAAAACACATTTAGACGCTATCGCAACACAGAAAGACCTTTCAAATCCGATCATTTTTAAGACCTTCTAAATCATATTTAAGACCTTTCTTATTTTTTTGGTCATATTTAAGACCTTTTTAAGGCCTTAAATTCAGATTATAAAATGTAAGACTTTTTAAGACCCCGCGGGAACCCTGTATATTTCTATATATATATATATATATATATATTTATTTGCTTTCATTGGTTAGATGACAACAACATGGCTGACAGTTAAGACACACACAGACACCCCAGATAGCAAAAAGTAATTGAATCAACATTGAGATATTGTCACGCTGAAGATTTCAATCAACATTGATGTCAGAGATTGAAAATGAACTAACAAAAAAAGAGCCATTATTTATTCAGTTGATTATTACGATTTAATTCAATTATATGAACATTTTGTACATTTTTTGTCTACTTTAGCACACAAAACATTCTCTCTTTTAAAGGTCTTATCATATGCTTTTCTGGTTATTACCCATCCCCTTGTGTGTTATGTAGGTTTTTCTGCATGTAAACGGTCTGCAGAGTCACAAACCCTCAAAGTACACCCTGTAGCGAGTAAAACTCTAACACAGAAAATACCTGTCTATGCAGCGCTGTATGGAAGCTGTCAGCCGACTCGCCCAGCCCAGCTGTGTGTGTGTGTGCTCAGGCTGAGTTCCTCTGTGTCTCGCTGTCTCGCAGACCCCATGCCATCATCATGTTCTGTTTAAAGCAGCTTTGCTAGACGTTGATAACATGCATTCTTCACATGCTGAATATATGGATTTGAAAAAATGCACGTTTTGCAACATAACACAAGTTAAGGACATTTCTTGACATAATAAACATCTAGCAAAGCTGCTTTAAACAGAAAATGACGATGGCCTTTGAACACAGATTCTGAGGATGGTTTCTGCTTCTGCTTTTATCCATCAGGTCAAAATAGGATTCACACACCTGGCATCATTGTGATATATCAGGCCTCAGCCTCTTCAGCACATCACAATCAAAGAATTTAAGAATAAACAAATATAACAATTACAATCCAGTGCCTCTTGTCAACTGGCAACTCACAATTCCACACATTTCAATTTCACAGGCAAATGGGACTTCATGCTTAAAATGACTGCATGTGCAAGTACATACATTGAAGTTTTACCTGATCACTAACAATGAACTTGAACAGTAGAAATACTGGATATGCCCCTCTTTTGAACTGGCAACTTACACATCCACACATTCTTTGATTCTCTATTTCAGAAGGGAACTTATATGCTTCAAATGAAATGAATGCTGTGAGGTTTTACATGAGCACTAACCACAATGCACTAGAACAGGCGAAACATAGGTTAAAGTCATGTCTGGCTTCCCCATTAACATTCACAGCAAAAGCTTTGTTTTCCGAGAGCTTATGCGCTGCGAGCGTCGAGAGCCAAGCTCTTAAAAGATAGTCTGAATGGCTTCAAAGGTATACCTCATTTCCTTTGGAAAACCCATGTTCATTGCATAAAGTAGGCCAAAGAGGTATGCAAAGGCAGTAGAGAGGTCTGGTAGGTCATGCAGTACAATGGTCCCTTCCAACACAACAGCCACGTCTCGCACATTTGGCGATATGGCGGCATCATCATCTTCAATGACGGTGAGGATGGCCACAGACACACCTCTGAGCAATCGTTCTTCATGGTCAGTGTCCTGAGGAAAAGTAAAATATGCATGAATGAGTGCTATGGAAAACTAAACAACAAAATACATATCCACTGATTGTAACTTTAGCACCAATCTACTGAGTCTTACCATTCAGCTTGTGGAAGTTATAATTGCAAATCAACAGCACGGCATCTCTGGGCTCAAAATTAAATCTTACACAAAGTGTATTGTGCATAAAATGTATAACTAGTTTAGCTAGTTCCAAAGGTAGATAAAATAGCTAAGTGTGTTTGGTCTAACTTGAAACGTGTGTTTTGCTCCGCTCATCGGTCCGTCAGCGGCTGAGCTTTAGGTGAGCACTGAGCTGCGTGACCTAAACACGGCAAGTGTTGCGGCAAAGTATATATTTTTTCTCTCTCTCTTAATTCCCCAAGCCCCAAAATTCACTCGATGATTAATATACCCGTTTTAGGAAAAGTCACGAAGTTTGAGATGTGTTTTACCCTCAACTAAACAACAAGACCTGTAACACAACAATGTCAGAGTCACCGGCTGCCGGCTACCCCAATAAACAGACGTTAATAACCGGTGTAACGGCGGAACAACAATGCCGCCCCCCCCCCCCCGTTCCGTGTATCGTCACACATACACACAAGTTCTGTATAAAACGTATGAACACGGCTCACAGCGAAAATGTATAACACATACATTTCCGCCAGTCAAGGCTAAGTTTCAACACAGTGGCAACGTTGTCATATCCCAATCAATGCTGTGTGTAAAGTTATAGCGTTATATGTCTGGCTCGGTTTACTTTAACACCGGTCATCTCACCATTTAAATGCATTATAGACGCCTTCAGGTGCTTGAACATAAATTCAACGCCATCTGTAGCTAAGCTAGCAAACCTAACTGTGGTGGGTAGTATCTATCTTTTGGTTTAAATAGTACAGTGCACTTTACTGTTAACATTCCTTGTTAGGTAAAACACACACTTACCTGATTAGGCAAACGAGGTAGACAAATGTCCCAAGAATCCCCAACGTCACAGCGATGTGTCTGACAAATTCACTCAGCGCAGCTCGCCCGCTCAGAGACAGTGACAGCCGGGACCCTGCAGAAACCCCGTAGACGAAAGCAATGCGCATGCGCGCACTGCATAGCAAGCAGTTGACATTCAAATGTAAATATTAACTATTCTGATTGGAGGGGAGAAAATACATATTTTAAGAAGGAGAACTCTGATTGGTTGCTCATTTGATATATGTATTGACGTTCAACTTTTACTGGTTCTCTCTTGCATCTTGTCTGAGGTGAGTGTGTGACTGTTCTTATAAATTCATTGTGAAGCTGGTTAAGATTTGTTTCTAAAATAAGGGCACATTTATGTCATTTATTAACAAGCAGGTTAAATAAAGTAATGTTTGAAGTCATTCAACTATGAACAATTAAATATATTTCAAGGCATACTTTATTTATTCAAGGTTGGAAGAAGTAATCTGATCCTTTACTTTAGAACAAATACTCATTAGCACATTTCTTTGCTAAATATATTTTGCTAAAGTATCAAAAGTTTCATGTAGATCTGCAATAAAAATATTTTTGGGGTATGGGGGTGTCTGGGACCCGGAGTAATCCCGGCGGGCGGGAGCTGTTATGTCCCATCATGACACGTATGGTGTATATATATTATAATGCAGCGCAATCTGTGTGCTCCCTGCCTGTCGGCTCTGCTGATCGATGTATAATAAGGCTCTGCTGCCGTGATGTGCACTGAAAAGTGTTTCTGTCGCAATATTATCGTTGTCGAGCTAGCTAACTAGCATACATTGTCACTATCTGCTAACGTTAGCTTTAGCCTTCGTTTTCTAATAGTTTTTTTCATAGGCTATAAACGGAGGTGGTATAAGTAGGCTATAGATCTTGTACTTGAGTAAAAGTAGAAGTACTCAGATCTTGTACTTGAGTAAAAGTAGAAGCACTCCGATCTTGTACTTGATTAAAAGTACTCAGATATTGTACTTGAGTAGTGGGGGGGGGGGGGGGGGGTGCAGAGCTTCGTGACCGCGGAGCGTGTGAACGTTGTGATCAGCTGTTTTAGAGACCGACTCTGCTTTGTGACACAAGTTACGGTAAGCATTTCAGATTGTTGCCGCGCATGCGTACCTGCGTACCAGTTATGTGCGCCCCTGGCTGACATGGATGACAGTTAAGACACACACAGACACACTATAGCTCAGTTATATTTTTAATCAAAAAACTATTGAACACTGAAGTAACTATGATTGAATTGACTACAAATATGGCAATGGTGGTAAAGACTACAACAGCCATAATCCATTCTTTGTTTCAGGGACCTCTGCACCTGACCCTTTGATGTGTGATATTTTCATAACATGTCTGCATAGCAAGCAGTTGACATTCAAATGTTAATATTATATATTTCGATTGGAGGGAAATTACAAAAATATTTTAAAGAAGGAGAGCTGTGGTTGGTCGCTCATTTTTTAAAATTCGATATATAGTTTGGTTAAACCAGAGACTGTCCTCTCGTTCATCTTATCTTGTCTGGGGTGAGTGATCATTCCTCTTGTGAATTAATTGTGAAGCTGGTTAAAGCAGAATGTCTAAAATAAAGAGCTTATTTTTGTCATTTATGAACAAAGGAAAGCTGGTTAAATGATTCCATAGCTTAAATAAAGTAATTTTTTGAGTCATTCAACTATGAACAATTAAATATATTTCAAGGTATACTATATTCAACGTTGGAAGAAGTAATCAGATCCTCTACTTTAGTACAAGTACTCATTAGCACAATTGTTAGCTAAATGTACTCCAAATATCAAAAGTAAAAGTAGTCTTTATGCAGAATTCATATTTTCACAGAATGATATTATGGTAATTGTATTATCCTGTTTTTATAAATGCAAGAGCATTTAAGCATTTACAACGTGGACCAAATGTTTAATCACCATGTGTGCAAGCATTGTGTTTGCAAGGTTTAATTTTAATTTTATTTTCACAGAGTGACGACTATTGAGCAGTTCATTACTGGTGAGTGTTGGTCAAAGACAGTGTTTGTAGTAACATATACCATGACAATATGTGGAACTTTCCAGTCTTTTCTTTGCAGGGTTTAATGCTGTGTTTTCCCCACAGATTGACAGCTTTGAGCAGTTCTCTACCGGTGAGTTGTGGTCCAAGACACTGTCAGTAGCATAAAGTATAATGAAAACAGATAGGCCCTTTATTAGTGTAAGTGATTAGCAGCTTCTAATACAATTGATAATTTTTTTGTTTATAACTATTGTATGCTAAGCTATGCGATTGTATTGTACATTGTGTTAAGTAATTATATTTCCATGTCTGTGATGCTGATTAGTTTCTTCTCTGTTCTAGTTAAACAACCTACCGGCTTGACCAGCTACCCATCTACCTACTCATCTACCTTCTTCACTAGCTACCTATCTACCTTCACCACCTTCTCATCTACCTTCTTCACTAGCTACCCATCTACCTTCACCACCTTCTCATCTACCTTCTTCACTAGCTACCCATCTAGCTTCTTCACCAGCTACCCATTTAACTTCACCGGCTACTCATCTACCTTCAACACCCAGCTTTATCTCGTGAGCAGTTACAGTAAGTACATTTTTGTTGAACAGGATGCATCAACTATTAATGGACTTGTACGCTTTTGTTGCAGTTGAAATAAGTAATTGCGTAATTATTTGTACTATTTAAGGGGTCTGCTAATGTCTTTATTAATTCTAACAATGCCTACATACTTTCAGATGCCACGTGGTAAATCGTCCCGCCGTTCCCAGGCTGCAAAGCTACGCGTGGCTGGGACACGTGTGGGACATCAGCAGCCTGGCAATGCCAGTTTCGCACGTAAGTAGTCGAGGATTTTGTCATTCAATTTTGTATATGTTTAGGGTGTCCATTTTGGTTGTATCATTGTAAAATGTTTTTGCATGTGCATTTTTTACAGGCAGGCTCGTGCACAGATACACCCCTCTGTGGGCAAGCGAGCTAGTTATGATGAGGAGAATTGACTGAAATACACTTGATTTCTTTGCATTCATTTTTAGATAACTATCATGAAGCAGTGTTTGAAACATGGATTTGTTTGAAATATATACATTTTAAAATTCAATCACCGGTAGGACCCTTTATGCATTTGAGCCCTTTCCCTTCTAAAATCCTCTGCACGTGCCCGTTTACAGGTGTTATTGTAGGAAGGTGTGTTATTATTGCTTACATAATTTAAGAATTGTAAAGGTTCATTAAGTTTAATGTCGGTGTCATTTTCTCTGTTTTTAAATAGCCGCTGGCGGTACGGGTAACCGCCATAGAGTGCAGAAATGGCCAATTTCGTCCCTGACAGGACGACAACACAAGATGGTCATACCAGCGGAGTCTCCAGACAAGGAAGTATGAATTGTTTTCAGATTTTGTTAACAAAGTCTGGGTAATCATTAGTGATTTTCATTTGAAATAATGTCTTCTGTTGTTACAGTTTGTCCTCCTTGTTGGAGCTTCACATCTCCGTTCCATCGTCGATGGAATTGTGAAGATGCCAGAGGGAAGGTTTTCCTTTGGTGCCATGTCCACACCGGGGGCATGCGCAACCCAGCTGCGAACCGAGGCAGCCAATGCTGTGCTGCCTAGGACACCAGATGCAGTCTGTGTGATGGCTCCGAGCAACAACCTAACATCCAGTAGGACCATCACCGAAGCAGGAGAGGACTTTGCGGAGCTCCTCGCCACTGCCCGCAGTCGCTGGCCCAACGTAAGCTTATTTTTTATTGTATTTATTATAGTTCTTATAATATTACATTTTGTATTCTTATTGATGTGGTTGTATGTTTATGAATTTCTGAAAAATTGACATTTTTTATCAACAAATTGTGAAAAATAGCGTACCTTTGTAACTTTGATTAGGTTTTTGCCATGGACTTCCCCCCGCGCCTTACCGTTGACCCTGACTACCAAGACATGATGCGTCAGGAATTTCGTCGTGTTGCGGCACGTATGGGTATGTTTAACAAATATTTAGGTTCAAGTACTACCGTAAATCATTTTCCTATTTTTCATTATTCTTTGTTTTAAAAGAGCAAAATATAATATCTGTGTGGATATGTTAGTAATCTTGATCTTGTTGGTTTTTTTTAGGCGTGAAGTACACACCGCTTGCTGAGTACTTCCCTTTCAAAGAACTTGACCTGTGGAGCAGAGATGGCGTGAGTGACATGGCAAATGGAAACGTTTTCTCTGTATACTTGTTTGTAGCTGAAATTCCAAGTTCCGTTCTTGAAAAAACATATTGAAGGTTATGTGCTATTTGTAAATGTATTTGTTTTTGCAGGTGCACTTGAGTGACAGTGCGGGAATGCCAATCCTGGTCGGTTCTATCTGGAACGCAACATACATGCAACTTGTTCCAGCCGAGCCGAAGCCATCTCCTGTTGTCCACAGAAGATCACCGCCTGCGAGGAGAGTCACTCCAAGGGTGATTGTCAAAGGAGAGGTTGCTAAATCACCGCAACTGGATCCTTCCAAGTGGACCGTTTTCGGCCAGGGCAGGAAGGTAATTGTGTGGCAGACATCTTTCAATAAGAGTGATATTCCCTGAGCAGTTTGCCTTGATAATGATGGAAGAGTACCCATTTGATTAACACAAGCTATGCTATTTATCTTTACAGAGGAGCCAACACGATGAACCTGAGCAGTCCATTGATGCACTTAAAGAAGCAGGGACTGTTCAGCAGGAGGTAGGTCAACTTTGTAGTATGCTTTGAAATCATTGGGGTATGTTTATTGCAGTTTATATGTGCATTTCTTTTTCTAAAACAGTGTTTCTTCATTTTTATTTCACAGGAAGTGGAGGAGAGTTATCTTCCACTGACACCTGTGTGGTTTAGCAGTGCAATGTTGGTTGAGATGGACAAGATTAGTCCATCCCATCTTCCTGGCCCTGATGAGTGCACACCACCGGTTCCAACACCACAAAAGGTAATTTGTTTGTATGTTGGTTGATGCCCTATTATAAAATGTATCCTTCCTGACAAACTTTAAATGTATTACAGTGAGGACAACTTATACTGTCCATAAGGAGTTATTAGTGGAGGATTAATCATTTTGTTTTCCTTACGTTAGAAAGCAAAGTTGGAGCTGAAGCAGAGGGCTCCTGCCTCCAAGAAAACCCTGGCAAAGCGACAGGTTGTTCTTGTTTTCTTCTTTTTTAAAGGCAATATAGGACTTGTTTAAAACTAAGAAGTTACACGAATATCGGTGGTGTTATTTCTTCTCAAGTTTACTAAATTGTTTTGTTTTTTTAGGGGGAGGCAGCTCCCATTGTTGTGGAGGTGATTTTACGGCCACCTACCAGTAGAGGGACAGTTGCTGTGGAGCAGCAGGTCTGTGCTCTTTGTGTGAACGATGTGCTTTCAGAGTGACATTTGAATGAATCATGCTAATTTATTGACATAGTTACTTTTGCTCATTGTTAAAATAAAATAGTTTCAGTTGTTAGCCTGCATGCAGTCAACGTTGTTTCAAGTGTACACAATCAATGACAAGAAACCTCTCTTTTGAGTTCCATTCAGTATGTGTGTGGGTAAGTAGAAAAACAAAAGTTAATATATAACAATAATCATTTTGTATTAGTAATTGTATATCTTTCTATTATTTAGTTAAACGTTTGTGAAACAATTTAAGACACATAGTGTTTTTAGCAGTTTTTTTATATATGAATTTTCTTCTAGGAGGAGCCATTGCCGGGGTTGGAGCCATTGCCAGGAGTGGAGCCATTTCCAGGGGTGGAGCCATTTCCAGGAGTGGAGCCATTTCCAGGAGTGGAGCCATTTCCAGGAGTGGAGCCATTTCCAGGAGTGGAGCCATTTCCAGGAGTGGAGCCATTGCCCCGCGCAGAGCCATCACTGAGCGTGGAGCCATCATCCAGCAAGGAGCCATCATCCAGCAAGGAGCCATCATCCAGCAAGGAGCCATCATCCAGCAAGGAGCCATCACCCAGCGTGATAGTGGATGTTGATGAGGACAACGGATGCAGAACAGGTAAGGGCTATGCTTGCATGTGTTCAGAAAAAGTGCAGCTGGCTGTTGTCGCAGGGACTGTTGTGAGGTATGCATCCGTTTCTGACGATAAAATATCTGTTGCATGTTCTATAGCGGCTGCGATCAAACATTTGATTGCGCCTGTGTGTTCGTGGAGCAGTACAGATATCGATGCCATACGTGTTGCAGGGTCAAAGCTTAACTCGTTTGTATTAGGGGAAGCCCATAAAATGAATGTAAAGCCAAAGAACTTGTGCAGGTTGGTTGAGCAGACCAGTGTGTTTGGACGTAAGTGGAACGTCAATATGGGTCTGCCAGTGTACGGCGAATTTAATTTGTCTGAAGGGGAACAGGTATTGTCGGAGAAGCTGCTTGAACACTTATCCAGGGATGGCATGTGTCTGTTTAGCCTAAATTCCGCAGCCAGTGTCATTATTCAACACAATGACTGTATTGTGGTCGTTGATTGTGGCACACGTGCTGCGTCTGGGTTAGCATCCAGTTATGGCACATCTGTAGCCGTGTTCAACACATGCCTTAATGACCTGATGTTTTACATCAGGAATCTCAATAATTCATTGAATGCACAGAAGTTTAGCATTACAAGACTTTCTGTGAAAGCAGCTGAAGTTAATTCGGAGACGGCTAGAGTCATTGATGGGGATATGGGGTGTGTCAGGGGAACATTCAGTCAGGGTGATCAACGCTTTAAATATGCAGGACTTCAGTGCATGGCTGTCAGTTTGGTAGGCATAGCCAAACACAACATTGACAGTGTGTTTACATGGCAGACCGACAACCTGGATAAAGTTGTTGTACTTGGTGACAATCTGTACACCTCCCTGCGTGACCAACAAGGTATCAGTGGAGGATACAGTCTACTTTCGGTTCCAGATCTGCCCAAGGAGACCATTATCGACGGACAAAGATTTCTGTTTCAATACAGTGACTTTGTGTCTGGAGATGTGGATGTGGTTGAGGGTGATCTCATTGATAAGGGTGTGCACACCACTTTAAAATACGCACTGGAAAGCATGTGTAGTAAATATGACACATGCTTTCTGACAATGAATGGCGCTACATGTGCCATCATTGGTCAAGGTGGACACTACGCAGTGGTCGACTCCCATGCACGCAGTGCGTCTGGGATGAGCGATGGCGAGGGGCGTAGTGTTGTTCTGTATTTCAGAGGCCTTGAACACGTGTTTGAATACATATGGACATTTGCAGCGTTCCTCAAGAAGTCTCAAAAACAGTTTGAGATCGCTGGTGTCCGAGTCACTCACATAGGCCCAATTGAAAGCAGTAATCTGTCTTTGGGTCCAAGAGTGACTCCCAAAACGACAGAGACTGATTTGGGTTGTAGTTCAGCTATTCAGTCCACCAACATTCAGATGGGTGCAAAGCATAACATTCCAAAGGGATCTTCTGAGTCTCAAAAACTGTTTGAGATCGCTGGTGTCCGAGTCACTCAAATAGGCCCAATTGAAAGCAGTAATCTGTCTTTGGGTCCAAGAGTGACTCCCAAAACGACAGAGACTGATTTGGGTTGTAGTTCAACTATTCAGTCCACACTTGGCTGCACCAACATTCAGATGGGTGCAAAGCGTAAGATTCGTAAGGGATCTTCTGCTTGCAAAAAATTAAAAAAGAGTGATGTTACCGCAGATAATTCAGACGTTGCTTTTGTCAAAGAAGTAAGAAGTGGACGACTGCAGTTTAATCCTCTTAGTCATCAACTTGCACAAGCTCTTTGTGAGCAGTTACATGTGCATTCAGAAAAAGTAGATTTTGTGTCTACACAAATTGGTTTAATAGGGGCTCCATGTCTCAATGAAAAAATAGAGGGTGACGGAAACTGTTTCTTTAGAGCAGTGAGTCAAGCTGTGTGTGGTACACAAAGGCATCACACAATAATTAGGCGTGCAGTGGTTCATCAAATGCAGAGCAATGCTGTGCCTTATGAGCGTATTTTGACCTCCTCCATGTCAGAATACCTCAGCACATCCAAAATGCGGGAGGTTGGCAGTTGGGCAACAGAATTAGAAATTCAAGCAGCAGCAGATGCGTTTGGAGTTAATATATTCACATATTGTGATCCACGCTGGCTAAAATATAGTTGCGAGAACGGGCAGTTGTCTAATCAGGGGGTTTATTTGGAAAACCGCAATGGTAATCATTATGAGACTGTTGTGTGTGTAAAACAACCTAATTTGCAGAGTTGTTATGGGTATTGCAAAGTGAACACTTCTTGTCCAAGACTGTACAATGTCAGACGGACAACTAGGGGCAAAAGGAGGGTTACCGAACAAACGCATGGTACATCGTCTGCTGGGGACACAGATTGTGTGGAAAAGAGTGATGTAAGTAAAATCACTCTTGAATTTAATCCTTTGTGCAATGAAGTGGCAAAAACACTTTGCACAAAGTGTAATATAGACTTTGAAAAGCAGGATGTACAGGGACCTACAGTAACTGGGTCCCTAGGTGTGGTCTGTAAGACCGAAAAAATTAAAGAGGACGCCAATAGTTTCTTCGGAGCGGTAGCTCATGTTCTCAGTGGTTCTCAGAAGAGCCATCGAAAGATTAGAAAGACTGTTGTGAAGCATATGATGAATCACGCAGAACAAACTAAAGTAGTTGGGGGATCTGCTTCAATTTCAGACTACATTGAGAAGTCTCGGATGAAGTATGTAGGACATTGTGCCACAGATGTAGAAATCCAAGGGACAGCAAATGCTCTTGGAGTGGACATTTTTATCTGCAGTGGGGAAAAATGGCTCAAATACACTTGTAATTGTGCAATGCTTTCAAAAGAAAAAATATACTTGAAACATTGTGATAAAAATCATTTTGAGCCAGTGGTTTGTATCAAACCTTACGATGAACAAAGGTGCTTTGAATTTTGTAAAGTGGGGGGTTTGTCAGAGACACGGTCTATGCGTAGCAGTGTCGATATCTGTACTGGGAAGGGTGGGGTTAAAGACAATGCAGAGAGTGTTGCCAGCTGTAGTCGTAGGCATTCAACATATTTAAAAAAGATATACAGCTCAAAAATTAAACGGTATTATAAAAGTAACACAGGGTACCAGCAAACGATTAGGGATGCGTCCATGAAAAAGTATAGTGATGCAGATTATCAAGAGAGAGTAAGAGTCGGTCTTAGAAAAAGGTATTTCGAGGATGATGATTACAAACACAGAGCCATTGGACATACTCAGGTTAGATACTATGAAGACCCATTGCATAATCAGATGAGGAAGGATTCAAGTAAAAGAATATATAAAAGTAATCCGTTGAAACTAAAACAATATAGTGTAAAAAAATACCATGATGATGATCTGCATAGAGAAAGGGTTATAGCATTAAGCAAACAGAACTATAGACTAAAGGTTTTACATAGAGAGAAAGTTATAGCATTTAGCAAACGTAAATATAGTCAAAATAAATTGCATAAAAAGAAGGTAAAATCCATGACTTCAAAAAGGTATCATGGTAATCCAGATTATAAGAAGCGAGTAACAGCTAGCAACAAATTGAAGAGGCAACAAATGCAAAAGAATAGACAGGTATTTGATATTGTGATGCAGCAGTTTTTGGCCAAAGTTAAGAATGGACCCGTTTTTGTTTGTAGCTGCTGCGAGAGGTTGTTATTTGAATCGCAGGCCTTGCACTGTAAAAAAGAGAAATATAAGAATCAAGAACTCGCCAATAAATGCATCAGAGACACATATTTACACACATGTACTGATGACTGTGAAGTACCCTGTGTTTGGATTGATATTGGGAGAGGGCAGTCTTGGATCTGCAGCAACTGTGATAACAAACTTAAGAGAGGTGTGATGCCACCTGAATGTGTTCTCAATAATTTGGCAGTAGACCCCATTCCCCCAGAATTGGCTTGTTTGAACAGCATAGAGCAGCATTTAATTGCCAAAAATATACCATTTATGAAGATGGTGGCATTGCCCAAAGGTGGGCAAAATGGAGTTCACGGACCGGTGACGTGTGTTCCAGCCAATATAGTCCAAACTACAAATTTGCTCCCCCGCTCAAGGATGGAAGGTTCCATCTTGCGAATAAAGTTAAAGCGTAGATTGACCTACAAAGGTCATTATAAATTTCAATTTGCAGACCCAATGCACATAATGCGTGCATTACAATATTTAAAAAGAAACAATAAGCACTATAGGGATATTGAATTTAATAAAAGTTGGTATAACGAGTTTTGTAGGGAGGAGGAAGAGAATGAACAAACCCACACCAAGGAAACATCATCAGAGGCTGCTGAGGAACAGCCATGTTTGTTTCAGGACATGGATTTGATGGCTGTGGATACTGATCTGGAAATTGCAGATCAGTTTTCAGATAGAGAACTGAACATGGCCCCAGCAGAAGGCAATAGTCCTGCAAAAGAAAGTTCATTCATTCCTGTAAGGGTTCCCGAGTTTGAGGAACTTGATGACGCTCTGCTTAATGAGTTTTGGAGGGAACGGGATGATGACTTTGTAGACAATCCGACCTTGATGGATTTGCCAACTAATGAAACGTCTGATGCTAATGCTGATGATGAGCTTTTACACGACAGGCAACAGCATTGCATGTTTCAGGACACATGTCTGATGCCTGTTGATATTGGACAGGAAGTGTTGGATCAATATTTTGATAGTACATTAAATGTCGCTCCAGCAGAGGGTAATAGTCCTGTGAGGCTGTTAGCAGACATTTCCAACGAAGCAAAATGCTTTCCTGTATTGTTCCCACTGGGCATTAACACCTACCGTGATTCGAGGCCCCGCAAGATAACATTAGCACGCTATTTGAATATGCGTGTTTTAAATGCTGATGTTAGGTTTGCACAAAATATAGAATACATTTTTTATGCTCAGTATTTGTCTGAGGTGCAACAGGTATTGTCCAGTGTGTCTATTGCATTGCGAAAAGGCAAAGCAGGCTTTCCATCCAAACCGATAGAAGATAATTTGTTGAATCAGGAAACCATAAGAAAACTGTTGAAATTTGATGATGGCTTTCGTTTTCTCTCACCTATTAGAGGTACTCCAGCATTTTGGCAGCGCGCACAGAGTGACCTCCTCGCTTGTGTGCGTCAACTTGGTGTGCCTACCTGGTTTTGTTCATTCTCTTCGGCTGATCTTAGGTGGGCAAATTTACTCGACGCTATTTTAAAACAGGAAGGTAGAACACAGACCGCTGAAGATTTAGATTGGGCAGACAGATGTGAACTCTTGCGTCGTAATCCTGTGACAGCGGCCAGGATGTTTGACTATAGATGGAATTGTTTTTTGAAAGAAGTACTTATGTCCCCTTCACACCCAATTGGCAAGATTGTAGATTATTTCTATCGCGTGGAATTTCAGCAGCGTGGCTCACCTCATGTGCATTGCTTGTTTTGGATTGAGAATGCACCCAAAATTGATAAGAATACAGATGAAGAGGTGATTCAATTCATCGACACATATGTGACATGTGAATTACCATCACAAGATGAGCCGTTAAAGGACATTGTGACATCTGTGCAACAGCATTCCAAAAGACACTCTAAAACGTGTAAGAAAAATAACACCGTTTGTCGATTTAATTTCCCCAGGCCAGCTACTGCTAGTACATTTATATGTCGCAGCAGTGAAGATCAATGCTTAGCAGAATGTAGCTGTAACTTGACACCATGCGAGTGTGTAAAATTAGAGTCTTTGGCCGAAAAAAAGGAGAAGAAGGAGTTTGCAGTTAAAATTCTGAACTCCGTCAAAAAGGCTCTTTCAGACGAAAATGTAATATTTGAAAGCCTGGAACAATTATTTGAAAGTCTGGGGATTAATCAAGCGATCTTCGAGGCTGCTTACAAATTGGTTGGTAGAAAGACACACGTTGTATTGAAAAGACAAATTGGCGAAGTCTGGATTAATCAATACAACAAACCACTGTTAAAATGCTGGAATGCCAATATGGACATTCAGTATGTGGTCAATGCCTATGCATGTGTTGTCTATATAATTTCCTACATCTCCAAGGCAGAAAAGGAAATGGGATTATTATTGGGTAATGCACATAAAGAAGCATCACAGCAGGGCAATCTAGATGCCAAGGATGCATTTAAAAAGTTAGGGAGTGTGTATTTACACAACCGAGATGTGTGTGCCCAAGAGGCAGTCTACAGATTGACACACATGTCCCTGAAGACATGCTCTCGCTTGGTCCAATTTGTGCCAACAGGGAAAAATACAATTAAAATAAGTAGGCCATTAAGTGTGTTAAAACAGATGGCAGATTCAAATAGTCTAACCACAGACAACATGTGGATGACCGGTTTTGTTGACCGTTACAAAAATCGGCCAAATGACGCGGTTTTTAATAATATGTGTTTGGCAACATTCGCATCCGAATACAGGGTTATGTCACAGAGTGAAAGTCTCAAAAATGCCATCGAACTCCAAAATAATTTCGGGTTTATTATTAAAAGAACGCGAACAAAAGCAGCAGTTGTGCGTTATGCAAAATTTTCAAAAACAAAGTCTCCGGAATTGTTTTTCTACAGCAATTTCAATTGTTTCTGCCGTATCGCATCGACGAGCAGTTAAAGCCACACAATTGGGAAACGTGTGAAGACTTTTACACGAGCGGTCGAGTTAGATTTGCTGATGGATCCAGACAGCTGGTGAAATCAGTGGTCGACGCGAATAGAGCTTTGTTTGAACTTGATTCGGATGAATTACAAAAAATCCAAGACTCTTTAGACGGTAATGTAGATTTTGAAGACGCTTGGTGTGACCTGTGCCCCGAACAGGAATTGGAAAATCTTCAATGCAAAGAAGAGCGGGAACAAATTGAAACCGTAGACGGGGAGCAAATAGACGCTATTCCTGATCTTGCCGTTAATAATCGGCAAATCGGCCATTTGGAAAAGACAAAGAATATTTTGAGCAGAAGCGAAGGGCTGAAATTAGTTCGGTCTCTAAACGAAACCCAAATGTCTATTTTCTATCAAATACGACAATGGTGTTTAGACAAAATCTCGGGTAAAAATCCAGACCCGTTTCACGTATTTATAACAGGCGGTGCTGGGACGGGAAAGAGCCATTTGATCAAGGCTCTGCAGTATGAGACAGCCAGGTTGCTCTCAACACTCTGTGAAAACCCTGATTCTGTGTGTGTGTTGTTGACTGCCCCAACTGGAATTGCTGCATACAATTTAGACGCAGCAACTATCCATAACACATTTAGCATTGGCGTTAATTCAAAATTACCCTACACACCTTTAGGCGAGGAAAAAATAAATAGTCTGCGGGCCAAATATAGAGACGTGCAAATTTTAATTGTCGATGAAATATCCATGGTCGATCACAAACTCATGGCATATATTCATGGCAGATTACGTCAAATTAAACAATGTAATGATTATTCCCCATTTGGTAGAGTTAGTGTGGTAGTTGTTGGAGACTTTTTCCAGCTGCCACCAGTGAAAGGAAATGCCTTGTATGTCGAGAAAGTAGGATTTAACCTGTGGCACAACCTATTTAGCATTGTAGAGCTTAAAACAATAGTCAGGCAGAAAGATATTGTTTTTGCGGAACTGCTAAATAGGTTGAGAACACGCTCAAAAGAAACAGCATTGTCAGCTAGTGACATTGATTTGTTGAAGAGCTGTGAAACAGGGGAAGAAAGTTCAGCATTACACATTTTCCCCACAAACGCTCAGGTTAATGATCATAATCTTGTGCAACTGTTGAAAACATGCCCGGAACATGTCGAAATAGAAGCTCAGGATACTGGCCATAACAGAAAAACTGGAAAACTTGAGTTAAAACATGGACATCACACCAACATCTATCAGACATGTTTAGCGGAACGTTTGGTTCTCGGGGAAAATGCTCGTGTAATGTTGACCAAAAATATAGATGTGACGGATGGGCTTGTGAACGGGGTATGCGGCACGGTGAGACACATAGTGATTTCACAAGGTGAAAGATTTCCTCAAACTGTGTACGTCCATTTTGACGATGACAGAGTTGGGGCACAGCGCAGGAAAGAGTCTGCAAATGCATCAAGTCAATTAGTGAACTGTACACCAATTTTTCCAGAAGAGGATAGAGTCACCGTTAAAGGTGGGTTGCGTCGCCAATTTCCCCTTAAACTGGCTTGGGCTTGTACAGTACATAAGGTGCAAGGGATAACTGTTGATAGAGCTGTGGTGTCACTTAAAAAAATATTTGCTGCTGGACAGGCATATGTTGCATTAAGTCGTGTTACAAATTTATCAGGCTTAATCATTCAAGATTTTAAAGCTAATGCCATCTATTGTAAAACAAATGTTACGCAAGCAATTCAGTGCATGCCTCAGTTTCTACGTGAAGAAAGGATCCACCCCAAATTGCACACAGACAATTTTACTGTGTTTTTGACAAATGTGCAAAGTTTGACACGTCATGTCGAAGATTTGACCCTTTGTACACAGCATTTGCAGCCTAACTGTATTGCTGTTACAGAGACATGGCTGCCTGCCGTCTCATCATTTGACGACATTAACATCAGTGGTTATACATTTGCTAGTTGTTCTCGAAGTGCATCTTACACCAGCGAGAACCCAGCATTGGTTGCTCTGCAAGACCAACAACATGGTGGTGTTGGCATATATAGTGCAAACAGTATTGAATTTAGTATTCTTCAAGTGCCAGATGTAAATTTAGAATGTATAGTGTACAACTGTTTGTCTCACGACATATTAATTGCGGTAATTTATAGACCACCATCATATCCCATGTCTTTGTTTAAAGAACATTTAGGCAAATTACTAGATTTGTTAGATCTATTAGGTGACACAATTGCTGTGATGGGTGATTTCAATGATGACATTTTAAAAACATCAACAATTTGCAAATTTGTAACAGACAAAGGGTATGTGCAGCAAGTCACACAACCCACTACCGAAAAGGGCACATTAATTGACCATGTATATGTGAAAACAACACAGTATGATGTAGAATCAACTGTGTTGCCCACCTATTTCAGTGATCATGAGGGGATTCTGTGTTCTTTTGCACAACTGCTGAGGTAGAGTAACTTCAGACGTCAAGCAAATGTAGGTAGAAATTCTGTGTTTTTTCTTCACCTTGTGTTTCATCGTGCCAAATTATGCGCTTCTACAGTCTGTCGAGATATTTTATCAGATCAAAACATCCCCCCCTAGTTTAATTTGGTATGTTTTTAGGTATCATCCCCCCCTGGTTTAATTTGGTATTTGTTTAGGTATCATCCCTCAAGTTCATCATCTTCAAAGCCCCTTCCTCATTCAAAATTATCCTCATCTATCGGCCCCCTAAACCACATCCCTCCTTCCTCTCACTTAACTCCTCAAAACTAGCTTCATCCTCCCTACTTTTCGACCTTAACATGACTATTGAGTCACCCACCTGCGAGCTGTCATTCAAATTCTCAACTCTAATAGACAATTTACTGTCAACCAAAACTTCACCTTCCCGACCCATGCCAAAAGACACATCCTCGACTTTGTCTTCTATAAAAACCTCCCAGTACCTTGGCGTAATGTTTGGCCCCACCCTTTCCCTCGATCCTATCATCTGCCAAGTAATCAAAACCAAATTTTACCAGCTCTGCAAAGATCTGACCCTCTCCCTGAAATTACAACAGTCTCATAGTTAGGAATTATTTATTAATTTATATAGTTATTCTGTCGGTCTTCAGTTCTTAAAATCTTCTCACTTAACTCCCCAAACTAGCTTCATCCTCCCTACTTTTCGACTTTAACATGACTATTGAGTCACCCAGCTGTCATTCAAATTGTTCTTTATTATGTCGGACCTGGTAGTTCATTTTTAGCGGCTTTATCTCTCTCACACACACACACACACACACACACTACACAATAAAACTAATACAAACAATAAATATTCATAAAATAATTATAAAATAGGAATAAAAAGGCAATTAAGTTAAAAGTCATATTAAAAAGGTAGGTCTTCAGTTGTTAAAAGTATGAACGCTCTCTGCTGGTCTAGTTGGGAGGGCACATTGGGGAGGGCGAAGTTCATTTTTATTGTGTTCAATATGTTCATAATTATTGTGTTCAATATGTTCAAAATAAGGTTTCTTTTTCCTGCATTACAACAGCATTTTTAATAACAAAATTATTGGCAAACATTAGGGCATATTTAGCAGATATTCCATACTGCACTAATAACATTTATCCACACATAGGGAAACACATTTTGTAAAATTATGCATCAATATTAAATGATGTCACTCATATGCTGTTGCTAATGCAGGTTTTGCTTTGCCTTCAATGTAGCCTAGAAAAGCAAAAGGCACTGGTAATTGGTACTCCCAGTTTACTGGGATGGGGTTCGATTCCCTGCGGTGTCCTGCTGGTTTCTTTGGCATGTACATTAAAGATCATATTATTTACTACTATAATAATGATAATTATCAAAGTATTACTAATTAGTATCTCATACAACTGACACAAGCTTCCAAAAACTCTCAAAACTGTCAAGAAATATCAATAAAATAAGTATAAAATAGGAATAACATGCAATTCAGTTATAAGCTATATTACAAAGTTGGGTCTTGGGTCTGCTCTTAAAAGTATGAAACTTTGTGCTGGTATAGTTGGGAGGGCACATTGGGGAGGGCGAAGTTCATTTTTATTTTTATTGTGTTCAATATGTTGTTAATACAAAAAGAAGGTTTGTATTTCCTGCATTACAACAGCATTTGTAATTAAAAAATGTTTTATTGGCAAACATGAGGGCATATTTAGCAGCTAATCCATACTGCACTAATGAAATACCAAAATATTATGGAATTATAGGGAAATAAATGTTGGGAAGTTGTAGTGGTAGTATTTACCATAATGTGAAGTATGTGGCCATTGGGATTGTTTTCCTTTGAGATATGAGAAAACCTTGTTTCATGGCAAGCATTGTGTTGCCATGGCAACGGCATTGGAGGAAATCTCAAAACTGACACATGTGTCTTGAGGGCTGTACCGTTAGCACGCATGTGAAGTTTGAACACTTTACACAGGAGTTATAGCAATATCGTAACGGCGAGGGATGCGTTGCCATGCCAACAGCATATGATAACATCCCATAATTGGCGTAGAGCTGTTGAGGGCCGGACCATTAGCCATCATCTGAAGTCTGGTGCCATTTGGATGATTTTCATAGGAGTAACGGAAACTCGTGTTTATGGTGCAGGGGATGCGTTGCCATGGAAACGGCATACGGTGACATCTCAGAATTGGCTTAGAGCTGTTGAGGGCCGGACCATTAACTGTCATCTGAAGTCCTGGTGCGGTTTGGAAGCTTTCCATTGACTTAAGACAACTTCGTGTTTTTTGGTGAAGGAATGCGTTGCCATGGAAACGGCATATGATGACATCTCAGATTGGCAGTAGATGCTGTTGAGGGCCGTGACCATTAAGCTGTCATCTGAAGTCGTGGTGCAGTTTGGAAGCGTTTTCATTGACTTAAGACAACATTGTGTTTTATGGTCGAGGGATGCGTTGCCATGGCAACGGCATATGATGACATCCCATAATTGGCGTAGAGCTGTTGAGGGCTGGACCATTAACTGTCATCTGAATGTCTGGTGCAGTTTGGAACATTTTCCATTGAATTAAGACAACTTCGTGTTTTATGGCGAGGAGGATTCGTTGCCATGGAAACGGCATATGATGACATCCCAGAATTAGCGTAGAGCTGTGTGAGGGCCGGACCATTAACTGTCATCTGAAGTCTGGTGCAGTTGGAAAAGCATTTTCAATAGGACGTAAGAGAAATTCGTGTTTTATGGTGAAGGATGCAGTTGCCATGGAACGGCATATGATGACATCCCATAATTAGGCAGTAGAGGCTGTTGAAGGCCTGGACCATTAAATGTCATCTGAAGTCTGGTGGCAGTTTGGAAGCTATTTCATAGGACGTAACAGACAACATTCGTGTTTATGGCGAAGTGATGCTTTGCCATGGAAACGGCATATGATGACATCCGCATAATTAGGCAGGAGTAGGGCTGTTGAGGGCCTGGACCATTAACTGTCATCTGAAGTCTGGTGGCAGTTGGAAGCATTTTCCATTGACTTAAAGAGCAACATTGTGGTTTTATGGCGAAGGGATGCGTTGCCATGGAAACGGCATACGGTGAGATCTCAAATTTCGCGTAGAGCTGTTGAGTCATGGACCAGTAATATAAAAGTGAAGATTGGGGGACGATGGGACCGTGTCCATTGGATTTACAGCGACACCGGTGTTTTATGGCGAGGGATTCGTTGCCATGGCAACAGCTTTTGAGGAAAACTCACTTTTGTCATATTAATGTGTTGAGGGCCGGACCATTAACTGTCATCTGAAGTCTGGTGCAGTTTGGAGCATTTTCCATTGACTTAAGACAACATTGTGAAGTTTGGTGGCGTTGTGAGCATGTCAGTTGGTGTATGACATCATCGTGTTCCATGGCGTTTGATGGGCCTAGCATCGAGCGAACGCGAACTTTGGCGCCAAATAACGGCTGCGCCGTGCGAAAGAAAAAAACTTCCGTGATAACTTTTAATTGCCCATGTCTCGAGATGCTACCCGACGAATTTCGAGTCGTACGGATAAAGTCCCTGGGAGAAGATAGATTTTGCGCGGAGGACGAAAAACGCGATAAATGGCGTTTTTTGACGCCTTTTTCGACGCCAAATTCAAAATGGCCGACTTCCTGTCCGTTATTTTATACCCCTCCAAGAGGCTTTTTTGTTTGTCTCCGCACCTTAGATAGGCTTAGCGAGTTTCGTTCGGTTACGTGAAAGTTAAAGTAGGGGGAGTTAACGTTAAAAACGGAAGTGGGCGTGGCTTACGCAATTTTTGACGTAAAGTTCCGGGACCAATTACACATCGCAATTTTGCGCACTTCTGACGCGTGTGCAAAATTTGTTGAGTTTTCACATATGTGGCGGGGCTCAAAAGTGCGCTCAATGTATTAAAATAATAATAATAATAATAATAATAATCGGACCAATATCAATAATGCGCAAGTTAGTCACATGGGCGCGAAGCGCCCATGTGACTAGGTTCGCGTGGGCTACCTACTGTCATGATTTAGGCCACTTTTAATGGGCTTTTACCCATCTTTTTCCCTGTTTTTAGTGGGTTTTGCATGGTTATCGCTCGCTTCGCGAGCGACTAAATTGATCGTAACGATATTAATTATGCGAGTTGCAATCACGTGGGCTTCGCCCACGTGACTGGGCTCACGCGGACTATCTGTCGTTACTATTTCCGAACCTTTTCTGTGCTTTTGCCGGTCGTTTTCCCTGTTTTTATGTGTTTTTCGCAGGTTTATCGGTCGCTGCGCGACCGATTTCAATAGGGTCTTCGCCGACCTATGGTCTCAGACCCTAATTAAAGCTGCAAGCAGCGTTGAGCGGGTCTTCGACGCTCCGCAGGCTGTTGTCCGCACGTCGAGGTATCATGCAGGAGTTTTCCGGACTCGGCCGTTGGCAAACGTGGGAAGTTTCAGGCCGATCGGACAACGTAAATGGGAGTTACAGCAGTATCATAAACATTGTGTTTGATGGCGAGTGATCTGTCGCCATGGCAACGGAATTTGATGACACCCCATAATACGCCTAGATGTGTTGAGGGCCGGACCATTAGCCATCATCTGATGTCTGGTGCCGTTTGGACGTTTTTCCAGTGAGTTAGGACAACATCGTGTTTTATGGCGAAGGATGCGTTGCCATGGAAACAGCTTTTGAGGAAAACTCACTATTGTCATATTGAGCTGTTGAGGGCCGGACCATTAACTGTCATCTGAAGTCTGGTGCCGTTTGGAAGCTTTTCCATTGACTTAAGACAACATTGTGTTTTATGGCGAAGGATGCGTTGCCATGGAAACAGCTTTTGAGGAAAACTCACTATTGTCATATTGAGCTGTTGAGGGCCGGACCATTAACTGTCATCTGAAGTCTGGTGCCGTTTGGAACTTTTTCCATTGAATTAAGACAACATCGTGTTTTATGGCGAGTGATTCGTTGCCATGGAAACGGCATACGGTGAGATCTCAGATTTCGCGTAGAGCTGTTGAGTCATGGACCAGTGATATAAAAGTGAAGATTGGGGGACGATGGGACCGTGTCCATTGGATTTACAGCGACACCGTGTTTTATGGCGAGGAATGCGTTGCCATGGAAACGGCATACGGTGAGATCTCAAATTTCGCGTAGAGCTGTTGAGTCATGGACCAGTGATATAAAAGTGAAGATTGGGGGACGATGGGACCGTGTCGATTGGATTTACAGCGACACCGTGTTTTATGGCGAGGAATGCGTTGCCATGGAAACGGCATACGGTGAGATCTCAAATTTCGCGTAGAGCTGTTGAGTCATGGACCAGTGATATAAAAGTGAAGATTGTGGGACGATGGGACCGTGTCGATTGGATTTACAGCGACACCGTGTTTTACGGCGAGGGATGCGTTGCCATGGAAACGGCATACGGTGAGATCTCAAATTTCGCGTAGAGCTGTTGAGTCATGGACCAGTAATATAAAAGTGAAGATTGGGGGACGATGGGACCGTGTCCATTGGATTTACAGCGACACCGTGTTTTATGGCGAAGGATTCGTTGCCATGGCAACAGCTTTTGAGGAAAACTCACTTTTGTCATATTAATGTGTTGAGGGCCGGACCATTAACTGTCATCTGAAGTCTGGTGTAGATTGGACCATTTTCCATTGAATTAAGACAACATCGTGTTTTTTGGTGAGGGATGCGTTGCCATGGAAACGGCATATGATGACATCCCATAATTGACATAGTGCTGTTGAGGGCCGGACTAGTAGCCATGATCTGAAGTGTTGTGCAGTTTGGACAATTTTCCCTTGACGTAAGACAACATCGTGTTTTACGGCGAGTGATTCGTTGCCATGGAAACGGCATACGATGAGATCTCAGATTTCACGTAGAGCTGTTGAGGGCTGGACCATTAACTGTCATCTGAAGTCTGGTGCAGTTTGGAACATTTTCCATTGACTTAAGACAACATCGTGTTTTACGGCGTGGGAAGCGTTGCCATGGAAACGGCATACGGTGAGATCTCAGATTTCACGTAGAGCTGTTGAGTCATGGACCAGTGTTATAAAAGTGAAGATTGGGGGACGATGGGACCGTGTCCATTGGATTTACAGCGACACCGTGTTTTACGGCGTGGGATGCGTTGCCATGGAAACGGCATACGATGAGATCTCAAATTTCACGTAGAGCTGTTGAGTCATGGACCAGTAATATAAAAGTGAAGATTGGGGGACGATGGGACCGTGTCCATTGGATTTACAGCGACACCGTGTTTTATGGCGAGGGATTCGTTGCCATGGCAACAGCTTTTGAGGAAAACTCACTTTTGTCATATTAATGTGTTGAGGGCCGGACCATTAACTGTCATCTGAAGTCTGGTGTAGATTGGACCATTTTCCATTGACTTAAGACAACATTGTGATGTTTGGTGGCGTTGTGAGCATGTCAGTTGGTGTTATGACATCATCGTATTCCATGGCCATGGCGTTTGATGGGCCTAGCATCGAGCGAACGCGAACTTTGGCGCCAAATAACGGCTGCGCCGTGCGAAAGAAAAAAACTTCCGTGATAACTTTTAATTGCCCATGTCTCGAGATGCTACCCGACGAATTTCGAGTCGTACGGATAAAGTCCCTGGGAGGAGATAGATTTTGCGCGGAGGACGAAAAACGCGATAAATGGCGTTTTTTGACGCCTTTTTCAACGCCAAATTCAAAATGGCCGACTTCCTGTACGTTATTTTATACCCCTCCAAGAGGCTTTTTTGTTTGTCTCCGCACCTTAGATAGGCTTAGCGAGTTTCGTTCGGTTACGTGAAAGTTAAAGTAGGGGGAGTTAACGTTAAAAACGGAAGTGGGCGTGGCCTACGCAATTTTTGACGTAAAGTTTCGGGACCAATTACACATCGCAATTTTGCGCACTTCTGACGCGTGTGCAAAATTTGTTGAGTTTTCACATATGTGGCGGGGCTCAAAAGTGCGCGCGATGTTCTAAAATAAGAATCAGAATAATAATAATAATAATAAATAATCGGACCAATATCAATAATGTGCTAGTTTAACAGTGACGTGGGCTACGCCCACGTCACTGTAGGCCGTGGGCTACCTACTGTCATGATTTAGGCCACTTTTAATGGGCTTTTACCCCTGTTTTCCCCTGTTTTTAGTGGGTTTTGCATGGTTATCGCTCGCTTCGCGAGCGACTAAATTGATCGTAACGATATTAATTATGCGAGTTGCATTCACGTGGGCTTCGCCCACGTGACTGGGCTCGCGCAGACTATCTGCCGTTACTATTTCCGAACCTTTTCTGTGCTTTTGCCGGTCGTTTTCCCTGTTTTTATGTGTTTTTCGCAGGTTTATCGGTCGCTGCGCGACCGATTTCAATAGGGTCTTCGCCGACCTATGGTCTCAGACCCTAATAATAATAATCGGACCAATATCAATAATGTGCTCGTTTACAGTGACGTGGGCTACGCCCACGTCACTGTAGGCCGTTGGCCTACCTACTGTCATGATTTAGGCCACTTTTAATGGGCTTTTACCCCTATTTTACCCTGTTTTTAGTGGGTTTTGCATGGTTATCGCTCGCTTCGCGAGCGACTAAATTGATCGTAACGATATTAATTATGCGAGTTGCAATCACGTGGGCTTTGCCCACGTGACTGGGCTCGCGCGGACTATCTGCCGTTACTATTTCCGAACCTTTTCTGTGCTTTTGCCGGTCGTTTTCCCTGTTTTTATGTGTTTTTAGCAGGTTTATCGGTCGCTGCGCGACCGATTTCAATAGGGTCTTCGCCGACCTATGGTCTCAGACCCTAATTAAAGCTGCAAGCAGCGTTGAGCGGGTCTTCGACGCTCCGCAGGCTGTTGTCCGCACGTCGAGGTATCATGCAGGAGTTTTCCGGACTCGGCCGTTGGCAAACGTGTGAAGTTTCAGGCCGATCGGACAACGTAAATGGGAGTTACAGCAGTATTATACAGTAAACATTGTGTTTGATGGCGAGTGATCTACTGCCATGGCAACGGCATATGATGACATCCCAGAATTGGCGTAGAGCTGTTGAGGGCCGGACCATTAACTGTCATCTGAAGTCTGGTGCCGTTTTGAACCTTTTCCATTGAATTAAGACAACATCGTGTTTTACGGCGTGGGATTCGTTGCCATGGAAACGGCATATGATGACATCCCAGAATTGGCGTAGAGCTGTTGAGGGCCGGACCATTAACTGTCATCTGAAGTCTGGTGCCGTTTGGAAGCTTTTCCATTGAATTAAGACAACATCGTGTTTTACGGCGTGGGATGCGTTGCCATGGAAACGGCATACGGTGATATCTCAGATTTCGCGTAGAGCTGTTGAGTCATGGACCAATGATATAAAAGTGAAGATTGGGGGACGATGGGACCGTGTCGATTGGATTTACAGCGACACCGTGTTTTATGGCGAGGGATTTGTTGCCATGGCAACAGCTTTTGAGGAAAACTCACTTTTGTCATATGAATGTGTTGAGGGCCGGACCATTAACTGTCATCTGAAGTCTGGTGCAGTTTGGACCATTTTCCATTGACGTAAGACAACGTCGTGTTTTACGGCGAGTGATTCGTTGCCATAGAAACGGCATATGATGACATCCCATAATTGGCATAGTGCTGTTGAGGGCCGGACCATTAACTGTCATCTGAAGTCTGGTGCAGTTTGGAAGCTTTTCCATTGACTTAAGACAACATCGTGTTTTACGGCGAGTGATTCGTTGCCATGGAAACGGCATATGATGACATCCCATAATTGGCATAGTGCTGTTGAGGGCCAGACCATTAACTGTCATCTGAAGTCTGGTGCAGTTTGGATCATTTTCCATTGACTTAAGACAACATCGTGTTTTACGGCGAGTGATTCGTTGCCATGGAAACGGCATATGATGACATCCCATAATTGGCATAGTGCTGTTGAGGGCCAGACCATTAACTGTCATCTGAAGTCTGGTGCAGTTTGGAAGCTTTTCCATTGATTTAAGACAACATCGTGTTTTATGGCGAGTGATGCGTTGCCATGGAAACGGCATACGGTGAGATCTCAGATTTCACGTAGAGCTGTTGAGGGCTGGACCATTAACTGTCATCTGAAGTCTGGTGCAGTTTGGAACATTTTCCATTGACTTAAGACAACATCGTGTTTTACGGCGTGGGAAGCGTTGCCATGGAAACGGCATACGGTGAGATCTCAAATTTCGCGTAGAGCTGTTGAGTCATGGACCAGTGATATAAAAGTGAAGATTGTGGGACGATGGGACCGTGTCGATTGGATTTACAGCGACACCGTGTTTTATGGCGAGGAATGCATTGCCATGGAAACGGCATACAGTGAGATCTCAGATTTCGCGTAGAGCTGTTGAGTCATGGACCAGTGATATAAAAGTGAAGATTGGGGGACGATGGGACCGTGTCCATTGGATTTACAGCGACACCGTGTTTTATGGCGAGGAATGGGTTGCCATGGAAACGGCATACGGTGAGATCTCAGATTTCGCGTAGAGCTGTTGAGGGCCGGACCATTAACTGTCATCTGAAGTCTGGTGCCGTTTTGAACCTTTTCCATTGAATTAAGACAACATCGTGTTTTACGGCGTGGGATGCGTTGCCATGGAAACGGCATACGGTGAGATCTCAGATTTCACGTAGAGCTGTTGAGTCATGGACCAGTGATATAAAAGTGAAGATTGTGGGACGATGGGACCGTGTCGATTGGATTTACAGCGACACCGTGTTTTATGGCGAGGAATGCGTTGCCATGGAAACGGCATACGATGAGATCTCAAATTTCACGTAGAGCTGTTGAGTCATGGACCAGTGATATAAAAGTGAAGATTGTGGGACGATGGGACCGCGTCGATTGGATTTACAGCGACACCGTGTTTTACGGCGAGGAATGCGTTGCCATGGAAACGGCATACGGTGAGATCTCAGATTTCACGTAGAGCTGTTCAGTCATGGACCAGTAATATAAAAGTGAAGATTGGGGGACGATGGGACCGTGTCGATTGGATTTACAGCGACACCGTGTTTTACGGCGAGGAATGCGTTGCCATGGAAACGGCATACGGTGAGATCTCAGATTTCACGTAGAGCTGTTGAGGGCCGGACCATTAACTGTCATCTGAAGTCTGGTGCAGTTTGGAAGGTTTTCCATTGAATTAAGACAACATCGTGTTTTACGGCGTGGGAAGCGTTGCCATGGAAACGGCATACGGTGAGATCTCAAATTTCGCGTAGAGCTGTTGAGTCATGGACCAGTGATATAAAAGTGAAGATTGTGGGACGATGGGACCGTGTCGATTGGATTTACAGCGACACCGTGTTTTATGGCGAGGAATGCGTTGCCATGGAAACGGCATACGATGAGATCTCAAATTTCACGTAGAGCTGTTGAGTCATGGACCAGTGATATAAAAGTGAAGATTGTGGGACGATGGGACCGCGTCGATTGGATTTACAGCGACACCGTGTTTTACGGCGAGGAATGCGTTGCCATGGAAACGGCATACGGTGAGATCTCAGATTTCACGTAGAGCTGTTCAGTCATGGACCAGTAATATAAAAGTGAAGATTGGGGGACGATGGGACCGTGTCGATTGGATTTACAGCGACACCGTGTTTTACGGCGAGGAATGCGTTGCCATGGAAACGGCATACGGTGAGATCTCAGATTTCACGTAGAGCTGTTGAGGGCCGGACCATTAACTGTCATCTGAAGTCTGGTGCAGTTTGGAAGGTTTTCCATTGAATTAAGACAACATCGTGTTTTACGGCGTGGGAAGCGTTGCCATGGAAACGGCATACGGTGAGATCTCAAATTTCGCGTAGAGCTGTTGAGTCATGGACCAGTGATATGAAAGTGAAGATTGGGGGACGATGGGACCGTGTCCATTGGATTTACAGCGACACCGTGGTTTATGGCGAGGAATGCGTTGCCATGGAAACGGCATACGGTGAGATCTCAAATTTCGCGTAGAGCTGTTGATTCATGGACCAGTAATATAAAAGTGAAGATTGGGGGACGATGGGACCGTGTCCATTGGATTTACAGCGACACCGTGTTTTATGGCGAGGGATTCGTTGCCATGGCAACAGCTTTTGGGGAAAACTCACTTTTGTCATATTAATGTGTTGAGGGCCGGACCATTAACTGTCATCTGAAGTCTGGTGCAGTTTGGAGCATTTTCCATTGACTTAAGACAACATTGTGAAGTTTTGTGGCGTTGTGAGCATGTCAGTTGGTGTTATGACATCATCGTGTTCCATGGCGTTTGATGGGCCTAGCATCGAGCGAACGCGAACTTTGGCGCCAAATAACGGCTGCGCCGTGCGAAAGAAAAAAACTTCCGTGATAACTTTTAATTGCCCATGTCTCGAGATGCTACCCGACGAATTTCGAGTCGTACGGATAAAGTCCCTGGGAGAAGATAGATTTTGCGCGGAGGACGAAAAACGCGATAAATGGCGTTTTTTGACGCCTTTTTCGACGCCAAATTCAAAATGGCCGACTTCCTGTACGTTATTTTATACCCCTCCAAGAGGCTTTTTTGTTTGTCTCCGCACCTTAGATAGGCTTAGCGAGTTTCGTTCGGTTACGTGAAAGTTAAAGTAGGGGGAGTTAACGTTAAAAACGGAAGTGGGCGTGGCCTACGCAATTTTTGACGTTAAGTTCCGGGACCAATTACACATCGCAATTTTGCGCACTTCTGACGCGTGTGCAAAATTTGTTGAGTTTTCAAATATGTTGCGGGGCTCAAAAGTGCGCTCAATGTATTAAAATAATAATCATAATAATAATAAATAATCGGACCAATATCAATAATGTGCTCGTTTACAGTGACGTGGGCTACGCCCACGTCACTGTAGGCCGTTGGGCTACCTACTGTCATGATTTAGGCCACTTTTAATGGGCTTTTACCCGTCTTTTTCCCTGTTTTTAGTGGGTTTTGCATGGTTATCGCTCGCTTCGCGAGCGACTAAATTGATCGTAACGATATTAATTATGCGAGTTGCACTCACGTGGGCTTCGCCCACGTGAGTGGGCTCGCGCGGACTATCTGCCGTCACTATTTCCGAACCTTTTCTGTGCTTTTGTCGGTCGTTTTCCCTGTTTTTATGTGTTTTTCGCAGGTTTATCGGTCGCTGCGCGACCGATTTCAATAGGGTCTTCGCCGACCTATGGTCTCAGACCCTAATTAAAGCTGCAAGCAGCGTTGAGCGGGTCTTCGACGCTCCGCAGGCTGTTGTCCGCACGTCGAGGTATCATGCAGGAGTTTTCCGGACTCGGCCGTTGGCAAACGTGGGAAGTTTCAGGCCGATCGGACAACGTAAATGGGAGTTACAGCAGTATCATAAACATTGTGTTTGATGGCGAGTGATCTGTCGCCATGGCAACGGCATATGATGACATCCCAGTATTGGCGTAGAGCTGTTGAGGGGCGGACTAGTAGTCGTCATCTGAAGTCTGGTGCCGTTTGGACCATTTTCCAATGACTTAAGACAACATTGTGTTTTATGGCGAAGGATGCGTTGCTATGGAAACGGCATATGATGACATCCCATAATTGGCATAGTGCTGTTGAGGGGCGGACTAGTAGCCGTCATCTGAAGTCTGGTGCAGTTTGGACCATTTTCAATTGACTTAAGACAACATTGTGTTTTACGGCTAGGGATGCGTTGCCATGGAAACGGCATACGGTGAGATCTCAGATTTCACCTAGAGCTGTTGAGGGCCGGACTACTAGCCATCATCTGAAGTGTGGTGCAGTTTGGAACATTTTCCATTGACTTAAGACAACATCGTGTTTTACGGCGAGGGATCCGTTGCCATGGAAACGGCATACGGTGAGATCTCAGATTTCACGTAGAGCTGTTGAGGGCCGGACCATTAACTGTCATCTGAAGTCTGGTGCAGTTTGGAAGCTTTTCCATTGACTTAAGAGAACTTCGTGTTTAACGGCGAGTGATTTGTTGCCATGGAAACGGCATATGATGACATCCCAGAATTGGCGTAGAGCTGTTGAGTGCTGGACCATTAACTGTCATCTGATGTCTGGTGCAGTGTGGACCATTTCCCATTGACTTAAGACAACATTGTGTTTTATGGCGAGGAATGCGTTGCCATGGCAACGGCATATGATGAGATCTCAGATTTCACTTAGAGCTGTTGAGGGCCGGACCATTAACTGTCATCTGAAGTCTGGTGCAGTTTGGAAGCTTTTCCATTGACTTAAGACAACTTCGTGTTTTTTGGTGAGGGATTCGTTGCCATGGAAACGGCATACGGTGAGATCTCAGATTTCACGTAGAGCTGTTGAGGGCCGGACCATTAACTGTCATCTGAAGTCTGGTGCCGTTTTGAACATTTTCCATTGACTTAAGACAACATTGTGTTTTACGGCTAGGGATGCGTTGCCATGGAAACGGCATACGGTGAGATCTCAGATTTCACCTAGAGCTGTTGAGGGCCGGACTACTAGCCATCATCTGAAGTGTGGTGCAGTTTGGAACATTTTCCATTGACTTAAGACAACATCGTGTTTTACGGCGAGGGATCCGTTGCCATGGAAACGGCATACGGTGAGATCTCAGATTTCACGTAGAGCTGTTGAGGGCCGGACCATTAACTGTCATCTGAAGTCTGGTGCAGTTTGGAAGCTTTTCCATTGACTTAAGAGAACTTCGTGTTTAACGGCGAGTGATTTGTTGCCATGGAAACGGCATATGATAACATCCCAGAATTGGCGTAGAGCTGTTGAGTGCTGGACCATTAACTGTCATCTGATGTCTGGTGCAGTGTGGACCATTTCCCATTGACTTAAGACAACATTGTGTTTTATGGCGAGGAATGCGTTGCCATGGCAACGGCATATGATGAGATCTCAGATTTCACTTAGAGCTGTTGAGGGCTGGACCATTAACTGTCATCTGAAGTCTGGTGCAGTTTGGAAGCTTTTCCATTGACTTAAGACAACTTCGTGTTTTTTGGTGAGGGATTCGTTGCCATGGAAACGGCATACGGTGAGATCTCAGATTTCACGTAGAGCTGTTGAGGGCCGGACCATTAACTGTCATCTGAAGTCTGGTGCCGTTTTGAACATTTTCCATTGACTTAAGACAACATTGTGTTTTACGGCTAGGGATGCGTTGCCATGGAAACGGCATACGGTGAGATCTCAGATTTCACGTAGAGCTGTTGAGGGCCGGACCATTAACTGTCATCTGAAGTCTGGTGCCGTTTTGAACCTTTTCCATTGAATTAAGACAACATTGTGTTTTACGGCGAGGGATGCGTTGCCATGGTAACGCCATATTAAGTAACATAAACTTTGACGTAGAGCTGTTCAGGGCCGCAGTGTTAACCATCATGTGAAGTTTGGTGGCGTTGTGAGCATGTCAGTTTCAGTTATGACATCATCGTATTCCATGGCGTTTGATGGACCTAGCATCGAGCGAACGCGAACTTTGGCGCCAAATAACGGCTGTGCCGTGCGAAAGAAAAAAACTTCCGTGATAACTTTTAATTGCCCATGTCTCGAGATGCTACCCGACGAATTTCGAGTCGTACGGATAAAGTCCCTGGGAGAAGATAGATTTCGTGCGGAGGACGAAAAACGCGATAAATCGCGTTTTTCCGACTCCAAATTCAAAATGGCCGGCTTCCTGTACGTTATTTTACACCCCTCCAAGAGGCTTTTTGGTTTGTCTCCGCACCCTAGATATGCGTAGCGAGTTTCGTTCGTTTACGTGAAAGTTAAAGTGGGGGGAGTTTAGGTTAAAAACGGAAGTGGGCGTGGCCTACGCAATTTTTGACGCAAAGTTCCGGAACCAATTACACATCTGAAGTTGCACCACTTCTGACGCGCGTGCAAAATTTGGTGAGTTTTCACATATGTTGCGGGGGTCAAAGGTTTATCGGTCGCTGCGCGACCGATTTCAATAGGGTCTTCGCCGACCTAGGTCTCAGACCCTAATAATCGGACCAATATCAATAATGTGCTCGTTTACAGTGACGTGGGCTACGCCCACGTCACTGTAGGCCGTTGGCCTACCTACTGTCATGATTTAGGCCACTTTTAATGGGCTTTTACCCGTCTTTTTACCTGTTTTTAGTGGGTTTTGCATGGTTATCGCTCGCTTTGCGAGCGACTAAATTGATCGTAACGATATTAATTATGCGAGTTGCAATCACGTGGGCTTCGCCCACGTGACTGGGCTCGCGCGGACTATCTGCCGTTACTATTTCCGAACCTTTTCTGTGCTTTTGCCGGTCGTTTTCCCTGTTTTTATGTGTTTTTCGCAGGTTTATCGGTCGCTGCGCGACCGATTTCAATAGGGTCTTCGCCGACCTATGGTCTCAGACCCTAATTAAAGCTGCAAGCAGCGTTGAGCGGGTCTTCGACGCTCCGCAGGCTGTTGTCCGCACGTCGAGGTGTGTGTGTAGGTGTCTCGAGCTGTTGAGGGCCGGACCATTAACTGTCATCTGAAGTCTGGTGCAGTTTGGATCATTTTCCATTGACTTAAGACAACATCGTGTTTTACGGCGAGTGATTCGTTGCCATGGAAACGGCATATGATGACACCCCATAATTGACATAGTGCTGTTGAGGGCCGGACTAGTAGCCATGATCTGAAGTCTGGTGCAGTTTGGACCATTTTCCATTGAATTAAGACAACATCGTGTTTTACGGCGTGGGATGCGTTGCCATGGAAACGGCATACGGTGAGATCTCAGATTTCACGTAGAGCTGTTGAGTCATGGACCAGTGATATAAAAGTGAAGATTGGGGGACGATGGGACCGTGTCCATTGGATTTACAGCGACACCGTGTTTTATGGTGAGGAATGCGTTGCCATGGAAACGGCATACGGTGAGATCTCAAATTTCGCGTAGAGCTGTTGAGTCATGGACCAGTGATATAAAAGTGAAGATTGGGGGACGATGGGACCGTGTCCATTGGATTTACAGCGACACCGTGTTTTATGGCGAGGAATGGGTTGCCATGGAAACGGCATACGGTGAGATCTCAGATTTCGCGTAGAGCTGTTGAGGGCCGGACCATTAACTGTCATCTGAAGTCTGGTGCCGTTTTGAACCTTTTCCATTGAATTAAGACAACATCGTGTTTTACGGCGTGGGATGCGTTGCCATGGAAACGGCATATGATGACATCCCATAATTGGCATAGTGCTGTTGAGGGCCGGACTAGTAGCCATGATCTGAAGTGTTGTGCAGTTTGGAGAATTTTCCATTGACGTAAGACAACATCGTGTTTTACGGCGTGGGATGCGTTGCCATGGAAACGGCATACGGTGAGATCTCAGATTTCACGTAGAGCTGTTGAGGGCCGGACCATTAACTGTCATCTGAAGTCTGGTGCCGTTTGGAACGTTTTCCAATGACTTAAGACAACATCGTGTTTTATGGCGAATGATGCGTTGCCATGGAAACGGCATACGGTGAGATCTCAAATTTTGCGTAGAGCTGTTGAGTCATGGACCAGTGATATAAAAGTGAAGATTGGGGGACGATGGGACCGTGTCGATTGGATTTACAGCGACACCGTGTTTTATGGCGAGGAATGCGTTGCCATGGAAACGGCATACGGTGAGATCTCAAATTTCGCGTAGAGCTGTTGAGTCATGGATCAGTAATATAAAAGTGAAGATTGGGGGACGATGGGACCGTGTCGATTGGATTTACAGCGACACCGTGTTTTATGGCGAGGGATTCGTTGCCATGGCAACAGCTTTTGAGGAAAACTCACTTTTGTCATATGAATGTGTTGAGGGCCGGACCATTAACTGTCATCTGAAGTCTGGTGCAGTTTGGACCATTTTCCATCGAGTTATGACAACACTGTGTTTCATGGCGAGGGATCTGTCGCCATGGAAACAGAATTTGATGACACCCCATAATACGCCTAGATGTGTTGAGGGCTGCATCGGTATCAAACCTGTGAAGTTTTGGGCCGTTTGGAGCATGTTAACTGGAGTTATGAGAAAACCGTGTTTCACGGCAACCATTTTGTTACCATAGCAACGACATTTGACTAAATCTCAAAACTGACACAAATATGTCTTTAGGGCTGTACACATGTGAAGTTTGGGGCCGTTTGGAGCATGTGCAATTGAGTTATGTGGAGTTAAATGAATACACTGTTCAAATTGAAAGCTGCATTATTCTGAAAACCGGATGTTCACACACTCGACTTCCGGTTTTCGCAGTCAACTTCAGGTTAGCATTAGCAGTTTCCCAGCGGAGTGAAGAAAACACATGAAACTCACGGGACTCACTCCTCAGTTTATACTGT
This sequence comes from Trematomus bernacchii, assembly GCF_902827165.1. NCBI lineage: Eukaryota > Metazoa > Chordata > Actinopteri > Perciformes > Nototheniidae > Trematomus > Trematomus bernacchii. The sequence continues at coordinate 2,934,475 of NW_022987574.1, read as the reverse complement.
GTTTTGTTTCAATTAATGCATCATTCAGTTACAAATATGTGATATATCTGAACAACAAAGTGGTCAAAAATTATTTTATTCATTTATTGGAAACATTTTCATGATCACTTTTTCGTTTTACATTTTCATTTATTGTCATTTCCATTCAGTCAGTCATTAAGTGCTATTTAACATGTTAATGTCCTACATATCCACACAAACAAAGTGTGCAATCCAATGATTAATGAATGTTAATCTAACTGGGTTTTGATAGATAACATACCTCTTTTTCTTCTCTGAATTATTTTATTTCTATTGTGCACTCTAATCAATATTAATCCAACTATTGTTCGTTTATACATTTTAAGAATGGCGTTTATCTTTTTTGAGAATGAGTTCTTATTTTATTTAATGTATTTGGGTCTACAACAGATGATACAAATGTTTGTGTCAGTAATGTGTACTAACAGAGGTGAGGGTGTTTGTGAAAATAACGGGGACAGAGCTGCTGTCAGACGAACAGCTGTGCGGCGTCATCACAAACGGACGTCGCTTCACGTGACGCTCCGGAGGAAAGGACGTCCCATTGCTCTTAAAACTCATTTCCCTGCTTCTCGTGGTTTCCTTGCGTCTCTCCATGCTTCCCTGGTGGGAGGGACTAAACGCAGGGAAACGACGTAAGTGAGGGACGCAAGGATTCCATTTAATCGACCTGAGAAGGACCCCAACTCAGTGAAAGCACCGCCTGATGACCAATCAGAGCTCAGTGTGCAGAGTGTAAAGCTATCAAGTCATATTACAGGATAAAATAAATACAGTTTAAACTGCTGTAGGCTATGCAGGAAAAGAGGTCCGGCAAAAGATCACCGACTGTGTGAACATGAAACAAAATAGAATATCACTGCCCATCTTCAGAGCAATCTGAATATTATTACATTTGCAGCAAGCAAGCTTACTTAAATATCTGCCACAAGATAAGTAACCGGAGCAAAGCAACTCAGAGCATTGCGTAGAGTCTGCGACACTGTGCAGACGTGTCGCACTTATCATTCACATCACATCATCTCACATCATATCATATATTTCCTATCTGTATCAGATTCTCGAGCCGTTTCTGGTCGTGCACACTTACATTGTCACATACTGTATGCCAAAGTATGAACTGCAACACATTAAGTTGACGAAACACTCGAGTCAAACGTAATTAAAGTCAGATCCATTCAAACCTGTTAATGTATGCATTCAAACACTCGGTCATTTTTGTACCAGCTGTTATATTTTCACCTTGCAGCTATGCTGCTTTTACTCTGGATTATGTGTTAAAATCATGGATGTTTAAAGTTTATCTTCTTCATATTTGTCTAACATACATGATAGTTTACTTCATTCATGAAGTATAATGCTGCGCTGTCAGTAGTACGCTTCTCCAGGTTTGTGATTGGTCAAATGTTGCTAACCCCGCCCCTTTCACGTAAAAGCGCTCAGAGAAACCCTGGGTTGATTTATCGATCAGGCTAACGTTGTATCTGCTCCGTCCACACTCACAAGAACATGATACAGACACAGATACAACAGCGACTGTATTCACCATGACACAGACAGTCTGTGTTTTGTTCATGTTTAACTTTTGTCCAGTTTCTGAACAGATATGAGGAGCTGTAAGCTCTGTGTGCTAACAGCTAACGGCTGATGGTTTTCTGATTCAACGTAGGTGACGGCAGGCTGAGATCCTCATCGCTGATTGGCTACCGCGAGAACGCGTCTCACACGCACACACACACACACACATCGTTTTTTTACTGTAAATATTAACTATTTCTATTGGAAGGCAAACAAAAAATGTAACAGAAGGAGAGCTCTGATTGGTCGCTCATTTTTTTAAATGTGATATTCATAAATGCATAACATTGCTAACCCAGCAAGCAGTTGATATTCAAATGTAAATATTATATATTTCGATTTTTGTAAGTCATTCAACTATGAACAATTAAATATATTTCAAGGTATACTATATTCAGGGTTCCTGCAGGTTTCGCCTACTCAAATTTAAGGGTTTGTAAGACCTTTTTAAGACCACTGAATAGAATTTAAGACCTATTTCACGGCAAGAAAGTATGAAGGAAAATTGCTATGAAAGAAGAAATACGTCCCATAATTACTTACAAAGTAAATGTAAAGGCATAACAGTACAGCACTGTGTTAGGGTGTTAGACAAAAAGTGTATGTGTGTGTGTGTCTGTGTGTTAGGGGTGTGCAATTAATCATATTTTAATCGCAATTACGATTTTGGCCTGCCACAATTACGAAATTATTTTGCTTTGCTAGATTGTGACAGTGCACTACAACATATTTGATCTAATTAATTTTAGTCTAATTTATTTTTATTTATCATATTTATACATGTTTAATAGCTTGTGGAAGTGCGCTCCAAAATATTTGTTGATCTTGTTTATTGGTATTTATTATTTTGATATTATTTATTTAAATGTATAATTTATTTAATTTATTTTTGCATTGGTTTTGCAGTTGAATTATAGGTTCAGGGTAATCAACAGTTAAAAAGATACTGTTCAAATTATTATTTGTTTTAAATAATTAACACATTAGCAAAACAAACGCTAATTTATTTTTCAAAAGGTGCAGCGGGCTTCAAACACGTTCCCCTCCACTGGTTTCAACCAAGCACTAAATTCGATGTTTTCCAACCAAATACGGTTGAACTTACACTTCCCCATATTTATTTGTAAGTAGATTTGAAGATACATGAGTTTCTGACTGTCGCTAGCTGAAGCTTGCTTGCTAGGTTACTAGCTGGGTGTTCTCCAATAAGGGGCCGGGGGAAACAAAGTTAGTGATTACTGGTTCCATGTTGATTTATTTCAATACAAATTGTTGGGGGGAACTGAAAGGCTCTTACCGTACTGGTTACTTTGCAGCCCGGACATTTCCCCCAAAACACATTTAGACGCTATCGCAACACAGAAAGACCTTTCAAATCCGATCATTTTTAAGACCTTCTAAATCATATTTAAGACCTTTCTTATTTTTTTGGTCATATTTAAGACCTTTTTAAGGCCTTAAATTCAGATTATAAAATGTAAGACTTTTTAAGACCCCGCGGGAACCCTGTATATTTCTATATATATATATATATATATTTATTTGCTTTCATTGGTTAGATGACAACAACATGGCTGACAGTTAAGACACACACAGACACCCCAGATAGCAAAAAGTAATTGAATCAACATTGAGATATTGTCACGCTGAAGATTTCAATCAACATTGATGTCAGAGATTGAAAATGAACTAACAAAAAAAGAGCCATTATTTATTCAGTTGATTATTACGATTTAATTCAATTATATGAACATTTTGTACATTTTTTGTCTACTTTAGCACACAAAACATTCTCTCTTTTAAAGGTCTTATCATATGCTTTTCTGGTTATTACCCATCCCCTTGTGTGTTATGTAGGTTTTTCTGCATGTAAACGGTCTGCAGAGTCACAAACCCTCAAAGTACACCCTGTAGCGAGTAAAACTCTAACACAGAAAATACCTGTCTATGCAGCGCTGTATGGAAGCTGTCAGCCGACTCGCCCAGCCCAGCTGTGTGTGTGTGTGCTCAGGCTGAGTTCCTCTGTGTCTCGCTGTCTCGCAGACCCCATGCCATCATCATGTTCTGTTTAAAGCAGCTTTGCTAGACGTTGATAACATGCATTCTTCACATGCTGAATATATGGATTTGAAAAAATGCACGTTTTGCAACATAACACAAGTTAAGGACATTTCTTGACATAATAAACATCTAGCAAAGCTGCTTTAAACAGAAAATGACGATGGCCTTTGAACACAGATTCTGAGGATGGTTTCTGCTTCTGCTTTTATCCATCAGGTCAAAATAGGATTCACACACCTGGCATCATTGTGATATATCAGGCCTCAGCCTCTTCAGCACATCACAATCAAAGAATTTAAGAATAAACAAATATAACAATTACAATCCAGTGCCTCTTGTCAACTGGCAACTCACAATTCCACACATTTCAATTTCACAGGCAAATGGGACTTCATGCTTAAAATGACTGCATGTGCAAGTACATACATTGAAGTTTTACCTGATCACTAACAATGAACTTGAACAGTAGAAATACTGGATATGCCCCTCTTTTGAACTGGCAACTTACACATCCACACATTCTTTGATTCTCTATTTCAGAAGGGAACTTATATGCTTCAAATGAAATGAATGCTGTGAGGTTTTACATGAGCACTAACCACAATGCACTAGAACAGGCGAAACATAGGTTAAAGTCATGTCTGGCTTCCCCATTAACATTCACAGCAAAAGCTTTGTTTTCCGAGAGCTTATGCGCTGCGAGCGTCGAGAGCCAAGCTCTTAAAAGATAGTCTGAATGGCTTCAAAGGTATACCTCATTTCCTTTGGAAAACCCATGTTCATTGCATAAAGTAGGCCAAAGAGGTATGCAAAGGCAGTAGAGAGGTCTGGTAGGTCATGCAGTACAATGGTCCCTTCCAACACAACAGCCACGTCTCGCACATTTGGCGATATGGCGGCATCATCATCTTCAATGACGGTGAGGATGGCCACAGACACACCTCTGAGCAATCGTTCTTCATGGTCAGTGTCCTGAGGAAAAGTAAAATATGCATGAATGAGTGCTATGGAAAACTAAACAACAAAATACATATCCACTGATTCTAACTTTAGCACCAATCTACTGAGTCTTACCATTCAGCTTGTGGAAGTTATAATTGCAAATCAACAGCACGGCATCTCTGGGCTCAAAATTAAATCTTACACAAAGTGTATTGTGCATAAAATGTATAACTAGTTTAGCTAGTTCCAAAGGTAGATAAAATAGCTAAGTGTGTTTGGTCTAACTTGAAACGTGTGTTTTGCTCCGCTCATCGGTCCGTCAGCGGCTGAGCTTTAGGTGAGCACTGAGCTGCGTGACCTAAACACGGCAAGTGTTGCGGCAAAGTATATATTTTTTCTCTCTCTCTTAATTCCCCAAGCCCCAAAATTCACTCGATGATTAATATACCCGTTTTAGGAAAAGTCACGAAGTTTGAGATGTGTTTTACCCTCAACTAAACAACAAGACCTGTAACACAACAATGTCAGAGTCACCGGCTGCCGGCTACCCCAATAAACAGACGTTAATAACCGGTGTAACGGCGGAACAACAATGCCGCCCCCCCCCCCCCCGTTCCGTGTATCGTCACACATACACACAAGTTCTGTATAAAACGTATGAACACGGCTCACAGCGAAAATGTATAACACATACATTTCCGCCAGTCAAGGCTAAGTTTCAACACAGTGGCAACGTTGTCATATCCCAATCAATGCTGTGTGTAAAGTTATAGCGTTATATGTCTGGCTCGGTTTACTTTAACACCGGTCATCTCACCATTTAAATGCATTATAGACGCCTTCAGGTGCTTGAACATAAATTCAACGCCATCTGTAGCTAAGCTAGCAAACCTAACTGTGGTGGGTAGTATCTATCTTTTGGTTTAAATAGTACAGTGCACTTTACTGTTAACATTCCTTGTTAGGTAAAACACACACTTACCTGATTAGGCAAACGAGGTAGACAAATGTCCCAAGAATCCCCAACGTCACAGCGATGTGTCTGACAAATTCACTCAGCGCAGCTCGCCCGCTCAGAGACAGTGACAGCCGGGACCCTGCAGAAACCCCGTAGACGAAAGCAATGCGCATGCGCGCACTGCATAGCAAGCAGTTGACATTCAAATGTAAATATTAACTATTCTGATTGGAGGGGAGAAAATACATATTTTAAGAAGGAGAACTCTGATTGGTTGCTCATTTGATATATGTATTGACGTTCAACTTTTACTGGTTCTCTCTTGCATCTTGTCTGAGGTGAGTGTGTGACTGTTCTTATAAATTCATTGTGAAGCTGGTTAAGATTTGTTTCTAAAATAAGGGCACATTTATGTCATTTATTAACAAGCAGGTTAAATAAAGTAATGTTTGAAGTCATTCAACTATGAACAATTAAATATATTTCAAGGCATACTTTATTTATTCAAGGTTGGAAGAAGTAATCTGATCCTTTACTTTAGAACAAATACTCATTAGCACATTTCTTTGCTAAATATATTTTGCTAAAGTATCAAAAGTTTCATGTAGATCTGCAATAAAAATATTTTTGGGGTATGGGGGGGTCTGGGACCCGGAGTAATCCCGGCGGGCGGGAGCTGTTATGTCCCATCATGACACGTATGGTGTATATATATATTATAATGCAGCACAATCTGTGTGCTCCCTGCCTGTCGGCTCTGCTGATCGATGTATAATAAGGCTCTGCTGCCGTGATGTGCACTGAAAAGTGTTTCTGTCGCAATATTATCGTTGTCGAGCTAGCTAACTAGCATACATTGTCACTATCTGCTAACGTTAGCTTTAGCCTTCGTTTTCTAATAGTTTTTTTCATAGGCTATAAACGGAGGTGGTATAAGTAGGCTATAGATCTTGTACTTGAGTAAAAGTAGAAGTACTCAGATCTTGTACTTGAGTAAAAGTAGAAGCACTCCGATCTTGTACTTGATTAAAAGTACTCAGATATTGTACTTGAGTAGTGGGGGGGGGGGGGGGGGGGTGCAGAGCTTCGTGACCGCGGAGCGTGTGAACGTTGTGATCAGCTGTTTTAGAGACCGACTCTGCTTTGTGACACAAGTTACGGTAAGCATTTCAGATTGTTGCCGCGCATGCGTACCTGCGTACCAGTTATGTGCGCCCCTGGCTGACATGGATGACAGTTAAGACACACACAGACACACTATAGCTCAGTTATATTTTTAATCAAAAAACTATTGAACACTGAAGTAACTATGATTGAATTGACTACAAATATGGCAATGGTGGTAAAGACTACAACAGCCATAATCCATTCTTTGTTTCAGGGACCTCTGCACCTGACCCTTTGATGTGTGATATTTTCATAACATGTCTGCATAGCAAGCAGTTGACATTCAAATGTTAATATTATATATTTCGATTGGAGGGAAATTACAAAAATATTTTAAAGAAGGAGAGCTGTGGTTGGTCGCTCATTTTTTAAAATTCGATATATAGTTTGGTTAAACCAGAGACTGTCCTCTCGTTCATCTTATCTTGTCTGGGGTGAGTGATCATTCCTCTTGTGAATTAATTGTGAAGCTGGTTAAAGCAGAATGTCTAAAATAAAGAGCTTATTTTTGTCATTTATGAACAAAGGAAAGCTGGTTAAATGATTCCATAGCTTAAATAAAGTAATTTTTTGAGTCATTCAACTATGAACAATTAAATATATTTCAAGGTATACTATATTCAACGTTGGAAGAAGTAATCAGATCCTCTACTTTAGTACAAGTACTCATTAGCACAATTGTTAGCTAAATGTACTCCAAATATCAAAAGTAAAAGTACTCTTTATGCAGAATTCATATTTTCACAGAATGATATTATGGTAATTGTATTATCCTGTTTTTATAAATGCAAGAGCATTTAAGCATTTACAACGTGGACCAAATGTTTAATCACCATGTGTGCAAGCATTGTGTTTGCAAGGTTTAATTTTAATTTTATTTTCACAGAGTGACGACTATTGAGCAGTTCATTACTGGTGAGTGTTGGTCAAAGACAGTGTTTGTAGTAACATATACCATGACAATATGTGGAACTTTCCAGTCTTTTCTTTGCAGGGTTTAATGCTGTGTTTTCCCCACAGATTGACAGCTTTGAGCAGTTCTCTACCGGTGAGTTGTGGTCCAAGACACTGTCAGTAGCATAAAGTATAATGAAAACAGATAGGCCCTTTATTAGTGTAAATCTAAGTGATTAGCAGCTTCTAATACAATTGATAATTTTTTTGTTTATAACTATTGTATGCTAAGCTATGCGATTGTATTGTACATTGTGTTAAGTAATTATATTTCCATGTCTGTGATGCTGATTAGTTTCTTCTCTGTTCTAGTTAAACAACCTACCGGCTTGACCAGCTACCCATCTACCTACTCATCTACCTTCTTCACTAGCTACCTATCTACCTTCACCACCTTCTCATCTACCTTCTTCACTAGCTACCCATCTACCTTCACCACCTTCTCATCTACCTTCTTCACTAGCTACCCATCTAGCTTCTTCACCAGCTACCCATTTAACTTCACCGGCTACTCATCTACCTTCAACACCCAGCTTTATCTCGTGAGCAGTTACAGTAAGTACATTTTTGTTGAACAGGATGCATCAACTATTAATGGACTTGTACGCTTTTGTTGCAGTTGAAATAAGTAATTGCGTAATTATTTGTACTATTTAAGGGGTCTGCTAATGTCTTTATTAATTCTAACAATGCCTACATACTTTCAGATGCCACGTGGTAAATCGTCCCGCCGTTCCCAGGCTGCAAAGCTACGCGTGGCTGGGACACGTGTGGGACATCAGCAGCCTGGCAATGCCAGTTTCGCACGTAAGTAGTCGAGGATTTTGTCATTCAATTTTGTATATGTTTAGGGTGTCCATTTTGGTTGTATCATTGTAAAATGTTTTTGCATGTGCATTTTTTACAGGCAGGCTCGTGCACAGATACACCCCTCTGTGGGCAAGCGAGCTAGTTATGATGAGGAGAATTGACTGAAATACACTTGATTTCTTTGCATTCATTTTTAGATAACTATCATGAAGCAGTGTTTGAAACATGGATTTGTTTGAAATATATACATTTTAAAATTCAATCACCGGTAGGACCCTTTATGCATTTGAGCCCTTTCCCTTCTAAAATCCTCTGCACGTGCCCGTTTACAGGTGTTATTGTAGGAAGGTGTGTTATTATTGCTTACATAATTTAAGAATTGTAAAGGTTCATTAAGTTTAATGTCGGTGTCATTTTCTCTGTTTTTAAATAGCCGCTGGCGGTACGGGTAACCGCCATAGAGTGCAGAAATGGCCAATTTCGTCCCTGACAGGACGACAACACAAGATGGTCATACCAGCGGAGTCTCCAGACAAGGAAGTATGAATTGTTTTCAGATTTTGTTAACAAAGTCTGGGTAATCATTAGTGATTTTCATTTGAAATAATGTCTTCTGTTGTTACAGTTTGTCCTCCTTGTTGGAGCTTCACATCTCCGTTCCATCGTCGATGGAATTGTGAAGATGCCAGAGGGAAGGTTTTCCTTTGGTGCCATGTCCACACCGGGGGCATGCGCAACCCAGCTGCGAACCGAGGCAGCCAATGCTGTGCTGCCTAGGACACCAGATGCAGTCTGTGTGATGGCTCCGAGCAACAACCTAACATCCAGTAGGACCATCACCGAAGCAGGAGAGGACTTTGCGGAGCTCCTCGCCACTGCCCGCAGTCGCTGGCCCAACGTAAGCTTATTTTTTATTGTATTTATTATAGTTCTTATAATATTACATTTTGTATTCTTATTGATGTGGTTGTATGTTTATGAATTTCTGAAAAATTGACATTTTTTTATCAACAAATTGTGAAAAATAGCGTACCTTTGTAACTTTGATTAGGTTTTTGCCATGGACTTCCCCCCGCGCCTTACCGTTGACCCTGACTACCAAGACATGATGCGTCAGGAATTTCGTCGTGTTGCGGCACGTATGGGTATGTTTAACAAATATTTAGGTTCAAGTACTACCGTAAATCATTTTCCTATTTTTCATTATTCTTTGTTTTAAAAGAGCAAAATATAATATCTGTGTGGATATGTTAGTAATTGATCTTGTTGGTTTTTTTAGGCGTGAAGTACACACCGCTTGCTGAGTACTTCCCTTTCAAAGAACTTGACCTGTGGAGCAGAGATGGCGTGAGTGACATGGCAAATGGAAACGTTTTCTCTGTATACTTGTTTGTAGCTGAAATTCCAAGTTCCGTTCTTGAAAAAACATATTGAAGGTTATGTGCTATTTGTAAATGTATTTGTTTTTGCAGGTGCACTTGAGTGACAGTGCGGGAATGCCAATCCTGGTCGGTTCTATCTGGAACGCAACATACATGCAACTTGTTCCAGCCGAGCCGAAGCCATCTCCTGTTGTCCACAGAAGATCACCGCCTGCGAGGAGAGTCACTCCAAGGGTGATTGTCAAAGGAGAGGTTGCCAAATCACCGCAACTGGATCCTTCCAAGTGGACCGTTTTCGGCCAGGGCAGGAAGGTAATTGTGTGGCAGACATCTTTCAATAAGAGTGATATTCCCTGAGCAGTTTGCCTTGATAATGATGGAAGAGTACCCATTTGATTAACACAAGCTATGCTATTTATCTTTACAGAGGAGCCAACACGATGAACCTGAGCAGTCCATTGATGCACTTAAAGAAGCAGGGACTGTTCAGCAGGAGGTAGGTCAACTTTGTAGTATGCTTTGAAATCATTGGGGTATGTTTATTGCAGTTTATATGTGCATTTCTTTTTCTAAAACAGTGTTTCTTCATTTTTATTTCACAGGAAGTGGAGGAGAGTTATCTTCCACTGACACCTGTGTGGTTTAGCAGTGCAATGTTGGTTGAGATGGACAAGATTAGTCCATCCCATCTTCCTGGCCCTGATGAGTGCACACCACCGGTTCCAACACCACAAAAGGTAATTTGTTTGTATGTTGGTTGATGCCCTATTATAAAATGTATCCTTCCTGACAAACTTTAAATGTATTACAGTGAGGACAACTTATACTGTCCATAAGGAGTTATTAGTGGAGGATTAATCATTTTGTTTTCCTTACGTTAGAAAGCAAAGTTGGAGCTGAAGCAGAGGGCTCCTGCCTCCAAGAAAACCCTGGCAAAGCGACAGGTTGTTCTTGTTTTCTTCTTTTTTAAAGGCAATATAGGACTTGTTTAAAACTAAGAAGTTACACGAATATCGGTGGTGTTATTTATTCTCAAGTTTACTAAATTGTTTTGTTTTTTTAGGGGGAGGCAGCTCCCATTGTTGTGGAGGTGATTTTACGGCCACCTACCAGTAGAGGGACAGTTGCTGTGGAGCAGCAGGTCTGTGCTCTTTGTGTGAACGATGTGCTTTCAGAGTGACATTTGAATGAATCATGCTAATTTATTGACATAGTTACTTTTGCTCATTGTTAAAATAAAATAGTTTCAGTTGTTAGCCTGCATGCAGTCAACGTTGTTTCAAGTGTACACAATCAATGACAAGAAACCTCTCTTTTGAGTTCCATTCAGTATGTGTGTGGGTAAGTAGAAAAACAAAAGTTAATATATAACAATAATCATTTTGTATTAGTAATTGTATATCTTTCTATTATTTAGTTAAACGTTTGTGAAACAATTTAAGACACATAGTGTTTTTAGCAGTTTTTTTATATATGAATTTTCTTCTAGGAGGAGCCATTGCCGGGGTTGGAGCCATTGCCAGGAGTGGAGCCATTTCCAGGGGTGGAGCCATTTCCAGGAGTGGAGCCATTTCCAGGAGTGGAGCCATTTCCAGGAGTGGAGCCATTTCCAGGAGTGGAGCCATTGCCCCGCGCAGAGCCATCACTGAGCGTGGAGCCATCATCCAGCAAGGAGCCATCATCCAGCAAGGAGCCATCATCCAGCAAGGAGCCATCATCCAGCAAGGAGCCATCACCCAGCGTGATAGTGGATGTTGATGAGGACAACGGATGCAGAACAGGTAAGGGCTATGCTTGCATGTGTTCAGAAAAAGTGCAGCTGGCTGTTGTCGCAGGGACTGTTGTGAGGTATGCATCCGTTTCTGACGATAAAATATCTGTTGCATGTTCTATAGCGGCTGCGATCAAACATTTGATTGCGCCTGTGTGTTCGTGGAGCAGTACAGATATCGATGCCATACGTGTTGCAGGGTCAAAGCTTAACTCGTTTGTATTAGGGGAAGCCCATAAAATGAATGTAAAGCCAAAGAACTTGTGCAGGTTGGTTGAGCAGACCAGTGTGTTTGGACGTAAGTGGAACGTCAATATGGGTCTGCCAGTGTACGGCGAATTTAATTTGTCTGAAGGGGAACAGGTATTGTCGGAGAAGCTGCTTGAACACTTATCCAGGGATGGCATGTGTCTGTTTAGCCTAAATTCCGCAGCCAGTGTCATTATTCAACACAATGACTGTATTGTGGTCGTTGATTGTGGCACACGTGCTGCGTCTGGGTTAGCATCCAGTTATGGCACATCTGTAGCCGTGTTCAACACATGCCTTAATGACCTGATGTTTTACATCAGGAATCTCAATAATTCATTGAATGCACAGAAGTTTAGCATTACAAGACTTTCTGTGAAAGCAGCTGAAGTTAATTCGGAGACGGCTAGAGTCATTGATGGGGATATGGGGTGTGTCAGGGGAACATTCAGTCAGGGTGATCAACGCTTTAAATATGCAGGACTTCAGTGCATGGCTGTCAGTTTGGTAGGCATAGCCAAACACAACATTGACAGTGTGTTTACATGGCAGACCGACAACCTGGATAAAGTTGTTGTACTTGGTGACAATCTGTACACCTCCCTGCGTGACCAACAAGGTATCAGTGGAGGATACAGTCTACTTTCGGTTCCAGATCTGCCCAAGGAGACCATTATCGACGGACAAAGATTTCTGTTTCAATACAGTGACTTTGTGTCTGGAGATGTGGATGTGGTTGAGGGTGATAACATTGATGAGGGTGTGCACACCACTTTAAAATACGCACTGGAAAGCATGTGTAGTAAATATGACACATGCTTTCTGACAATGAATGGCGCTACATGTGCCATCATTGGTCAAGGTGGACACTACGCAGTGGTCGACTCCCATGCACGCAGTGCGTCTGGGATGAGCGATGGCGAGGGGCGTAGTGTTGTTCTGTATTTCAGAGGCCTTGAACACGTGTTTGAATACATATGGACATTTGCAGCGTTCCTCAAGAAGTCTCAAAAACAGTTTGAGATCGCTGGTGTCCGAGTCACTCACATAGGCCCAATTGAAAGCAGTAATCTGTCTTTGGGTCCAAGAGTGACTCCCAAAACGACAGAGACTGATTTGGGTTGTAGTTCAACTATTCAGTCCACACTTGGCTGCACCAACATTCAGATGGGTGCAAAGCGTAAGATTCGTAAGGGATCTTCTGCTTGCAAAAAATTAAAAAAGAGTGATGTTACCGCAGATAATTCAGACGTTGCTTTTGTCAAAGAAGTAAGAAGTGGACGACTGCAGTTTAATCCTCTTAGTCATCAACTTGCACAAGCTCTTTGTGAGCAGTTACATGTGCCGTCAGAGAAAGTAGATTTTGTGTCTACACAAATTGGTTTAATAGGGGCTCCATGTCTCAATGAAAAAATAGAGGGTGACGGAAACTGTTTCTTTAGAGCAGTGAGTCAAGCTGTGTGTGGTACACAAAGGCATCACACAATAATTAGGCGTGCAGTGGTTCATCAAATGCAGAGCAATGCTGTGCCTTATGAGCGTATTTTGACCTCCTCCATGTCAGAATACCTCAGCACATCCAAAATGCGGGAGGTTGGCAGTTGGGCAACAGAATTAGAAATTCAAGCAGCAGCAGATGCGTTTGGAGTTAATATATTCACATATTGTGATCCACGCTGGCTAAAATATAGTTGCGAGAATGGGCAGTTGTCTAATCAGGGGGTTTATTTGGAAAACCGCAATGGTAATCATTATGAGACTGTTGTGTGTGTAAAACAACCTAATTTGCAGAGTTGTTATGGGTATTGCAAATTTGACACTTCTTGTCCAAGACTGTACAATGTCAGACGGACAACTAGGGGCAAAAGGAGGGTTACCGAACAAACGCATGGTACATCGTCTGCTGGGGACACAGATTGTGTGGAAAAGAGTGATGTAAGTAAAATCACTCTTGAATTTAATCCTTTGTGCAATGAAGTGGCAAAAACACTTTGCACAAAGTGTAATATAGACTTTGAAAAGCAGGATGTACAGGGACCTACAGTAACTGGGTCCCTAGGTGTGGTCTGTAAGACCGAAAAAATTAAAGAGGACGCCAATAGTTTCTTCGGAGCGGTAGCTCATGTTCTCAGTGGTTCTCAGAAGAGCCATCGAAAGATTAGAAAGACTGTTGTGAAGCATATGATGAATCACGCAGAACAAACTAAAGTAGTTGGGGGATCTGCTTCAATTTCAGACTACATTGAGAAGTCTCGGATGAAGTATGTAGGACATTGTGCCACAGATGTAGAAATCCAAGGGACAGCAAATGCTCTTGGAGTGGACATTTTTATCTGCAGTGGGGAAAAATGGCTCAAATACACTTGTAATTGTGCAATGCTTTCAAAAGAAAAAATATACTTGAAACATTGTGATAAAAATCATTTTGAGCCAGTGGTTTGTATCAAACCTTACGATGAACAAAGGTGCTTTGAATTTTGTAAAGTGGGGGGTTTGTCAGAGACACGGTCTATGCGTAGCAGTGTCGATATCTGTACTGGGAAGGGTGGGGTTAAAGACAATGCAGAGAGTGTTGCCAGCTGTAGTCGTAGGCGTTCAACATATTTAAAAAAGATATACAGCTCAAAAATTAAACAGTATTATAAAAGTAACACAGGGTACCAGCAAACGATTAGGGATGCGTCCATGAAAAAGTATAGTGATGCAGATTATCAAGAGATAGTAAGAGTCGGTCTTAGAAAAAGGTATTTCGAGGATGATGATTACAAACACCAGAGCAATTGGAAAATACTCAGGTTAGATACCATGAAGACCCATTGCATAATCAGATGATAAAGGATTCAAGTAAAAGAATATATAAAAGTAATCCGTTGAAAGTAAAACAATATAGGTTAAAAAAATATCAGGACGATGATCTGCATAGAGAAAGGGTTATAGCATTAAGCAAACGGAACTATAGACTAAAAGTTTTACATAGAGAGAAAGTTATAGCATTTAGCAAACGTAAATATAGTCAAAATAAATTGCATAGAGAGAAAGTTATAGCATTTAGCAAACGTAAATATAGTCAAATTAAATTGCATAGAGAGAAAGTTATAGCATTTAGCAAACGTAAATATAGTCAAAATAAATTGCATAGAGAGAAAGTTATAGCATTTAACAAACGTAAATATAGGCAAAATACATTGCATAAAAATAAGGTAAAATCCATGACTTCAAAAAGGTATCATGGTAATCCAGATTATAAGAAGCGAGTAACAGCTAGCAACAAATTGAAGAGGCAACAAATGCTAAAAAATAGAGAGGTATTTGATATTGTGATGCAGCAGTTTTTGGCCAAAGTTAAGAATGGACCCGTTTTTGTTTGTAGCTGCTGCGAGAGGTTGTTATTTGAATCGCAGGCCTTGCACTGTAAAAAAGAGAAATATAAGAATCAAGAACTCGCCAATAAATGCATCAGAGACACATATTTACACACATGTACTGATGACTGTGAAGTACCCTGTGTTTGGATTGATATTGGGAGAGGGCAGTCTTGGATCTGCAGCAACTGTGATAACAAACTTAAGAGAGGTGTGATGCCACCTGAATGTGTTCTCAATAATTTGGCAGTAGACCCCATTCCCCCAGAATTGGCTTGTTTGAACAGCATAGAGCAGCATTTAATTGCCAGAAATATACCATTTATGAAGATGGTGGCATTGCCCAAAGGTGGGCAAAATGGAGTTCACGGACCGGTGACGTGTGTTCCAGCCAATATAGTCCAAACTACAAATTTGCTCCCCCGCTCAAGGATGGAAGGTTCCATCTTGCGAATAAAGTTAAAGCGTAGATTGACCTACAAAGGTCATTTTAAATTTCAATTTGCAGACCCAATGCACATAAAGCGTGCATTAAATTTTTTAAAAAGAAACAATAAGCACTATAGGGATATTGAATTTAATAAAAGTTGGTATAACGAGTTTTGTAGGGAGGAGGAAGAGAATGAACAAACCCACACCAAGGAAACATCATCAGAGGCTGCTGAAGAACAGCCATGTTTGTTTCAGGACATGGATTTGATGGCTGTGGATACTGATCTGGAAATTGCAGATCAGTTTTCAGATAGAGAACTGAACATGGCCCCAGCAGAAGGCAATAGTCCTGCAAAAGAAAGTTCATTCATTCCTGTAAGGGTTCCCGAGTTTGAGGAACTGGATGACGCTCTGCTTAATGAGTTTTGGAGGGAACGGGATGATGACTTTGTAGACAATTCGACCTTGATGGATTTGCCAACTAATGAAACGTCTGATGCTAATGCTGATGATGAGCTTTTACACGACAGGCAACAGCATTGCATGTTTCAGGACACATGTCTGATGCCTGTTGATATTGGACAGGAAGTGTTGGATCAATATTTTGATAGTACATTAAATGTCGCTCCAGCAGAGGGTAATAGTCCTGTGAGGCTGTTAGCAGACATTTCCAACGAAGCAAAATGCTTTCCTGTATTGTTCCCACTGGGCATTAACACCTACCGTGATTCGAGGCCCCGCAAGATAACATTAGCACGCTATTTGAATATGCGTGTTTTAAATGCTGATGTTAGGTTTGCACAAAATATAGAATACATTTTTTATGCTCAGTATTTGTCTGAGGTGCAACAGGTATTGTCCAGTGTGTCTATTGCATTGCGAAAAGGCAAAGCAGGCTTTCCATCCAAACCTATAGAAGATAATTTGTTGAATCAGGAAACCATAAGAAAACTGTTGAAATTTGATGATGGCTTTCGTTTTCTCTCACCTATTAGAGGTACTCCAGCATTTTGGCAGCGCGCACAGAGTGACCTCCTCGCTTGTGTGCGTCAACTTGGTGTGCCTACCTGGTTTTGTTCATTCTCTTCGGCTGATCTTAGGTGGGCAAATTTACTCGACGCTATTTTAAAACAGGAAGGTAGAACACAGACCGCTGAAGATTTAGATTGGGCAGACAGATGTGAACTCTTGCGTCGTAATCCTGTGACAGCGGCCAGGATGTTTGACTATAGATGGAACTGTTTTTTGAAAGAAGTACTTATGTCCCCTTCACACCCAATTGGCAAGATTGTAGATTATTTCTATCGCGTGGAATTTCAGCAGCGTGGCTCACCTCATGTGCATTGCTTGTTTTGGATTGAGAATGCACCCAAAATTGATAAGAATACAGATGAAGAGGTGATTCAATTCATCGACACATATGTGACATGTGAATTACCATCACAAGATGAGCCGTTAAAGGACATTGTGACATCTGTGCAACAGCATTCCAAAAGACACTCTAAAACGTGTAAGAAAAATAACACTGTTTGTCGATTTAATTTCCCCAGGCCAGCTACTGCTAGTACATTTATATGTCGCAGCAGTGAAGATCAATGCTTAGCAGAATGTAGCTGTAACTTGACACCATGCGAGTGTGTAAAATTAGAGTCTTTGGCCGAAAAAAAGGAGAAGAAGGAGTTTGCAGTTAAAATTCTGAACTCCGTCAAAAAGGCTCTTTCAGACGAAAATGTAATATTTGAAAGCCTGGAACAATTATTTGAAAGTCTGGGGATTAATCAAGCGATCTTCGAGGCTGCTTACAAATTGGTTGGTAGAAAGACACACGTTGTATTGAAAAGACAAATTGGCGAAGTCTGGATTAATCAATACAACAAACCACTGTTAAAATGCTGGAATGCCAATATGGACATTCAGTATGTGGTCAATGCCTATGCATGTGTTGTCTATATAATTTCCTACATCTCCAAGGCAGAAAAGGAAATGGGATTATTATTGGGTAATGCACATAAAGAAGCATCACAGCAGGGCAATCTAGATGCCAAGGATGCATTTAAAAAGTTAGGGAGTGTGTATTTACACAACCGAGATGTGTGTGCCCAAGAGGCAGTCTACAGATTGACACACATGTCCCTGAAGACATGCTCTCGCTTGGTCCAATTTGTGCCAACAGGGAAAAATACAATTAAAATAAGTAGGCCATTAAGTGTGTTAAAACAGATGGCAGATTCAAATAGTCTAACCACAGACAACATGTGGATGACCGGTTTTGTTGACCGTTACAAAAATCGGCCAAATGACGCGGTTTTTAATAATATGTGTTTGGCAACATTCGCATCTGAATACAGGGTTATGTCACAGAGTGAAAGTCTCAAAAATGCCATCGAACTCCAAAATAATTTCGGGTTTATTATTAAAAGAACGCGAACAAAAGCAGCAGTTGTGCGTTATGCAAAATTTTCCAAAACAAAGTCTCCGGAATTGTTTTTCTACAGCAATTTCCAATTGTTTCTGCCGTATCGCATCGACGAGCAGTTAAAGCCACACAATTGGGAAACGTGTGAAGACTTTTACAAGAGCGGTCGAGTTAGATTTGCTGATGGATCCAGACAGCTGGTGAAATCAGTGGTCGACGCGAATAGAGCTTTGTTTGAACTTGATTCGGATGAATTACAAAAAATCCAAGACTCTTTAGACGGTAATGTAGATTTTGAAGACGCTTGGTGTGACCTGTGCCCCGAACAGGAATTGGAAAATCTTCAATGCAAAGAAGAGCGGGAACAAATTGAAACCGTAGACGGGGAGCAAATAGACGCTATTCCTGATCTTGCCGTTAATAATCGGCAAATCGGCCATTTGGAAAAGACAAAGAATATTTTGAGCAGAAGCGAAGGGCTGAAATTAGTTCGGTCTCTAAACGAAACCCAAATGTCTATTTTCTATCAAATACGACAATGGTGTTTAGACAAAATCTCGGGTAAAAATCCAGACCCGTTTCACGTATTTATAACAGGCGGTGCTGGGACGGGAAAGAGCCATTTGATCAAGGCTCTGCAGTATGAGACAGCCAGGTTGCTCTCAACACTCTGTGAAAACCCTGATTCTGTGTGTGTGTTGTTGACTGCCCCAACTGGAATTGCTGCATACAATTTAGACGCAGCAACTATCCATAACACATTTAGCATTGGCGTTAATTCAAAATTACCCTACACACCTTTAGGCGAGGAAAAAATAAATAGTCTGCGGGCCAAATATAGAGACGTGCAAATTTTAATTGTCGATGAAATATCCATGGTCGATCACAAACTCATGGCATATATTCATGGCAGATTACGTCAAATTAAACAATGTAATGATTATTCCCCATTTGGTAGAGTTAGTGTGGTAGTTGTTGGAGACTTTTTCCAGCTGCCACCAGTGAAAGGAAATGCCTTGTATGTCGAGAAAGTAGGATTTAACCTGTGGCACAACCTATTTAGCATTGTAGAGCTTAAAACAATAGTCAGGCAGAAAGATATTGTTTTTGCGGAACTGCTAAATAGGTTGAGAACACGCTCAAAAGAAACAGCATTGTCAGCTAGTGACATTGATTTGTTGAAGAGCTGTGAAACAGGGGAAGAAAGTTCAGCATTACACATTTTCCCCACAAACGCTCAGGTTAATGATCATAATCTTGTGCAACTGTTGAAAACATGCCCGGAACATGTCGAAATAGAAGCTCAGGATACTGGTCATAACAGAAAAACTGGAAAACTTGAGTTAAAACATGGACATCACACCAACATCTATCAGACATGTTTAGCGGAACGTTTGGTTCTCGGGGAAAATGCTCGTGTAATGTTGACCAAAAATATAGATGTGACGGATGGGCTTGTGAACGGGGTATGCGGCACGGTGAGACACATAGTGATTTCACAAGGTGAAAGATTTCCACAAACTGTGTACGTCCATTTTGACGATGACAGAGTTGGGGCACAGCGCAGGAAAGAGTCTGCAAATGCATCAAGTCATTTAGTGAACTGTACACCAATTTTTCCAGAAGAGGATAGAGTCACCGTTAAAGGTGGGTTGCGTCGCCAATTTCCCCTTAAACTGGCTTGGGCTTGTACAGTACATAAGGTGCAAGGGATAACTGTTGATAGAGCTGTGGTGTCACTTAAAAAAATATTTGCTGCTGGACAGGCATATGTTGCATTAAGTCGTGTTACAAATTTATCAGGCTTAATCATTCAAGATTTTAAAGCTAATGCCATCTATTGTAAAACAAATGTTACGCAAGCAATTCAGTGCATGCCTCAGTTTCTACGTGAAGAAAGGATCCACCCCAAATTGCACACAGACAATTTTACTGTGTTTTTGACAAATGTGCAAAGTTTGACACGTCATGTCGAAGATTTGACCCTTTGTACACAGCATTTGCAGCCTAACTGTATTGCTGTTACAGAGACATGGCTGCCTGCCGTCTCATCATTTGACGACATTAACATCAGTGGTTATACATTTGCTAGTTGTTCTCGAAGTGCATCTTACACCAGCGAGAACCCAGCATTGGTTGCTCTGCAAGACCAACAACATGGTGGTGTTGGCATATATAGTGCAAACAGTATTGAATTTAGTATTCTTCAAGTGCCAGATGTAAATTTAGAATGTATAGTGTACAACTGTTTGTCTCACGACATATTAATTGCGGTAATTTATAGACCACCATCATATCCCATGTCTTTGTTTAAAGAACATTTAGGCAAATTACTAGATGTGTTAGATCTATTAGGTGACACAATTGCTGTGATGGGTGATTTCAATGATGACATTTTAAAAACATCAACAATTTGCAAATTTGTAACAGACAAAGGGTATGTGCAGCAAGTCACACAACCCACTACCGAAAAGGGCACATTAATTGACCATGTATATGTGAAAACAACACAGTATGATGTAGAATCAACTGTGTTGCCCACCTATTTCAGTGATCATGAGGGGATTCTGTGTTCTTTTGCACAACTGCTGAGGTAGAGTAACTTCAGACGTCAAGCAAATGTAGGTAGAAATTCTGTGTTTTTTCTTCACCTTGTGTTTCATCGTGCCAAATTATGCGCTTCTACAGTCTGTCGAGATATTTTATCAGATCAAAACATCCCCCCTTGGTTTAATTTGGTATGTTTTTAGGTATCATCCCCCCCTGGTTTAATTTGGTATTTGTTTAGGTATCATCCCTCAAGTTCATCATCTTCAAAGCCCCTTCCTCATTCAAAATTATCCTCATCTATCGGCCCCCTGAACCACATCCCTCCTTCTTCTCACTTAACTCCTCAAAAATAGCTTAATCCTCCCTACTTTTCGACCTTAACATGACTATTGAGTCACCCACCTGCGAGCTGTCATTCAAATTCTCAACTCTAATAGACAATTTACTGTCAACTAAAACTTCACCTTCCCGACCCATGCCAAAAGACACATCCTCGACTTTGTGTTCTATAAAAACCTCCCAGTACCTTGGCGTAATGTTTGGCCCCACCCTTTCCCTCGATCCTATCATCTGCCAAGTAATCAAAACCAAATTTTACCAGCTCTGCAAAGATCTGACCCTGTCCCTGAAATTACAACAGTCTCATAGTTAGGAATTATTTATAAATTTATATAGTTATTCTGTCAGTCTTCAGTTCTTAAAATGTTCTCACTTAACTCCCCAAACTAGCTTCATCCTCCCTACTTTTCGACTTTAACATGACTATTGAGTCACCCAGCTGTCATTCAAATTGTTCTTTATTATGTCGGACCTGGTAGTTCATTTTTAGCGGCTTTATCTCTCTTCACACACACATTACACAATAAAACGAATCCAAACAATAACAATTCATAAAATAATTATAAAATAGGAATAAAAAGGCAATTAAGTTAAAAGTTATATTAAAAAGGTAGGTCTTCAGTTGTTAATAGGTATGAACGCTCTCTGCTGGTCTAGTTGGGAGGGCACATTGGGGAGGGCAAAGTTCATTTTTATTGTGTTCAATATGTTCATAATTATTGTGTTCAATATGTTCAAAATAAGGTTTCTTTTTCCTGCATTACAACAGCATTTTTAATAACAAAATTATTAGCAAACATTAGGGCATATTTAGCAGATATTCCATACTGCACTAATAACATTTATCCACACATAGGGAAACCCATTTTGTAAAATTATGCATCAATATTAAATGATGTCACTCATATGCTGTTGCTAATGCAGGTTTTGCTTTGCCTTCAATGTAGCCTAGAAAAGCAAAAGGCACTGGTAATTGGTACTCCCAGTTTACTGGGATGGGGTTCGATTCCCTGCGGTGTCCTGCTGGTTTCTTTGGCATGTACATTAAAGATCATATTATTTACTACTATAATAATGATAATTATCAAAGTATTACTAATTAGTATCTCATACAACTGACACAAGCTTCCAAAAACTCTCAAAACTGTCAAGAAATATCAATAAAATAAGTATAAAATAGGAATAACATGCAATTCAGTTATAAGCTATATTACAAAGTTGGGTCTTGGGTCTGCTCTTAAAAGTATGAAACTTTGTGCTGGTATAGTTGGGAGGGCACATTGGGGAGGGCGAAGTTCATTTTTATTGTGTTCAATATGTTGTTAATACAAAAAGAAGGTTTGTATTTCCTGCATTACAACAGCATTTGTAATTCAAAAATGTTTTATTGGCAAACATGAGGGCATATTTAGCAGCTAATCCATACTGCACTAATGAAATAGTTATCGACTTATAGGGAAATAAATGTTGGGAAGTTGGGAAGTTGTAAAGGTCGTATTTACCATAATGTGAAGTATGTGGCCATTGGGATTGTTTTCCTTTGAGATATGAGAAAACCGTGTTTCATGGCGAGCATTGTGTTGCCATGGCAACTGCATTTGAGGAAATCTCAAAACTGACACATATATGTCTCGAGGGCTGTACCGTTAGCACACATGTGAAGTTTGAACACTTTTTGACAATATACACAGGAGTTATAGCAATATCGTGCTTAACGGTGAGGGATGCGTTGCCATGGCAACAGCTTTTGAGTGTTGAGCTGTTGATGGCCGGACCATTAGCCATCATCTGAAGTCTGGTGCCGTTTGGACCATTTTCCAATGACTTAAGACAACATCGTGTTTTATGGCGAGTGATGCGTTGCCATGGAAACGGCATATGATGACATCCCATAATTGACATAGTGCTGTTGAGGGCCGGACCATTAACTGTCATCTGAAGTCTGGTGCCGTTTTGAACCTTTTCCATTGAATTAAGACAACATCGTGTTTTACGGCGTGGGATGCGTTGCCATGGAAACGGCATACGGTGAGATCTCAGATTTCACGTAGAGCTGTTGAGTCATGGACCAGTGATATAAAAGTGAAGATTGGGGGACGATGGGACCGTGTCGATTGGATTTACAGCGACACCGTGTTTTACGGCGAGGAATGCGTTGCCATGGAAACGGCATATGATGACATCCCATAATTGACATAGTGCTGTTGAGGGCCGGACTAGTAGCCATGATCTGAAGTCTTGTGCAGTTTGGAAGCTTTCCCATTGAATTAAGACAACATCGTGTTTTACGGCGTGGGATGCGTTGCCATGGAAACGGCATACGGTGAGATCTCAGATTTGACGTAGAGCTGTTGAGGGCCGGACCATTAACTGTCATCTGAAGTCTGGTGCAGTTTGGAAGCTTTTCCATTGACGTAAGACAACATCGTGTTTTACGGCAAGTGATTAGTTGCCATGGAAACGGCATATGATGACATCCCATAATTGGCGTAGAGCTGTTGAGGGCCGGACCATTAACTGTCATCTGAAGTCTGGTGCAGTTTGGATCATTTTCCATTGACTTAAGACAACATCGTGTTTTACGGCAAGTGATTAGTTGCCATGGAAACGGCATATGATGACATCCCATAATTGGCGTAGAGCTGTTGAGGGCCGGACCATTAACTGTCATCTGAAGTCTGGTGCAGTTTGGATCATTTTCCAATGACTTAAGACAACATCGTGTTTTACGGCGTGGGATGCGTTGCCATGGAAACGGCATACGGTGAGATCTCAGATTTCACGTAGAGCTGTTGAGGGCCGGACCATTAACTGTCATCTGAAGTCTGGTGCAGTTTGGACCATTTTCCATTGACTTAAGACAACATTGTGAAGTTTGGTGGCGTTCTGAGCATGTCAGTTTGAGTGATGACATCATCGTATTCGTTTGATGGGCCTAGCATCGAGCGAACGCGAACTTTGGCGCCAAATAACGGCTGCGCCGTGCGAAAGAAAAAAACTTCCGTGATAACTTTTAATTGCCCATGTCTCGAGATGCTACCCGACGAATTTCGAGTCGTACGGATAAAGTCCCTGGGAGAAGATAGATTTTGCGCGGAGGACGAAAAATGCGATAAATCGCGTTTTTCCGACGCCAAATTCAAAATGGCCGACTTCCTGTACGTTATTTTGCACCCCTCCAAGAGGCTTTTTTGTTCGTCTCCGCACCCTAGATATGCGTAGCGAGTTTCGTTTGTTTACGTGAAAGTTAAAGTTGCCGGCTGTACGTTATAAGCGGAAGTGGGCGTGGCCTACGCAATTTTTAACGTAAAGTTCCGGGACCAATTACACATCGCAATTTTGCGCACTTCTGACGCGTGTGCGAAATTTGGTGAGTTTTCACACATGTTGCGGGGGCCAAAAGTTTGCGCAATGTGTTCAAATAAGAATAATAATAATAACAAATAATCGGACCAATATCAATAATGTGCTCGTTTACAGTGACGTGGGCTACGCCCACGTCACTGTAGGCCGTTGGGCTACCTACTGTCATGATTTAGGCCACTTTTAATGGGCTTTTACCCGTCTTTTCCCCTGTTTTTAGTGGGTTTTGCATGGTTATCGCTCGCTTCGCGAGCGACTAAATTGATCGTAACGATATTAATTATGCGAGTTGCAATCACGTGGGCTTCGCCCACGTGACTGGGCTCGCGCGGACTATCTGCCGTTACTATTTCCGAACCTTTTCTGTGCTTTTGCCGGTCGTTTTCCCTGTTTTTGGGTGTTTTTCGCAGGTTTATCGGTCGCTGCGCGACCGATTTCAATAGGGTCTTCGCCGACCTATGGTCTCAGACCCTAATTAAAGCTGCAAGCAGCGTTGAGCGGGTCTTCGACGCTCCGCAGGCTGTTGTCCGCACGTCGAGGTATCATGCAGGAGTTTTCCGGACTCGGCCGTTGGTAAACGTGGGAAGTTTCAGGCCGATCGGACAACGTAAATGGGAGTTACAGCAGTATTATACAGTAAACATTGTGTTTGATGGCGAGTGATCTACTGCCATGGCAACGGCATATGATGACATCCCAGAATTGGCATAGAGCTGTTGAGGGGCGGACTAGTAGTCGTCATCTGAAGTCTGGTGCAGTTTGGAAGCTTTTCCATTGACTTAAGAGAACTTCGTGTTTTTTGGTGAGGGATGCGTTGCCATGGAAACGGCATATGATGACATCCCAGAATTGGCGTAGAGCTGTTGAGGGGCGGACTAGTAGTCGTCATCTGAAGTCTGGTGCAGTTTGGACCATTTTCCAATGACTTAAGACAACATTGTGTTTTATGGCGAAGGATGCGTTGCCATGGAAACGGCATATGATGACATCCCATAATTGGCATAGTGCTGTTGAGGGGCGGACTAGTAGCCGTCATCTGAAGTCTGGTGCAGTTTGGACCATTTTCAATTGACTTAAGACAACATTGTGTTTTACGGCTAGGGATGCGTTGCCATGGAAACGGCATACGGTGAGATCTCAGATTTCACCTAGAGCTGTTGAGGGCCGGACCATTAACTGTCATCTGAAGTCTGGTGCCGTTTTGAACCTTTTCCATTGAATTAAGACAACATCGTGTTTTACGGCGTGGGATGCGTTGCCATGGAAACGGCATACGGTGCGATCTCAGATTTCGCGTAGAGCTGTTCAGTCATGGACCAGTGATATAAAAGTGAAGATTGGGGGACGATGGGACCGTGTCGATTGGATTTACAGCGACATCGTGTTTTATGGCGAGTGATTCGTTGGCATGGAAACGGCATACGATGAGATCTCAGATTTCACCTAGAGCTGTTGAGTCATGGACCAGTGATATAAAAGTGAAGATTGGGGGACGATGGGACCGTGTCGATTGGATTTACAGCGACACCGTGTTTTACGGCGAGGAATGCGTTGCCATGGAAACGGCATACGGTGAGATCTCAAATTTCGCGTAGAGCTGTTGAGTCATGGACCAGTGATATAAAAGTGAAGATTGGGGGACGATGGGACCGTGTCCATTGGATTTACAGCGACACGGTGTTTTATGGCGAGGGATTCGTTGCCATGGCAACAGCTTTTGAGGAAAACTCACTTTTGTCATATTAATGTGTTGAGGGCCGGACCATTAACTGTCATCTGAAGTCTGGTGCAGTTTGGAGCATTTTCCATTGACTTAAGACAACATTGTGAAGTTTGGTGGCGTTCTGAGCATGTCAGTTTGAGTTATGACATCATCGTATTCGTTTGATGGGCCTAGCATCGAGCGAACGCGAACTTTGGCGCCAAATAACGGCTGCGCCGTGCGAAAGAAAAAAACTTCCGTGATAACTTTTAATTGCCCATGTCTCGAGATGCTACCCGACGAATTTCGAGTCGTACGGATAAAGTCCCTGGGAGAAGATAGATTTTGCGTGGAGGACGAAAAACGCGATAAATCGCGTTTTTCCGACGCCAAATTCAAAATGGCCGACTTCCTGTACGTTATTTTTTACCCCTCCAAGAGGCTTTTTTGTTCGTCTCCGCACCCTAGATATGCGTAGTGAGTTTCGTTCGTTTACGTGAAAGTTAAAGTTGCCGGCTGTACGATATAAGCGGAAGTGGGCGTGGCCTACGCAATTTTTAACGTAAAGTTCCGGAACCAATTACACATCTCAAGTTGCAGCAGTTCTGACGCGCATGCAACATTTGGTGAGTTTTCACATATGTGGCGGGGGTCAAAAGTGCGCGCGAAAGATTAAAATAAGAATAATAATAATAATTAAAGCTGCAAGCAGCGTTGAGCGGGTCTTCGACGCTCCGCAGGCTGTTGTCCGCACGTCGACGTGTGTGTCTAGGTGTCTCGAGGACTCGGCCGTTGGCAAATGTGGGAAGTTTCAGGCCGATGGCCGATGGGACAATGTATTTAGGAGTTACAGCAGTATCATAAACATTGTGTTTGATGGCGAGTGATCTGTCGCCATGGCAACGGAATTTGATGACACCGCCTAGATGTGCTGCATCGTTATCAAACCTGTGAAGTTTTGGGCCGTTTGGAGCATGTTAACTGGAGTTATGAAAAAAACGTGTTTCACGGCGACCATTTTGTTACCAAAGCAACGACATTTGACGAATCTAAAAACTGACACATATATGTCTCGAGGGCTTGACGGTTAGCACACATGTGAAACTTTTTTACCATTTACACAGGAGTTAAAGCAATATGGTGCTTAACGGCGAGGGATGCGTTGCCATGGCAACAACTTTTGAGGAAAACTCACTATTGTCATATTGAGGTGTTGAGGGCAGGACCATTAACTTTCATCTGCAGTCTCGTGCCGTTTGGACCATTTTCCATTGATTTAAGACAACATTGTGTTTTATGGCGAGGGATGCGTTGCCTGGAAACGGCATACGGTGAGATCTCAGATTTCACGTAGAGCTGTTGAGGCATGGACCGGTGATATAAAAGTGAAGATTGGGGGACGATGGGACCGTGTCCATTGGAGTTACAGCGACACCGTGTTTTATGGCGAGGGATGCGTTGCCATGGTAACGCCATATTAAGTAACATCACATTTGACGTAGAGCTGTTCAGGGCCGCAGTGTTAACCATCACGTGAAGTTTGGTGGCGTTCTGAGTATGTCAGTTGGTGTTATGACATCATCGTGTTCCATGGCGAGGGATCGCCTAGCATCGAGCGAATGCGAACTTTGGCGCCAAATCACGGCTACGCCGTGCGAAAGAAAAAAACTTCCGTGATAACTTTGAATTGCCCATGTCTCGAGACGCTACCCGACGAATTTCGAGTCGTACGGATAAAGTCCCTGGGAGAAGATAGATTTCGTGCGGAGGACGAAAAACGCGATAAATCGCGTTTTTCCGACGCCAAATTCAAAATGGCCGGCTTCCTGTACGTTATTTTATACACCTCCAAGAGGCTTTTTGGTTTGTCTCCGCACCCTAGATATGCGTAGCGAGTTTCGTTAGTTTACGTGAAAGTTAAAAAGTGAACTATCTGAACCCTCAGAGAGTCCTTTACCTCACTGAGATAACTGAGACTAAAGTGAACTATCTGAACCCTCATAGAGTCCTTTACCTCACTGAGATAACTGAGACTAAAGTGAACTATCTGAACCCTCAGAGAGTCCTTTACCTCACTGAGATAACTGAGACTAAAGTGAACTATCTGAACCTTCAGAGAGTCCTTTACCTCACTGAGATAACTGAGACTAAAGTGAACTATCTGAACCCTCAGAGAGTCCTTTACCTCACTGAGATAACTGAGACTAACGTGAACTATCTGAACCCTCAGAGAGTCCTTTACCTCACTGAGATAACTGAGACTAAAGTGAACTATCTGAACCCTCAGAGAGTCCTTTACCTCACTGAGATAACTGAGACTAAAGTGAACTATCTGAACCCTCAGAGAGTCCTTTACCTCACTGAGATAACTGAGACTAAAGTGAACTATCTGAACCCTCAGAGAGTCCTTTACCTCACTGAGATAACTGAGACTAAAGTGAACTATCTGAACCCTCAGAGAGTCCTTTACCTCACTGAGATAACTGAGACTAAAGTGAACTATCTGAACCCTCAGAGAGTCCTTTACCTCACTGAGATAACTGAGACTAAAGTGAACTATCTGAACCCTCAGAGAGTCCTTTACCTCACTGAGACTCATTTTAGTCCAAGTTATTTTTTATTTAATTTTTTTAGTGACACTAGGCAGATTTAGCTTTTTTTTCTCTCGTTGACTTTCTCTTACTTTTGGATACAGTTTTATGTATGACAACTTTACAACTGGTAAGTCAAAGTGGACCTATCATGCTATATTTAAATGATATATTGTCGGGCCATTTTTTATTTTATTTTTGCCTTTATTTATACAGGTGTAAAAATCTCATTGAGACACAAGGTCTCATTTGCAAGAGAGACCTGTCAGTGGTAACACTACCACACACAGTTACAGACAGACAGGACACTAAACACAGAGGCAACACTAAAATACAACATCGTAAAAAAAGTAGTCATTGAAATCCATATAAAGTATTCAGATATAGCAGGTGCAAACACCCACAGATGATTTCTCCAGCTTTTTTAAAATGAGTTTAAAATCTGTGATGGGTATCAAACTGGTCAGCTTAAGTTCCTGCTGAAGTGTGTTCCAGGTCGAGGGGGCAGAGTATGATATGGCTTTTTTCCCAAGCACCGTGCGAACTGAGGGGACGGACAGAGTGATGTAATGTTGAGATGGTAGGCTATAGCTGTACTGTTTGTGTGATATGTAAGTGGATATGTAGAGGGGCAGCAGTCCAAGCATAGCAGTATAGATGAGTTTGTACCAGTGCAGTGATCTGCGCATTGATAGTGATGACCAGTTGACTAAAGAGTACAGCGTGCAATGGTGTGTGAGGGGTTTACAGTTGGTTATGAACCTCAGAGCCCCATGGTAGACAGCGTACCTATATAAGGTATATTTATACGTATTAAGGTATATTTATACGTTTCTGTTTTCAAAATACCAAACAGATCATGCATTTTAGCCATGCCTCATTTCACTCTATGTGCCGTTTGCTGTCTACGGGTCTGATTCTGTGAGCTGCAGCTGACCACGCCCCCCTGCAGGAGAGGGTAGCCGTGCTCTGATCAAGTCAAGAGGGGGAGAAAAAAAGATCTCCGTGTTTTATTATATAGAGTGGTTATTCATTTGTTTTAAAGCTCAATAAATAACAAAGAAGACCTTTGACCGGCACTTTTCTAATTTTGTCCGGAAGATTTAAACTTTAACGGACATCTTGACCGGCGAAAGAAACTGAAACTGAAACTCTGCCGCACGGTCCCCTCGTTCCTTGGAAGAGGCGGAGAGGTGGGTGTTTGTCATCTGCTGGTGGACTAACCGGAGAGAATTACAGTGCTTGCCTCGACGGGGAGGGATTGCATTGAATTAAAGCAGCGGGAGCAAACGCTTGCCTCGGGGAGGGAGAAAGAAAGCCACAGCGCAGAATAAACAGAAGGGTAACCATGGTAACTATGGGCGGGAAGTCTTCTTCGCTGCTTTTGTGGCAGACTACAGCGCCACTTACAGGCCTGGCATATGTACTACAGCGTCTCCAGCGCTTTCGAGCGGCAATGGCCGGCCGTGGCCCAACCCCACATTCCCCTGATAGGTGGAGAGTTGGCCCAATAGCCGTAGCGCCACCGTCCTGACGTCAGGACAGTGTTCAAATCTGGATCAGTTTTTATCAGATCTGTTGCAGCCCCTTTTTTAGAGATTTGGGTATGGAGGAAAATAGAGAGGGTTGTGTTTTCTGACACTTGGTGAGTTCCCTGGAACACCGGGGACACATATTCATGTATAAAAGACGTACAAAAGTGCATTTTGCATGATAGGTCCCCTTTAAGTACTTTTCTGAACAGATTTACTTTAAGAATGTGACTTTGAAAGGTACGTTTTTGTGATTTTAACACTTTTTCGGTGAAACAACTAGGGATGGGAACGATTAATCGAATATTCGAAATTATTCAGGTATTCGAATAATTATTCAGGTGTTCGAATATGAGTTATGAATATTTTTTTTAATTTTTTTTTATTTTGGGAGGGATGCCTAAGTTGTTTACATATTATCAAATTGAATAATTCAATGTATATGTTTATTCGAATACCTGAATAATTTTGGCACATAGAGCGAAATGAGGCATGGCTAAAATGCATGATCTGTTTGGTATTTTGAAAACAGAAACGTATAAATATACCTTATATAGGTTTGGCCCTACAATATATCATTTAAATATAGCATGATAGGTCCACTTTAACCTGTTACGCACCGCCCCCCCGGTACCGGGCGGATAAACGCGTCATTTGCAGGAAACAACGTCTAAGGAATCTTAATATTTAATAAACTATGAATGTTTTATATCCATGTAACGGGAAGAAACTCAGCTAACTGATCTTTTTTTTTTTTTTTATCTAAAAAAAACCCACAATGCTAGCACTCAGCCTCTGAATTAGCCACGGGCGAAAAAATGTAACCTAAAACGGCACTTAAACTCACAATAACTCCCTTATTACTTATCCTAGATGCACAGCCAACCCCTCGATTTGCATCACCTGGAGACACAGAATCTGTGTAAAAAACCTCAACACTCAGTGATAAACATTTGCGACGCTATAAACGAAAGCGTACATCATAACATGTGGAGCTAAGTAGCTAGAAACGCTAACATGGCTTACCTTGGTCAAAACTGGTCTTCAATGGCATTAAAACGATGCTGCAGTTAATCCATAGGTTAATCCAATGTATCTGTGTCCTCTTTGAAATGATTTCTGATAATCCATAAGCAATAAAACTGCTTTTTCGCTTCCAGATGCCAGAGCTAGAGATCGGTCCACTCTGCTGCACATTTACATGCGCGCAGCCCCCACAATTTCTCTTCACAACGTGTGTGTGTGGGAGCCTCCCCCTTCGATTCTATTGGCTCTAACGGTCAGAAAGAGGTGTCAACCATCCAAATCGAGCAAGGGGGGCCAGAGATATGAAAAAAAAAACATTTTCACCCAAATCACCTCAGAGGTGGTGGTTTTGGCTAATCCTCTCTAAAAAGGTCAAATGTCACTTGTTTTGCATCAATCTTGATACACGGTACTTATTATATGTTGTACTTTGGATTCCTATAGCTTTTAGTCTACTAACCCATCATCCAAGGGTAGTTTTCACTATCTGTACAAAATAATTTTTGGACAGACACTATAATTTACAGTTTTTTACTATGTAAAATCTGAATTTTCTTTAAAATAAAAAACATTTATATTGATTCTGACGCTTCTACATCCAACTCACAGATGTAACCTTGCTTTGATAAAATAAATTATTCATATAACCCTTTTAGAAGTTAAGTTGTAGTCATTTGTTTTGGGCATGTCATTTTCGAGCCTGAAACATGAAAAACAGGCTTGGTGCTTAACAGGTTAAATGGTAAAAAGATTTTTTTTTTTCCTCCTACAAATACTTATAGTTACACTTTAATGCATGCAAAACTTTACAACTTGGTAAAATATGAATTAATTTGTAATAAATTGAGTTTCTTAAACAATCAAACTAAATGGAAAGTTTGTGATTTTAACACTGTTTCGGTGAAACAATGCAGTTTTGACAGGGATAGTGGTGGTCTAATGGATAGTGAGGTGGGCTGTAGATCGGAAGGTTGTGAGTTCAAATCCCGCCAGGAACACCACCATCATTTAATCATTTTTGCTTACTGGCTGGCTGAAAACATTGTAATATGTTCAGTAATGCCATTTTAGGGAGTTTACACAAGCATTATTTTCTAGTCTGTATTATTTAACAAGTTAACTGTCTAATCAAATCAAAACTAGGATAGTGGTGGTCTAATGGATAGTGAGGTGGGCTGACGATCGGAAGGTTGTGAGTTCAAATCCCACCAGGAACACTACCACTAGTGTGTCCTGGGGCCTCATTTATAACGCCTTGCGTAGGATTGACGTAGGAAGGTTGCTTACGTAGTACAAAGCACAAAAATAGGTACATACATTTTCCGCCTTTTTCCGATTCACAAAACATTGCGTACCGGCGAGGGAAGTGCGTACGGCACTCCCTACGCCTGTTTCCCTTGATAAATCACAATCGACTCGTAACGCCCATATTTGCCTATACATAGTCAAAGAAACGCCCATTCATTCATTCATTTTGACTGACTGCATGAAGAAGATCGCAGGAAATAACGATAGAACAGCTAAAAAAGACATCTCACACCGTGTCAGATTTTGGTTATTGTGGGGAGGTCGAGATAAATCATATTGTTTGGTGGATGCAGTTTGAACCAGAGTAGCAGCATGGAGGTCGAATCGTCACCAAAATAAATAAATAAGTGGTCCGAAAAAAGTTAATGACAAAATAAATACACATAGCCTTCCTCAGGCAGTGTGTTTGTCCCGGGGACAGGAGACACCCCCTTGATGAGAAACTGTAAGAAATGATCGGGGAATCCCTCCGGAGTGTAGTCATGACGACTGGATCTGAATTATTTGTGTTGTATTTGGTGGTTTGTGTTCCAGCTGTCGATCAGCAACTATATATCCATAATCCACCAGTTAAAGGAAATACAACGTGTTGTGTTATATTAGCTGTACAATTTACCACATATGGTGTTCTTAGTTTCCATACCTCCTGTGTTTTACGAGCGACTTATCAAGTCTTGGCAAACGGCATAAAACACGATTAAACGTGATAGTATATAAAACCATGCTCGTATCTACAACCTATAGAAATGCAAAACGGCGTCAGTTTAGACGTCATTCTGTCCTCCTGCTTACCGCATCATTTATGAGAAAACATTTCATAACATTAACACAACATATTCGAGGTAGTTTTAAATAGCATATCCGTATTTATTTATTTCTCCAAGTGATGTGTTTGTGTGCACTGAGGAGTCTCAAACAGGCGTTTGTTTAATCATTTTAAGATTGGCTTTAATCAATGTTTGAAAGTGAATTCTTCATATTTGATAAATGAGAGGTAACATTTTATTTATGGTATTATTTCCACATATTTCTCTCCATTCTTCCTTCTGCCAACGGTGTCGCAGTTTCTCGTCTCTCCCGTTTGTGTGCTTAGTGCGTACGCATGGGTTAGAGTTTGCGTGGAGGACCGCACATTTTCCCGTCAAGTTAGTATTTTATAAATCGCAAACATTGCGTAGAAACTGGCGTACGCCATTTTTTGAGCGTATATCCCTTTATAAATGAGGCCCCTGGAGTAAGGCACTTAGTCCTTAGTTACTCCAGGGAGAATGTCCCTGTAATTAGTAATTGTAAGTCGCTTTGGATAAAAGCTAAATGAAATGTAATGGATCCAGTAATGAGTGACCCGACAGTAAAACTAAACATATCTATAACTAGTTTAGGTAGTTTGAGAGGTCATTAAAATAGCTACGTGTGATATTCTAACCTGAAGTGTGTGTTGTTCTGCTCGCCGCTGCAGGGTATCATGCAGAGCTGCGTGTCGACTCGTCAGCAGCAGCTGATCTCTCCCGTCAGATTAGACTTTACTCGCGTATATGTCCATATCGATCAGATCTAGCTAGTTCTAGCTAATGATATGACTACCTGCTTATTAAAAGACACCTAAACAATAAGCGTTGCTATGCAACCGGGTGAGGCTGCAAAGTATAGCGCAGCATTATGCATTTGTTTACATGCCCACCGGAACCCAGAGGCATTACCAACAGATCAACGCACAATCAACCCAGGACATCTCTTTCTCCACGTGTTAGACATTAGAATTGATTATTCTTGTCTGTCACATACTATTCTTGTCTGTCACATAAGTGGCGCAACTGATGCGGTATTGCGCTAAGTGAAAATTATTTTGACCAGAGAGATTTAGATTTGCCGGTTTTCAGCATATCGGCTAACGGGAACTCTGACGCCACTTTGATGCAGTTATTCATGCTAAAGGAGCTCCAACCAAGTACTGACAGCAAGTATTAACATACTTTTCAGAAGGACAGCATTTCTATATTAGAGCATCTTTTTTATTGGTCTTATGTTATATTAAAATGTTGAGATGCTGAATTTTGGCTATCATTTAATCATCAAGATTAAAACAAATAAATGCTGGAAATAATCACTTTGTGTGTGATGAATCTATGTGATGTATAAGTTTCAACTTTATAAATTGAATTACTGATATAAACTCACTTTTCCATGATATTCCAATTTATTGAGATGCACCTGTATGAGTCCAAGTACAGGTTTAGCAAGGCGGTGAGAGATGCTAAACGACTACTCTGAGAAACTCCAACACCAGTTCTCAGCTAACGACTCTGCAGACAGGTCACAAACTGTAAGGCTAAGGCCTCACACTCCGTGAACGGCCGACGCCTTGCTAAGCGGCAGTGAAACTACGTTTTAGACCAGCTACCGTACTAACTCACCTGTTGTCCTGAAACTCTCCAGGGCATCTGGAAAAGCATTTAAAATAAGGAATGGATAAGGGCTGAAAAGTTAAAGAAGTGTTAATCGTGGTTAGATTTAAAATTCGAATACTCTACAGTTTCTCTGAATATGTGTTTCCTGTTTCCTGCAGACGTCCAGCAGCTGGTGGTTAAAGAAGAGGTTCCCCCTGAGCAGCAGGAGTGGAGCTCCAGTCTGGACCAGGAGGACCCAGAGCCCCCCCCACACATTAAAGAGGAGCAGGAGGAACTCTGGATCAGTCAGGAGGGAGAGCAGCTTCAAGGGCTGGAGGAGGCTGATATCACCAAGTCCACATTCACTCCTGTCCCTGTGAAGAGTGAAGATGATGAAGAGAAACCTCAGTCCTCTCAGCTTCATCAAAGACAAACTGAACACCTGGAAACAGAAGCTGATGGAGAGAACTGTGGAGGACCAGAACCAGCCAGGAACTCAGATCCAGAGAGACATTTACAACCAGAGACTGAGGACAACCCTGGAGACTCTTCTGAACCTGACACTGAAGACAGGGCTGATTGGAAGGAGACCAGAGAACCAGGTTCAAACTCTCAGAGAAATAAACAAAACTCTGTCAGTGATTCAAGACGTAGTGCAGGAGAGAAACCAATCATCTGCTCAATTTGTAAGAAACATTTTGCACAGAGAGGAAGTTTAAAGGAACACATGATAATCCACACAGGAGAGAAACCATTCAGCTGCTCGATTTGTAGGAAACATTTTGCACAGAGAGGAAATTTAAAGGAACACATGATAATCCACACAGGAGAGAAACCATTCAGCTGCAGTGTTTGTGACAGAAGATTTACTTGGAGTCGTTCGGTCAAAATCCATAAGTGTGTTGGTCGTCAGTCCTCACAGCTTCATCAAACTCAGACTGAGGAGAACAGAGAGGCAGAGCCTCCAGCCAGCAGCTCAGCTGAACACATGGATACAGAAGCTGATGGAGAGGACTGTGGAGGACCAGAACCAGCCAGGAACTCAGATCCAGAGAGACATTTACAACCAGAGACTGAGGACAACCCTGGAGACTCTTCTGAAGACACTGAAGACAGTACTGATCCTCAGTCCTCACAGCTTCATCAAAGACAACATGAACATATGGAAACAGAAGCTGATGGAGAGGAATGTGGAGGACCAGAACCAGCCAGGAACTCAGATCCAGAGAGACATTTACAACCAGAGACTGATAAAGGTGGCGAACCATCTCTAGAACCTGATGACAATGTTGACATTGAGTTTTGGAAAGATACCAGGCAGCATCAGTCTGGGTTCACTTATCGAAGAAATAAAAAAGTATCTATAAGTAAAGGATATATGACCAGTAAGACAGCAGTCAGCTGCTCTGATGACCAGGTTCAAACAGATCCCAGGACTGGTGATGGTGTTTGTTTTTCCACACAGACCAGGCATCCTCATTCAGGTCCAAACCATTTGGAAACTGAGGACGTTTCCATCAGCGAGAATCCATTCAGTCCCTCAGAGCGTAAAGATCAATATGAGGACAGTCAGCTGACGCACAAAACATCTCCCACAAGAGAGAAACCATTCAGTTGCTCATGTTGTGGTAAATGGTTTGCAACAGAAGGAAATCTGACCAGGCACATATGTGTCCACACAGAGGAGAAACCACCCAGTTGTGTGGAGTCGCAGCTCTTGAACCACGAGTGTGTCGGCGAGCCCTCTCATTGTCACACTTCTAACCCACTGTTCGACAGCTCTCAGTGTGGAACAGTAATAGACCGAAAGCACCAGCTGCCGGTTACCAGCAGATTTCAGAAAAGTCTGAAACCGAATGATGGCTCACTTTGTGGTATCGCTTTTTCCAATCTTGAAAGTTCTCACATGCCTGGTCAGTTTGGGGAGAAACCTTTCTGCTGCTCTGTGTGTAACTCAGGTTTCAGTGACAGCGAGGCTTTAGTACAACACATGAGGATCCACACGAGACAAACCCAGTTTAGTTGCTCACTTTGTGGTAAAGAATTTGCATGGAGAAGATCTCTGACTAAACATATGAAAGTCCACAAAAGGCCGAAATTATGCTGCAGATATTGTAACAGAATGTTCCCTTCGCAATTTACGCTGAAATACCATGAATGTGAGGGTAAGTCCTCACAGCCTCTTCAAACAGAAGATGTAGAAACAGAAGCTGATGGAGAGGACTGTGGAGGACCAGAACCAGCCAGGAACTCAGATCCAGAGAGACATTTACAACCAGAGACTGAGGACAAGCCTGGAGACTCTTCTGAGACTGAAGACAGTGAAGAGGATGATTTTTGGAAACAGAGCAGTGAAGGCCGGTCAGATTTAAACTCTCTGAAACATGCATTTGATGAAGAGAAACCTCAGTCCTCACAGCTTCGTCAAAGACAAACTGAACACCTGGAAACAGAAGCTGATGGAGAGGACTGTGGAGGACCAGAACCAGCCAGGAACTCAGATCCAGAGAGAAATGTACAACCAGAGACTGAGGACGACCCTGGAGACTCGTCTGAACCTGACACTGGAGACATTGGAGATTCGAAGGAGCCCAGAGAACCAGGTTCAAACTCTCCGAAAAATAAACAAGACCCTGTCGGGCCGTCTCCACGGCAGCGTTAAAAAATCTTGAAACGCTTCTGCCCATTCACTTTGAATGGGGTGACGTCACTTTTTTTCGCTTTCGCCGAAATGCATTGTGGGCAGGCGAGCGGAGATTCTCAGGATTTTCAAGATCCAAAGTTGAACAATGTTCAACTTTTGAGGCTGAGGTGGAAGCATCAGCCAATCAAATCCCGTGTACGCAAATCTGACAGTTCAAGCTCTAGCCAATCAAACGGCGTGTATGCTGGGAGAGAAATACCGCAGGTCATTTCCTCATATTCCAAAAAATGGAGGAGAAATTAGCGGTAGGGAATCACCCGGTGCTTTATGACCAGTCCCTATTTACCTACCGGGATACAAACCGGAGGAGCCAGGCATGGAGGGAGGTGGCAGAGACAGTGGTAGGTTTTCGCCTGTTTTGGGGAGTTTATATCCAGTTTACTTCGGGCTTTTTTGCTTCGTATGTCGCGGGCGGGAGATTCATGTGATTGGTTGCTCGCAAAAAATCCTCAAGCTTCAGATACGCCCACCTCCAAGATTTTTTTAACGCTGCCGTGGAGACGGCCCGTGTCAGTGATTCAAGATGTAGTACAGGAGAGAAACCATTCAGCTGCTCAGTCTGTGATAAGTCTTTTAAACAGAGGGGACATTTAAAGGAACATATGAAAATCCATACAGGAGAGAAACCATTCAGCTGCTCAGTCTGTAAAAAATCCTTTCCAACGAGAACAAATTTCCATAGACATTTGAGAATACACACAGGAGAGAAACCATTTAGCTGCACAGTCTGTGAGAAAGCTTTTGCCCTGAAAGAACCTTTACAACGACACATGAGAATCCACACAGGAGAGAAACTATTCAGCTGCTCAGTCTGTAAGAAATCTTTTGCACAGAGAGGATATTTAAAGGAACACATGATAATCCACACAGGAGAGAAACGCTTCAGCTGCTCAGTCTGTGACAAATCTTTTAAACGGAGAGAAATTTTAAAGGAACATATGAAAATCCATACAGGAGAGAAGCCATTCAGCTGCTCAATCTGTAAGAAATCCTTTCCAACGAGAGCACATTTCCATCGACACATGAGAATCCACACAGGAGAGAAACCATTCAGCTGTTCAGTATGTGAGAAAGCTTTTGCCCTGAAAGCAACTTTACAACGACACATGACAAACCACACCGGAGAGAAACCATTCAGCTGCAGTGTTTGTGAAAAAAGATTCACACAGAGCTATCAGCTCAAAAGCCATAAGTGTGTTGGTCGTCAGTCCTCACAGCTTCATCAAACTCAGACTGAGGAGAACAGAGAGGCAGAGCCTCCAGCCAGCAGCTCAGCTGAACACATGGAAACAGAAGCTGATGGAGAGGACTGTGGAGGACCAGAACCAGCCAGGAACTCAGATCCAGAGAGACATTTACAACCAGAGACTGAGGACAACCCTGAAGACTCTTCTGAACCTGACACTGAAGACAGTAATTATTGTTAGGTTTAAACTCTTTGGGTAAGTCCCAGTAAGTCATATGTAATGCGTTAACTTGACTGTTTGTGATAAAAAATGTTTGGTCCAAGTAAAGAGAGGACTGTGGAGGACCAGAACTGGCAACATTTACAACCAGAGTCTGAGGAGGTTTCCATATTGGGTTATGTAATTAAAACGAAAGTTAATATAATCAAATATAATTTTGTAGAATCCACAATGTAAAATGCATGATATGTCACGAAGCTCTATACTTATATACTAAATGTACACGGTTTGGTAAACTGACATGAAAGAGTGTACGGTCTGATATAGCTTATCACTAAAGGTGTCACTATTCAGCAGAGGGAAGACACCCTTACTCTCACAGCAGGAGGCCCCTGACTCAATGGGATATTACTGTAAGCTTTAGTTTAGTTTTTGAGGCAAGTCTGGACATGTCCAGGAAGCAATGACTCTTCTCCACATACATGGGTCTGTTGGTGTATTCACTTCTGCTTCTGCTGGTATGATATAAAAGCAGCAGCTGAGAGAGGAAAAAAGGTCTTGGGTTCAAGGTTCAAGGTTCTTTATTGTCAAACTAACATAGCTACAGAGTAATTATGTAGTTGAAAATCTTATGTCACAGGCTTCTCCAACAATGCAACATAATAACATAATAACAATAAGAGCAAGAGCAATACAAAAAGAAAAATAGTTATAAAATAAAGTGATGATGTGGAATAGTGCAGTACGAGTCTATATACAAGTTATTGGAATGATATATATATATATATATTAGGTATTAGATACATATTACTGAGTAGCAGATGAATGTTTTGAAGTTGTTTCAACTGTTCCATTTTTTAACAGTCTCACTGCCCGCGGGAAGAAACTGTCTCCGAATCTTCTTGTCCTTGCCAGGATGCTGCGGTAACGTCTGCCAGACGGCAACAGAAAGAACAGTTTGTGGCTGGGGTGATGGGGGTCTTTGATAATCCGTAGTGATTTCTTCCTGAGCCGCTGGGAGTAAAGGTCCTCCATGGATGGCAGCTCCGTCCTGGTGATGTGCTGTGCAGTTTTCACCACCCTCTGTAAAGCCTTACGATCGAGGTCGGTGCAGCTGCCGTACCAGGCCGTCATGCTGCCAGTCAGGATACTCTCTATCGTGCACCTGTAGAAGTTGCAGAGTATCCTGGAATCCATTTTGAACCTCCTCAACCTGCGGAGGAAGAAGAGCCGCTGTCGAGCTTTCTTGGTGATGGTGGTGGTGTGAAGAGACCATGTCAGGTCCTCAGTGATGTGGACCCCAAGGAACCTGAAGCTGCTGACTCTCTCCACCGTATTCCCATTAATGGCGATGGGGGCGTGTCCCTCTCCCTGCTGCTTCCTGTAATCCACAATCAGCTCCTTTGTTTTGCTGATGTTGAGATGGAGGTTGTTATCCTGGCACCAAGATATCAGGTTTTCAACCTCCTCTCTGTACGCCGTCTCGTCATCGTCTGTGATCTGGCCGATGACGGTCGTGTCATCAGCAAACTTCACGATGGTGTTGGAGCTGTGTGTGGCCACGCAGTCGTGAGTGAACAGGGAGTAGAGGAGAGGGCTGAGCACGCAGCCTTGAGGGGCACCGGTGTTTAGAATCAGGGTGGAGGATGTGATGTTTCCCACCCGCACTGCCTGGGGTCTGCCCGTCAGGAAGTTCAGGATCCAGTCACAGAGGGCGCTGTTGAGCCCGAGGTCTCTGAGCTTGATGACCAGCTTGGAGGGCACAATGGTGTTGAAAGCTGAACTGTAGTCAATGAACAGCATTCTCACATATGTGTTCCTGTTCTTCGGGTCCAGGTGTGAGAGGGCAGTGTGGAGGGTGAGGGCTATGGCGTCGTCTGTGGACCTGTTTGCTCTGTAGGCAAACTGCAGGGGGTCCAGAGATTCAGGGAGGGAGGAGGTGATGAATGATTTGACTAACCGCTCAAAGCACTTCATTATGGTGGAGGTGAGTGCTACTGGGCGGTAGTCGTTGGGGCAGGTGATTATTGTCTTTTTCGGGGAAGGAACGATAGTGGAGTGTTTAAAACATGTGGGGACTACAGACTGCAGCAGGGACCTGTTGACGATGTCTGTGAACACCTCTGCCAGCTGAACTGCACACACCCTGAGAACACGGCCAGGGATGCCATCAGGTCCAGGAGCCTTGTGTGGGTTAACCCTTTTAAAGGATTTACACACATCTGCCCTATTTAAAACAAAAGGGCAGGGCTCCTGGTCCATCTGTACCTCCACAGCCTGGCTGCTCTCAAAGCGTGCAAAAAAACTGTTCAGCTCATCTGGGAGAGATGCGTACGCAGACACTCCCGCAGCACCCCCCGCTGCTCCTTTGTAGTCAGTCATTGTCCTTAGTCCCGCCCACATATTCCTAGTGTTACAGCCTTTGAAGTCAGATTCCACCTTCTCTTTGTACTGTCTCTTTGCATTTTTAATTGCTCTCCGGAGATCATACCTAGACTTCCTGTACTCCTCCAAATCTCCAGCTCTGTGCGCGATAGTGCGCACTTTCAGCTTGCAGCGCACATCGCAGTTTATCCAGGGCTTTTGATTT
This sequence comes from Trematomus bernacchii, assembly GCF_902827165.1. Lineage (NCBI taxonomy): Eukaryota > Metazoa > Chordata > Actinopteri > Perciformes > Nototheniidae > Trematomus > Trematomus bernacchii. The sequence goes on along the minus strand of NW_022987574.1, from coordinate 2,892,874 downwards.
GGGAATGTCCGTACAGAAACCTTCGGTACCACGTCATCGATGCATTTCCCAATGTAGCAGATGACAGGCGAGCGACTGCAGCGAGATATACACTGCTGTTATCACAACAGATGTGAATTCCCTCGGCAGATGAAAGGCCCGGCATGAGATCATGAGGTGCTCTAGATGTGCGGAACAGTCCGATGAAATAATCTTCACATCTGAGCACCAGTTGTTATTAGTCATTACACACACACCGCCTCCCTTACTTTTCCCCGAGTTAGCAGTCCGGTCCTGACGAAAAATAGAGAATCCATCAGGGACAATGGCGGAGTCCGGGATAGCGGGGTTGAGCCAAGTCTCAGTGAGAATTAACACGTTACAGTTCTTAATGTCCCGTTGAAAAGCAATCCGGCTTCTGAGTTCATCTAGCTTATTTTCAATGGATTGAACATTAGCCAGAAGAATACTCGGAAGAGGGGGTCGATTCTCTCGTTTCCTCAGTCTGACCAGCAGCCCGGCCCGGCACCCGCGCTTTGTCTTCTTCTTGCGTCTCTCAGGTAGAACAGCAACAGGTAGCCATGGTGAATCTCCATTGTCTGTCGGAGGGTTATTATTGTCCACGAAGTTTTGCAATTGAAGAAGTTCCTCTCTGCTATATTGTATGGCAGAGTAGGTGCGGTCGGCTTAGGGTTCTTAACTGGGAATTTCTCCCTAGGTCGTATTACCCGCTGTCATCGTGAGGAAATGCCTCTGGAGATATGCAGGGAGTTTTAACAAAAAGGAAAACATGTAAACCGGTAAATTAATAATTAATACCAGAGAGTAAGACATTGTATAACTGTCCCATTGTAACCAGATAAAGTAAAAAACTGTGTTAGAGTGTGGACCATTTCTTCAAATAAAACCATCCCACCCATTTGGACTGGGGTAACCTAAATGAATTCTGCGCTGTCCTCTCCTGATTTAGGGTAAGATTGCACGACTGCCACACTGACACTTAGGTAGGGTCACACCTCACTACAGGTACTAGAATCCTACGGGATCGCTGCAGCAAGATGTTGGAGATCTTCTACCAGTCTGTTGTTGGAGATCTGCTACCAGTCTGTTGTTGGAGATCTTCTACCAGTCTGTTGTTGGTGATCTTCTACCAGTCTGTTGTTGGTGATCTTCTACCAGTCTGTTGTTGGAGATCTGCTACCAGTCTGTTGTTGGTGATCTTCTACCAGTCTGTTGTTGGTGATCTTCTACCAGTCTGTTGTTGGTGATCTTCTACCAGTCTGTTGTTGGAGATCTTCTACCAGTCTGTTGTTGGTGATCTTCTACCAGTCTGTTGTTGGAGATCTTCTACCAGTCTGTTGTTGGAGATCTTCTACCAGTCTGATGTTGGAGATCTTCTGCCAGTCTGTTGTTGCCAGTGCACTCTTCTTTGATGTGGCTTCTCGTTGGATAACTGGATTTAAACTCACAATGTAAAATATATATGTTTAAATGTATATCTTAATTGTCCCAATATACATGGCATTAACATGCTCTTTACAAACAACATAATAATCATGCAACGAAAGGCCTGCAAGGCAATAACAAACAAAGAAATAAATAAAAGACTAGAGATATGTCTTCATGTTATTATAGTCTTGAAGATACATGTATCTGTTAGCTATTGTTCCAGTCAAATGTCTTTGTTTTGAGTCCAATGTTCCCACTTTCTGTTTAGTTTCTTGTAATCTCAATTTATGAATCAGTTGTTCCATCAAAAAGATTTCTTCCATGATTGTTGCCCATTGGTTTTTCGTTGGTGGTGCGTCCTCACCCCAGATGTCCTAGTGAAAGCTTTCTTGCTGGATATTAGCATAATTTTGATCAACTATCTGTCACTTGCAATAATTTCCTCAGTGAATTTACATAAATAGAGTACCAAACTACTTTTAGAAACCTCATACCCTATTATTTGACATATTTCCTTACATATCGTTCCCTAAAACACAATTACAGTTTTTTTCAGTTGCTAACAAACTAAAATCTCACATGAAGCAAAATGATTTAATCTCACCCTCAAAGAGAAAAACCTCAGCTCAAATCTCCCAAACTCTAAACACATTCTCAGCTCTGCACCAAATGTGCAATTCAACTTGGCACTTTTTGCAAAACACTGCACACGGTTCTCTAAGTAAGACACAGAAATCTGACATATTCACTTGTTTGCCATTTTCAAAATACTGCCATTAAAAATGCTACACACATGAACCAATCAACAAATACACATGCCTTATGACCATAAACACCAAAACTGCTTTACTGTTGACTCAGCAATCAGGATGTAAACACTAGAAAAAGGCTTCATGTAAGAACTTTTTACAACAACAACAGATATATGGACAGCAGCCAGAAGAAGAGGCAGAGGGAGGAAGAGAGAGAGAGGGAGGATGAACTGTGTGTCACGTGGCATGATACAACCATTCAGCAAACAAATCAATAATATTTGTATTCGCAAAATAATTAAGTAGGTATAACTTGATTTGTACACACACTCAATTTTCAATCCCCACCAAAATAATAATAAGACAAATAAAAAATGGGATGATTGGAGGCCTCTCGCCTCTAGGGGGAGCTTGGATGGACATGGTCAGAAACAACACTCAGGTAGGCTGTGGCTTTTAAATGATGATCGTAAGCGGCCCAAAGTATGCCAAGAAAATATCCCCCCCACCGTTACACCACCACCTCCAGCCTGAACCGTTGATACAAGGCAGGATGGATCCATGCTCTCATGTCTTCTGACCCTACCGCCTGAATGTCGCAGCAGAAATGGTCTTCTGCATAACTTGGCTGTAAGAAGTGGTTATTTGAGTTACTGTTGCCTTTCTATCATCTGACATTTTTCAGAAAAAAAGTCAGATTTTGGAGAGAAAAATTGGGAATCTGGGGGAAAATGTAATATGAGATTTGCAGAAAAAAGTCAGAATTATGAGATTTTTCTGAAAGTGAGGATTTTGAGAAAAAAAGTCAAATTTTTTTTTTAAGTTAAATTCTGAGGTTTTCTTAAAAGTCAGAGTTTTGGAACTTTTCTGAAAAATTCTGCATTTTAGTAAAAGTCAGAATTGGGAGAAAAAAGTAATTGTGAGATTTGCAGAAAAAAGTTAGACATTTTGAGATAATAGTCAGAATTTGGAGAGCCAACAATGCAGACGAGCTGAAGGCCGCTAGTGAAGCAACCTGGGGAGCATTGATGCATCGTCATTTACATCACAAGCAAGGGGAGTCATGACTCTTATCCACAAATCAGTGCCCTTTCAAGTTTCTAATGTAATTAAGGATACATTTGGTAGATATTTGGTTATCCAGGGATCACTGCTCTCAGTTACCTTGAATGTGGTTAACATGTACGGCTCCAATACAGATGAGCCTGGCTTTCTTACAAATGTATTTCTTACACTTGCATCTCTCCCAGGAGAATATAATTGCAGGGGACTGGAACTGTACACTAGATCCAACCAGAGACCGATCTACAGGTGTTGATCAAACTCACACTAGAAGTACAACAACTATTCAACATTTCATTCAAGGGTTACATTTGTTAGACATCTGGAGACACCTGACACCTAACGATATTACTTACTCGTCTCACTCAAGTACTTTTCAGACATATTCGCGGATAGATGACTTTTTAATCTCTGCAATGTTATGTTAAAAAATACAGGACTGTTACTATGGCAGTATATTCATATCAGACCATGGAATATGTTGTATGGTATGGACGAGAACCTTTTTAGAGATCCACCCAGCTACAAAATGAAGAATTCATTAAATATGTGGGGACAGAGATAGATAATTATTTCAGGGATAATACTACACACGGCATGTATCAAGTGGGATGCCTTCAAGGCTTTTTGAGAGGACATAATTAGTTATACTTCATCCGAATCCAGAGAGTTACGCCAGAAAAGACAGAAGCTAGAGTCCAAAATTAAAACTCTTCAAGACGAGGTATTTAGGAGAAAAAACCCTGAAGTAGAAAAAGAACTATTGCTCTTAGCCGAATATAATAAATGATCGGCAGCCAGGGCAGCATCCAGTATGCTTAGGCTCAACCAAACATTCTACGAGCATGGGGGAAAACCTTACAAACTTTTAGCGTGGCAGATCAAACAGCTTGAAACAAGGAAGAACATCACTTCCATTATTAACAATAACGATGACACGAGAATAGACCCTACGGAAATAAACAGGGAATTTAGGAAATATTATGAAAATCTGTATCAATCCCAAGTCAAATATGACCCCCAGACCCAAAAAACATTTATTGACAGGCTGAATATTCCATCTATTTCTAAGGAGTTTGCAGAGATGCTAGAGGCAGATCTTAATGAGGAAGAAATAAGAATCGCTATTGACGGCATGAAAGCAGGACCAGATGGAATTGGAATAAATTAAGACTAAGGATAGCCTAAGCAAAAGTGCTACATCAGAGCTATACAATTGAATAATGTCCAATTCACGAGAGAACTCAGAAGATAAACAAAATGCATGGAGTATAGATCTGGGAACAGAGATCTCCTCAAAGGACTGGGAATCAATATGCAAGAAGGCTCAATCCCAATCAGTCAACACAAGATTAAAAATGTTACAATATAGATGGATAATGAGAACATATATCACACCAGCCAAATTACATAAATATAATAGTAACATTCCAGATCTATGTATAAAATATATGGAGGAAAGGGGGACTCTATTTCATTGTTTGTGAAAATGCAAATAATCATAGATATGTCTTTTGCATGCAAAAAAATCGATTGCATTATTTTGGAAAAAGACCAGCAGACCAAGCGTCACATATTGGGTCCGGCAAATGTGAACAACTTTTCCTCTGGACAGAATAACATATATACTAAAAAAAAAACAAGACTTTTTTGACATGATTCTTGAAACCATTGAATCTGTTTGTGGAAGGTATGGAGCTAGCAGATGGTGAGGATGATTGAATACTGACGAGTGTAAACCTCATAATATGATTATTTTGAGTTCAGACTATGTTCCATGAAACTGCCTTGAATTGAACCAAAGTGGCTGGAAATGTCATTCAATTTTGAAATGTATGTAAGATGTGTCTTTGTATGAAGGGTAGTGTGTTTTCTATTTTGTATTTGTGTTTTTGTTTGCACCTGTACCTCAGTGTAATTTGACCTTGAGAAGTGCACTTCTGTATGTGTGGAACTGTACACTGTATATATGGGTTTTCTTTGTATAAAATATTAATAAAAACATTGTTAAAAATAAATAAATAATAATAATACATATTATTTATCAAGCGCTTTATCAGGTGCTCAAAGACGCTTCAAAGAGGTAAGGTACGTTTATTTATATAGCACATTTTCAGACACAGAGGCAATTCAAAGTGCTTTACATCATCATTAACACTTAATAATAAGTGTTAGAAAAATATCACTGGTCACCTGCTTGAGCTTCAATCTCAGGATCCATGTATTTATTATCCTCTCAAGAATGGAAGTCAAAATAAAAAAAGAGAATTTGTTGGTATTTTTCCAAAAATCTCAAAATTCGGACTTTTTCTCAAATATTCAGACTTTTTCTCAAATATTCTGAGTTCTCAAAAATCTAAAAGATTCGGACTTTTTCTGAATACTTACAAATGTTAATAATCACTCGTCACCAGCTTGATCTTCAATCTCAGGATCCATGTATCTGTGATCCTCTCCAGAATGGAAGGAGTCATCACATACAGAGCATCAACTAGTTCCTGAACAGTGTCCTTCACATGCTGATATCCAAGAGAGGGAGTTACACAGTCACAAGATGGAGGAATACAGGTTCTTGTCGGTAATCATACATCCTGTCATGTACAAAATACTCAGTTTTTTCTGAAAATGTTGGTTTTTTTCTGAAAAAATCTGACTTTTTCTCAAATTCTGATTTTTTTCTCAAAATTCTGAATTTTTTTCTCAAAACTCAAAATGTGGACTTTTTTCTCAAAATTCGGATTTTTTTCAAAATCTCAAAATTCGGATTTTTTCTTAAAATCTCAAAAATTCTGACTTTCTATCTAGATTCTGACCTTTTCTCAAAATGTTGTTTTTTTCCTAAAATATCTGAAATTTTCCTCAAAAATCTGAATTTTTCCTCAAAAATCTGAATTTTTCCTCAAAAATCTGAATTTTTCTCAAATTTAAAAAATATGACTTTTTCTGAATACTTACAAATGTTAATAATCACTCGTCACCAGCTTGATCTTCAATCTCAGGATCCATGTATTTGTGATCCTCTCCAGAATGGAAGTAGTCATCACATACAGAGCATCAACTAGTTCCTGAACAGTGTCCTTCACATGCTGATATTCAAGAGAGGGAGTTACACAGTCACAAGATGGAGGAATAGAAAGCAGTATTCAATGTTTACTTCAGATTAGCTCCACGTCAGAAATGAGCATGCTTGTCATATGTCTATCTCCATAGAGGCTGAATCATCATGTTAATCACATAGCTATCATATGCCTCAAACAGTCCTGATGCTCTTCTAGGTAATCATACATCCTGTCATGCACACAGCTACAGTTGGGATACCTTTGTTATCATGTTACTCTCATGTTGGAGGAGTCCATTCAGTGTTTTACCAACAATAACACAGCAGAAAAGAACACAATAAAATGAATAAAACATAGTGGAATAACAGATTCATAAAATACATGCATAAAAGAGATACAGAATAGTTTAAAAACAACCTTGTAAATACGGTAAGTGTTAAAACAAGTTAAAAGACTTCTGGGTAAGCAGCTGTAAAAAGTAGTGTTTTTAGCCTCGACTTAAAATAACTCGGCGTTGGGGAGCATAAATGTGCAAAAACACATTTTATTTCAAATCTTGTGTCCAACAACAGAAATAGGCCCCAGATCCTTTTTACCACTCTTAGTTGTCTTTTAAATCCCTGTAACTCTCCCTGTGTTGTGCCATCACCTACTCTAGTGCCCCTTTCACACCAACGCGGTTCCCGTCCTAGCTCCGTGCTAGAGCTTTTCTGGTTCGGAACCGTTTTTTATTTTCAGTCCCCGTTTTGTTCACACCGCTCAGAGCCCGACTGGTGCTGCCGCTGCTGCGTCATGACGTCACCGTTTACGTCGCTGATTTTCTCCCCAACGGCGTCGGGTCGATGATCGTGTTGCTTTAATCATACGAAGCCAGATTAAATTACATAACTACTTATCGACCCTTATACTTTTCTCCAGAGTGCCGTGGTTCATTGTTTATTAATGTGTTCAGCGGCATTTACCGAAAGCTGCAGTGCTGCCCGCTGTTTGGCATCACAACGCTGTTATGAAAGTGTCTCTGGTATAAAATGGGTGATGTTAGCATAGCAACCGAAGCTAAACTGACTATCTTGACAACTTGTTGCTATCCTATTGTGGCATAAGCCGTTTTCTACAGGCACATTTTACCGGCGTATTTGTCATTATGATTCTACTTGTGATAGTCGGACATGACAACCTGTGCAGCCCATGTATTGATTCCATCCGATAGCTGCTATAATACAAAACAAAACGTCTGCCTGCTCTCCACAATGATCAATAACAGCGAACGGATGGTCAAAGTAAGGTACAAATAAACAGAATCACACGAAGCCTGGGGTCGCTCTTTAGCCTTTCTAATGATTCTTTCTGAAGGTAAGCACAGTGAAGGCGGTGCGCGCTCCTCTTCTCAGAGGCTGAGTTAACCCTCCCGCTGCCTCCTGGTGCCGCAGAGATGTCATGAAGTGAAGGAGGTTTTATAAACCAGCTGTGGGCAGCAGATACTGTGAGAGTCGCGGACATGAATTCATAGATAAAGGCAGACTGGTGCACACACTCTCCTGTTTTGCCAATCCGGTGCTTAAACAAATATAGCTCCACACCCCTGGCCGACATGTCCTTAAAATGAAGTCCGAGTTCGACATTTTAATTCATGTCCTGCCAACACTGGCAGGACAGAAGGCGACACGCCCGTTCTAAGCCGTGTCCCTCACTCCTCACATCCCAAGCTGCATGATGGAAAAAGAAAGTAATCCAAAAGTAATCTAAAAGTAATCTGGTTACTTTTTTAAGACACGTAACTGTAACTGTATTCGGATTACTTTCAGAGCCATGTATTCAGTAATCAGTAACTGATTACATTTACAAAGTAACCCTCCCAACCCTGCATATGTTCAGCCTCAGAAGAGAGAACAACATGCACCACCATTACAAACAACACATCAACAGTTGTAAAGACACATCTACAAGCAAATAGCAACATCCAAATAGCAGCACCTTCACCTCTACAACTACAATACATGTTAATAAAAGCACCGAATAGCAGTCAAAGAGGAACGGGCCTGCGTGTTACTAAGATCACATAAGATGAGATAAGAAGTACTTTATTCATCCCAATTAGGGGAATGTTTGCGTGGCAGCATAAAAAGACAAGACATTGTACATTAGAGAAATGAAAAGACTAGAAATAAACAATCCAACATGTAAATAATACATGCACTTGTTTTGCTGGATAAACTTGTCCTCAAAATATAAATAAAGTTGTATGAAAAGAGGATTACAAATATTATTTTAAATATCAAATAGTTGGCGAGCCCCCCCCTCAAATGGCATTTTCCATGTGTCCTTTCTTCTTGGTGACCAACTTCCATGTGAAACAACATCATTTTATTTGTTATTTTATTTATTTAATGACTTCATTGCTTTATTTCTATTTGTATAAATATTTAGAGAGATTAAAACAATATATATCCTCCTCTGCTGCCACCTTCAGGATAGCTAGAGTAACATCAGCTCTACTGAACAGCCTCTATCTATCTATCTATCTATCTATCTATCTATCTATCTATCTATCTATCTATCTATCTATCTATCTATCTATCAATCAATCAATCTATCTATCTATCTATCTATCTATCAATCAATCAATCAATCAATCAATCAATTAATCAATCAATCTATCTATCTATCTATCTATCTATCTATCTATCTATCAATCAATCAATCTATCTATCTATCTATCTATCTATCTATCTATCAATCAATCAATCAATCAATCAATCAATCAATCTATCAATCTATCTATCCATCTATCTATCTATCTATCTATCTATCTATCTATCTATCTTATAATAGCAGGGTGATGCAGAGTGGGGTCGCCTATCCCTTTAAGAGAGAGAGGGAGGTGTGGCGCGTGCATGTGGCGCGTGCATGTGGCGCGTGCATGTGTAGAGCGAGAGTGAGCGAGCGTAGCGTGTGTCCGGAAGAGAGCGGGAGTAGCAGCAGTGATCAGTCTGTCTCCAGTTAGCTGTATAACAAAGTCCTGAGGAAACACAGCGGCCTCCCAAGGAACAGCCTGCCTGTCTGCCTCATTTCAGAGTGGGTTATTGAAGCCGAAGCCTGGTGCTTCAGTCCGGGAAGACTGCAGAGAGTCCTCCCCTGTATTCCTCCACTACGGTCTGGGAGCAGCATCTATCTCCACTGTTGCTGTACCCATGTTAATGTCCCTCTGTGGGACCAATAAAGGACTTCTGATTCTGCGACAGACAGAAGAGAGGGGGGAGGGGCGGGTTGGAGAGCGGCCTTCTTCTTTTCCCGAAGAGTCCTCTTCCTCGTAGCCCACCGTATCCCAGGATGCAATGCGCGCCAGTGACAAGCAAACAAAGAAAATGTCGGTCGGTCTCAGAGAGAAAGCAGCACGTGAGGAGTAACTGATAAACGTGAGTATCGGGTTTAATTTACTTTAATAACTGATAATTGTGAGTATTGGGTTTAATTTACTTTAATAACTGGTAATTGTGAGTATTGGGTGTTTTGTTCTCGTACTGTATTTACAATCAATACTCCAGACTATGACGTGCTATATTCAACGTTTATTGTTATACCGGAGACGTCGACATTCATGTCTGGTAGGAAGGTGCACTTCAATCAACTCTCTGGCTGCGCACGCATACTGGTCACGTCACGTCGGCCAATCATAAAAAAAAACATTAGGCTTGTTTGAGATGAGCTGCGTCTCGCCTCGAAAGTTGACGAGAATAGCCGATTGCAGCCGGGGGAGGTCTCAAAAAGCTCGTCGGAAAGGTCGGAGTCGGCTTGACTCTGTTTGCAATGGCGGAAATTGCGTTGGCGTTCTTTGTTGCAGATGAAGTGGATGCAATAGAAATCCCATAATTATTATATCACTACAAATGAATGACTCAAGTGTCTGTTCATTTTAAAACAAATCAATACAAGGGGGGTTGAATCCTACATTACAAAGACAGAACCACTTATTACTTTTCAAAACTACTTCCGTCAGTGGTCTTGACCAGTTTGCATTTATAAAGAATGCACAAATGTGTTTAATCGTTAATGTCAGATATGTACGAAGTAAATACATTTGTTCCTGCTCAAGATTAGATTCAACTTTATTGTTATGGCACAGATTACAGGTACTGAGACAACGAAATGCAGTTTAGCTTCTAACCAGGAGTGCAACAAGCAGTAAAGTGAAAAGTAATGTACACAATCTACAGAATAAAATATAGAATGAGTTGAATGATGAATAAACAGTGAGGGGTATGAATACACGAGATATACACAGTAGCCTGTGAGCAGTATGAACAGTGTGTATGAATATGCTAAGATATATAAAGTATGAAAACGGTAAGTAGTGCAAGTATAGTATAAAATATATAGATATCAATTTCATGATGATAAACATTGTGGAACAATGATGAAAAATGTGAATGTAAGTGGCGACGTAAAACTGACACAAAACAACAACAAACTTTTGCCGAGCCAATTGGAGAGTTTCATCTCCAGCACGGGGTAAAACCCACCAATGAGCGCTCAGCTCGATATACCAGCGAGTCGTTTCCCATCAAGCATTTCGCTTCTGCAGCCCGTGGAGAGAAACTGCGCCGCTTCGCCGCGCCTCGCTCTCAAGGCTGCGGGCGTCTTTGTCCCGCGAGATTTCAACGTCTCATGTAGGCGAGTATGGAGCTAATTTCCTGCCATAACTCCACAAACAAACTAAACAGGTTTTACAAATGCCTCAACACAATGTGGTTTGCAAATACAAAACACCATCTACAAACTAATGCATTTAGTTTTGCAAAGAAAAAACGTATCTATCAAACAAACACATAACATTGTTCTAATAAATCATGTTTCAGAGACAAATTCAGCATAGGTTTTACAAGTACACAACTTTTTTTTACAACTACAAACCTTTTTCTTCTCACGGCGGAATATTACTGCCAAAAGTCACGTGACTTTTGGCAGTAATATTCCGCCTTGGCTGGCTCATACAGGGTGTTTCTCAATCGCGAGTAAAGCTGCTGCAGAGCCACTATTTCAAGCATACTACGTCATCGAGTGCCGCCGAAGTACTGTTCCAATGTCCAGCATACTTGGAAATCTACCGAGCCCGGCGTACTTCGTAGCGAGAAATTTCGACGTCAGTAAAGTGTTCAAATCTGGATCAGTTTTTATCAGATCCGTTGCAGCCCCTTTTTTAGAGATTTGGGTATGGAGGAAAATAGAGAGGGTTGTGTTTTCTGACACTTGGTGAGTTCCCTGGAACACCGGGGACACATATTCATGTAGAAAAGACATACAAAAGTGCATTTTGCATGATAGGTCCCCTTTAATACCTAACGTCAAACCCAGGGGCATTAACATGTTGCATTTAAATAATACGGATAAACACGTGACGTTAGTGAAGTTGCACGTGCTGCCGTTTACTATTTAATATTGAAATCAACTCCGAAGCCTTTCTTACAGATCTAACTTTGAAGACACTCGACAGACCTATTTTGCTGCTGCTTCGTTCGCCTCAAAACACACACACACACACACACACACACACACACACACACACACACACACACACACACACACACACACACACACCAGAGTTCCCATTAGAATATTTCTTTGCCGGTCAACATGTCCGTTAAAGTTTAAATCTTCCGGACAAAAGTAGAAAAGTGCCGGTCAAAGGTCTTCTTTGTTATTTATTGAGCTTTAAAACAAATTGATATGATTCGACATTAAACAAACTAATTATAGTAGATTAACTACATTATTCAAAAGTGTACAGTAACTTACAAAAACACGGGCATAATAAACGGAGCGCTCTCTCCTTCTCCTGACAGCCCGTCAGTATCATGCAGCTCGCGGATCCAGTAATGAGTGACCCGACAGTAAAACTAAACATATCTATAACTAGTTTAGGTAGTTTGAGAGGTCAATAAAATAGCTACGTGATATTCTAACCTGAAGTGTGTGTTGCTCTGCTCACCGCTGCAGGTGATCAGCAGCAGCCGATCTCTCTCTCCCGTCAGATTAGACTTTACTCGCGTTTATGTCCATATCGATCAGATCTAGCTAGTTCTAGCTAATGATATGACTACCTGCTTATTAAAAGACACCTAAACAATAAGCGTTGCTATGCAACCGGGTGAGGCCACAAAGTATAGCGCAGCATTATGCATTTGTTTACATGCCCACCGGAACCCCGAGGCATTACCAACAGATCAACGCACAATCAACCCATCTCTTTCTCCACGTGTTAGACATTAGAATTGATTATTCTTGTCTATCACGTACTCTTCTTGTCTGTCACGTACTCTTCTTGTCTGTCACGGACTCTTCTCGTCTGTCACGTACTCTTCTCGTCTGTCACGTACTCTTCTCGTCTGTCACGGACTCTTCTCGTCTGTCACGTACTCTTCTCGTCTGTCACAGACTCTTCTCGTCTGTCACGTACTCTTCTCATCTGTCACGTACTCTTCTCGTCTGTCACGTACTCTTCTCATCTGTCACGTACTCTTCTCGTCTGTCACATAAGTGGCGCAACTGATGCGGTATTGCGCTAAAGGGAAATTATTTTGACCGGAGAGATTTAGATTTGCCGGTCTTCAGCATATTTTACCGGTCATAGTCCGGTAATTACCGGCTAACGGGAACTCTGACACACACACACACACACACACACACACACACACACACACGCCACACCCCTCTCTCTCTCTCTTAAGGAGATAGCGATCTGACTCGGCATGACCCTAATATCATAGCACTTGTCATTTTACCTTGAATGCCATTGCTTTAATTTATTGTATTTATTATTCTCATTGTTCAAAGGTTTGTGTTATGACTGAAACATTTTTCCAGGTTTGAAATAAAGCACAATAATTACATTTAAGACAGTTTCCCCTTTTTTAAGAAATCGCAATTCTTGACTTGGTATCGGAACAAAAATGTTGGTATCGTGACAATACTAATAAATACAATGGCACTGTTCTAGTGGTAAACACTGAATAAACGTTCCGCCCCAACCTATCAGAAACATCGCTGTATCAGAATAATGCGCAACGTGTTTTGGGAGTAATATGGTCTGATTACATTAGCAAGCATCGCTAACACTGAGAGCTAACGCTGTACTGGAGGGAGTATGTGTGGATATTAAAGGAACTCACCTTGTGCTAAACCCGCAAGAGAGAAAGCGTTTGAGCTCCATACTGTTTCAGAAATAATGCTTGATGTGGTTTGGAACATAATCTATAGTGATGTTAAAGGTGGGGTAGGTAATTCATTGGTCATGTGCGCGTTCGTTTGTGTTGGAGGAGGGGCTCTCTGAGGAAGTCTGAAGGAAGGGGCAGATTTCTTTCTGGTTTCTCCATTCTTACCTACCCTACCTTTAAGTACTGCACCGAGGCTTCGGAGCGTGGTTCGAATAATCCAGGAAATATGTATCCTTATCCCATAATAATAAGACCATCAGAAATGGACAGAAGACTTTTGCTTGATTTAAGTTTTTGGAGTGCTGTCAAAGGGATGCTAGCTGTGACTGTCACTTCTCTTTTCTTTTTTAAACTAAAACAGTACGTCATTTTAAATATTGTTTTGTCTGTAATGCTGAGTTACATTTTGCAATCATAATTTTGCCACCCTGTGTATAATTAGATCAATTTAATTTTAATTGTTCTCATTTACTCTGTGATTAGGACAATTCTGGAGGACTGGGTCTGCTGGGGAAGGAGCTGCCACCCACACAGGACCCCCCTTGGTGATATTGTCATATCAGATACACAACTACGGTGTAGTTATGCCATGCAAACGTAGGTCACCGGTTCCTCAACAGTACTACTCCTGCCTATTGTCTAAGTGTTGAATGAAGGGTACAGCTAGCAGTGCCTTAATAGGAGCCCCCTCCAACTTTCTAAAACAATCACTAAAAACAGACCAACATCTCATGCAGCCAGTACATACAGAGCTAACCCTGCTAACTAACATTAGCATGAATGACTCCAACCTACATGTAGAAACTCATATCTGCAAACAGAAAAGTAGAAACTTCGCCCCCACGCTCTCCCTGTCCAAACTAAGCAATGTTACTATGATTTAGATCAGCTACAGTACTAACTCACCTGTTGTCCTGAAGCTCTCCAGAGCATCTGGAAAAAAGGTGTAATTGACAGACAATCGAGCCAACAGAAACACAGAGTGGGCGGGACTTAGCAAATCAATAGGCAAGCATTTAAAATAAGGAATGGATAAGGGCTGCAAAGTTAATGAAGTGTTACTCGTGGTTAGATTTTCAATTCTAATACTCTACAGTTTCTCTGAATATGTGTTTCCTGTTTCCTGCAGCCGTCCAGCAGCTGGTGGTGGTTAAAGAAGAGGTTCCCCCTGAGCAGCAGGAGTGGAGCTCCAGTCTGGACCAGGAGGACCCAGAGCCCCCCCCACACATTAAAGAGGAGCAGGAGGAACTCTGGAGCAGTCAGGAGGGAGAGCAGCTTCAAGGGCTGGAGGAGGCTGATATCACCAAGTCCACATTCACTCCTGTCCCTGTGAAGAGTGAAGATGATGAAGAGAAACCTCAGTCCTCTCAGCTTCATCAAAGACAAACTGAACACCTGGAAACAGAAGCTGATGGAGAGGACTGTGGAGGACCAGAACCAGCCAGGAACTCAGATCCAGAGAGACATTTACAACCAGAGACTGAGGACAACAACACAGATGACATATTCTGTTCATGTTCAGGTTGGTATTAGTATGTTGTCTTCACTGGGACATGTCTCCATGCTTTAAGGTTGAAAAATATCTTTATTTTTCTCATACTGCCTCTGTCTGAAACCAGAGCCCAGTCTGCTCTGATTGGTTAGCTGGCCGGCTCTGTTGTGATTGGTCGACCACTTAGCGATGTCCCGTCCCTTAGCCTATCATGTACAACGTGTTGACGCCACCGTGAGTGGCTGGCTGTTTAAGCAGTTCTCCTGTTTCTCTACTTTTTTAGTTATAGTCTTTATTCTTTTCATTACTCTTTACCTTCACTGTACCAAGTTTGTTGAAGATACAACATATACTCTTATTTATCCCCAACGGAAATAACTTTTATTTGTACCCACACATGAACACATGCCGAAACTGAACCCCATGCAGGATAGGAGAGTGAATGGGCAGCCAGTTTTCCGGCCCCCAGAGCCGGGTTGAGAACACGGCGTGCGAAAATATACGGGTGGTGCTGCAGCTAGTCCTGTCCTCTGTGAGAAGGTGACGGTGACTGTCTGCGAGGAAGAACAGGCTGTTCTAACTTTAATAACTTTATTGGCTCTCCAGGGTAGTGAATTGAACATGTAATAGTAATTGGGTGTGGAATCTGTAATATAAAGATAAATAATAGATAATAATAATAACAATAATAATTAAAGCTGCAAGCAGCGTTGAGCGGGTCTTCGACGCTCCGCAGGCTGTTGTCCGCACGTCGACGTGTGTGTCTAGGTGTCTCGAGGACTCGGCCGTTGGCAAATGTGGGAAGTTTCAGGCCGATGGCCGATGGGACAATGTATTTAGGAGTTACAGCAGTATCATAAACATTGTGTTTGATGGCGAGTGATCTGTCACCATGGCAACGGAATTTGATGACACCGCCTAGATGTGCTGCATCGTTATCAAACCTGTGAAGTTTTGGGCCGTTTGGAGCATGTTAACTGGAGTTATGAAAAAAACGTGTTTCACGGCGACCATTTTGTTACCAAAGCAACGACATTTGACGAATCTAAAAACTGACACATATATGTCTCGAGGGCTTGACGGTTAGCACACATGTGAAACTTTTTTACCATTTACACAGGAGTTAAAGCAATATGGTGCTTAACGGCGAGGGATGCGTTGCCATGGCAACAACTTTTGAGGAAAACTCACTATTGTCATATTGAGGTGTTGAGGGCAGGACCATTAACTTTCATCTGCAGTCTCGTGCCGTTTGGACCATTTTCCATTGATTTAAGACAACATTGTGTTTTATGGCGAGGGATGCGTTGCCATGGAAACGGCATACGGTGAGATCTCAGATTTCACGTAGAGCTGTTGAGGCATGGACCGGTGATATAAAAGTGAAGATTGGGGGACGATGGGACCGTGTCCATTGGAGTTACAGCGACACCGTGTTTTATGGCGAGGGATGCGTTGCCATGGTAACGCCATATTAAGTAACATCACATTTGACGTAGAGCTGTTCAGGGCCGCAGTGTTAACCATCACGTGAAGTTTGGTGGCGTTCTGAGTATGTCAGTTGGTGTTATGACATCATCGTGTTCCATGGCGAGGGATCGCCTAGCATCGAGCGAATGCAAACTTTGGCGCCAAATCACGGCTACGCCGTGCGAAAGACAAAAACTTCCGTGATAACTTTGAATTGCCCATGTCTCGAGACGCTACCCGACGAATTTCGAGTCGTACGGATAAAGTCCCTGGGAGAAGATAGATTTCGTGCGGAGGACGAAAAACGCGATAAATCGCGTTTTTCCGACGCCAAATTCAAAATGGCCGGCTTCCTGTACGTTATTTTATACACCTCCAAGAGGCTTTTTGGTTTGTCTCCGCACCCTAGATATGCGTAGCGAGTTTCGTTAGTTTACGTGAAAGTTAAAGTGGGGGGAGTTTACATTAAAAACGGAAGTGGGTGTGGCCTACGCAATTTTTGACGCAAAGTTCCGGAACCAATTACACATCTGAAGTTGCACCACTTCTGACGCGCGTGCACAATTTGGTGAGTTTTCACATATGTTGCGGGGGTCAAAGGTTTATCGGTCGCTGCGCGACCGATTTCAATAGGGTCTTCGCCGACCTAGGTCTCAGACCCTAATAATAATAATCGGACCAATATCAATAATGTGCTCGTTTACAGTGACGTGGGCTACGCCCACGTCACTGTAGGCCGTTGGCCTACCTACTGTCATGATTTAGGCCACTTTTAATGGGCTTTTACCCATCTTTTTCCCTGTTTTTAGTGGGTTTTGCATGGTTATCGCTCGCTTCGCGAGCGACTAAATTGATCGTAACGATATTAATTATGCGAGTTGCAATCACGTGGGCTTCGCCCACGTGACTGGGCTCGCGCGGACTATCTGCCGTCACTATTTCCGAACCTTTTCTGTGCTTTTGCCGGTCGTTTTCCCTGTTTTTGGGTGTTTTTAGCAGGTTTATCGGTCGCTGCGCGACCGATTTCAATAGGGTCTTCGCCGACCTATGGTCTCAGACCCTAATTAAAGCTGCAAGCAGCGTTGAGCGGGTCTTCGACGCTCCGCAGGCTGTTGTCCGCACGTCGAGGTATCATGCAGGAGTTTTCCGGACTCGGCCGTTGGCAAATGTGGGAAGTTTCAGGCCGATCGGACAACGTAAATGGGAGTTACAGCAGTATTATACAATAAACATTGTGTTTGATGGCGAGTGATCTACCGCCATGGCAACGGCATATGATGACATCCCAGAATTGGCGTAGAGCTGTTGAGGGGCGGACTAGTAGTCGTCATCTGAAGTGTGGTGCAGTTTGGAAGCTTTTCCATTGACTTAAGACAACATCGTGTTTTTTGGTGAGGGATGCGTTGCCATGGTAACGGCATACGGTGAGATCTCAGATTTCACGTAGAGCTGTTGAGGGCCGGACCATTAACTGTCATCGGAAGTCTGGTGCAGTTTGGAAGCTTTTCCATTGAATTAAGACAACATCGTGTTTTATGGCGAGTGATGCGTTGCCATGGAAACGGCATATGATGACATCCCAGAATTGGCGTAGAGCTGTTGAGGGCCGGACCATTAACTGTCATCTGAAGTCTGGTGCAGTTTGGAACCTTTTCCATTGACTTAAGACAACTTCGTGTTTTTTGGCGAGGGAAGCGTTGCCATGGAAATGGCATACGATGACATCCCATAATTGGCATAGTGCTGTTGAGGGGCGGACTAGTAGCCATCATCTGAAGTCTGGTGCCGTTTTGAACCTTTTCCATTGATTTAAGACAACCTCGTGTTTTACAGCGTGGGATGCGTTGCCATGGAAACGGCATATGATGACATCCCATAATTGGCATAGTGCTGTTGAGGGCCGGACCATTAACTGTCATCTGAAGTCTGGTGCCGTTTGGAAGCTTTTCCATTGACTTAAGACAACATCGTGTTTTACGGCGTGGGATGCGTTGCCATGGAAACGGCATATGATGACACCCCATAATTGACATAGTGCTGTCGAGGGCCGGACTAGTAGCCATGATCTGAAGTCTGGTGCAGTTTGGACCATTTCCCATTGAATTAAGACAACATCGTGTTTTACGGCGTGGGATGCGTTGCCATGGAAACGGCATACGGTGAGATCTCAGATTTTGCGTAGAGCTGTTGAGTCATGGACCAGTGATATAAAAGTGAAGATTGGGGGACGATGGGACCGTGTCCATTGGGGTTACAGCGACACCGTGTTTTATGGCGAAGGATGCGTTGCCATGGAAACGGCATATGATGACATCCCATAATTGGCATAGTGCTGTTGAGGGGCGGACTAGTAGCCGTCATCTGAAGTCTGGTGCAGTTTGGACCATTTTCAATTGACTTAAGACAACATTGTGTTTTACGGCTAGGGATGCGTTGCCATGGAAACGGCATACGGTGAGATCTCAGATTTCACCTAGAGCTGTTGAGGGCCGGACCATTAACTGTAATCTGAAGTCTGGTGCAGTTTGGAAGCTTTTCCATTGACTTAAGAGAACTTCGTGTTTAACGGCGAGTGATTCGTTGCCATGGAAACGGCATATGATGACATCCCAGAATTGGCGTAGAGCTGTTGAGTGCTGGACCATTAACTGTCATCTGATGTCTGGTGCAGTGTGGACCATTTCCCATTGACTTAAGACAACATTGTGTTTTATGGCGAGGAATGCGTTGCCATGGCAACGGCATATGATGAGATCTCAGATTTCACTTAGAGCTGTTGAGGGCCGGACCATTAACTGTCATCTGAAGTCTGGTGCAGTTTGGAAGCTTTTCCATTGACTTAAGACAACTTCGTGTTTTTTGGTGAGGGATTCGTTGCCATGGAAACGGCATACGGTGAGATCTCAGATTTCACGTAGAGCTGTTGAGGGCCGGACCATTAACTGTCATCTGAAGTCTGGTGCCGTTTTGAACATTTTCCATTGACTTAAGACAACATTGTGTTTTACGGCTAGGGATGCGTTGCCATGGAAACGGCATACGGTGAGATCTCAGATTTCACGTAGAGCTGTTGAGGGCCGGACCATTAACTGTCATCTGAAGTCTGGTGCCGTTTTGAACCTTTTCCATTGAATTAAGACAACATTGTGTTTTACGGCGAGGGATGCGTTGCCATGGTAACGCCATATTAAGTAACATAAACTTTGACGTAGAGCTGTTCAGGGCCGCAGTGTTAACCATCATGTGAAGTTTGGTGGCGTTGTGAGCATGTCAGTTTCAGTTATGACATCATCGTATTCCATGGCGTTTGATGGGCCTAGCATCGAGCGAACGCGAACTTTGGCGCCAAATAACGGCTGTGCCGTGCGAAAGAAAAAAATTTCCGTGATAACTTTTAATTGCCCATGTCTCGAGATGCTACCCGACGAATTTCGAGTCGTACGGATAAAGTCCCTGGGAGAAGATAGATTTCGTGCGGAGGACGAAAAACGCGATAAATCGCGTTTTTCCGACTCCAAATTCAAAATGGCCGGCTTCCTGTACGTTATTTTACACCCCTCCAAGAGGCTTTTTGGTTTGTCTCCGCACCCTAGATATGCGTAGCGAGTTTCGTTCGTTTACGTGAAAGTTAAAGTGGGGGGAGTTTAGGTTAAAAACGGAAGTGGGCGTGGCCTACGCAATTTGACGCAAAGTTCCGGAACCAATTACACATCTGAAGTTGCACCACTTCTGACGCGCGTGCAAAATTTGGTGAGTTTTCACATATGTTGCGGGGGTCAAAGGTTTATCGGTCGCTGCGCGACCGATTTCAATAGGGTCTTCGCCGACCTAGGTCTCAGACCCTAATTAAAGCTGCAAGCAGCGTTGAGCGGGTCTTCGACGCTCCGCAGGCTGTTGTCCGCACGTCGAGGTGTTTCAGGCCGTGGGACAATGTATTTAGGAGTTACAGCAGTATCATAAACATCGTGCTTAACGGCGAGGGATGCGTTGCCATGGCAACAACTTTTGAGGAAAACTCACTATTGTCATATTGAGGTGTTGAGGGCCGGACCATTAACTGTCATCTGAAGTCTGGTGCAGTTTGGACCATTTTCCATCGAGTTATGACAACACTGTGTTTCATGGCGAGGGATCTGTCGCCATGGCAACAGCATATGATGATATCCCATAATTGGCGTAGAGCTGTTGAGGGCCGGACCATTCACCATTATCTGAGGTCTGGTGCAGTTTGGACCATTTTCCATTGACTTAAGACAACATTGTGTTTCATGGCGAGGGATCTGTCGCCATGGCAACGGCATATGATGAGATCTCTGATTTCACGTAGAGCTGTTGAGGGCCGGACCATTCACCATTATCTGAGGTCTGGTGCAGTTTGGACCATTTTCCATTGAATTAAGACAACATCGTGTTTTATGGCGAGTTATGCGTTGCCATGGAAACGGCATACGGTGAGATCTCTGATTTCACGTAGAGCTGTTGAGGGCCGGACCATTAACTGTCATCTGAAGTCTGGTGCCGTTTGGAACCTTTTCCATTGATTTAAGACAACATTGTGTTTTATGGCGAAGGATGCGTTGCCATGGAAACAGCTTTTGAGGAAAAGTCACTATTGTCATATTGAGGTGTTGAGGGCCGGACCATTAACTGTCATCTGAAGTCTGGTGCCGTTTGGAACCTTTTCCATTGATTTAAGACAACATTGTGTTTTATGGCGAAGGATGCGTTGCCATGGCAACGGCATATGATGACACCCCATAATTGACATAGTGCTGTTGAGGGCCGGACTAGTAGCCATGATCTGAAGTCTGGTGCAGTTTGGACCATTTTCCATTGACTTAAGACAACATCGTGTTTTACGGCGAGTGATTCGTTGCCATGGAAACGGCATATGATGACATCCCAGAATTGGCGTAGAGCTGTTGAGGGCCGGACCATTAACTGTCATCTGAAGTCTGGTGCCGTTTGGACCATTTTCAGAGGAGTAACGGCAACTTCGTGTTTTTTGGCGAGGGATGCGTTGCCATGGAAACGGCATATGATGACATCCCATAATTGGCATATTGCTGTTGAGGGGCGGACTAGTAGCCATCATCTGAAGTCTGGTGCAGTTTGGACCATTTTCCATTGACTTAAGGCAACATTGTGTTTTACGGCGTGGGATGCGTTGCCATGGCAACGGCATATGATGACATCCCATAATTGGCATAGTGCTGTTGAGGGGCGGACTAGTAGCCATCATCTGAAGTCTGGTGCAGTTTGGACCATTTTCCATTGACTTAAGACAACATCGTGTTTTACGGCGAGTGATTCGTTGCCATGGAAACGGCTTACGGTGAGATCTCAGATTTCACGTAGAGCTGTTGAGGCATGGACCGGTGATATAAAAATGAAGATTGGGGGACGATGGGACCGTGTCCATTGGAGTTACAGCGACACCGTGTTTTATGGCGAGGGATGCGTTGCCATGGTAACGCCATATTAAGTAACATCAAATTTGACGTAGAGCTGTTCAGGGCCATAGTGTTAACCATCATGTGAAGTTTGGTGGCGTTCTGAGTATGTCAGTTGGCGTTATGACATCATCGTGTTCCATGGCGAGGGATCGCCTAGCATCGAGCGAACGTGAACTTTGGCGCCAATTCACGGCTACGCCGTGCGAAAGAAAAAAACTTCCGTGATAACTTTGAATTGCCCATGTCTCGAGGCGCTACCCGACGAATTTCGAGTCGTACGGATAAAGTCCCTGGGAGAAGATAGATTTCGTGCGGAGGACGAAAAACGCGATAAATCGCGTTTTTCCGACACCAAATTCAAAATGGCCGGCTTCCTGTACGTTATTGTATACCCCTCCAAGAGGCTTTTTGGTTTGTCTTCGCACCCTAGATATGCGTAGTGAGTTTCGTTTGTTTACGTGAAAGTTAAAGTGGGGGAAGTTTACGTTAAAAACGGAAGTGGGCGTGGCCTACGCAATTTTTGACGCAAAGTTCCGGAACCAATTACATATCTGAAGTTGCACCAATTCTGACGCGCGTGCAAAATTTGGTGAGTTTTCACATATGTTGCAGGGGTCAAAGGTTTATCGGTCGCTGCGCGACCGATTTCAATAGGGTCTTCGCCGACCTAGGTCTCAGACCCTAATAAATAATCGGACCAATATCAATAATGTGCTCGTTTACAGTGACGTGGGCTACGCCCACGTCACTGTAGGCCGTTGGCCTACCTACTGTCATGATTTAGGCCACTTTTAATGGGCTTTTACCCCTATTTTACCCTGTTTTTAGTGGGTTTTGCATGGTTATCGCTCGCTTCGCGAGCGACTAAATTGATCGTAACGATATTAATTATGCGAGTTGCACTCACGTGGGCTTCGCCCACGTGAGTGGGCTCGCGCGGACTATCTGCCGTCACTATTTCCGAACCTTTTCTGTGCTTTTGTCGGTCGTTTTCCCTGTTTTTGGGTGTTTTTAGCAGGTTTATCGGTCGCTGCGCGACCGATTTCAATAGGGTCTTCGCCGACCTATGGTCTCAGACCCTAATAATAATAAATAATCGGACCAATATCAATAATGTGCTCGTTTACAGTGACGTGGGCTACGCCCACGTCACTGTAGGCCGTTGGCCTACCTACTGTCATGATTTAGGCCACTTTTAATGGGCTTTTACCCATCTTTTTCCCTGTTTTTAGTGGGTTTTGCATGGTTATCGCTCGCTTTGCGAGCGACTAAATTGATCGTAACGATATTAATTATGCGAGTTGCAATCACGTGGGCTTCGCCCACGTGACTGGGCTCGCGCGGACTATCTGCCGTTACTATTTCCGAACCTTTTCTGTGCTTTTGCCGGTCGTTTTCCCTGTTTTTGGGTGTTTTTAGCAGGTTTATCGGTCGCTGCGCGACCGATTTCAATAGGGTCTTCGCCGACCTATGGTCTCAGACCCTAATTAAAGCTGCAAGCAGCGTTGAGCGGGTCTTCGACGCTCCGCAGGCTGTTGTCCGCACGTCGAGGTATCATGCAGGAGTTTTCCGGACTCGGCCGTTGGCAAACGTGGGAAGTTTCAGGCCGATGGGACAACGTAAATGGGAGTTACAGCAGTATTATACAGTAAACATTGTGTTTGATGGCGAGTGATCTACTGCCATGGCAACGGCATATGATGACATCCCAGAATTGGCGTAGAGCTGTTGAGGGGCGGACTAGTAGTCGTCATCTGAAGTCTGGTGCAGTTTGGAAGCTTTTCAATTGACTTAAGACAACATCGTGTTTTACGGCGAGTGATTCGTTGCCATGGAAACGGCATACGGTGAGATCTCAGATTTCACGTAGAGCTGTTCAGGGCCGGACCATTAACTTTCATCTGAAGTCTGGTGCCGTTTGGAAGCTTTTTCCATTGACTTAAGACAACATTGTGTTTTACGGCGAGTGATTTGTTGCCATGGAAACGGCATACGATGACATCCCATAATTGGCATAGTGCTGTTGAGGGCCGGACCATTAACTGTCATCTGAAGTCTGGTGCAGTTTGGAAGCTTTTCCATTGATTTAAGACAACATCGTGTTTTATGGCGAGGAATGCGTTGCCATGGAAACGGCATACGGTGAGATCTCAGATTTCGCGTAGAGCTGTTGAGTCATGGACCAGTGATATAAAAGTGAAGATTGTGGGACGATGGGACCGTGTCGATTGGATTTACAGCGACACCGTGTTTTATGGCGAGGAATGCGTTGCCATGGAAACGGCATACGGTGAGATCTCAGATTTCACGTAGAGCTGTTGAGGCATGGACCGGTGATATAAAAGTGAAGATTGGTGGACGATGGGACCGTGTCCCTTGGAGTTACAGCGACACCGTGTTTTATGGCGAGGGATTCGTTGCCATGGTAACGCCATATTAAGTAACATAAAATTTGACGTAGAGCTGTTCAGGGCCGCAGTGTTAACCATCATGTGAAGTTTGGTGGCGTTGTGAGCATGTCAGTTTGAGTTATGACATCATCGTGTTCCATGGCGTTTGATGGGCCTAGCATCGAGCGAACGCGAACTTTGGCGCGAAATCACGGCTGCACCGTGCGAAAGAAAAAAACTTCCGTGATAACTTTGAATTGCCCATGTCTGGAGATGCTCCCCGACGAATTTCGAGTCGTACGGATAAAGTCCCTGGGAGAAGATAGATTTTGCGCGGAGGACGAGAAACGCGATAAATCGCGTTTTTCCGACGCCAAATTCAAAATGGCCGACTTCCTGTACGTTATTTTTTACCCCTCCAAGAGGCTTTTTTGTTCGTCTCCGCACCCTAGATATGCGTAGCGAGTTTCGTTCGTTTACGTGAAAGTTAAAGTGGGGGGAGTTTACGTTAAAAACGGAAGTGGGCGTGGCCTACGCAATTTTTTACGCAAAGTTCCGGAACCAATTACATATCGCAAGTTGCACCACTTCTGACGCGCGTGCAACATTTGGTGAGTTTTCACATGTGTTGCGGGGGTCAAAGGTTTATCGGTCGCTGCGCGACCGATTTCAATAGGGTCTTCGCCGACCTAGGTCTCAGACCCTAATTAAAGCTGCAAGCAGCGTTGAGCGGGTCTTCGACGCTCCGCAGGCTGTTGTCCGCACGTCGAGGTATCATGCAGGAGTTTTCCGGACTCGGCCGTTGGCAAACGTGGGAAGTTTCAGGCCGATCGGACAACGTAAATGGGAGTTACAGCAGTATCATAAACATTGTGTTTGATGGCGAGTGATCTGTCGCCATGGCAACGGAATTTGATGACACCCCATAATACGCCTAGATGTGTTGAGGGCCGGACCATTAGCCATCATCTGATGTCTGGTGCCGTTTGGACGTTTTTCCAGTGAGTTAGGACAACATCGTGTTTTATGGCGAGTGATTCGTTGCCATGGAAACGGCATACGGTGAGATCTCAGATTTCACGTAGAGCTGTTGAGTCATGGACCGGTGATATAAAAGTGAAGATTGGGGGACGATCGGACCGTGTCCATTGGATTTACAGCGACACCGTGTTTTATGGCGAGGAATGCGTTGCCATGGAAACGGCATACGGTGAGATCTCAGATTTCGCGTAGAGCTGTTGAGTCATGGACCAGTGATATAAAAGTGAAGATTGTGGGACGATGGGACCGTGTCGATTGGATTTACAGCGACACCGTGTTTTATGGCGAGGAATGCGTTGCCATGGAAACGGCATACGGTGAGATCTGAAATTTCACGTAGAGCTGTTGAGTCATGGACCGGTGATATAAAAGTGAAGATTGGGGGACGATCGGACCGTGTCCATTGGATTTACAGCGACACCGTGTTTTATGGCGAGGAATGCGTTGCCATGGAAACGGCATACGGTGAGATCTCAGATTTCGCGTAGAGCTGTTGAGTCATGGACCAGTGATATAAAAGTGAAGATTGTGGGACGATGGGACCGTGTCGATTGGATTTACAGCGACACCGTGTTTTATGGCGAGGAATGCGTTGCCATGGAAACGGCATACGGTGAGATCTGAAATTTCGCGTAGAGCTGTTGAGTCATGGACCAGTGATATAAAAGTGAAGATTGTGGGACGATGGGACCGTGTCGATTGGATTTACAGCGACACCGTGTTTTATGGCGAAGGATGCGTTGCCATGGAAACGGCATATGATGACACTATTGACATAGTGCTGTTGAGGGCCGGACTAGTAGCCATGATCTGAAGTCTGGTGCGGTTTGGAACCTTTTCCATTGAATTAAGACAACATCGTGTTTTACGGCGTGGGATGCGTTGCCATGGAAACGGCATACGGTGAGATCTCAGATTTCACGTAGAGCTGTTGAGTCATGGACCAGTGATATAAAAATGAAGATTGGGGGACGATGGGACCGTGTCCATTGGAGTTACAGCGACACCGTGTTTTATGGCGAGGGATGCGTTGCCATGGTAACGCCATATTAAGTAACATCAAATTTGACGTAGAGCTGTTCAGGGCCATAGTGTTAACCATCATGTGAAGTTTGGTGGCGTTCTGAGTATGTCAGTTGGCGTTATGACATCATCGTGTTCCATGGCGAGGGATCGCCTAGCATCGAGCGAACGTGAACTTTGGCGCCAATTCACGGCTACGCCGTGCGAAAGAAAAAAACTTCCGTGATAACTTTGAATTCCCCATGTCTCGAGACGCTACCCGACGAATTTCGAGTCGTACGGATAAAGTCCCTGGGAGAAGATAGATTTCGTGCGGAGGACGAAAACGCGATAAATCGCGTTTTTCCGACGCCAAATTCAAAATGGCCGGCTTCCTGTACGTTATTTTATACCCCTCCAAGAGGCTTTTTGGTTTGTCTCCGCACCCTAGATATGCGTAGCGAGTTTCGTTCGTTTACGTGAAAGTTAAAGTGGGGGGAGTTTACGTTAAAAACGGAAGTGGGCGTGGCCTACGCAATTTTTGACGCAAAGTTCCGGAATCAATTACACATCTGAAGTTGCACCAATTCTGACGCGCGTGCAAAATTTGGTGAGTTTTCACATATGTTGCGGGGGTCAAAGGTTTATCGGTCGCTGCGCGACCGATTTCAATAGGGTCTTCGCCGACCTAGGTCTCAGACCCTAATAATCGGACCAATATCAATAATGTGCTAGTTTAACAGTGACGTGGGCTACGCCCACGTCACTGTAGGCCGTGGGCTACCTACTGTCATGATTTAGGCCACTTTTAATGGGCTTTTACCCCTATTTTTCCCTGTTTTTAGTGGGCTTTGCCCACGTGACTGGGCTCGCGCGGACTATCTGCCGTCACTATTTTCGAACCTTTTCTGTGCTTTTGCCGGTCGTTTTTGGGTGTTTTTTGCAGGTTTATCAGTCGCTGCGCGACCGATTTCAATAGGGTCTTCGCCTACCTATGGTCTCAGACCCTAATAAAAGAAGCCTCCCGTGAGTTACTACAAGCTATAAAGTAGATTTTAAAAACGTTTTATAGAATAAAAGCTCACTGCTGGACGTTGTAGAAATGCGTGTGTGCACCACGACAAAAGAGCCTCATTCACTTTACATTGGGGTTGTTTGCGTGGTGCCGACACGTAAATGTAGCAAAGTTCGTGACTCCACCACGCACTGCGGTGTTAAGGAGTCGTGGTGGAGTCACGCATTCTGCTGAGACCAGGTTGGCTGTGACGGTGTAGGGTGCTGGTTCTGTCTGTGGGCTGAACCCAGAGTGGTGGGGTTGCATATCTTCGTTGCAACAAGAACTCCAACTCATACGACCAAATAGGTCGATTGATCAAGCCCTTATTACGACCAAATAGGTAGTTTGTTCAAGCGCTTAATACAACCTATAATCACGTTTTAAAGTTTTCTACCTCTAGTGCTCCCGTTACAGAGGGTCGTTTATTCACAAATAACCCTCTCTGTAAAATCCTAAATTGTAGGATAGTTTGGCCATTAAAATGCTTTTTGATTAGATTTCTAGCGAGAAGTGTATATTGTACTTTTAGAATCCACGTCCAGTGGATGTGTAGGATCTATAGTTTGATAGATATTACGAAGATGATTTGAGGTTTCCCCAGGAGAACGTGTATGCAGCTTCCATGTAAAGTTAGCGTCAACCCTCACGGGGTGAAAACAGTATTTCCGGTCTCTAAGTTTTCATAATAAAACCAATGATCAAATGATTTAACAGTGATATCTGCCGTACTCATCCACTAAAAAACATCAGTTTATCCTTGTTAATTACACAACATTAATTGGTTTAAATTGTGTACAATGCTTTTGTGTTTTTCCCATAGGTTTTTCACTTTCGATTCTGAGAGACACATTTCTTTTTTCAGAGGTTTTGCTAAAACACCAAACTACCCATAATCCTGGATGTTTTAGCCGCAATGCACGTCGGGATATGGTGTTTATGCGATATGAAATCGGAAAACATTTAAAAATAAATAAATAATAATAATACTATTCCGAGTGTTCTTGCTTTTCTCTTTGGAAGTCATCACATGACGGTTCGGCTGCATTAAATATTACACATCTGCCGTAATTATTTATTTATAGAGCCCTGATTAGAAGACTTCTGGACAAACTGGAAGAAATGCCACCGAAACTGAATACGTGACGTGGATCATAAATATATCAGCAATTACACAACATCTTCCATTTCATTTGATGAAAACATTAAAATATTAAGAGTAGCCTACATACAAAATAGGGGGAAAGTAGAAGGTCAATGATAGAAATATAGAATAGAAAATATCAAGAAGATACTGTAGTGATCTCTACAATAAAACAGTTTAGTGCAGGACGTCCAAAGATATTAATAGGAGGATGTGCAAAACAGACAAACTAATAAGGCTTTATTTAAACATTAAAGAATACTTTAAGTTAAGGTCTTCTTTTGAATAAGAAAAAAAAAGTTGGGAGTATCAACAGATAAATATTAAGTCTGACAAAGTACTTAACGTTTAATATATTGCATAGTTTATTTTGGCACATGACAATCACCTTCCCTGAATTTGACTCAGGTGTAACTAAAGTCTGATTTAAGGGTTGTTTATATTTCACATCATTAATCAGAATCTGCAAAGTAACAAAAATAAATGTAGTGGAGTAAAAATACCAGGTTAACCTCTGAATTGTAGTGGAGTAGAACAAAGTAGTACATGTTGCTGTAACAAAAACATTTCCCAACTTGGGATCAATAAAGTATATCTTATCTTATCTTATCTTAAGATGATCGATGGCTACTGCCATATTTGCAAACATTTTTAAAGCAAGGTGGATGTTGTAGTCCCAAACGATAGCTCGGGATTCTGGGTAGTGTAGTGTCTTCGGAAACTCTAGTGTCTAAACTCCAAAAAAACTATTTGTTTCTCCGAATCGAAGGTTAAAAACACAAAAGCATTGTACACAATTTAAACCAATCAATATTGTGTAATTAACAAGGATAAACGGATGTTTTTTAGTGGATGAGTAATGCAGATATCACTGTGTAATCATTTGACAGTGAGGGGAATACTTCCGGTTTTATTATGAAAACTGAGACCGGAAATACTGTTTTCACCCCGTGAGGGTTGACGCTAACTTTACATGGAAGCTGCCGCATGTACACGTTCTCCTGGCGAGACCTCAAATCATCTTCGTAATATCTATCAAACTATAGATCCTACACATCCACTGGACGTAGATTATAAAAGTACAATATACACTTCTCGCTAGAAATCTAATCAAAAAGCATTTTAATGGCCAAACTATTGCACAATTTAGGATTTTCCAGAGAGGGTTATTTGTGAATAAAAGAATCTCCGGAGCATTTTGCAATCAACGGGAACATGTTGTTTCTTACACGACCACTAGAGGTGCTACACTTTAAAATGTGACTCTGGGTCGTAATAAGCTGCTGAACAATCGACCTATAGAGTGGCAAAGTCCCTCCCCTTCCGGGGGACCTCCATGGGACCTTATTTCGGAAAAATTATGTATTGGAGTCAATGGAGAGAGAAAGATTATCTTTCGATCCCGTTTGAATTGTGCCACGAATTACACATATGATGTTTGTCAATTTAAAAGATAATTTTGCAAGTAAAAAAAAAAAAAATGTGTCGTAAAACTGTGAAGTAACACATTTGTTTGTGTGAAACGCTCAATGAACTACATCTCTGGTCAACAACAACACACGTCACCAAGATGGCCGTCACTACTGTCTTGTCAACAAAACGATTGACTACCCTCACTATCACCACAATGAAACACGTCCTGAAGAAAGTCATGCAAAGCTGCCTGCCTGCCTTCCTTTGATTCTCTCTGAACTGCCTGGTCTTTTTAATGTTTAATGTCAACCATTTGTGCAGATAGCATGAAGTAGAGAAGATCGCTAGCGTTAGCGTTAGCATTTCTCCCCCGGGCTTACATTGTGTATTATAGAATGATCACACCGGTGTGACAGTACTCTTCAAAGGGTTCACGAAATATGACTACTACTCTTACTGTTTAACATTTTGGGTTACTTAATGTTACTTCATGTTAAGGCTAATACAAATGACAAGGCTGTAATGCTAACTAACGTGCTAGCTACTAGCTAGCTTGATCCAGACACTCCTAGTCCTTTCATCAGACGGGAAGCGAAAGAACGAGCAAGACCCATTGCTGGTATGAACAACCTGGTACTAAGCACACAGGCATCTTGTTAAAGTTATCTGATCTTAGCTATCTCTTACACCGTTGGTGTGAATGGGGTGGAGGAAAACTTTCTAGTTGCGTATTTTTCATAGTCTTATATTTCAACAGTTTTCGACAAACTGTGACTTTTTTGACATGGAAATGATTTTTTAAGATTGACAAACATCATATCTCTCCATTGACTTCAATACATTATTTTTCCGAAATAAGGTCCCATGGGGCGGAAGTAGATGGGCGTGACTTCGCCACTCTATATGGACGTTTTTTGTAGGAGGACAGGCTGCTTCACAGCTATCCTCAACTTGACCCGAACTGTAGCACCGAACCAGAGGAGCAACAAACACCGGAAGCAAAGCAACATGTTCCATAGCAATGTAATGATCAGTAAACAGTCTTTCCATTCAGCTGTATTTACTGTGGGAGAAACCAGAGACCATGAGAAATATAATGCTGCTAGTCACCTGAGAGCAACTTAGGTGGGGTCTGTGTTGGAAACAATGACTGAGGGGAGGGAGGAGGGAAGTATGGGGAACCAGAGTCCTGCACGGGTCTGATTTTCAAGACCCGCTCCCGCGACGTGCAATACCGAACCCGCCCCGCTACCCGCACATATTGCCAATTAGTTCCGCAACCCGACCCGACCCGTCGGCACAAGATCCGCAACCCGACCCGAACCCGCATATACAGTATATGAGCAGTGAAAACGTGCAATTATTAACATACGCAGTTGCATATTTGTCTCAAAAAGCGTGGGATGTTGGTTATTTTTTCCATCTAGGATGACACCAAAAGCCTCCCTGAGGAAGTGTTATTGAAAATGCTGTATTCTCCGCTAGAGAGCTTCACCTCAGCCATTTCGAATGTGGCGCGCTCAGCAGCAGATTGATGCGCTGCAGAGGTTATGATTATGCGCGGTCCCGCGGGGGAGAGGCCTGAGGATTTAAACATTAAACTAAATTATTATTATTTTAATATATTTATTATGCAACACCCGCGACCCGACCCGCATCATCTTTGTTTTACCCTGAACCGAACCCGCAAAAAAGGATTTGAAAAAATACCACCCGCGAATCACTTTTTTTGCGGGTCACCCGTCGGGTACCCGACCCGATGCAGGACTCTGTGGAGAACTGGGAGGAGGCCACGTAAACAGTACACCTGATCTGTTTATCACAACCCAGCATATACTGTTGGACAGGGGGAGGGGCTGTGTATGTCTCTACTGCAGGCATCCTCAAAGTCCGGACTCCGGTCCGGATCAGGACCGAACCACAACTGTCTCTGGACTCTGAGCAAATTATACTTTTCATATGTATTATCTGTGTTATCTGCGAGACATCGCCACCACGCAACGAGTCAAAATTCTCCGCTATGTCCGCTGCATACAGCGCTCTGCATGTCAGACTGTTCCACTGTCTGTGTGTGTCTGTCAACGCTTTGGTCCAATCACATTCAGCATCCAGTCAGCGTTTTTTCCCCCCACCAACAGTCTGCGAATCAGAGGCACAGTAGGGCGGGTCTTCGCGGAATGCGGGTGGGAAAAATGCGTGTGTCGTGTCGTCTCTTTCAACCTGTCTGAGTCATAGCGAGAGTTTAAAAAAAAAAAAGTCAGAGCGAGAGTTAACAGCTCATCTAGTTGCATCTGTACTGTAGCTAGTAGCCTAGTTTCACCTACCGGGGTGGCATGGGGTGGCAACTGCCACCCTAAAAATAGGCCTTGCCACCCCAGCTTCCACCCCAGTTGGCAGCTTTGTTTTGAAAGAAAAGTTGTGGCTCATCTGACATTTATGAGAGAAAGTCTCTAATGTCCGAGTGCAAGCGAATGCAGCACAAGATGCACGTCTTGTAACCCCTCCCCCCGTCCCTGGCGCGAGCGTGGAAATATGATTGGCGGCAATTTCATTTGAATGGGACGGCGCAAAACGAGAAGCATTCGGACCCAAGTACTGAAGGAATTAGGTATTTGCGGTCTACAATGACAGAGAAGAGACTGTCAAGTTTGGCTGTACTCAGCATTGAATCAAAACGCACTAAAGCTGTTGATCTTAATAAGTTTGTGAGGCGTTTTGCTGAACAAAATGGTAATCGCCGCATTCAGCTGTAATAGACATGTCAACTTGATGCTCTGCTCACGGATGGAGGTTGAACCTGTAGGAAGTTGTACTTCCAAATATGGTCAGAGAGCGCGCCCAACACGTGAGACGCTGACGCAAGCATATTTAATGAGACGGGAGGTTTACAGAGAACAGACAACAGACAATATGGCGCACCGAGTACAGGTAATTAACGTCTTGTGGTTTTAGATATAATTACATACTATTTAGGTTCTCGGTTGTTTGTCGATTTGGCTGTTTAGCGCAGTGTAATTGTCTTTAGTTAGCTAATTTGTATTTTAAATATTCAATTTAAAGGAATGGAATACATAAATAATATATATACCGTAATTTTCGGACTATAAGGCGCACCTGAATATAAGCCGCAGTAGCTAAATTGAATGATGTGTACATATATAAGCCGCACTGGACTATAAACCGCAGGTGTTTTAATATTTAATTACCATATGTAAGGGTTCGTGCACAGAGGGGATTGTCGGGAAAGAGATGGCTGTTTGAGGAAGCTCCCATTTATTAACATTTCAACAAACAAGTTGAAGGGGTCCTTGGCATGAAAAAGGTTGAAAACCACTGATCTACATTATAGCCTACAGTAGTACCATAACAAAAAACAAAGCTTACAGCGCTTGACGAGGCAATATCAATGGCTAAATTAAATGTGTTTTTTTAAAAGTGCAAAATAAAGTGCCTGTAACACGACAGGAAGCGCGTAAGCCTAAAGTTGCAGTAACACGGCTGCTTAAAATATACGGTAATCAGCCTACCAGAAAAGTCATTAATCCTCGTCTTCATCTTTTAGGCTAAGGTGCAGTACACGGCTGTAACCAGAAAAGTCAAGTCATTAATCCTCATCTTCGTCTTCTTCCTGCGTACTAAAACCAACAAAGTCCTCATCTTCAGTGTCGGAAACTAACAGGCTCAGGGTGGCTTCGTCAGCCACTCTCCTCTCTCCTTCGTTGTCGCTCTCAAAACCAACAAACTCCTCTTCGTCACTGTCGGAATCGAACAGCCTCTGAAGGGCCTCAGCTGTGGCGGCGTCCTCCTCTTCATCACGCAGCAGTCCAGCCTTTCGGAACCCGTTGGTGATCGTGGATGTTTTGACACTCCTCCACGCTGTCAGGATCCACTCGCAAACTTGAGCGAAAGTTGCTTTTCGCATGCGACCAGTTTTGGTGAATGATTTATCGCCGCTAGTCATCCACGCCTCCCACTGAACGCGTAGTGCCACTTTGAACGCACGATTGACACTGATGTCGAGTGGCTGCAGATGCTTCGTTTGTGCCCCCAGGAATCACAGCTGGAATTGAGTTTGTGCTCTTGATGGCTGCTTTCACAGAATCTGTTATATGGGCCCTCATGCTGTCCAAAACGAGCAAAGCTTTTTTTTGGCGAAAGAATCCTCCAGGGCGCTTGACGTAGCACTCATTCAGCCACTCCTTCATTACGCTTTCCATCATCCACCCTTTCTTGTTGACTTTAAAGGAGATGCGGTTCGGGATCTTTTCTTTTGGCATTGTAATCCGCTTAAAAATCACCATTGGCGGAAGCTTTAATCCAGATGCTGTGCAGCCAAGAACACAAGTGAAATTCGTTCTCTCGTGGCCAGTGGTTCTCAACGTGATGGACGATTCACCTTTCTTGTTAACAGTCCTAGTGAGAGGCAGGTCAAACGTCAAAGGCACTTCATCCATATTTATGATCTGGTCCGGTCCGATAGAATATTCCTCTATCTTTCTTTGTGTGAATTCGCCGAAGTTTGTTATTTTTTCCTGGTAGTCGGGAGGGAGTTGCTGACACACAGTCGTCCGCGCCCTGATGGACAGTCCCTTTCGTCTCATAAATCTGAAACACCAGGATGGTCCACCTCTAAAATTTTCAATTTTCATTTCGGTGGCGACTGTTTTGGCCTTCAGTCGGATCTGCACGGTGGAAACACCTCGACCGTCTGCTCTCTGTGTGTTCACCCAATCTTCAAGAAAGTCTTCAAGTTCGGGCCATCTGCTTTTATTACCTCTGAAAGCTTTTTTTGACTTTTTGCATTGAGACAGTTCTTCTCCAACGTCTCACCATTGACTCATTGATGCCAAGGGTACGTGCAGCAGCTCTATTTCCTTCTTTTACTGCCAGATTGACTGCCTTTAACCTCTTAAGCACGGCGGTCCCCCCATTGGACCCCTCCCACCGTTTTTTTTTCGAGATAATGTCTCAGGGCTTCTTAACATTTATGAAACTATTAATGTGTAGCACCAGATTAACGGGAAGAATCTCAGCTAACTGAAGCTATGAACCATTTTTACCAAAACAAAACACAAGTCTCATAAGAAGCGTCTAAATGACCCCTGAGCGAAAAATTCTAACGCACTGCGGCACACAATTCAAGATAAAGATACCCTTATTACTTATCGTAGCTGCACATACAATATAGCCTATTAAAGCTGAGACTCCACATATTATTTAGGTATAGTATCATCACTGAGCGATCCGAACTTGCGACAGGGGAAGCAAACACAGACATCACAACACGTACCTTTACGGAGCATTTACGGCAGATCGTCTCACCGTAGCTGTCAATTAGGTCAAAAGACGTGTTCAATGGCATTAAAACGAAAAAAAAAAATGCTACAACTGTTGATTCATAGGTTGATAATGTACATCTGCCTTTGAAAAAATTATTTATAATCCATAATTCAATTTTTTATGTAAAAATCGGAGCGGAAAAGTTAGCTGCTAATGGTAGCCACCAGAGTGTATGCAGCTTCCGGTTTTGGTAACGCGTCACTCTCACTCCTTATTTGTTAACGTTTTGGTGTGTATATAACTTTCCCTCGATTCCATTGGCTCTAGCGGTTATAAAGAGATTTCATTCCTCAAAATCGACCAAGGGGGGCCAGAGATAGGTCAAATCCACCCAAATGACCCCAGAAGTGGGGTTTTTTGGCTAAATCTCTCTAAAAAGGTCAAATTTCACTTGTTTTGCATCAATCTTGATACAGGGTACTTATTATATGTTGTACTTTGGATTCCTAAAGCTTTTAGTCTACTAACCCATCACCTAAGGGTAGTTTTCACTATAAGTCAAAAAGAATTTTTGGACGGACACTATAATTTACAGTCTTTTACTATGTAAAATCTGAATTTTCTTTAAAATAAAAAACATCTATATTGATTCTGACTTTTCTACATCCAACTCACAGTTTTATCATTACTTTGAGAATAAAGATTATTAATTTAACCCTTTTAGAAGGGAAGATATGGTCATTTGTTCTGGGAATGTCATTTTCGAGCCCTGAAAAACAGGCTCAGGGCTTAAGAGGTTAACTTAAAAGCTGCATCATATGCATTTCTACGTTTGTTTTCCATAATGAGGGTTTGTGCATGAAAACTTCCTTTGCACAAACTGTCTCGCTTTCGTAATGTCTGTCTGTCTTGCTCTCGTTCTGTCTCTCGTACCACTCTCAGTTCCACTTTTACTTTTTGGACTGTAACCTGTAAAATCCATAGATTTAGGAGGTCCCCTAGTGGCCGTTAGCTGTAAAAATCCATAGATTAGCCGCACCGTTATATAAGCCGCAGGGTCGAAAAATGGGAAAAAAGTCGTGGCTTATAGTCCGACAATTACGGTATATATATATATATATATATATATATATATGTATGCTAACTGAGCGAGCATGTCCAGTTAGCATACATGCTAACTGGACAAGCATGTCAAGCTAAGAGCTAAATATGTATCTTAGCTTGACAGATGGAACAATGCATGTACTCTAATTTTTACAAGAATCTGATTTTGTGTAAGTTTTAAATATTCATTGAAGGTGTCTTTCACATTTGAATGTTTATGTATTTAAAACATGTATTGGTTGCTATACTGTAGACATGTAGGCCTACATATGTATAATTATATTATTATTTTAAGTGTGGTTTAAAGTAAACTTATATAAAGTTATTGGGTTGAGCCAAGTAACCCAGGTGGATGCAATCAGGTAATTAGGACAGAGCCTCTGTTTTTAGATGGGGTTTCTGGCCATGCTGTAGGCCTGATGTTTAAAATAAATGATCAA
This sequence comes from Trematomus bernacchii, assembly GCF_902827165.1. Classification (NCBI taxonomy): domain Eukaryota; kingdom Metazoa; phylum Chordata; class Actinopteri; order Perciformes; family Nototheniidae; genus Trematomus; species Trematomus bernacchii. Next base: position 2,856,076 of record NW_022987574.1, on the reverse strand, counting down.
ATCTTATCTGTTAAGATGAATGTTTCATTTAAAAGGTTTTTATTTATTTGTTTAAGGAGGGACCCCAGAGCCAAGGGCAGGCCGAGCAGACCGCCTTCTCCCGCCGCAGGCTTCCCCGGTGATGGGCTCCGTGTAACAAGTCCCCTCAGTCTGTGCGGGGAGCTGCACCACAGTGATGCTGCTGTCATCGCTCGCCTCTCCTCCGGTAGTGCCCTCGGCTCCCTCCGCCGCCACACTGCCCAGCACACTGGAGATCACTGGCGACCGTCGGGGGTCGCCCAGTCTCTGGCACTGTTATTTTGGGGGTCACGGGCTGAAAAGTCTCATCATACTTAATCCTAGACAGTAGCACATGGTATATATTGTACGACTTTGTCATTTTTTTAATGTTGATATGTATTCGCACATAGCCTACTGTGCCTTTCACGCAGACAATACAAGTGAATTTTGAAATGGCAAATAGGTTTATGTTTCAAGTTTATTTGCATTAAAAACGTGTTTTTAAACCCTTCTGTTCAAAGTTGATATTTTGTTTCTTAAAAGATTACATCTTTAAAAACATGCTGTTTGCCATTTTTAAAGTTTGATGGAAGAAATTAAAATATAGGTCACTGACGTGGAGCTATAGGCCTGCAATGCTTTCAAAAAAAATGTTGGTGTTGTTTCAGTTTTGAGTGAATATGGATGTTAAATTCACAAATGAGTATGAATAATCTTGAACAAGAACAGGATCTTGAGCCATGATGTTTTTAAAGTACAGAAACATTCAGAATGCATGACGATTCCTTCAAAGGTTTTGTAATAGACCCCTAGTGCTTTTAATTTATAAAGTAATAATAATACATGTGAATGATTGAGCTCATTAGTGGCCCTCCTAATTTGGTCCTTAATGACCCCATGATGTGATTATGTATATCTTAAAACTAGGGCTGTCAGTCGATTAAAATATTTAATCGCGATTAATCGCATGATTGTCCATAGTTAATCGCGATTAATCGCAAATTAATCGCACATTTTTTATCTGTTCTAAATGTACCTTAGAGGGATATTTCTCAAGTTTTTAATACTCTTATCAACATATGAGTGGACAAATATGCTTTATATGTTTGTTTATTATCATTTGAACAATGACAAATATTCTCATGAATATTAAACAACAACCTCTGAACATTACAAATATTCGCCTCAATTCAACCTGGAACCTCTCTCAAACACACTTTGTATTGTGTGTGTGTGTGTGTGTGTGTGTGTGTGTGTGTGTGTGTGTGTGTGTGTGTGTGTGTGTGTGTGTGTGTGTGTGTGTGTGTGTGTGTGTGTGTGTGTGTGTGTGTGTGTGTGTGTGTGTGTGTGTGTGTGTGTGTGTGTGTGTGTGTGTGATGGATCGTTGGAGCTATGTGCAGCTCAAGGCATTATATGCTCAAACGGGAGCTGCCTGCCCTGGACGCTGCAATCATGTTGCGCGCACTATCCGTGCTGAGTGTGCTGACTTTTCGTACAATGTCCCACTGTCTGGCTACCTGCATAAAGTCAAGTGCTCGGCGCAGTTGTCGGCGAAATGTCGCTCCTCTGTTTTCATTGAAACAGCTCCTTATATCCGTTAGCGCAGCTAGCTAGCACCAGATGCTAACAACAACAACACGTAAGGTGTGCCTCGCTCGCCCCACACATACACACACCCTTCCGGTCCTCCCGATGGCCAGTCCGGGCCTGCCGGTGAGCGGGGAAGTGTGGTCTGCCACAAGCGGGCGGCAGGAGCGGGGCTGTCAGCATCAGCTTGTAGATGGTATTTTAAACTCGACGCGCTCTGAAACTACGGGGCAACCGGGGACAAAAAATACACATGCGTTAACCTGTTCCACTCTGAGCCTGTTTTTCAGGTCTCAGGCTCGAAAATGACATTCCCAGAACAAATGACCATATCTTCCCTTCTAAAAGGGTTAAATTAATAATCTTTTCTCAAAGTAATGATAAACCTGTGAGTTGGATGTAGAAGTGTCAGAATCAATATAAATGTTTTTTATTTTAAAGAAAATTCAGATTTTACATAGTAAAAAACTGTAAATTATAGTGTCCGTCCAAAAATTATTTTTTACAGATAGTGAAAACTACCCTTGGATGATGGGTTAGTAGACTAAAAGCTTTAGGAATCCAAAGTACAACATATAATAAGTACCCTGTATCAAGATTGATGCAAAACAAGTGAAATTTGACCTTTTTAGAGAGATTTAGCCAAAAACTGGGCCATCTGGGTGGATTTGACCTATCTCTGGCCCCCCTTGCTCGATCTGGTTGGTTGACATACCCTTGTGACCGTTAGAGCCAATAGAATCGAAGGAGGAGACTCACATACACATACATTATAAAGAAAAAATGTTGCCGCTTCGCGTGTGGAAAGCGAAACTAAACTGGAGGAATGTCTCCTTCTGGAGTTTGGAAACTAAAACGCAGTTGTATTGCTTATGGATTATCAGAAATAATTTCAAAGAAGGCACAGACACATAGGATGAACCTATGGATTAACTGCAGCATCGTTTTTTTATCGTTTTAATGCCATTGAAGACCACTTTTGACCAAGGTGAGCCATATTTACATGTTTAGCTTCTTGGCTCCACATGTGATGATGTACGCTTTCGTTGATAGCGTCGCGAATGTTTATCACTGAGTGTTGAGGTGGGCACCGTTAGATTCAGTGTCTCCAGGACACCAAAAAATAGTGTTTTGGTTGTGCATCTAGGATAAGTAATAAGGGAGTTCTGAGTGAGTTTATGTGCCTTTGTCGTCCCGTTTTTTCGATCGAGGCTAATTCAGAGGCTGAGTGCTAGCATTGTGGGTTTTTTTTGAAAAAAAAAATTAAAAAGATCAGTTAGCTGAGTTTCTTCCCGTTACATGGATATAACACATTCATAGTTTTATTCAATATTAAGATTCCTTAGACGTTGTTTCCTGCAAATGACGCGTTTATCCGCCCGGTACCGGGGGGAAGGCGTGAAACAGGTTAATCGTGTTAAAATAATTAGTGGCGTTAATTTTTTTTTGCGTTAACTTGACAGCCCTACTTAAAACCTTTAACAACTATATTTAGATGTTCACAAATATCTACATTTATGTATAAATACATGTGTAGCAGTTAGACAAACATAATTAATAGATTATCTCATTAATACCTATTTTATATATTAAAAAAAAGTTTACTAAACCACCGTTTGTTGACAAAATGATTTGGGTTGAAAGTTATACTGTTGTGTCTCAAACGGATAGACTAGGTTAGTAATTTATTTGCCTAATAGTTGCTACAATAACATTTGCAATTCGTTTTTAATCTGCCATGTACGATCTCTCAGCCACCGTAGTGTCGTGTCAGGTGGGCGTGTCGTGTAGGGGACGTGTCGTGTAGTGTCGAGGTGGGCGTGTCGTGTAGGGGGCGTGTCGTGTAGTGTCGAGTACTTGCCGCGGCTGCAGCTAGACCATATTGCACGGATGAGCATACAAAACTGTTAAGATGATGACCTTACGTGTGTAAATATATTTTTTTCTTTGTGGGGGTCTGCCCCCAAAAAACAGTTTTAAGTCCTGAGAAAGTCAAATAAGACCCTACACTGCCCAGCCAAAAAAAAGTAACCACTTTGATTTAACTAGTCCAGTAGGTAAGGACATTCCACTGGATAATAACTGAAGCATAAAATAATGCATGACTGAAGTGATGGAGACCATGGCCGTGTCTCAATTCAGGGGTTTCATCCTTCGAAGGGTGCATTCGTAGACCGCATACGTCACCTCCGCCGAAAGAAGGCTGTCCCAATTAAAAAAAAGACGAGACTCCTCCGAATGCGGCCCACGAATGCAGCCTACTTTTCCCCAATTTGAAGGATACATCTGATGTACACTTGCCTACATCCCTATCCCAGGGTGCAATGCGCGCAGGGAAGAGTGAGTTTTTTTCAAATAAAATGGCTTCCGGTCTCCCCAGCAGAGTGGATTTAAAAGCAGCAGCAAGCGGAGGAATCACTAATAAATGTGAGTATTGGGTTTTAACTTACTTTAAATTAACACACGTCAAACCCAAGGGGCATTAAAACGTACATTTTCGTTAAATAATACGGATAAATATGTGACGTTAGTGCAGGGTTGCCAACTTTGGGTACCTGGCTGGAGTGAGATTTTGATATCATGGGTTTAATTCGGTTTAATTACACATGCGCACGAAATGACTGCTATGGTGTCAGCAGCGGGACCTTAGCATATATATAGGATATATATACAATATATACAAATACACAATAATGGACACAGACTATAAAGGGCACACAGTTTCATTCACTAATGAAATTCAAACATGTTTGTTTCCACTGTTTTTGTCGCGATAAGCAATTAATTGACTTATCGTACGATAAATAAAAATGAACTGATAACTTTTCTGACCTCGATAAATTGCCATTTACATGAGGATGTGACTAGCAGTTTGAAAGGATGTACTTGAATTATTATTATATATTATCATTATGTCAGTGGTCTAAAATGGTCATACAACGGTGCCGACAATATTATCGTTTATCGCAATAATTTCCGGGAAAATGTATCCAACAAAATTAATTATCGTGAGAAACACACACACACAAACAAATCTACAGACTTACTCCAAACTGCCAAATATATTAATTAACACACTCTCACTCTCATATACTCTTTGACTCTATTTTGGCCTAGTAGAACAATAAGCAGCATACTTTTACTTTTTTATCATTTCTACTGGATCTTAGATCTGCGCATGCGCTCCAGAGTATTTTTGTTGGGTAATCTATGGTAGGGCTAACCCATACAGTGGTGGGGCTCAAGTCAGTATTTGCAATGTAATTACATACACGCTCCCCCCGACAGTGAAACGCCACGCGTGAGGTTTAGATTATTTCCCTGTCTCAATCCAAATTGAACTGTATGAAATAAAAAGGCACATTTGTCTTGTAGTAAATAAAAAGGGCGACCTGGAGCCAATCCTGCAATTTCCCCAGAGGTGAAAGAGTTGACATGCTGAAAACCCAACCCCTGCAGGGGGGTCTGGAGGGATTCTCCCCCAGGAGATTTTTTTAAATACTAACATAAAATACACATTCTGGTACTCTCTTGAGAAGAAAAATAAATAAATCTATTACTACACATTTAAAAAAATGAATGCCATATTAGTTTTTTGTTACTTTGTTCTGAAAGCTGAACCTGCTGCTCCTCACAGAGAGAAGAGGGAAGAGGCTGTGTGAATTACTTTACATTGTGGATAAGGGTGGATAGCCCCCATTGTTCTGTGTGTCAACATGAAAGACAGCCCACACACCTATCAATCATCAAACCGTGGGGTCTTATTTAATTACGTGTTGATTTCTATCAACACGTAATGTTGTATCGATGTATAGAGATGTACTACCGCAAAAGTATTCTCCGTCGGGACTTCCTGCAACAACACCACGCCGTTATCGTGATTCTGATTGGCCAGAAGACATTATCAAAGATGTTCTATTGAGAAGACGATCACTACGTGACAAAAGTTTTCAAAACCGTTTCTAGTCTTCGTATTCTTGTTTTTGGCGTGAGAATAGTTTGGGCAGCGTGAGAGCGTGAGATTGAGAGTGAAAGCGTGTGTCACACGCCAGATGCGTGAGAGTTGGCAACCCTGCGTTAGTGACGCTAACTAGCTAGCTGGACGTACTGCACTGTTGTTTACACTTATTTTTTATTCAATTCAGAAGTTTAATAAAGTCATACAGAGATCTTGGCTCTGTTATAGATAAGTTATACTTTATATTACATAAATAGACCAAAGTGAACACATTTAGACTGGTATAGCCTACAGTACGGTGGGATTTATAAAATGCTACCCTGACGTGTAGCTGCTGTAGACAGCAGCCTTTTGCTTGATGTTAGTTTGTGCAGTGCTGTCAAAGGGATGCAAGTGTGACTGTCATTTCATCTCTTTAGTTTAAAAAATCCCAGAACAGTACATCATTTTAAATTATCCTTTAGGGATTGTTTGTCTGAAATGCTTAGAGTTACATTTTTACAATAATACTTTTGCAACCCTGTGTTTAATATGATTAATTCACTTTTTTCTTTTTGTCTTGTTTTTCTCTGTAAATAGGACAATTCTGGGGAAATGGATCTGCTGGAGAAGGACCCCTAATCTGAAAAGTGCAGAGCGGATCATCAGGACAGAGCTGGCATCCACCTGGACCCCCCGAGGTGCTGGAGAAGGACCCCTAACCCCAGTGGATCATCAGGACAGAGCTGCCATCCACCTGGACCCCCCGAGGTGCTGGAGAAGGACCCCTAACCCCAGCGGATCATCAGGACAGAGCTGCCATCCACCTGGACCCCCCCGTGGTGCTGAAGAAAGCAAAACGGCGATCAGGAACATCCTCCACCCAGAGCTCTGCTTACTGCCGTCCTACAGACTTGTGTCTTAGTTTCAGAATTTGATTTTGTATGTGTCTTTACTTTCAATAGATATGTAACGATTATAGCTTGAGTCTGCCTGATTCCCCAAACGGCTGCTTCTATATACTTGCTGCACATATAATACAAATAAACAACTCGATAAACACACTTTTGCTGATATTTGTTTTACTGCTGGTGATGTTAAATAACATGATTGATTTCCTCTGTCTCAATGATGAAAGTTATAATAATAGAAGACATGAGAGGATGGATATATTCTTACGGCCCGTCTACACAGCAGCGTTAAAATATCTTGAAACGCTTCTGCCCATTCACTTTGAATGGGGTGACGTCACTTTGCCTCACTTTTCGCCGAACTGCATTGTGGGCAGCAGAGCGGAGATTTTCAGGATTTTCAGGATTCAAAGTTGAGCAATGTTCAACTTTTGAAGCTGAGGTGGAAGCGTCAGCCAATCAAATCCCGTGTATGCAAATCTGACAGTTCAAGCGCTAGCCAATCAAACCGCGTGTAAGCTGGGAGTGACATACCGCAGTTCATTTCTATATTCCTAACAAAATGGAGGAAAAACTAGTTGTTGCGGTAGCAAATCACCCGGTTCTTTATGACCAGTCCCTATTTATTTACCGGGATACACTAACACTAACAGCCTGAGACACAAACTGGCTGAACTCAGGCAACTGTTCATGAACGGTAAGGCAAGCATATTATGCTTTTCTGAGACCAAATTGGACAATTCCATTACAGATTCAGAGATTGAAATTGAAGATTATCTTGTAGTGAGAAGGGACAGGAACGTGAATGGAGGTGGTGTCTGCATGTACATACATAAAGACACCAATTTCAAAAACCGTACTGACCTGCATCATGAAAATATTGAATCTGTGTGGGTTGAAATTCTTTTTGACAATGCTAAATCTGTAATAGTCGGGACAATCTATAGACCACCGGAACAGAGTGACTTTTATGATACATTAGATGGGTGTTTGGCTGATGTGGGGGATGTAGAGACAATTATTATTGGAGACTGGAACACGGATATGCAACGTAAAGACACGTCCGTCTTCAAGTCCTTCAGTAGGATTTGTGATCTGCACGGCTTCAGCCAGCTAATCACCCAACCCACCCGGGTATGTGAAACAACACAAACTACCATTGATCTCATTCTGACCTCTGACAGGTCCAGGATCTCCAGTAAAGGGGTTATAGCATGCGGTTTAAGTGATCATTATATGATATTCTGTACCCGCAAAAAGCTAAAACAAAAGGCCGGCTGTCACAAAACAGTCATATCTAGAGACCTCAAAAACTATTCTAGCGAGGCCTTTAACCTAGAACTGGAGAGCCTGGACTGGTCAGATGAGCTTAGTGGTACACAAGTTGAAGAAACATGGCTTGGTTTCAAAAACAAATTCTCTGCAATACTCAATGATTTGGCCCCCCTAAGAACAACCAGGGTAAAAAATCGCGCTGAGCCGTGGATGCACTCCGGCATACTGACCGCCATGAAAACCAGAGACAAAAAATGCTCTGAGTTTCATAAAAGTCAGTCAATGCTTTCCAAAAGCACGAGCAGTGAACTCCAGGCCCACGTGACTGAACTAAAAATTGAAAGAAACAGACTAAGAAATGACGTAAGCTCCATGATCAAAACTGCCAAAAAGAATTTCATCAATGACAAAACTGAGGAAAACAAAAATAAACCCCGTGAACTTTGGAAATTACTCAATAACCAGCTTGGCTGCAGTAAAAAACTCAAAACGAGATTTTCAAACGTAAACATAAAGACAGATAACAGGCTCATCACAGACAAACTGGATGTGGCCAAGTACTTGAACATTTTTTTCACAAACATAGCCACAACTCTTGTAAATAAATTACCCTCCCACTCAGGGCTTTTTGGAGTAGATCACATCATGACCTACTACAAAACCTAGGGGTACGCAAAGATGATTTCAGTCTAGCAAGGGTAACAACAGCAGAGGTACTCATTAAACTGAGCGCCCTCAAACCTAACAAGGCCACTGGCCACGACAATATCCCCTCCAAATTCCTCAGAGACACAGCAACCGCCATCTCACCAGTCATAGCTCACATAATTAACCTCTCCATAAAACAGGGAAAAGTACCCAAAGACTTCAAAATTGCAAGAGTAACCCCCCTGCACAAAAAGGGCAGCAAATTGGACCCAGGCAACTACCGCCCTGTTTCTATACTTACCTCCATCTCGAAAGTCATGGAAAAAATAGTATATGAACAGGTCGAAAAGTACCTCGCAGAAAAGAAACTAATCTATGAATTTCAATCTGGCTTTAGAACATCCCACTCCACTGACACATGCCTTCTTTATTTGAACGACCACATCAAACAAGAGGTGGACGAGGGTAAATACTGCGGCATGGTGATGCTGGACCTACAAAAGGCTTTCGACACTGTCAATCACCCCATTCTGATTGACAAGCTAAAAGCAATTGGTTTTGATAAACTATCGGTGAGCTGGATGCAATCCTACCTGGAGGGGAGAGAACAGATGGTGGAGGTAAACGGTACTCTGTCCCCCCCCCTCCCAGTGAGCTGTGGTGTTCCACAAGGAAGCATATTAGGTCCGTTACTGTTCCTAATTTATGCAAATGACATGTCATCAGCATGTGACTGCAACTTGTTCCTGTTCGCGGACGACTCAGCCCTGCTGGTCTCTGACAGGAGCAGATTGCAGGTTGAAAAAAACCCTCAGCTCCGAGCTCGGCAGAATCTGCACCTGGCTCGCCGATAATAAATTATCATTACACCTGGGTAAAACAGAGTCCATTCTCTTCGGTTCGAAACATAATCTCAGCAAATCCGACGACTTCTCAGTTGCAGTGGGTGACATTATTGTCACAAGTAAGAAGGAAATTACATACCTAGGATCTATTCTTGAGGCAAACCTCTCCTGTGACAAAATGGCATCCAATGTAATAAAAAAAGTCAATCAAAGAACTAGATTCCTATACCGGATCTCCTCTCTGGTAAACAAAAACACCCTGAAAACTCTGGCAGGAGCACTCATTCAAGGGTACTATGACTATGCTTGCACGTCATGGTACCATAGCACCTCCAAGGCGCTAAAAATAAAACTTCAAACATCGCAAAATAAACTGGTCAGACTACTGCTTGACCTTTCATCTAGAACCCACCTCACCTCTGCCCACTTTGACAACCTAGGATGGCTTAGAGTAGACGACAGAGTACAGCTACTTGCAATGGGCCTGGTCTACAAGATCCACTACACCTCTATGGTACCCATGTACATGTCAAAATTCTTCCCAAAGGTCAAGGAATACCATGATCATAACACCAGAGGGAGCTCCACAAATCATGTAAAACCCAGATTTGGCACAAAAAAAAGGGGAATACACGTTTCGCAATTATGCCACATCAAGGTGGAACGCTCTTCCCACAACTGTAAAGGAAAGTAAAACTATACTTACCTTCAAAACCTCTCTTAAAGAGCACCTTCGGGGGAAAGCATTGCAAAACTGGCCCCGGTAATGGTACAAATCTCAACCTGTCGTACAATGGACAGCTTCCCCCCCCCCATCTATGTATATACTCGCATTTTAGACTCTGTTACTAACTGTATATCTGTAGACTTGGTATGTCTTAAATGTCCGGTTAGGATGTATTAGAACGAAATCTAAAATGAAAATTGTAAATAAGCCATCTGTATGTAAAAAACCACCTGTATGTAAATTGTAAATAAGCCATCTGTATGTCAAATATGTCTTATATGTCTTAAATGATATGATGAATTGGAAATGGGGGACCCTGATGTAAACAAGACGAAAGTCTTTCTCTGGTCTGCATCCCCTTAACAATTGTATGTTTTGAGCTGTACTGTACTGTACCCAATATACAAGCTGTTAATAAACTTTTCAATCAATCAATCAATCAAACCGGAGGTGGCAGAGACAGTTGGTGAAACTGGTAGGTTTTCGCCTGTTTGGGGATTTTAGATCCAGTTTACTTCGTTTTAACATCGCTTGCAAGCATAGACAGTATATTTAGCCAGCATGGAATGTAGCATAAAATAACACCAGACATTAATCTCATAAATGTTCATCATAGCCCTCCATTAACATCACATTAATGTACACAATGTCATACTCCTTTCTGCACATATTCTGATTTCACATTTCTTAGTTTATATGCAAAAATGCATTCATAGCATTCTATTTCCATGTAAATTACTGCTTTATTTAATTGTTATCTTATTGCAACTTAACTGTATTTTATTACGGTGTAAAACATTTTGTGTTTTATATTAGATTTCTTGTTTTTTATATATGCACCATGACATCAAGTCAAATTCCTAGTATGTGCGAACCTACCTGGCAATAAACCTGTTTCTGATTTTGATTCTGATAAAGTGTGACATGTAAAACCTTTTATGCAATTGACAGTGATAAAAGGGATTTGGTTTTCATTAATGGAGGAATAATTGTCGTAAATTAAAGAAATTAACTGTATTCTTTCATTTCATTTTATTAGAGGAAGTGTGCAAAAAAAAGTGGAAGACACTGAGGGGCAGGTATAGGAAGGAGAAACAACAGGAGAAGGAGGCAAAAAGAAGCGGTGCAGGGTCTTCAGGGGGATACAAGCCCTGGCGTCTCGCGGCAATCATGAGTTTTTTTAAACCCATTCATGATTGACCGCGAGACGTCCAGCAATGTCCCCCGGCAAACCCTGCCTCCATCCACCCTGGTAAGAGAGGAAGAGAGCCAGGAAAGCCAGCCAGTCAGCCAGGCAGTCAGCCAGCCAGTCAGTAAGCAGAGGCAGGGGAGACAGGACAGGAGGAGGCAAGTGTTTCGTTCCGGGGGAAAAGGAAAAGGGCAAGGGAGATGTCCTCCTTTGAACAACATTTGCTGTCTGCCGTCGCTCCAATTCTGGCCATGCCACCACCACCACCCCCACCAGTGGTGGTGGAGGAGGAGGAGGAGGACCTCTTGTTTTTCCGGAGTCTCTTGCCCACAATGAGACTCATGTCAAGAGCAAAGAGGCTGCGAGTCAGATTTGCCATCCACAAGGTGGTTTTAGAGGCAGACCAGGAGGACAATTAAATACTGATACTGATACTGATCCACATTACATCTTTTTACACTCATCACACACTTCACTCACAACATTACATAAATAAAAGTTATTTAAAGTATGTTATGGCTATACTGTGTCTTGACTTGTTCATGTGGTTTGTCAGTTGCAACATACCAGAAGCTTCATGTATGTCGATATATAATATGCGGTCTTCTGTAATTGTTCAGGTGAAAACCTGTTGTAATTATGAGTGGTTTATCACTAAAAACAGGACTGAAGGAAAAAGGTTGTTAGTCATATCATAATATCAATTCAAGAAACATGTTTATTAGGAATGTTTGATTTTAAAATGGCTCATTTGGAATATTTGCTTTTTAAAGAAAATATGGGTAGCTCTTAAAAGAGCTTTTGGTTTGGAGACAATGGTGACCCTACACCACATTCGCCTGCCATGGCACTGCACCCTCCTCATTGAAATAGGAGCTGAAGGTCTCCCGCAGTTGGATGGATCTGCGTGTGGCATTGTTGGAGCCCATCCTCGGTGCATCACACAGGGTTGGAGTAGCTTCATCCGTGGACTCTGCAAGAGGTGTGCGTGATCGCCTTCCTATCGTCTTCCTGCGGAGGAAGTTGTGCAACACACAGGTGGCCTTCACACACAACTCTGTTCCCTCCGTGCATCTCCGCACCTCCGGTGGTGACTAAACTCTGGCCCGAATTTAGTGCACATTTAATTCCTCAGTTATTTTCCGAAGGGTTTTCAGGTTTAATAAACCTTGTTACCAACTAAGCTCTGTGTCCTTTTCCTGGTGTCTAGCATTTGGAGTTCAGTCCTGTAGGCTCGTGAGAGCGTAACACCTGCGAGCTGAGGAAAATGAAGACAGCGGGGCGTGTCCTCGAGCAGCGCATCAAGGCTTCAGGACTCTCTGTTCACAGACAGGCATACCGGGATTACCAAAAGGCCAACGCAAAGTCCCTCAGAGACACACGGTAACAATTCTACTCCACTATCATCAACAATAGCCCTGGCAACTCCAAGCAACTTTTTTCCACCATAAATCATCTCCTCAAACCTCAGACTCCCCTACACAAAGACACCACAGAGGAGCAGTGTGATAATTTCATCACATTCTTTAGAAGAAAAGTATAGACCATCCACTCTCTCCTCTCAAACTCCGCTGCTCTGCCAGTCCAGACCGTCAACCCCCAGCCCGGACCTACCCAGCCTCTTTGCTGCTTCACTGAAAATCAAAAAGATGAAAGCTTCCACCTGTGCCCTGGACCCCTTTCCCACAGCCTTGGTTAAATCTAAATCTGCCTTCAGTGATAAACCACTCCATCCAGTCTGGTCATGTTCCATCGCCATTAAAAGCTGCTGTCATCAAACCACTGCTCAAAAAACCCATCTTAGACCCTGAAGTCCTTGCTAATTACAGACCCATCTCCAACCTGCCATTTCTATCCAAGGTACTGGAGAAAGTAATTGACATTCAGATCCAGGAACATCTCAAACTGAATAACCTCTTTGAAAAATTCCAGTCTGGTTTCCGCCTGAGCCACAGTACAGAAACTGCCTTAGTCCAATTAGGGTGACCAATGACCTGCTGATGACAGCTGACACCGGATCTCCATCTCTCCTCATCCTCCTGGATCTAACTGAAGCATTTGACACCGTCGACCATGTCATTCTACTCCATCGTCTTCGCTCGACAATTGGACTCTCTGACTCTGCCATAAACTGGTTCACCTCTTATCTCACCAGGAGGACTGAGCATGTCACCTTGGGAGCGGCAAAATCACAAACACACTCTGTGACCTGTGGTGTCCCCCAAGGATCAGTCCTCGGCCCCACCCTTTTCACCATATACATTTCCCCCCTTGGTCGTGTCATCAGCCGGCATGGAATATCGTTCCATTGCTATGCAGATGACACACAGCTCTACATCAGAGTAAACCCAACCCCCTCTGCTCCTCTGCCATCATCCACAATAACAACATGCCTGGAGGTGTGGATGAAGCACAATTTCCTTCAGTTAAACAGCTCCAAGACTGAAGCCATTCTAGTTGGCACTCCACATCAGGTCCATTCATCCTCAATCACCAGCATCACCTTCTCCGGTCAGTGTGGATCACAGTTGGGCTATGCCCACAATCTCTCCTCATCTTAAAGATGTCCAATCTTCCTTTAATGAAGTGACTAAGGAGGAACAGTGGTTTGTGTCACTTGCAGCAGGTATGCACTTTTTAATTTCAAAAAATAAGATAACACTACAAAGGGTAAGATGAGATGTGATAGATCCATCATCATGAAGACCTTTTTTGTGCCCAAGTCACCCAATATACATAGTAAAATAAATACATAGTATACTATATACACATGCGGAAAACATTACACATATTTAGATTCAATAAAAAATAATGTGTACTTAGTGTACTATGTCAAACTAAAGACCATCTTGGGATGACAAATAGGGCCAGGGGCATAAAGTGAGAGGAGCCACGTCCTGCTGAAAACCAATTTTCAAACGTTGCCTTTATTTTAACTACACACTTTAAAAAAAATGTGTACCTGCAATTTAAACTTCATTCTAATCTAATCTACACACATGTGAAGTTTTGTAACCGCATCTTGCCAGGCTGCTACATTAATGCAGTACATAAGACAAATATAAAATATCATCAGCCTTAGCTTATGGTAGCTCTCATTCTGTATGAATAATTAGGTAAAGAACAACTGTTGCCCTTATACATGGTTGTTTGTCCTTAATACAGGTCTTCCTCACTTTTGTGCTGGGGTATTCCGTTGTTGGGGCCGTGACACCTTTATTTCCCTGCGAGGCCTGCTGTTGCTGAGTGGCAGATACCTGGAAGCTCGGTCAGTCCGCAATACTAGACAATATAGACAAACATTATCTTCAAGACATAAGGCTTTGAGCACAGTCTGTTTGAATTTAACATACTGTGGTCTTTATTTTCATATCATATTAAAATTATTTGATAAATGTCAAATTGATCAATTACCTATTCAAGGAGCATTTTATAGGAATGATTTAATTATGACAAGGTATTTCTTTCCACGGGCACCTGAAATCTGACATGTTTTGTCTATAATAGCACGGCAATCTAAAAAAACAAAGTGATGATTTCCATTTAGATTTCCAGTTTCTCCATCACTTTTTTTTATGGTCAATAGACCTCATTAAGTTTACACAAAATGAAACCACATTTTTGAGTTAAATAAGGTACCATTTTAAAAATAATCTTTACATCCACGGACTGGTATATGTCAAACTTTAATCAGGATTCTAGTCTCAATGTTTATGAAACACCTAGTATGAATTATCTCCCAAATCTGTGTTAAGTCTTCTTAGCCAACGTCATATACCTAAATTCCACAAGTTCTAAAGTGCATAAAGTTGAATATTGTCTTCGATCAAAAGATTTTTTTTAAAAGAATACATTTTGAACTAGAGAATGCAATTCCTGAAGAAATTGCGGTGTGAATGATGTATGCTGAAAAGCTCACACTGAACTTGCAATGCTGTTTTTAAAAGTGACTTTTGACAATAATGTTGTGAAATTGTTTAAGTATAGTTGACATCCACTGAGTATGTGTTATGCCACAATAATTAGCTGATAAATTGTGAGGTATAAATACATTGACATGTTTACTGCAAGATGCTACTTTTGAATAGAACACCAAACATGTATTGAAAGTAGTGATAATTAATTACAACAAAAAAACCTAACTGTTGTGAAAATTTGAGGTTACAAAAATTAACTGGAGAAATACCTCTGTTTAATTTAACTAGCCTATTCAAATCATAATGGGAATAGCAGGTGGGATTAACTGAAAATATTCACAATCTTAGAATGAAGTAGTATAGATTGCAAGCATGAAAAATAATTTGTTCCTTGTTGAATGAGACGTTTCACAGTATGGTGAATTTTAACAGTAATGGCACCTTTTGTGCTCTTTCCAGAACTCAATTATCTGAACCCTGATCTATTAAACCCCATCCCAATTTTCACAGGAACATCATCCTAGCATTTGCAGGTACACTGCATCACGGCCTGATCCCCAACCTGCTTGGCAGTGGCACTAATGTGCGCTACAACTGTAGGGATTCTGTTTGATGGTGGCTGCAGTGTATCCAGGAATACTGCACACTAGTACCAGACGGTGTCTCCATCCTCAAGTGTCCTGTCAAAAGGATGTACCCCAACATATCTGAGCAAAAGCCATATGGAGCTGGGGTAGGACTGTGTGCTGTGTTCTTATTGGTTCTTGATATGATGAGCCAGAGTCACTGCTGTTTCAAATCATACTAGATAGGAGCAAAAATATATAAGCAATGAACAATTACGCCTCTTTTTCCCTGATTTTAGTCAGTCAACAATGACTTGACTTTGATTCTGGTCACACCACTATATTTAACCAACACAGTCAGTTCTCTTGCATCGCCAAACTTTTCCCCACAGAACTCTGTCGGCACATAAGAAAGGTTTGGTTGCACCAAATATTATTCTTTTCAAAGGGTTAGCTTGCAAAATCACATCAGTCTTTGGCAAAGCATTACACCATAAAGTAGAAATACCCAAGTCAAGTTCCAAAACGGTTCTTAAAGACTGTTGCATACCATGGGGTAGCCTATTCTTTAGAATTTTCATGTTTGCCATTTATAATTGCTCATTAAAAATTAAAATTAAAATTCTATATAAATGTATCCATTGTAAAAATGAAAGGAACTGCACAGTTCTGTAAGTGTTCTGAATCTTCTGAAATTAACTGGTGTTTTTATTTGAATCAAAAACATTTGGAGAATTTAATTCCTTTTTTTCTTCAGGAACAACCATTGTATGATGTTATCCAGGAGGTCATGCAGAGACATATGCATGGTATTCAGTTCAGAGAGACCAACGCTGGGCCACAGTTGGACAGCAATATGACTGATGAAGGTATTTTCATGCACTCATAACCAATACTGCTTAATGATTTTTATTTGATATCTTTTAGCTTTACACAGCTCAGGTCAGGTGTACTATTGTATAGATTAAGAGGATAAATTATTTCACTCTGGTGTTATTTACAACCCGGTATCACGGCAAGACGTGAACATCTGACGATTTACCATGCTGGCAGACGTGAAGATGTCACGATTTCGTCCCTTCAAACGTGACAGTTACACGGTATTGTTAACATGGCCCAACCAGTGGAGCTATACCCGGTAATGCCAAGCAAATGCTACCCCGACAGTCGGTTGTTAATGTCAATATTCATATAATAATGATTTATTTTTTAATAGTCACACTCGATTTCGCTGATTTTCTTGTTGCCCCAGCTGGTCGACACCTCTTTTAGCAGAAACAAAGGCTAAATTAATGTATTAAATCGATGTTAATCCATGTGTGTGGATGTGGAATTAACGGACGTGACGTTGTGCGATTGCGTTGCCAGGCAACAGCTTCGGTTCATGTTAATTTACAAACTCTTCAACTAGAACCGTAGTTATATTTAAAAACATTTTAGAAGGCCTCACGAAATACTTTAATGTAAATTAAAATGTAAATGTGAAGGAATGTGTGTATAACAAAATACATCCGTCATAAAAAATACCGGAAACAGACGTAGGCAAGGTCCTCAGCTCGGTGATTCGATGGTTTAGCCGCAATGCACGTTGCACGTTGTTTATGCGATGTGAAATCCGAAAACATTTAAAAAAAATTAAATAATACTTTATTCCGAGTGTGCTTGCTTTTCTCTTTGAAAGTCATCACATAACGGCATTGTAATACACGGTTCGGCTGCATTAAATATTACATATCTGCCGTAGTTCTCTATTTGTAGAGCCCTGATGAGAAGACTTCTAGACAAACAGGAAGCACTGCCGCCAAAACTGAAAACGTGACGTGGATCATAAATATATCAGCAATTAAACAACATCTTAGATTTCTTTTCACACAATACGTCTCCTTGCAGTATCAATACTAATTCGGCTGACTTTTATATTTGATCCAATTTGTAGATAGGCTGTATTTACACCGTAACGGTGCACAGCTAGTGGTTAAAGCACGTTATTGAATTTTATTATTTTATTATTTTTCACAAAAATGAAACCATCAATAGCAAAAACAGAATTAACTGTCATTAGTAAACCACTCAAATAAAAAGATCATAAGTGGTTTTGTTTTACATATATTTTAAGGATAATAATAGCAATGTAACACTGTCTATGATACTTAACCACTGATTTAAAAAACATACAGAAAAAACTAATTCACTGCCCTTAATAAAGTATTTAAATATACATTTCAGGTGTGCCGTTTTGTTTAGATCATTAACATCTGGAGCTCTTTTAATGTCCTTTTTGATTATTGTTACACCAGGTCTTGTCAAAACCTTTATTCCATATTCAATATCCATTACTAAACAAAACAGCAATTCTACTCCACTACAATTCAGAGGTTAACCTGGTATTTTTACTCCACTACATTTATTTTAGTTACTTTGCAGATTCTGATTAATGATGTGAAATATAAACAACCCTTAAATCAGGCTTTAGTTACACCTGAGTAAAATTCAGGGAAAGGTGATTGTCAAGTGCCAACAATCAGGAGAGATATTTGATAGTTGGTGCTTGAGAAGACTAAACATTTATCTGCAGATCCCTATAAAGTATATTAATTACTCGTTATTCTCTACTAATAGTTAATTAAAGACTGTATATAATGGCTATTTTGCATATCCCTTTCAAGATTTTCTAAGGTTCATTGACATATCATATACACAACTAATTAAATAACGTGCTTTAACCACTAGGCTGTGTGCACACAAGGTACACACAGCCATAATAACTTTGTATTATTAGTGTAGGACACTTGTGTATGTATAACATCTGAAGATGTGTAGTTCTATTTCGTCCCTACTGACCGCCAGAGGCGGTGCTTTTAGCACTGGATATGTCCATCGTGCGCATGCGCAGTACGAGTACCAATATCAACAAAGTCACCTGTGACCCACGTGACACCGGCTATATCAGCCAGTGTCATCAGAGGATCTGTTCCTTTCATCTTCTCGCTGCGCGAGAGTACCGTGGCTGCATTCTTGCAGCCTACAGCGTTCAGGTTTGAACGTTTGATCTGAGGGATTTCTCTGCATACAGCTGGCCGCGTGCAGCTTCGCGACTGATAGTCGGAGCTACGGGTTGTTAACGCGTCCTCCAGGAGCTGTGGCCGGCTGTGCGCCGTGCAGAGCCTCGACGGACAGGTTCGTGTCAACTTGTGGTGACGGCTGTGTTCCCGCACCCTCTCCCAGCTAAGTTGTCCTGATTGCTGTCTTGTTATTGTCGGGCTACTTTCTGGTGACGACAGTGTTCTCGCCTCCTCTCCCATAAAGTTGCCCTTATGATGCTCTTTCGAAAGTTCTGCTTGTGGCGTTGTGCCCGAGCTATCTTTAGCATTTGAGTTCCCAGCTTTCGCTGTGTCTGTCATTTAATTCGTATGGAAAGCCCACAGTGCCATAATTTGCCTGTTTTTTGTTAGGTGCAGAGAGTAAGGTAAGTTCTGGCCAGAGTTACTACTGTAACTACGGTCCTAGGCCATGCAACTACGGCATGGTTACTGCTGTAACCATGGCCTATGGTTCTTGCGGGCTGTTCTATTCCTTAGAAGCTAATTAGCTTCATTTTCAGCGACTGCAGTAGCGCTATATTGTTGTATTTGCCACTCCTAGTGCTAGTCTCCTAGCACTAGGATGGGTAAATGCGGAGAACAATCTTCACTGTGTGTGCTGTGTGCTCCGCATGTGTGGCCATTCACCGGCCACGGTTACTTTTGCCATAGTTACTACTGTAGCTACGGTTCTAAGCCGTTTAAGTATTGGCCATAGTTACTACTGTAACTACGGTTCTAAGCCGCGTAAGTACTGGCCATAGTT
This sequence comes from Trematomus bernacchii, assembly GCF_902827165.1. NCBI lineage: Eukaryota > Metazoa > Chordata > Actinopteri > Perciformes > Nototheniidae > Trematomus > Trematomus bernacchii. The sequence goes on along the minus strand of NW_022987574.1, from coordinate 2,836,628 downwards.
ACTACTGTAACTACGGGTCTACGCCGTGTAAATACTGGCCATAGTTACTACTGTAACTACGGGTCTACGCCGTGTAAATACTGGCCATAGTTACTACTGTAACTACGGTTCTAAGCCGCGTAAGTACTGGCCATAGTTACTACTGTAACTACGGTTCTAAGCCGCGTAAGTACTGGCCATAGTTACTACTGTAACTACAGTTCTAAGCCGCGTAAGTACTGGCCATAGTTACTACTGTAACTACGGGTCTACGCCGTGTAAATACTGGCCATAGTTACTACTGTAACTACGGTTCTAAGCCGCGTAAGTACTGGCCATAGTTACTATTGTAACTACGGTTCTAAGCCGCGTAAGTACTGGCCATAGTTACTACTGTAACTACGGTTCTAAGCCGCGTAGGTACTGGCCATGGTTACTACTGTAACTACGGTTCTACGCCGCGTAAATACTGGCCATAGTTACTACTGTAACTATGGGTCTAAGCCGTGTAAGTACTGGCCATAGTTACTACTGTAACTACGGTTCTAGGCCGTGTAGGCTGGCCATGGTTACTACCGTAACTACAGCTCTGTGCTGTTCTCTTCTTTGGAAGCTAGTTATCTGGTCTTAAACATTGTGTTTTTTGACTTGATTTCGCTTGATTGTTAGCAGCAGCCGCTTGGCTAACACCTTGCATGGACCGTTTAGCTTCATTATTTAACTCAGCTGGCTATTAGCAGCGGCCACTTGGCTAACATCTGGCGTGTTGCTTGATTTTTAGCAGCAGCTGCCTGGCTAAGCTGCCCTGCTAAGCTTCTTCATTTAATCTAGCCAGGTGTAGGCAGTGCTCTCGCTCCCGCTCCCTCTGCTAGTAACGTGGGTGTAGGTCATTCACATCCCCCTCTGTGTTCGGCGAGTAGGAGCAGTGCTCTACTCTTTCCGTTCAGCAGGTAGCCGGTGAAGGCTGTGTTACCGCACCCGCTCCCGGTTACGCTGCATCTGGCATTTGTCTCTGACTCAACCAGTGAAGGCAGTGTTCTCGCCCCCGCTCCTGGTAGACGTGTACTTGATTCTAGCAGCAGCCGCCCGGCTAAACTGTCCTGTTGAACTTCTTTATTTAATCCAGCTAGGTGAAGGCAGTGCTCTCGCTCCCGCTCCCTCTGCTGGTAGCTCCGTGCTTCGTTTACTCGGCTAGGTGAAGGCAGTGCTCTCGCTCCCCGCTCCCTCTGCTAGTAGCCTTGCACTTTCATTTACTCAGCTAGGTGAAGACAGTGCTCTCGCTCCCCGCTCCCTCTGCTAGTAACGTGGGTGTAGGACATTACACCCCTCTCGTGTTCGGCGAGTAGGAGCATTGCTCTACTCTTTCCGTTCAGCAGGTAACTGGTGAAGGCTGTGTTCTCGCACCCCGCTCCCGGTTACGCTGCATCTGGCATTCGTCTCAAACTTAACCAGTGAAGGCAGTGCTCTCGCCCCCGCTCCTGGTAGACGCTAAAACTGCCTTGTTCGTTAATCCAGCTAGGTGAAGGCAGTGCTCTCGCTCCCGCTCCCTCTGCTGGTAACGTGGGTGTAGTTACATCCCTCTTTGTATTCGGCGAGTAGGAGCATTGCTCTACTCTTTCGGTTCAGCAGGTAGCTGGTGAAGGCGGTGTTCCCGCACCCGCTCCCGGTTACGCTGCATCTGGCATTCGTCTCGAACTTAACCAGTGAAGGCAGTGTTCTCGCCCCCGCTCCTGGTAGACGCCAGACTGCCTTGTTTATTATCCAGCTAGGCGAAGGCAGCGCTCTCGCCCTCTGCCAGTAACGTGGGTGTAATTACATCCCTCTTTCTGTTCGGCGAGTAGCAGCACCGCTCTACTCTTTCCGTTAAACAGGTTGCTGGTGCAGGCTGTGTTCCCGCACCCGCTCCCGGCTGCATCTGGCTACCCACAGAATGGCTCATTCATGTGGGCTGTCCCCTAAGGTGGATCGGTTAGCTGCCATCATGGAGCAGACAAAGTTGGCCCTTCAGCCAGGGGCCGGTGTGGGGGCTACTAGCTTGCCGCCTGGCCCGCCTTCGGTTGCCACACCTCTGCTTGAGGATGCCATGTCGCTAGCGGCTCCGGCTGAACCGCTTCTTGAAAAAGGGGGGGCGGGGCCCCGCTCACCCCCGAAGAGGCTCCCCACTCCTCTGCTCAGAGCTCTTTGCAGGGCACGGAGGACGGCTCCATGGCGGCCATTATTCGTGCGGCCCTGGTACGCTTGCAGCTTCAGGCTCCGCAGGCCGACCCAGGCTAGCGCCTTCTTCAGGCATAACCCTGCCGCTTTCATTCCCACTGTTCCTCCTTTAGAGGAGTACCTGAGGGAGCTCCATGCATGCTAGAGATACACCAGGGCCCTCTCCCACTCTGCTGCCATGCAGGATCCGGCGAGGGTGGGGCTGGGTTGCTTGCCATCCATTGAGCCTGCCATCGCCTCCCCGATTCTGGCCCCGGATGCCAGGCGCCCTCGGCCTCAGTGCAGGGTCACAAACGAGCTGCTCTGTAAGGCCTACGACACAGCGGCACGGGAACTCCCTCTCCCATCTGATACTGGCTGTCTCTACCTCTCTGCAGCAGGCTCCGGCTGAGCCTTCTTTGCTGGGCCTCAGTGATGCATCACTGCAAGCCTTTGCCCTAATGCTAGGGAATTGCGACGAGTCGTGTCCTTTTGGTGCAGACTCGTCGCCAGGTTTGGCCTGCTTAGTCACCACTGTCGGAGACATGTCCTCCGTAGTGTGCCAGTCGAGTCAGGGGAGCTGTTTGGGGCAGCTGCCCTGTAGGCATTGGAGCGTGCTGCCCAAGCTAGGCAGACCAGGCAGCAGCTCTCGGGTCTTTATAGGCCTGTGCCCACTCCCAGCAGGCCCAGGGGCCCCTCTAGCAGCCGCACTCAGCCACCAGCTTACAGTGGTGGTCTGCGCAGGTCCCAGCGGCCCACTCATCCGTTGTGCCCCCGGCTGCCGGCCTTCTAGGCGGCCTCGTGCCTCAGAGCCTTACCGGCCTCCCCCCAGCAGCAGCTTAGCTACTGGGCTGTCTGTACTTCCGGCCCTTGGGTGGTTTTCACCTTAACCCAGGGGTACGAACCGCAGTTCCGGCCCCTAGCCTTCGGCCGGGCCAAAATGACAGTCGTCAGCGATCCGGCAGATGCCCTAGCTCTAGCCAGGAGTTGTCCGTCCTTCTGCTTAGCCCAGGGGGTTCTACTCTGCGTACTTTCTCATGGCCAAGAAAGTCGGCGGATTTCACCTGCTCTTGGACCTCAGAGGAATCGACAGATTCCTGGAGGTGCTGCCATTCCATATGCTGACCGCAGCACATGCACAGTGGGAGTGGTTCGCAACCGTGGACTTTAGGGATGCCTACTTCCTCGGGGGCCGGGCAAGAGGGTGCCTGATATTCAGTTCCTCCGGCCCTTGGGCAGACTGACGGCTGCCTCAGCCGTTGGGCCCTTAGGCCCGCTGTCGTTGTGCCCCATGCAGATGTGGCTGATCAGCCTTCTCTTGGATGCCAAGTGGCACAGGCACAGGAAAGTCAGAGCGTTGCAGCGTTGTCTCCACTCTCTGTCACGCCAGAGGGGTCTATCTCCTGATGGGCGTGCCCATGGGCGCCATCCCATCCCGCCAGGAGACAGTCACCATAGGTGCATGTCTCTTAGGGTGGGGTGCAGTGCGGCAGGGCAGGACCGCTCAGGGTCAGTGGTCTGCCCAGGAGGGTGCACGCCATGTCAGCGTGCTAGAGCTTCGGGCTGTGCAGCTTGCACTCACGTACTTTCTACCCCAACTGAGGGGCAAGAATATGCATGTTCCTTGGGACAGCAGGTACACTGTTGCCCAGACGGCAGTCCCTTCTAGATAGTGGACGTTCTCACTCCACTCTGAATTTATGTGGCTGCTATTTCTGCCCGACATGTTCGGGTCGACGGCGCCACGGCGGGGTGCCTCAGGTCGGTGTCCCTCTTCCTGAAGAGGGGCTTTACGGCAGCGTCCCCCTAGCACCCCGAGGGCTCCGGCTTGGGACCTGCCCCTGCTGCCGGATGCCCTGTCATCTCCTCCCTTCGAGCCCCTGGCCCAGGTGGGGCTTTGGTGGCTGCCCACGAAGGCAGCATTTCTGCTTGCCATGGCCTCAGGGAGGCAAGTCGGGGAGTTGCATGTCATCTCCATAAACGATACATGCCCGAGGTGGGACTCTCAGGTGTTGCCCTTGGCATTCCTGCCCAGGGTGCTTCCACAAACCCACTTCAATCAGCCTGCCCAGCTAGCACGCTTTGACATTCGGGAGAACGGCACGTCGAAGTTGCTGTGCCCTGTGGGTGCCCAAAGGGCAAATATCAAGGCTACTGCCTGTATACGGCTGTCGGAGCAACTCTTGTTTTCACATAATTGTACAGGATATACAATTCCATGTGAAATATTATTTCACATGTTTTATATTATTTCACATGTTTTACTTCTAATATCTGATTTGTAAAACATCACAGACAGAAAGGTATATCCGTCATTTAACAGTAAGCTATTGAAATTCTGAATCCATAGATGTGTCTCCCATCACCCAAATCCCCTGACTATTCTCTCAACTCAGTATTTACATTCTTATATTCAAAGAAAATCAGTCCTTTTATATCAGCTGTGCACCCTTATGGTGTAAATATAACCTATCTACCAATTGGATCAAATATAAAAGTCAGCCGAATTAGTATTGATACTGCAAGGAGACGTATTGTGTGAAAAGAAATGTAAGATGTTGTTTAATTGCTGATATATTTATGATCCACGTCACGTTTTCAGTTTTTTCAGTGCTTCCTGTTTGTCTAGAAGTCTTCTCATCAGGGCTCTATAAATAGAGAACTACGGCAGATATGTAATATTTAATGCAGCCGAACCGTGTATTACAATGCCGTTATGTGATGACTTTCAAAGAGAAAAGCAAGCACACTCGGAATAAAGTATTATTATTATTTTTTTTAAATGTTTTCGGATTTCACATCGCATAAACAACGTGCAACGTGCATTGCGGCTAAACCATCGAATCACCGAGCTGAGGACCTTGCCTACGTCTGTTTCCGGTATTTGTTATGACGGATGTATTTTGTTATACACACATTCCTTCACATTTACATTTTAATTTACATTAAAGTATTTCGTGAGGCCTTCTAAAATGTTTTTAAATATAACTACGGCTCTAGTTGAAGAGTTTGTAAATTAACATGAACCGAAGCTGTTGCCTGGCAACGCAATCGCACAACGTCACGTCCGTTAATTCCACATCCACACACATGGATTAACATCGATTTAATACATTAATGTAGCCTTTGTTTCTGCTAAAAGAGGTGTCGACCAGCTGGGGCAACAAGAACATCGGCGAAATCGAGTGTGACTATTACAAAATAAATCATTATTATATTAATATTGACAATAACAACCGACCGTCGGGGTAGCATTTGCTTGGCATTTCCGGGTATAGCTCCACTGGTTGGGCCATGTTAACAATACCGTGTAACTGTCACGTTTGAAGGGACGAAATCGTGACATCTTCACGTCTCCCAGCATGGTAAATCGTCACATGTTCACGTCTTGCCGTGATACCGGGTTGGTTATTTAAGTTACACACATCGTTTTTTGATAAACACATGTACAAACATTGGAGAGGTGGCATTGGGAAGGGGCTGCCAGTTGTCTGGCGCTAAGTAACAGATAACTGGCTGATGCCTTTCACCTCTCAAGCTGATAGTATTATGGATGTTGTATATATACAACCTTACACAACATTTAAAAAATGTATAACTGTAACATTGAACAGATTATTATCTGCGAAAACTTTAAAGGTTTTCGAGATAATTTAAATTGTAAGTTTTTGCAAATAATGTAAAAGTTACTTCATCAGCAGCATCATGAGGTCAGACCATGGAGTTTTTGTTGTCTGAGGAGTAGCTGCTTTGAGTTTTGCGTTTTTTAAACACCAGACATTTGTCAGTCATGCCAATTGGCTAGAGTTTCAATCCTTTTTTAATAAAATGTTTGGATAGATTTACTCAGGAACACCAAGATACGATTGACCATCACTATGCACTCTATTTAAGGTACATTTAAGGTATCACTCTGTGATACTGATAAAAGCCCATCTGACCAGGTTTTAATGTAGAGGCTGCAGTGGACCAGACCACTGGCTTCATCTCTGGAGGAAATCGCTTCAATTGTGGAACTTGGATGGACAAGATGGGCGAGAGTGAGAGGGCACACAACAAGGGAATACCTGCTACACCAAGGTATGTTTTTTCTTATATCTCCATCTTTGTTTATTGAGCAAGCATCCATCATTATTACGTTTAATTTGTGAAAGTTAAAAGGTAAAAAGATACCTTTGCAAAGTTGCTAAATCTATAATTTCACTGTGAATATTATGTGTCATGTAGTATTTAAAGGGGACCTATTATGCAAAATGCACTTTTTGATGTCTTTTATACATAAATATGTGTCCCTGGTGTGTAAGGAGACTCACAAAGTTTCAGAAAATACGACCCTCTCTCTTTTCCTCCTTACCCACATCTCAACAAAAAAAAAAAACGGAGGTGCAAACGAGCAGATCCAGGTTTTGGCTCCTATGACGTCATTGGTGGCACAAGTGACACGTCCCAACCTATCGTCTCCGTATACAGTCGAACAGCTGAATCCCCTCTCGCAGCTGTGTGTCTGTGTATTCAGCAGGATGTCTGCAGGAGGCACTTAGAGTAAAGTTGTTATATATAATACATATAATGGCACTGTTCTAGCGGTAAACACTTAACCTCTTAAGCTCTGAGCCTGTTTTTCAGGTCTCAGGCTCGAAAATGACATTCCCAGAACAAATGACCATATCTTCCCTTCTAAAAGGGTTAAATTAATAATCTTTTTTCTCAAAGTAATGATAAACCTGTGAGTTGGATGTAGAAAAGTCAGAATCAATATAGATGTTTTTTATTTTTAAGAAAATTCAGATTTTACATAGTAAAAAACTGTAAATTATAGTGTCTATCCAAAAATTAGTGAAAACTACCCTTGGATGATGGGTTAGTAGACTAAAAGCTTTAGGAATCCAAAGTACAACATATAATAAGTACCCTGTATCAAGATTGATGCAAAACAAGTGAAATTTGACTTTTTTAGAGAGATTTAGCCAAAAACCCCCACTTCTGGGGTCATTTGGGTGGATTTGACCTATCTCTGGCCCCCCTTGCTCGATTTTGATGAATGAAATCTCTTTATAACCGCTAGAGCCAATGGAATCGAGGGAAAGTTATATACACACCAAAACGTTAACAAATAGAGTGGCGAAGTCCCTCCCCTTCCGGTGGACCTCCATGGGACCTTATTTCGGAAAAATTATGTATTGAAGTCAATGGAGAGAGAAAGATTATCTTTCGATCCCGTTTGAATTGTGCCACGAATTACACATATGTTGTTTGTTAATTTAAAAGATAATTTTGCAAGTCAAAAAAAAAAAAATGTGTCGTAAAACTGTGAAGTAACACATTTGTTTGTGTGAAACGCTCAATGAACTACATCTCTGGTCAACAACACACGTCACCAAGATGGCCGTCACTACTGTCTTGTCAACAAAACGATTGACTATCCTCACTATCACCACAATGAAACACATCCTGAAGAATGTCATGCAAAGCTGCCTGCCTGCCTTCCTTTGATTCTCTCTGAACTGCCTGGTCGTTTTAATGTTTAATGTCAACCATTTAGACCCTCCAGAAAAATGCGATTATGCGATCGCATAATTTACCGCATAATCAGCAAAATGGCGCCGATTTTTAAAAGGTCGCATAATCCCCGCATTTTTCCACACAAAGTTGAGGAAAAAAAAAGTTAACGTGAAGTAGTGATCATCAGCTCGCGCAGGTAAACAACACCGTAGAGTGAATGTGTGGAACTCACACGAGAGAGAAAACAACAAGATCAGCGCCATATAGATTATTATATACTATTATACTATTATTATTATATACTATTATACTATTATACGGCTCTGACCAAGATGAAAAAATCGAATCCATCTCATTTGCCTACGAACATTTCTGCTAAAGACCGGGCAAAGCAGTACCCTGATGTCTTGACGAAAGTGGGGGGAAACTATTCTGCACCCCGTGCAACTGTGTGTTGGAGCATAAGAGAAAACTTTGATTCATTCAAACATTCGAAAATGCTTTCTGCTGCTGCGGACAAGAAAGCCAAACAACTCGCGTTCACCGAGGCATCAACCTCCAAAACCCTTTCGAGGGCTACAAGAAACGAGGTGAGTAGCCTACAAGATGGAAGCTGGTCAGATAACGAACGAGTAAATTAAAACAGAATGAGGCGGAGAAGAGTGTGTGTGTGTGTGTTTGTGTGTGTGTGTGAGAGAGAGTGATTAAAATAGCCCATATATAAATACATAAATAACACTTTGTGATGTAGCTTGCTTCTAGTATGCTTGTTTATCATAGGAACTCTTTAAAAGGGCTCACTTTCATTCAGTAGTAGCCTAGTAACAGGGTGTGGGAGATGAATCACCTTTTCCGCTTCCCGCATATTTCGCAACTTTTCGCATATTTAGCATATTTCCGCATATTTCGCAACTTCACCACATAAAATCACATAAAAACCCCGCATGTTTAATCGCATAATCAAGGATTTTAGCCCGCATAATCAAGGATTTTAGCCCGCGTTTTTCTGGAGGGTCTAACCATTTGTGCAGATAGCATGAAGTAGAGAAGATCGCCGATGCTAACGTTAGCGTTAGCATTTCTCCCCCGGGCTTAAATGGTGTATTATAGAATGATCACACCGGTGACAGTACTATTCAAAGGGTTCACGAAATATGACTACTACTCTTACTGTTTAACATTTTGGGTTACTTAATGTTACTTTATGTTAAGGCTAATAAAAATGACAAGGCTGTAATGCTAACTAACGTGCTAGCTACTAGCTAGGTAGCTAACTTGATCAAGCCACTCCTGGTCCTTTCATCAGACGGGAAGCAAAAGAACGAGCAAGACCCATTGCTGGTATAATAACAACCTGGTACTAAGCACACAGGCATCTTGTTAAAGTTATCTTATCTTAGCCAGCGCCATATAGATAGATTATATCTATATTGCGCTGATCTTAGGTATCTGAATGGTGGAGGAAAACAATTGTGACATCACTTACGCGACTCTGGGATTTGTAGTCTTTCTAGTTACGTATTTTTCATAGTCTTATATTTCAACAGTTTTACGACAAACTGACTTTTTTTACATGGAAATTATTTTTTAAGATTGACAAACATCATATGTGTAATTCATGGCACAATTCAAACGGGATCGAAAGATAAGTTTTCTCTCCCCATTGACTTCAATGCATAATTTTTCCGAAATAAGGTCCCATTACCCGGGTAATGACTTCGCCACTCTATTGGGGTTGTTTGCGTGGTGCAGACACGTAAATGTAGCAAAGTTCGTGACTCCACCACGCACTGCGGTGTTAAGGAGTCGTGGTGGAGTCACGCATTCTGGTGAGACCAGGTTGGAAAAAACAGTTGTAGAAAGAAATAGTGTAAACCAAAGCAGCTTCCTGAAATTGCTTACTTATGAAAATGCGTATTAGTGTCATCACCAATAATTACCGCAGTTAATAGTTTAGAGCTAATCTCAATCTTTGTGGAGGAGTGCAAAAATGTTGGAAAACATTTAACCTTACGTAAAGGCAATAAAAGGCTAGACATTTAGATAAATGTTTTAATAAAGTCCAGCGCAGTCCACTACCAGTGCCGTGCTACCAGACAAAAACACACCATGACACACACCTATAGAGATCTTGTGATTATTAAAGTGATTCTGATCCTGAATGCATGTGATTTTACTGTACCTCCTCTGCGTATGTTGACTGCTGCATAGGGGAAGTGTCCATTGTTGTGCAGTTTCACAATCCATCGTACAGTAGATTTACACAGGCCCACTATCTCCACTGCAGAGCCATCTCTGTATCACACACAGACACACAGAGATCCAAATAGTGGAGGTTATATTGACAGGATACAGATTAAAAACTGGTTTTAAAAAGACTCAAATTATGGTCATCTTTAAAACTATTGAGCTCTAATATTATTCTTCAAATTTCTGAAGAATTGCTTTATTTGTATAGGCCGACTATGCATGTGGTCTATCAAGCAAAACTATTGCATTTGTTTAAGAGCTGTGAGGCAATGTAAATGGTTTGACAATCTTTCTAAACTGATAACTGAAAATAATACATTTATTCCATCAATGTCCACATATGAACAACATGTATTTGTTGATTAAAACTGCTCCGTGTAGTCACTCCCAGGTCGGCGTATGTTGACGTTATGTCAAGGTCCCCTGTGGTCTTTTTCCAACGCAAGGGGGCGGCCCTTAGCGTACATTTTCAACTTTCCGGGATGTCCATAGGCTTCTATATAGCTCCCTAAACGTATTGTAGCGACCCTGCATAGGGTGCTGGGTGTGTCACTCAAGCGTCCCCCGTCTCTCTGCCAATCACGGAGCTGCACAGTAATGCTGGTCGGTGTGCGGGCCTGTGGTTGGGGGAGCAGAGGGGGGAGGGCTGGGGTGTCGTGACGTTGACCCTGCTGTGAGTGTGAGTTAGGGAGTGGAGTAGAGAGTAATGACAAACCTGTAACCTGTAACCTGAGCTGGATTCTATAACCGTAAGCGAACAAAGGAGTTATTAAAGACAATCACTGGAAGCCTGTTTCCGACTCCCTTTGTCGAACGTTACAGTATGTTGTAGACGACTTGAGATCGCGAGTGAATGCTTCCCGCCGCGGGCCATTCTCTGCTGAAGCATACGTTGCGAGACTGCATTGCATTAAAAACATTATGATCTCTATATATTGTCTTTATTATGCTTTAAACAGTGTCTCGGGCTTTGGCTATAGTGCAGCTCAAAGTTGTGAAGACTGGTTTGTTTATTGTCCTTGTTTTTGTTTTAAATAAAGCATTTTCAATCAAGACATGCCAAACATGTGACGTCATATGACGTGTCGCATCTGCGCACAGGGAGACCCCGGGGCAGCATACGTTGCGAGACTGCATTGCATTAAAAACATTATGCTCTCTATATATTGTCTTTATTATGCTTAAGAGACTGCATTGCATTAAAAACATTATGCTCTGTATATATTGTCTTTATTATGCTTTAAACAGTGTCTCGGGCTTTGGCTATAGGGCGGTGTAGGTACCATATCTGCACGGCCTACCAGATCAGCACGGGGTCCGTTACGCTTACTAATAACGTCACGCATTGGCTGTACGGCAACCCAAGAGGACATTTTACACGGCCAAATTCCGCAAAGAATATTAAAAAATAACAATCGACAGTGAATGTATGTTAGTGGAACTGTGTCAGGAAAGTGAAGTGTTAATTAAGTAATGTTATTGATGAACTGAAATGCATAAAATTTAAAGTTAATATGTATCATATCCCTCCGAAATATGGTCGTAGACTAGGGCTGTCAGCATCAGCTTGTAGATGGTATTTTAAACTCGATGCGCTCTGAAACTACGGGGCGGCCGAGGACAAAAAATACACATGCGTTAATCACGTTAAAATAATTAGTGGCGTTAATTTTTTTTTGCGTTAACGCGTTATTAACGGCTAACTTGACAGCCCTAGTATTAACCCTATTTTTTACATTTTAGTAAATCCTTTGTTTGTTTTTATTTAAAGGGGACCTATTATGCTATATTTGAAAAATATATTGTAGGGCCATACCTATACAAAACATGTCTGTGAAGTTTTTTGCTTAAAATACCAAACAGATCACCCATTGTAGCCATGCCTCATACCCCTCTATTCTCCTCTATTCCCAACCCAGTCTCACGGCATTTCGTGTTATTAGTCACAACATTTATTTAATCTATTCACCAACACGATTTTCACCTTTTTTTCGTGTCACACAGAACGATTTTAAATGCAATGTATTTCTATTGGTAGTATGTTTCGTGCCTGCAACACGTCTTTTTGTCCGGTCGGGTCTTGGAAGACCAGAAGCTGTGTGGTTCATAAAAACATGTTCTTACTCAATATCTTACCCTAAGCCTAACCCTATCCCTTTTATTTGAAATTGTATAATGTCTGAGTTTTTTTGCCGTCAGTGAGGAAAATAAATGGGGCTCAGAGCCTCAGAATACTGATATCTGTATTTTATGTCATCTTTTTTTCCTTCTAATTTGTTATTATTTGGTGCAGGCACGAAACATACTACCAATATAAATACATTGCTTCTAAAATCGTTCTGTGTCAGAATACTTAAATCTGTATTTTTTTAAATGTCTTTTTCCTTCTACTTTGTTATTATTTACATTGCTTTTAAAATCGTTCTGTGTGACACGAAAAAAATGGCGAAATCGTGTTGGTGAACACGAATCAATAGATTAATTTCGTGACTATAACACGAAATGCCGTGAGACTGTGTTGCTATTCCAGCCCTGTTCCAAAAAGGCTGATTCTGTGACCGTAGCCTTAAATGGAACAGCTTCTGCTAGCCACGCCCCTTTGTAGGGTCACGCAGCTTTCCCCTGCTAAGAGAGTTTTCTACCGGGAGAAACTCAGCTAAACGCTGCCGTGATTAAATACCATATTATGTTGTCAACCACTTCAAGCATTATTTCTGAAACAGTATGGAGCTCAAACGTTTCTCTCTCGTAGGGTTTACCGCAAGGACATTACGTTACACATATTCTCTCCAGTACAGCGTTAGCTCTGAGTGTTAGCGATGCTTGCTAATGTAAACACAGACCAAACTGTTACTCCCCAAACACGGCGCGCATTGTTTCTCATACAGCACATAGTTCTTTCTTAAAGGGGACCTAGCATGCAAAATGCACTTTTTGATGTCTTTTATACATAAATATGTGTCCTTGGTGTGTCAGGGAACTCACGCAGCATCAGAAAATAAAACCCTCGCTCTTTTCCTCCGTACCCAAATCTCTAAAAACGGGGGTACAACGGAGCTGATCCAGATTTGCGTCCGATATGACGTAATATCGGAAATGTGGACCCACGGCACTATCAGAAAGTTGCTATCAGAAACAATGCCCGACTGTTTTGGACGTAATATGGTTGGTGTTTACATTAGCATCGGCTAACCTGTACTGGAGAGCATGGCTGCGTTTCACTTTGGTTAAATGGATTCCTTGCGTCCCTCACTTGCGTCGTTTCCCTGCGACTAGTCCCTCCCACCAGGGAAGCATGGAGAGACGCAAGGAAACCACGAGAAGCAGGGAAATGAGTTTTAAGAGCAATGGGACGTCCTTTCCTCCGGAGCGTCACGTGAACCGACGTCCGTTTGTGATGACGCTGCACAGCTGTTCGTCTGACAGCAGCTCTGTCCCCGTTATTTTCACAAACACCCCCGCCTCTGTTAGTACACATTTACTGACCCAAACATTTGTATCATCTGTTGTAGACCCAAATATATTAAATCAAATAAGAACTCATTCTCAAAAAAGATAAACGCCATTCTTAAAATGTATAAACGAACAATAGTTTGATTAATATTGATTAGAGTGCACAATAGAAATAAAATAATTGAGAGAAGAAAAAGAGATATGTTATCTATCAAAACCCAGTTAGATTAACATTCATTGGATTGCACACTTTGTTTGTTTGTGTGGATATGTAGCAAATCAACATTTTAAATAGCACTTAATGACTGACTGAATGGAAATGACAATAAATGAAAATGTAAAACGAAAAAAGCGATCATGAAAATGTTTCCAATAAATGAATAAAATGATTTTTGACCACTTTGTTGTTCAGATATATCACATATTTGTAACTGAATGATGCATTAATTGAAACAAAACACAGTATAAACTGAGGAGTGAGTCCCCGTGAGTTTCATGTGTTTTCTTCACTCCGCTGGGAAACTCTGCTCTCATGTCAAGAACATAGACTGTATATATAAATGGACGTAGGGTCCGTGACGTCACCCATAGGATTCTGCAGAGTTGCCGAGAAGCCCTTAGTAGGCGGAGTCGGCCACTAACGGCTCGACAGTGGCGTCCAGTGTTGCCAACTTGGCGACTTTCTCGTTAAATTCGGCGGCTTTCCAAACCCTCCGGCTACTTATTTTTGTCAAAAGCGACTAACGACTAATTTAACGACTTGTAATGGTGTTATTAGGGACTTTTCTGGTGTTTGGAGACTCAAATATTGTTCAGCAGTTAACGAGCCGCGGGTGCTGCCGTGAGCCCCTCTGCCCTCCCATAGTACTCACAGGCGCTCAGACTCACAGTTGCCTCCCGCAGCAGCTCAGCTGCAGTCAGAGCAGAGAGGAGACAGCCACACTCTCCCGCGTCGAGACGGCAAATGAATTGCGCATGAGCGGGATTTAAATGTAAAATGTAAATGTTTCTTCACTGTCACTGTAGAAAAAGAAAGGCGCTTTTATATTGATTAAACCATTTTTATTTCTTTCAGCATTAAGAAAAAAAGATGGCAACCTCCTCCACAACCTGTAAGTTGATGGTCCTGGCTTACTTTACATGACTTCAGATGGTTGACATTACACACAAACATACTATATATATATACATATATATATATATATATATATATATACGTCAGGTGTGATTTCATATGTTATGTTGTATGTTATTGTCAAAGGAACAAAATGAGCAACCCTTTATACTTAATTTGATATTCCTCATTATCTGAAGCATTTGTTACTCTCATTTATTTTCCTCCCATAGTGACTGTATGGATAATCGGAGACAGCTATGTCCGGCGTGGAGCCCAGAGAGCTACAGAGACCATCGGCAGCAACCTTGGCCTCGACCTTCGCGCCTGCTGGTTCGGTTGGGGTGGACTGCGCTGGAGAGGTCTCCTCCCCTTCATTTCCAACTCCCTGCGAGGAAGAGCAGCCCCGGATGTCCTCCTCATCCACTGTGGCGGCAACGACTTGGGGGATGTGCCCAGTGTTCACTTGGTGAATCAGATGAAGGAGGACCTGCACCAGCTTCACCATCGGCACCCTGGCATGAAGATCATGCTCTCCCAGATCAACCAGAGGTGCCGATGGAGGGCTGGTGCAAATCCTGTCAAAATTGACAAGGCCCGGAAGTTTGTTAACAGTGTTATGGCTACTTTTGTTCATAGCCTAAATGGTGCCATTGTTGACCACTCCAACATTAGACATGACAGTCCTGGGCTTTTTTTGCGAGATAGAGTTCATTTCACCCCTAGGGGAAATTATATTTTTTTAAAGTCACTAGCCAATTGCCTGAAAGACCATCTCCAAAGACTGTGAACTGCTAAAATGTCAGTATCACTGTTTTTGGATTTGGCCTTTAGAGTATGTTTTCTAAGGCCCTTGCTAAGCCCAGACTGTCATGGCTAATGTTGAGTTAGATATTACATCTGTAGCCATAACACTGTTAACATGGCTGCTCTTCCTCTTCCCCACATCCCACCCCCCCCCCCTCTTCCCCCCAATGGACTCTGTAGCTCTCCAGGCCCATGCTGGGCATGGCTGTCTGTCAAACTTTTTTTTTTAATTTGTTATTATGTTTTTTGTTATTTTATTTGTTAAAATAATTCTGTAAATATTTAAAATAAATCACATTCATATTTTCACTTCTTTTGTCTACTACTTACTGAAAATGTTAGCTATCACATCTAAATCTGACTATCAAATGAAAGGATAAGCTAACCATACAATACAGAAAACATTACACATTAAGGCTCAAATCTTTTCCCAAGCCGTAGCAGTCTGAAAAGAGTCCCAAGTTTAAAAACACAAAATCTTGACAATGAATACTACCTTGTCATTTATCAGTGACAATGCAAACACCAAGAAGGTCTCCCCTAATCCCATGTATTTTGGCATCAAATATGTCATAAGCATACCATAGAATGTAATTATGAAATGCAATACCCACAATCCCTACAGCAGGGGTAGGCAAGTAAGTTTGGCCGTGGGCCAATTTTTTGCTGAGCCACAAGATGGCGGGCCAGAACATAATCGAAGCCTAATTCAAGGAATTGATTTTGGTAAGAGGGCGCATCGCCCCTGTTCCCCGGTTCAGAAAAAACTCTGATATCGCTGATAACCCTCCCCATCAACACTCTGATGCGCAGTCAGATCCGCTGATTGGTTCACTGATGATATAGGCGCCCAATCCAGAGCCTCTGGATAGACCCGCCCAAAGGGAGGCTCGTCGTCTCTAGCCCCATTTCAGTCCCATGTTAACCTCTTAAGCACGGCGGTCCCCCCATTGGACCCCTCCCACCTTTTTGTTTTCGAGATAATGTCTCAGGGCTTCTTAACATTTATGAAACTATTAATGTGTAGCACCAGATTAACGGGAAGAATCTCAGCTAACTGAAGATATGAACCATTTTTACCAAAACAAAACACAAGTCTCATAAGAAGGGTCTAAATGACCCCTGAGCGAAAAAATTCTAACGCACTGCGGCACACAATTCAAGATAAAGATACCCTTATTACTTATCGTAGCTGCACATACAATATAGCCTATTAAAGCTGAGACTCCACTGATTATTTAGGTATAGTATCATCACTGAGCGATCCGAACTTGCGACAGGTGAAGCAAACACAGACATCACAACACGTACCTTTACGGAGGTTTTACGGCAGATCGGCTCACCGTAGCTGTCAATTAGGTCAAAAGACGTGTTCAACGGCATTAAAACGAAAAAAAAATGTCTACAACTGTTGATCCATAGGTTGATAATGTACCTTTTAAAAAATTATTTATAATCCATAATTCCATTTTTTATGTAAAAATCGGAGCGGAAAAGTTAGCTGCTAATGGTAGCCACCAGAGTGTATGCAGCTTCCGGTTTTGGTAACGCGTCACTCTCACTCCTTATTTGTTAACGTGTTGGTGTGTATATAACTTTCCCTCGATTCCATTGGCTCCAGCGGTTATAAAGAGCTTTCATTCATCAAAATCGACCAAGGGGGGCCAGAGATAGGTCAAATCCACCCAAATGACCCCAGAAGTGGGGGTTTTTGGCAAAATCTCTCTAAAAAGGTCAAATTTCACTTGTTTTGCATCAAATACAGGGTACTTATTATATGTTGTACTTTGGATTCCTAAAGCTTTTAGTCTACTAACCCATCATCCAAGGGTAGTTTTCACTCTAAGTAAAAAAATATTTTTGGACGGACACTATAATTTACAGTTTTTTACTATGTAAAATAAAAAACATCTATATTGATTCTGACTTTTCTACATCCAACTCACAGGTTTATCATTACTTTGAGAATAAAGATTATTAATTTAACCCTTTTAGAAGGGAAGATATGGTCATTTGTTCTGGGAATGTCATTTTTGAGCCTGAGACCTGAAAAACAGGCTCAGGGCTTAAGAGGTTAAAAGTCAGGGCTATTATCTGTATTTTAACAGACTTATCTTTTAAATTGAGGTGTATTTATTGTTCACTTCAAAGTTTATTTTTTTCTGAAATTTTAGGGAGGATGGTCCTCCCTTTCTTCAATGGACGAGCCTCCACTGAGTGAGTTATTAACTAGGTAGCAGTGTTATTTAACATACTTTTATTCTGATAAGTATTGTCAAGTTCTCTGGGTTTTTGGCATTTATTTGAGTGTTTGCCCACATTTGAGAGGCTTGAGGGGCAACAGAGGACGCATGACCAACTGGAATCCTTTTTCCTTTTCTTTATTTCAACTTTTCAAGGACACATTAGGATTCTTTCAGGTTGAAAACCTTTAAAAAAATACAAAATAAATAAATTACAGCATGTTTTGCTTTGCAATTTATTTAATATATTATAACCTAAATTCATCAGTAACCAAGTATTTTACTCAAACTCAATATTTAATAGTTAAAGGGGACCTATCATGCAAAATGCACTTTTGTACGTCTTGTATACATGAATATGTGTCCCCGGTGTTCCAGGGAACTCACCAAGTGTCAGAAAACACAACCCTCTCTATTTTCGTCCATACCCAAATCTCTAAAAAAGGGGCTGCAACGGATCTGATAAAAACTGATCCAGATTTGAACACTGTCCTGACGTCAGGACGGTGGCGCTACGGCTATTGGGCCAACTCTCCACCTATCAGGGGAATGTGGGGTTGGGCCACGGCCGGCCATTGCCGCTCGAAAGCGCTGGAGATGCTGTAGTACATATGCCAGGCCTGTAAGTGGCGCTGTAGTCTGCCACAAAAGCAGCGAAGAAGACTTCCCGCGCATGGTTGCCATGGTTACCCTTCTGTTTATTCTCCGCTGTGGCTTTTGTTCTCCCTCCCCGAGGCAAGCACTGTAATTCTCTCCGGTTAGTCCACCAGCAGATGACAAACACCCACCTCTCCGTCTCTTCCAAGGAACGAGGGGACCGTGCGGCAAAGTTTCAGTTAGGTTTTCTTTCGCCGGTCAAGATGTCCGTTAAAGTTTAAATCTTCCGGACAAAATTAGAAAAGTGCCGGTTAAAAGTCTTCTTTGTTATTTATTGAGCTTTAAAACAAATGAATAACAACTCTATATAATAATATAAGAATAAAACACGGAGGACGGAGATCTCTTTTTCTCCCCCTCTTCTGACTTGATCAGAGCACGCTCCCCTCTCCTGCAGGGGGGCGTGGTCAGCTGCAGCTCACAGAATCAGCCCCCTGCAAAAACAGGGCTGGAGAACAGCAAATAGAGTGAAATGAGGCATGGCTAAAATGCATGATCTGTTTGGTATTCTGAAAACAGAAACGTATAAATATACCTTATATAGGTATGGCCCTACAATATATCATTTAAATATAGCATGATAGGTGTCCTTTAAATAAGTACTTTAATTTACGTCAGTGCACCCCGCTGCCTGATTGTGCCTGTGCTGTATGTCATTCATTCTCAACATAGATAAAAGTACAATAAGCATTCTTCAGGTGTAGGTAGATTCTCTATTCGGACATTATAGCCTATATGTGCGACTGTCGGTCCGATGTTGTAAAAAAAAAAAAAAAAAAAATCTCAAAATATTTTTTTATTTTTTATTCTCAAAATTACGGGCCAAATATTATTGCTGGCGGGCCAACAATGGCCCGCGGGCCGCCTGTTGCCGACCCATGCCCTACAGCAGGGGTGGGCAATTATTTTTTACAAGGGGCCACTTCAGAAACTCGAGCTGTGTTGGGGGGCCGAATCAAAAATAAGTTGAACTTAATTCTGCTCAATATACCAATACTGAAAAGGTGTTTTACAGTATGTTAAAGATAAGAAATGAATCAGCTTTATACAAAAAGAAATGAGTGCTTTTGATTTTTGTTTTTCAGTTAATTTTACTTGTTCAGTGAGAAAAATCCAGTCTGTCTTGGGCTTGAACAAGTGCACGGAAATCTGGTTCAATGTCTGAGGTGGATATGCGAAGGACAGCTGAGAGGTGATCATCAGTGATAGAGGATCTGTATCTGGATTTGTTGAACTTCATCACTGAGAATGTCTGTTCACATATGTAGGTAGATCCAAAGAGGACCATCATCTTCTGAGCACGTCTCCTGATGTGTGGAAAGTTCTCCTCTTTCAGGGAAGAGTAAAACTCAGGCAGTGAGACTGACCTAAAGTGCTCTGACAGAAGTGTGTCAGACTGCAGGTCAATGAGTTCAAGCTGAACATCACTGGGTGCATCATCCACATGGCATGTAAATGGGGAAAAGATCATGTTCATTTCATTCTCAACTGTTTTGAAGTCTTTAAATCGCCTTGAAAACTCACCATGCAGTGCTTCTAACATGGATGAGTACCTCTGGAGGTGATCAGCTGATGGTGTGGCTTCCTTCAGTGTTGGCAAGTGCGTGAGAATGTTGTCCTCCATTTGGCTTGAGAGAAGCTGCAGCTTTCTCATGAAAGCCTTCACTGTCATGTCATGTACATGTCATGCACAAAAAGGCCCTTGCCTTGCAGTTTGACATTTAGTTCACTCATTAGTGCAGTCACATCTACAGCAAAACCAAGGTCTGCCATCCAGTCTGCATCTGAAAGCTGTGGGATGTCGTTTCCTTTCTTCACACAGAAGTCTTGAATCTCTTCTCTCAGGTCCCATACTCTTTTCAGCACTTTGCCCAGGCTGAGCCACCTGACAGCTGCATGGTAGGGTATGTCACGATGTTCAGTCTCACTTTCCTCCAAAAGTGCAACAAACTGTCTGTGATTCAATGCTCTTGCCCTGATGAAGTTAACTATTTTAGTTACAACATCAACAACATGGTTAATTTTTAACACTGACTTACACAACACTTCCTGATGTATAATACAATGCAAAAATACCTATTTCTGCTCAGGGTTAATTTCTGTCACTTTATCCTGCATTCTCTTCAATAGTCCAACATTTTTCCCTGTCAGATTTGGACAACCATCCGTTGTCACGCCTGCCAGCTTGTCCCATTTCAGTCCCAACTTTTCCACACATGCATTTACCTCCGTGAACAAATCACTCCCTGTTGTTGTACCTTTCATTGACTGCATGGCTGCCAGCTCCTCCGTGATTTTGAAGTCTGTAGTTATCCCACGTAGGAAGATGAGTAGCTGGGCAGTGTCACGTACATCGCAGCTCTCATCCAAAGCCAAGGAAAAAAAGTCAAAGTTGACCGCTCTGTTCTGCAGCTGAAGCTCCAGATTTCCCGCGATGTCCTCAATTCTCCTCGTAACAGTGCGTCGGGAGAGCTGCACTTTCTCAAATGCCTCCTTTTTCTCCGGGCATATTAGTGTCCAACAAACACTCCTTAATGAACTCTCCGTCCGAAAACGGTTTACTTTTAAGACATAACTCGTCTTGACAGCTGCATCTCTGGATGTGGAATGTTTTGTGAAAATGTGTTGTTGGCTTTGCAGCTTAGCTAGCAAAGCATCCGACCCCTTTGCCCACTCTTCCTCAGACAGGTTCTTGTATTTATCTGCGTGTTTGGTAGCATAGTGGCGACTCAAATTGTACTCCTTGAACACAGCGACCTGCGCACCACAAACTAAACACACAGCTTTACCTTTCACTTCTGTAAATAAATACTTAGCGGTCCATGTCTTGTTGAAAACGCGGCATTCAGTATCGATCTTTCTTTTTTTGCCCTTAGCGGACATTTCGAGGACTAGCCGGCCAGCATCACTCGTAGCTGTTACGGCATGCGCGTTTACGTAAATAAATTAAAAAAACAGCAGCTTCCTTTTCAAAATAAAAGCAACACAGTTAGAAAAGTATTTACGCCATGCAAGCAATACAGCTGTGTTGCTTTTATTTTGAAAAGGTTGCTGTTTTTTTTCATTATGTTATAATTTATGATCAACCTCACACGGACCGGCCAAGGCCGGCCAACGGGCCGGATGTGGCCCGCGGGCCGTAAAATGCCCACCCCTGCCCTACAGGGTCGTAACATCACAGAAAATAATACCTTTTAGAGAGTTTCTAAATTGTTCAGTATGCAGATAATTATTTGTTTTACAATAGAAACATTTTTCTCAATAAATGTTCCCACATGTTGTGAGCATCAACTTTAAATCTTTTGTCAACAAATAAAAAACATCTTAATTTCCTTTACGACAACATTTTGTTTATAACACCACTACATTAACAATAAGCATAGGAAAATTATAAATGTATAATTTAAGATTGTGCTTTTACTCTATATTTAATCCGATCTATTTCACATTGAAAATGTACGACTTAAGTACACTAGAAAATAAATTAAAGATGTGCAACAACTGTATCAGTAATTAAAATGATATAACTTATGTACAGGGTTGGGAGGGCTACTTGCCAAAAACGCAACCAGTAACTTAATGTGAATATCAAGATATAAAAGTAATGTACTGTAACCTGATAACTTTATTTTTCTTTTGGATTACCTCAATATCAAATGCAATGCAAATAAACACAGGAGAGAAGAAATATTAATATGATTTTTTTACTTAAATGTATAATATACATAAAGCTGACTCAGGCAGTAGGTGTATAGATTCACAATTAAAGTATTAGCCTACAGAACAGTACCGCTTCCAGAGAAGAGAGAACATCTGATCATTTTACAACAAACACTATATGCTCTTTTCAGGTTTTGAATAAGATTGTAATCCTGAGTTTCCCTATTATTAAAAAAAGTCAAACTAATCCGATTACATCTTTTCCTATGTAACTAAGGATTACACTTTCCTTTTTTTCTATACGATCTTGATTCGTGTTGGATGTAATCCATTACTACCTAAGCCAATAAAAGTCATAACTTTTGGAAAATTGTCTCAAGTTATAAATTATGCCTTCGATCTCTTTCACGTGGGGAAGACATCACATTGGCCGAGGCGTTGCAACTTCCCTCAAGCGTCCTACATGAAAGAAAGATCACATGTTAAAAATGTGTGCACAGACTATTCAGTATGACCCGTCTTAGTTTAAAGCCCACTCACCACGACAAGGTCAATCAGCAATTTTATATGTTCAAATGTCTACTGTGAAGGATATCATAAATCCTTAATGCAATCGAATGTAAAACAAAAAAGTTATGATTGATGAAAGTAGTAAATCGGTCAGATTTGACCCGAAGACAACAGGAGGGTTAATGCCATATTCACTTAATAACGCATGAACAACTTTTACAAATATTTCTATATAGTCTGTGTTGGTAAATGTCATCTAGGTTGCACATTTCCTGCTGAAATACATGCATACCAAGTTACTGCGTGGCACTTTGGTTTTGATAAAACAGTGTAGTTCCACTGTATAAACGTTACATTCATAATCAAACGAGACAATCTGCAAGATAATGAGCTATTTGTTGTTATTTGTAATGCTTGTCATTCACACGTTAATAAAATAAAATAAGTACCGATACATAGCAGAACAATTGTGGCGATGTTCAGCTTAATAAGCCTTGTTCAACATAATTTATTTAGCTAATACTACAGCGGGCTGCAGGCGAACCAAGTCTGCGTTTCGCTGCATTCCTTGATCTCCAGTTATAATGCCGGACTCCGCCGCCGGCCGTAGCTAACGGAGCCGCCGGGACGCCCTAGCGAGCTAGCCCCCTGCGGCTCCGTTAGCTTCGGCCGGCGTGGACTCCGGCGGCCACCACTGGGATAATTGGGTCCCCTTTTAACATTTGCTCCCGTTTAGCATTATGGGCGTCACAGCCATATAGAGTGGCGAAGTCCCTCCCCTTCCGGTTGAGCCCCATGGGACCTTATTTCGGAAAAGTTATGCATTGAAGTCAATGGAGAGAGAAAGATTATCTTACGATCCCGTTTGAATTGTGCCACGAATTACACATATGATGTTTGTCAATTTAAAAGATAATTTTGCAAGTCAAAAAAAAAAAAAAGTGTCGTAAAACTGTGAAGTAACACATTTGTTTGTGTGAACCGCTCAATGAACTACATCTCTGGTCAACAACAACACACGTCACCAAGATGGCCGTCACTACTGTCTTGTCAACAATACGATTGACTTCCCTCACTATTACCACAATGAAACACGTCCTGAAGAATGTCATACAAAGCTGCCTGCCTGCCTTCTTTTGATTCTCTCTGAACTGCCTGGTCGTTTTAATGTTTAATGTCAACCATTTGTGCAGATAGCATGAAGTAGAGAAGATCGCCGATGCTAACGTTAGCGTTAGCATTTCTCCCCCGGGCTTAAATGGTGTATTATAGAATGATCACACCGGTGACAGTACTATTCAAAGGGTTCACGAAATATGACTACTACTCTTACCGTTTAACATTGTGGGTTACTTAATGTTACTCCATGTTAAGGCTAATAAAAATGACAAGGCTGTAATGCTAACTAACGTGCTAGCTACTAGCTAGGTAGCTAACTTGATCAAGCCACTCCTGGTCCTTTCATCAGACGGGAAGCAAAAGAACGAGCAAGACCCATTGCTGGTATAATAACAACCTGGTACTAAGCACACAGGCATCTTGTTAAAGTTATCTTATCTTAGCCAGCGCCATATAGATAGATTATATCTATATTGCGCTGATCTTAGGTATCTGAATGGTGGAGGAAAACAATTGTGACATCACTTACGCGACTCTGGGATTTGTAGTCTTTCTAGTTACGTATTTTTCATAGTCTTATATTTCAACAGTTTTACGACAAACTGTGACTTTTTTGACATGGAAATAATTTTTTAAGATTGACAAACATCATATGTGTAATTCATGGCACAATTCAAACGGGATCGAAAGATACGTTTTCTCTCCCCATTGACTTCAATGCATAATTTTTCCGAAATAAGGTCCCATTACCCGGAAGTAAGTGGGCGTGACTTCGCCACTCTATACTATAAAAGGCTGAATCATAAACTAAACTGTATATATATATATACACATGTATAAAGGGTTACGTCCTTAGCTGGCTAATAAGCTACATAATAAGCTACATAACAAGCTAAGCTAACAAGCACACAAACACCTGCTAACGGGATTAACATGTATAATATTATCATTTTACTCACCGAAAAAAGCTGAGAGTAGACTTCTTGGAAGGTCTGTTAGTACATTCAAGCGCACAGCACGACATTTTAATTGTCTGGTATTTGTAACAATATTCCCTAAAAGGCACAATCACCACGAACACGGCTAAAGGGTCAAGTACAGTAACTACAACTAACTAACGTTGTAGCCTAGCAGAGTGGACAAATTGCTGTTAGCTGACAGTGAGGCACGTACCTGTCCATCAAAGTGACCACGCCCTAATTTATGCAAAAACTTTAAGACCTAATATAAATAAAAGGGTCGCGTTAGAAAACAATTCACTCAGATTCATAATCACGAAGGTGGAATCTAACTATATACATAATAAAATGTATTGCAGCCAGGGCTAGAAACGTTTTTTTTCTGCTGTGAAATTGGGCATTTTAACATTGGGGTCTATGGAAATTGCTCCTTTCTGCAGTCATCGCCTATCGGCCAATATATGAACTGCAGTTTGTGGCACTTCCGTATTGGCGTCCCGGCTCTTCCCCTGAGTTTGCCGCTTGGTCAAGAAGCATCAGATCAGTGCATGCGCTGCATCGTCCAATCAGTGAGCGATCCACAGTAATGGGGCGGGGCGAGTGTCTGAGGATTTCATCGAAGGATGGTCTGGTGGTTCCTCGATTATAGCTCCTCCATTATCGCTCCTCGCTCCCCCGGCAAAAATAAGGCCATTGGGACGCTACTCAAGATGGCGCAGACAAATCAACTTCCGGTGAGACCGAGACCGAGGAGCGAGGAAATGAAAAATAAGAGAAGTGAAACGCAGCCCATGTGTGTGAAGAAGCTGGATATAAAAAGGAACTCACCTTGTGGTATAACTGGCAAGAGAGAAAGCCTTTGAGCTCCATACTGTTTCAGAAATAATCCTTGATAATCCATGATATGGCGTTTCATCACGGCAGTATTTCGTTTAGAAAGTAGCTGCCGGGTCCCGCATGAGCTCAGCCCCCTCCTTCTTTTCTTTTTTATCAATCTTTTTTTTTTAAAGCTTTATACCCAAAATCAGCACTTTTGAAACAGGAAGTGAAATAGAGTGATATGAAGCATGGCTAGAATGGGTGATCTGTTTGGTATTTTGAGCAAAACACTTCATAGACATGTTTTTTATATATTTTTATATATCTGAGACCTATGCTATTGCCTAAAAATAGCATGATAGGTGACCTTTAACCTCTTAAGCACGGCGGTCCCCCCATTGGACCCCTCCCACCGTTTTTTTTTTCGAGATAATGTCTCAGGGCTTCTTAACATTTATGAAACTATTAATGTGTAGCACCAGATTAACGGGAAGAATCTCAGCTAACTGAAGATATGAACCATTTTTACCAAAACAAAACACAAGTCTCATAAGAAGCGTCTAAATGACCCCTGAGCGAAAAAATTCGAACGCACTGCGGCACACAATTCAAGATAAAAATACCCTTATTACTTATCGTAGCTGCACATACAATATAGCCGATTAAAGCTGAGACTCCACTGATTATTTAGGTATAGTATCATCACTGAGCGATCCGAACTTGCGACAGGGGAAGAAAACACAGACATCACAACACGTACCTTTACGGAGCTTTTACGGCAGATCGTCTCACCGTAGCTGTCAATTAGGTCAAAAGACGTGTTCAATGGCATTAAAACGAAAAAAAAAAAGTCTACAACTGTTGATCCATAGGTTGATAATGTACCTGAGCCTTTGAAAAAATTATTTATAATCCATAATTCCATTTTTTATGTAAAAATCGGAGCGGAAAAGTTAGCTGCTAATGGTAGCCACCAGAGTGTATGCAGCTTCCGGTTTTGGTAACGCGTCACTCTCACTCCTTATTTGTTAACGTGTTGGTGTGTATATAACTTTCGCTCTAGCGGTTATAAAGAGATTTCATTCATCAAAATCGAGCAAGGGGGGCCAGAGATAGGTCAAATCCACCCAAATGACCCCAGAAGTGGGGGTTTTTGGCTAAATCTCTCTAAAAAGGTCAAATGTCACTTGTTTTGCATCAATCTTGATACAGGGTACTTATTATATGTTGTACTTTGGATTCCTAAAGCTTTTAGTCTACTAACCCATCATCCAAGGGTAGTTTGCACTATAAGTAAAAAATAATTTTTGGACGGACACTATAATTTACAGTTTTTTACTATGTAAAATCTGAATTTTCTTTCAAATAAAAAACATCTATATTGATTCTGACTTTTCTACATCCAACTCACAGGTTTATCATTACTTTGAGAAAAAAGATTATTAATTTAACCCTTTTAGAAGGGAAGATATGGTCATTTGTTCTGGGAATGTCATTTTCGAGCCTGAGACCTGAAAAACAGGCTCAGGGCTTAAGAGGTTAACATTGCAGGAAAGTTGATTGTCAAGTTCCAAAACAAACCATGCAATATATTAGACGTTAAGTACTTTGTCAGGCTTAATATCTGTAGATACCCCCAAAGCTTTTTTCTTATTTAAAAGAAGACCTTAACCTAAAGTATTCTTTAATGTTTAAATAAAGCCTTATTAGTTTGTCTGTTTTGCACATCCTCCTATCAGGCACTAAACTGTTTTATTGTAGAGATCACTTACAGTATCTTCTTGATATTTTCTATTCTATATTATTTATATCATTGACCTTCCACTTTCCCACTATATTAAGAGTATGTACTCTTAATATTTAAATGTTTTCATCAAATATAACACATTCAAAAGTGCTTTACAAAAATGAAAGACATTAAGAAAAAGGCATTTTAAAACAGTCATTAAAAAGCAACACAATCTACCTGCATTGCAATTACTCTAAACGTGTAATAACGTGCTTTAACCAGTAGGAGGTGCGGGTTAAAAAGCTGTCAAGTTTACAGTGTTAACAAAATAAAATATACTGCTGTTTCTGGTTTAGTTTACGACGGATATATTCTGTTATTGTTTTGATATTTGTAACACAAAAGCGATGTAAAAAACCCACAGCAACACAGAAAAGATGGTCTTAACATGACCCAGCGGTCTAGTAGTTAATAAAAAACAATAATATCAAAACAAATTATTACTACTAACTTTATTGTGAAATTAAAACCGAACGGTAAAAGAATAGTTTCCGGTCTATTCTGAGGCCCGATCTCTGTAGATAAATAAAGAACTACGACAGATGTGTAATGTTTAATGCAGCCAAACCATTCATTACAATGCATTCATGTGATGACTTTCAAAGAGTAAAGCAAGCACTGCTGAATAAAGTATGATTTTATCTTTTACGAAACGTTTTTTTTCCATATGGAATGCAGTTGGAGGTCAACCAATCACAGAGCTCGAGGCAAAGCGGAACAATAGCTGAGGATTCTGGGTAGTGTAGTGTCTTCGGCCATCCTAAACTCTGAACACATATTTGTTTCTCCGAATCGAAGGGGAAAATTACAAAAGCATTGCACACAATTTAAACCAATCAATGTTGTGTAATTAACAAGGATAATCTGGTGTTTTTGAGTCGATGAGTAGTGCAGATATCACTGTAAAATCAATCGACAGTAAGGAGAATACTTACTTCCGGGTGTAAAATGAATGGGAATGGACGCTCACATTGCTCTCTGTGTCCGTAATACAATAAAGGGGACATGATCAAATAGGAATATAATTATCTTTTAAATAACGTTAACTAAAGGGAACAATCTATTTGACACAGCTGAAGCTCTGGTCTTCCTTAAAAACTAACTCATTTAATAAAAATCACAGTTGTATTACACACAATGCACTGTTTTTTGAGAACAAAAATTCATAACTAATGCACCATAATACATTCTGACGAAAAATAAAAATGATTATGAATACAAATAAAATAAAAGAAGCCTCCCGTGAGTTACTACAAGCTATAAAGTAGATTTTAAAAACGTTTTATAGAATAAAAGCTCACTGCGGGACGTTGTAGAAATGCGTGTGTGCACCACGACAAAGGAGCCTCATTCACTTTACATTGGGGTTGTTTGCGTGGTGCAGACACGTAAATGTAGCAAAGTTCGTGACTCCACCACGCACTGCGGTGTTAAGGAGTCGTGGTGGAGTCACGCATTTTGGTGAGACCAGGTTGTTTTTTTCTGAATTATTACAGATTCAGGGATTTTACATTCTCCATAACAATCTTGGAACCATGTTATTTCTATTTCAGGACAGACATATTCTGAGTCATATGCGAAGTGGGATCTTAAGATCCAGGAGAACTTTGAGAAGAAGTTCTATATTCCCCATGATCCAAAGGACTATGAGGGGAAACAACCTGAGCTGGTTCACAAAAGAGGCATCTACAAGGACAGTTTTGGGTCTTCAAGTCCCTGGTGTGACTACCAACTCCGCACTAACTTCCCTATTGCCATGGTGGTGGTAAGTAGCTGCTGTGTGCTATGCTTTTGGTCACTAAATCAAATTTTACTTTTTGTTAATGTTCAATTAAAAGATTGGGTTCTATTAGCCAGTTCCATTTTAGACTGTGGTCTATGGTGATAAAATACTGAGATTTGCTAAGCTCAGAGAACATTTAAAAGAACATTTGAACATAATATATTAAAACCATGAGACTTATTATCACTACATGGTAGACATACACTTATTGGCCAATTTATTAGGTACACCTGTTCAACTCATAGACTGTATATATAAATGGACGTAGGGTCCGTGACGTCACCCATAGGATTCTGCAGAGTTGCCGAGAAGCCCTTAGTAGGCGGAGTCGGCCACTAACGGCTCGACAGTGGCGTCAGAGTTCCACTCCCACCTGCTCCAGCCTGCTCCAAATAAGGGCAAAGAGGCGGAGCCAAGGCGGGACCTGCTGCCTCCGAGCTGGAAGTAACAGAGCTAGCTCAAGCTACCAAGCTAAGCTAACATGCTCCCCATCTGCACACTGCAGTCGCATTGTACGTTTCTAAGGTAAGCGGACATGAGACTATTCAGCAAAACTATAAATAATAATCTAAATTGAGTTTTTAGCATAATACTTCAGAATCTTAAAATCCCTTAACGTTTGTATGCAATGTGCTAAATGCAACACTGGAATCAAGCAAATATTAATATGTTTGCATGACATTAGTTATTTATATTTTGCCATCACTTAATTATACGTTTAATACATTTAAGTTAAGCTAAGGTGCATGTGATGATAGCTAGTTAGTGCTCTTACCTGTGAGGCCTCCTCCAAACAGCATTATAACCAGACTGTATCATTAAAACTATAAGTACCAGTTCTAGATCCTTGACTTTAGACAAACAATTCAAAAGACAAAATGTATTTAAAGACCAATCTTTATTTGAAGGTGCCTCTTAACCTGAGATATTAGTTATACAGTAATAGTATTGACAATCTAAAAAAACTGAGCAACTCAACGGTTCACTTTTATATTTCTTATTGTCTAAAGCATTTATTATTTTCATTTTTCCCCTCTCATATTCAGTGTGGATGGATTGAGACAGCGTGGTGTCCAGAGAGCTGCAGAGACTTCAGGGAGAAACCTCCGTGTGATGGACGTCCCGTCTGTTGGTTTGGAGAGGACTGAGGGTCTTTCCTCTGTGAGGAGGATCAGACCTGATGGAGGAGCCCATGCATAGCTGATACCACCTGCACCTGTCACTTTATTTGACTAAATGTGTTTACTTATACATTTAATAGGTTTACACCTTCTGTCCATATGTGCTTTTTATTTAAAACATGTTTGATTAACTTTTGGTTCACTTTCAATAAATTGAATTTGTATTTGCACTCCTTTTGTCCATTATTCTTACTGAAAATGTTAGATTACACATTCACATCCGACTGAAGATTGGCCCCATTTATTTGCGTTGCAAACTCTGCGGTACAAGGTACATGTTGTGAAGCTCATGAAGTGAGGCAAATAGAAATAATCAGCTGATGCAGTGTAGATGTGGAAATAGGTGCATTCGATCAGCTGACTGTGTTTTCACAATAAAAATAGTTTCTTAGTGATTGTCCTGTACTCGTCTTAACATCTCATAACATCAGCTTTTAATTTTCCTCTTGGATGTTCTTCTTGACCCTCAGAGAAGGAGAAAATGTTGAGTCGTGTCTTTCAGGCATGTCCTTTCCTAACAAAAATTACAGGAAACATAAAACATATTATTGCAGAACAAGTGTGTTATTTATGAAAGAGGTGTGTTTGTGTTTAGGGGCTGTAGATATAATTATTTTGCAATTGTAATGTTTTTTTTTATTTCAACAGTGAGCTACAAAGACAATCAGATTATGAATGAACAGTATGAAATTCATCAACATTGACATGTATTTTATTATCAAAATAATATTGAACTGTTATTAAAACTAGCTTGCTCTGTTGTCTCACTGAAAGAATAACTTTTACCACGTTTTTACAGACAATATTGAGATATAAATAGCAGTTGTCACTATGCGTTAAATATCTTTGCCTTCAATACCTTAAATTAGAAAGCTGACAGTCATATTGCTTGTTAACATCTAAATGTAACCCTTTGCATGGAAAAAACCCTCAACTTCACTGATGTGTAGGTGATCTAGTATTTAGTATTGTTTAATGGAATGTATATCAGTGTATTAAAGTCAATACTTCATTTATTTAAACCAATATCTTTCTTGATTCTTTTGTACAGTATGAAAAAAGAGTCTTTGTACCTGTGCTGAAGTTCACTGCTGTGAGGAGTCCAGTGCTGTCTCTCACTCTCTGGTCCAGCCTGTCTGCATCACCTGGGCACTTTAAACAAACAGATATATATGTAAAGTACCATGTGTACAAACAATATAACTGATTATCTTCTGTTGAACATGTTGGATTGTGTATTGCCGAGTCAGGGTCCTTTTTATTTTACTGTAACTTTGGAAGTTGTGTTACCAATGCTTACTGTTTATTTGATACCAATTTGGTAATGCAATTAATAAAAACAACAAGGTTTGGGTTCGTTCTTCAGATGACTGTGATGTTAACGTGTAAGCTCAATAATGAACTCCAGCTCAACCAACCATATTGTAATATCTAAGTAATCATCTTGAAATATGACATTAATAATTGTAATATACACACATCTTATTGTGAGGTTGATTTCACATACACTACTTCGACGTTAGCTTGTCTACATACTCGAGCATAGCCAATTTAAATTAACCTTAGCGATGCATACAGTTCCTACCTACATAATAAAATATCTCTCTAAGTTACAAGGATGACCTTATTTTATCAACCTCAAACAGAAGCCTTTTGTTCTCCAGTATTATCCCACTTAACGCTTAACACTTGTCTATTTCGTTTTAACCTTTATATATACGGTCTATGGTTTTAAGTTAACTTGGAGGCTACGATTAGCATCGTTAGCACCGATGTAGCTACCACTTGCTTACACGCTAACCCAAGCCTTAACATTCATTACGTAGCTGATTAAAATCATAAACACATAAGTACTCAAATTTCACTTACCGCAAAACGGCATTCATGCACCGTCTGTTTTAACCGCAGAGCGAGTCACAATAGTCCGATATATAAGCATGAAGAACAAACAAACACGGCCGGGGTCAAGTTGTGTTCCCTGGATGAACTGAGCAGGCAGAGTCCCTGTAGCTTCACGGAGACGGAGCAGCTAGCAGAGAGACAAGAAGCTAACAGCAGCAGTCACTTGACAGAGCTGTCACTCAATGTGACCACGCCCTAATTTATGCAAACACTTTAAGACCTAATATAAATAAAAGGGTCATGTTAGAAAACAATTCACTCACAGATTCATAATCATGAAGGTGGAATCTAACTATATACATAATAAAATGTATTGCAGCCAGGGCTAGAAACGTTTTTTTTCTGCTGTGAAATTGGGCATTTTAACATGGGGGTCTATGGAAATTGCTCCTTTCTGCAGTCATCGCCTATCGGCCAATAGAGTGGCGAAGTCCCTCCCCTTCCGGTTGAGCCCCATGGGACCTTATTTCGGAAAAGTTATGCATTGAAGTCAATGGAGAGAGAAAGATTATCTTTCGATCCCGTTTGAATTGTGCCACGAATTACACATATGATGTTTGTCAATTTAAAAGATAATTTTGCAAGTCAAAAAAAATAAAATGTGTCGTAAACTGTGAAGTAACACATTTGTTTGTGTGAAACGCTCAATGAACTACATCTCTGGTCTCACAGAACAACACACGTTACCAAGATGGCCGTCACTACTGTCAACAAAACGATTGGCTACCCTCAACACTATCACCACAATGAAACACGTCCTGAAGAATGTCATGCAAAGCTGCCTGCCTGCCTTCGATTCTCTCTGAACTGCCCGGTCGTTTTAATGTTTAATGTCAACCATTTGTGCAGATAGCATGAAGTAGAGAAGATCGCTAGCGTTAGCGTTAGCATTTCTCCCCCGGGCTTAAATGGTGTATTATAGAATGATCACACCGGTGACAGTACTATTCAAAGGGTTCACGAAATATGACTACTACTCTTACTGTTTAACATGTTGGGTTACTTCATGTTACTTCATGTTAAGGCTAATAAAAATGACACGGCTGTAATGCTAACTAACGTGCTAGCTACTAGCTAGCTTGATCCAGACACTCCTAGTCCTTTCATCAGACGGGAACATAGACTGTATATATAAAGTCGGGAAGACGGGAAGCGAAAGAACGAGCAAGACCCATTGCTGGTATAATAACAACCTGGTACTAAGCACACAGGCATCTTGTTAAAGTTATCTTATCTTAGCGGAGGAAAACAATTGTGACATCACTTACGCGACTCTGGGATTTGTAGTCTTTCTAGTTACGTATTTTTCATAGTCTTATATTTCAACAGTTTTACGACAAACTGACTTTTTTGACATGGAAATGATTTTTTAAGATTGACAAACATCATATGTGTAATTCATGGCACAATTCAAACGGGATCGAAAGATAAGTTTTCTCTCCCCATTGACTTCAATGCATCATTTTTCCGAAATAAGGTCCCATTACCCGGAAGTAAGTGGGCGTGACTTCGCCACTCTATATATGAACTGCAGTTTGTGGCACTTCCGTATTGGCGTCCCGGCTCTTCCCCAGAGTTTGCCGCTTGGTTCAACTGCTTGTTAACACAAATATCTATTCAGCCAATGACATGGCAACAACTCAATGCATTTACTGTAGACATGGTCAAGACGACATGGTGAAGTCACTATACACATGATATAAAACACCTAACAAAACACAACCTATTTGCTTCAGCCAAAAAATATATATCTTAACCTGTTTCACGCCTTCCCCCCGGTACCGGGCGGATAAACGCGTCATTTGCAGGAAACAACGTCTAAGGAATCTTAATATTGAATAAAACTATGAATGTGTTATATCCATGTAACGGGAAGAAACTCAGCTAACTGATCTTTTTAATTTTTTTTTTCAAAAAAAAACCCACAATGCTAGCACTCAGCCTCTGAATTAGCCTCGACGAAAAAACGTAACCTACAAAGGCACATAAACTCACTCAGAACTCCCTTATTACTTATCCTAGATGCACAACCAAACACTATTTTTTGGTGTCCTGGAGACACTGAATCTACCGGTGCCCACCTCAACACTCAGTGATAAACATTCGCGACGCTATCAACGAAAGCGTACATCATCACATGTGGAGCCAAGAAGCTAAACATGTAAATATGGCTTACCTTGGTCAAAAGTGGTCTTCAATGGCATTAAAACGATAAAAAAACGATGCTGCAGTTAATCCATAGGTTCATCCTATGTGTCTGTGCCTTCTTTGAAATTATTTCTGATAATCCATAAGCAATACAACTGCGTTTTAGTTTCCAAACTCCAGAAGGAGACATTCCTCCAGTTTAGTTTCGCTTTCCACACGCGAAGCGGCCACATTTTTTCTTTACAATGTGTGTCTATGTGAGTCTCCTCCTTCGATTCTATTGGCTCTAACGGTCACAAGGGTATGTCAACCAACCAGATCGAGCAAGGGGGGCCAGAGATAGGTCAAATCCACCCAAATGACCCCAGATGGCCCAGTTTTTGGCTAAATCTCTCTAAAAAGGTCAAATTTCACTTGTTTTGCATCAATCTTGATACAGGGTACTTATTATATGTTGTACTTTGGATTCCTAAAGCTTTTAGTCTACTAACCCATCATCCAAGGGTAGTTTTCACTATCTGTAAAAAATAATTTTTGGACGGACACTATAATTTACAGTTTTTTACTATGTAAAATCTGAATTTTCTTTAAAATAAAAAACATTTATATTGATTCTGACACTTCTACATCCAACTCACAGGTTTATCATTACTTTGAGAAAAAAGATTATTAATTTAACCCTTTTAGAAGGGAAGATATGGTCATTTGTTCTGGGAATGTCATTTTCGAGCCTGAGACCTGAAAAACAGGCTCAGAGTGGAACAGGTTAACCACTTTATATGAAAAGTTATTTCTCTTAAATGAAGTTGTCAATCTTTGGCTGTGCTCTACAACAGTCAACTAATTGCACTGTTCATCTTTTAATGCTAATGTTTTTAAATCCAGGCTTTTTCACTTTAGCTAACTCGCTTTGCAGTGCAACGACATCGCTTTGATTTAATTATTTCTTTACCGTGATCTCATGACAACAATTTGCGTAGGGTCCAAATTTGGCCAGGGGCAGCACTGAGACCATGGCTGTTGTATTTCAGTTTGATGTTTATTAATGATTTTTTTATTTGACTTGCTGCTGGTCCAGACCTAGGGGTAATCTGGACCAGCAGCATGCTAAGGAGCACTGTGTAACCAACATATAAACAGTGTCTGTGGATTTGTAGAGAGAGTACAAAAGTTAGCATCTTGCTCAGGTCAAAGCTTGTTTATTTCTGACATCAATGGCATACAGTTCAGTCACCTTATGTCAAGGCTCTCAGTTAAAATGCATGATAAATGAATATCAAACCGTACAAAC
The DNA here is from genome assembly GCF_902827165.1 of Trematomus bernacchii. Lineage (NCBI taxonomy): Eukaryota > Metazoa > Chordata > Actinopteri > Perciformes > Nototheniidae > Trematomus > Trematomus bernacchii. The sequence goes on along the minus strand of NW_022987574.1, from coordinate 2,801,269 downwards.
AAAACATATGCAAAGTATAAAGTATGAATAATATAAAACATTCTGCCTAAATAAGAAATACATGCATATGAATTAAAATGATTTAACATATATTCCACATAAACAAGAATTGGCTTAACTTAAAATATGAATAGGTACCAAAATAATAAAACACATACACATACAGTCCTGCTAACACTGAACAGCAGCACGTGACAATATGGCGTGACCATGCCATGTTACTGAATGGTCGGAACTGTGAAACTAGCTTAACTATGGTATTTTCCTCATCACCATTTACTCACTGCTGGCTGGCTAATACTCTTAACAACATTTAAAATACATTTGCTTATGCCACAGCGTGTTAAATGTCAGTTACTTACACGTACACAATGTTGGAGTAGAATACCTCTGCTACGCGCCGTTCGTTGGATGAGGCTGGATCTCTATTAAATTAAGAAAGGAATTGAAAACACCGGAATCAAAGTTATAACAAATTATCTGAGTTTACTTCTAGTAGGAAACCAAACACATATACAAGTTATACAGAGTACTCCGGGTACCCCGGGCTTTTAGATTTGTGATGCGATTCGGATAAATGCATCGGGATCAAACCAACTCATCAAACCAAAAAGAAATTGGACTTCAGGTCTGTGATGCGATTCGGACACAGATATCGGGATCAAACCAACTCACCAAACCCAAAAGCATTTTTACACACACAAACGTCAGTATTTCTATCTGTCTTTGGGGCGGAGATTTGTCGATTCTTCCTTCCCACTTTTCTCCCAAGCGAATCAGAGAACCCCTGGGGAGGAGCTGTTTAAACTGCTAACCTCCCCCAAGTGTCCTGATTGGCTGGATTCGCTTCTGGCCGGGTTCAATCAAAGGTCTGCCCAGCATGTGAGATCCCAAGCCACCCCAGGTCAAAAGTCAATGTTTATCTGTACCTTATCTTACTCTACATTCCTTTCCCAGGGGATCTTTTCCTATTTTACCATGTCTTTAACGACTTAGAAACAGCATCTGGCTCTTAGAGATGATAACAGCCAATGTTGGTGTGTGAAACACAGAATCTCTGGATCAGTGAGTTTAAAAGTGAGAATAACATTCTTTTTCTAAGTGATTATCAAAACCCGTTCAAACAATACATGTTTACTTCAATACAGTGTAGAATCATATCTTTTTCCTTCAATCCCTCTTTTGATCTCACCTCACGAGATCAACATATAGCATTTGAAACATTCCCACTGTCAATTTTCTTCTTACTGTGTCTGTCCCAACATTTATATAAACCCATCAGAAGTTGGGATATAGAGCACTTTAAACCTTTAGGAACAGTCCACAACAACAACTTATTATGACAGTGGAGGGAGAATAAAATATGTCTAAAAAGCAAAGTCCTTGTCAGCTGAGTCATCTTTACTCTTCCCTCAATGGTGGAACTGATGAGTCTAACACACAGTGAGCAGATACAAGGCACACAACAACAACAACCACATGTCACTAAAATGGCAGTAAAAGTAGCCACAGAAATTAGAAAAGACATTATCATACTTTTCCCTCTTTTGGTAACACATAGTTCTGTAGAATAAAAAATACCAATCCCTTATATTGTGGGATATAAAAATAAAGTTGAAAGTTCCTCAAAAAAAAAAAATTGATTGTTCAGACAAAGTTCCACACCGGCTATATCAACCTGTTTCAGCGGGAAATGGAGTTCCCTGTGCCGTCTTGGTTTGCCATATCTTCGTCCCCCCAGCCCGCTGACGGCGGCTTCTGGGTCGACTGTTGGAGAGATGTCCTCCCGATCCTCCTCCTCCGGTCTGCTGATGGCGCCTCCTGGGTCGACTGTTGGAGAGATGTCCTGATCCTCCTCCTCCGGTCTGCTGATGGCGCCTCCTGGGTCGACTGCCTTGACGAGAGCCAGATCTGTTCTGATGGGTCCTCGCGACGAGGGCCAACTCTGTCCTGATGTCGTCCAGGGTCCTCGCAGGTGTTTTTCCCGACCGCACACTGGCTCCAGTGGTACCAGTTGTCTCCCTTTCCATCTAGGCGAACGGCATGGGAGGTCCCCTCTAACCAGACGTAATCTGCTGTGTTGGCCTTGTGTTTCTCGGGTCCCCCTTTTGACGTCAGCAGCCTGTGTGGAGAAGTCTCATACCAAGCCCTTAAGTTGCTGGAAATATGGTTTTGAAATCATCTTTTCTACTTCTTTAGTGTTTATTGGCGGCACCAACTAGACTGGAGTGTGGACAAGAGACTATGCAGAAAATAATAAACAAAAATTAAAAAATTAAAAATTAAAATAAAAAATTAAAAATAAAAAATAAAATTAAAACATAGAACAAAAATAAAAAATAAAACAAAAAGGAACAAACCAACAAAACAAAAAATAACCAAAGCTAGATTATTTTAACTGTATCAATTTCTCTTAAAAGCAACAAATAAAACAAAACAAAAAATACCATAACTAGTATTTTAAATTGATAAATTTCTCCTAAAAACGTAATAATCTCACATACATATTGTCTGATGTATATCCTATCCTTTTCCCCCTTTTTCTGAAATAGAACGCCGTTAACGGTGTTCTTATTTTCAGAAACATCGAGCCTTATACATCAGTTATTTAATATCAGCTATATATTTATTATTACTATCACTTATATACCAGGCATTAAATGTCAGCCTTCTTCCACGATTGACCTCGTCTACATTATCTGACTTATATTGATACGTGTCTGTTTGTATTTATTTAATATACTGGGCAATTATTGATAACTTTTTGAATCTCCCTCTTTTCTTAACAACTTGAGGTATGGCTATTTTGAAATCTGACTTGGTTAAGAGATGATTCGTTTATTGGTGAGAGGCACACTCTTGCCCTCGTGATTGGGTGGGGGTGGATATTTAGGGAGAGTTCCTTACAATCTCCAGATCTTCCTCTCAGTGTAGAGGCCATAAAACCTTTTAATGGGCTCTGTGGTCTGTTCAGATTTAGATTTTCTTCCTCTCCAGAGGTCACGCCTGTCTTTGACCCTGTATGCTGCTGTGATGCTGCAGCACCTCAGGACAGAGAAAGTGGAGATCTCTTCCCAAAAGTGTAAGCCCCCACATGAGCAACATAGCAACACATTAAACTCCCTGACTTGTTTGTAAAGCGTTCTTTAAGGCCTGAATTGAGTCTTCTGTTGTGTAACGGAAAATCCCATTCCCAAAAAGGGTCAGTTTAATAGTCCTTATCATATTATCGCTCTGTGCTTGCATGCTAGGACCTATTGTCTTTGCCAGAGCTGCTGCTATTCTTTCTACATGTATTAGCTCCATATTAGCAGGGTTCACTAACATGGTTGGTTGATCCAGTTTAAGATTTTCAATATCTTCCATTACTATTTCCAACATTCCTTTTCCCTGAATATCAGGTCTAACAATGTGTTTTCCTTTAGGAGTATTAGATGGGATACTCATAAGTGGCATTTGTGAGCCCTTATCTCCGTAGGGTGGAGGTAGGGTCTCAGACATTATACCACCTTCTTGTTGCTCTCTGTCTCTCAAGTATTACACAGATTTGACTTAAAAAAATCACACAGAGCTTCTCATACCTTATCATATCACAGTCAGGCAAATTTTTATTGTGCGATGTTTATTTCAACAGATAGCGTGACTTCCAGAAGTAGGCTTCTACAATCTCCTCACGGTGATTGCGACTTCAGGTCAAGAGTTAAAAACTCAGTCAACAAAATCTCTTTATCGTCACGTTTAATGAGCCTGATTATCCCCACAACAGTTTTGTGATGAGATACGGTCGTTCCAAATAATTAGTTGGAGGTCGCGTCTCTCTCCTCCTCTATCACCCACCATATAACAATTACAGACATTTTATACATTTAAAGCACCACGAAAGGTAACCGCATTAATCAATCTGATCATGACCTGCGGGGAATGTAACCCTTCTTTTACAGCCTTACAGTCTTTAATGAAAGCACTGCGAGGTAACCGTATTCATCAATGTTATATTGACCTACGGGGAATTTAACCCTATTTTGACACCTTCGTATAGTCTTTAATTAAAGCGCTGCAAGGTAACCGCATTAATCAATCTTATCATGATCTGCGGGGAATTTAACCCTCTTTTTCTAGCCTTGCAGCCTTCGTATTTAGTGAGTGAAGGGCCGGGACTGATCAACCGGCCTCTCTCAAACACTATTGTGCCTTAGGTCCAGGACTGAATACCCTTCTCTAAGCACTTCCCCAATATCCCCAACCTGTAATATGTATTGTATTTCCCACCGTGACTAAGAACACTGAGAACGCTGCTGACAACTCTAAAGTTTTAGTATAATCAATCACAGATTTTTGATATTCAAAACAGGTGTCTGCTCACCTTTTGTGTATAGCGCGCTTGCAGTTGTCAACAGTGTCTCTTTGTCCTCCCCCTGGACTGGATTCTGTCCCCTGGCTGTCGGTGTCCCTTTCTAGAGATCAGCTCACAAACGTCGGGAGTCACCACTTGTTGGAGTAGAATACTTCTGCTACGCGCCGTTCGTTGGATGAGGCTGGATCTCTATTAAATTAAGAAAGGAATTGAAAACACCGGAATCAAAGTTATAACAAATTATCTGAGTTTACTTCTAGTAGGAAACCAAACACATATACAAGTTATACAGAGTACTCCGGGTACCCCGGGCTTTTAGATTTGTGATGCGGATAAAAGCGTCGGGACCAGACAAACTCATCAAACGAGAAGAAAGTGACTTCAAGTTTGTGATGCGATGCGGACACAGATATCGGAACCAACAAACTCACCAAACCCAAAAGCATTTTTACACACACAAACGTCAGTATTTCTATCTGTCTTTGGGGCGGAGATTTGTCGATTCTTCCTTCCCACTTTTCTCCCAAGCGAATCAGAGAACCCCTGGGGAGGAGCTGTTTAAACTGCTAACCTCCCCCAAGTGTCCTGATTGGCTGGATTCGCTTCTGGCCGGGTTCAATCAAAGGTCTGCCCAGCATGTGAGATCCCAAGCCACCCCAGGTCAAAAGTCAATGTTTATCTTTACCTTATCTTACTCTACATTCCTTTCCCAGGGGATCTTTTCCTATTTTACGATGTCTTTAACGACTTAGAAACAGCATCTGGCTCTTAGAGATGATAACAGCCAATGTTGGTGTGTGAAACACAGAATCTCTGGATCAGTGAGTTTAAAAGTGAGAATAACATTCTTTTTCTAAGTGATTATCAAAACCCGTTCAAACAATACATGTTTACTTCAATACAGTGTAGAATCATATCTTTTTCCTTCAACAACTACTGTGTAAAACTGTGTTTTATGAAAACAGCTACTAACCCCTAGATTCCACCGGGTCCGTCTGCGTCGCGTTATGGCCGCGTTACGGTTACGGCCGCGTTACGGCTGGGCCGCGGCGTTCGTAAAGATCGCGGCCACTATAGTCAATGGGTGCTATTCCACCAGATGTGCCGCGTTAGGGCTCAGAAGCGTCCCAGAAGCGTCTCAGCGCTGGGCTCCGCTCAAAATAGGATTCAAGTCTATTTACCGACGCGACGCGAAGCGTTGCAGAGGCGGAAGTGGAACGGTGACAGCATCCCCAAAATAAACTAATTTTGCAGACCCTATCCCTCCGTAGTCTTTCAAGTAGGAGGAGAAATGCCAGCGTTCTCCTCCGGTTTACAGGCAGTGTAAATTATATATATATAGAATAATTATGATGATGAATGAATTTTTTTACCACTAAAATACAGCAACACATCTTTGATTCATGTCCTTTATAACTGGAATATTACAATTATTATTAACTTTGTCTGTACAAAGTAGCCTGTCCAGGAAATATGCCCAAATCAACAAAAACTGCGAGCTGGCAGGCAAGACGCTCCGCTTCTGAAATGCTTCTGAAATGCGCCCGGTAGGTTATGACGCCGGAGGAGGCCGGACCAAAACCGCGACGCAGACGGACCCGGTGGAATCGAGGGGTTAGCATGGCGATGCTAACCAGAACAATTAGCTACAAAAGGACACTTGCTACACTTACACACGTCAAAAATCCCGTTAAACATTACTAAACCATTGACAGTGTATTTACATTATATATTGATGCAAGCTAAAGACAGAAACGTTAGTTTTGCAGAACCTGTGGATTTGTAAAGAGAGGACAAAAGTTAGCGTCTTGCTCAGGTCACAGCTTGTTTATTTCTGACATGTGCATGAGCTGAGCTCGTGGCTAATGGATCCACAGCAGCGCGAGGGCACCATCTACTGACGTTACAGTGTATTGTATAAATGTTAGGAATTAGAAGTATGTTAGAAAGATTACATTATTAACAAAAAATAGGGGGGGTGTCTGTTTAAGTCAAACTTAACATTTTTAAGGGAAATGTTTACATATGTCCTCAGTTATTATATGTATAGAGAGATTATGTATATTCTGTACTGTAGGGATGTAATATTATTATTGTACCACTGTGAGGCACTGTAGTGTTACGTGCTACGTAAGGACACAGGCTTGCGTCATGTAAATTAGGGTGTGTTCACCTGATGCACGTGTACAGATCTATGTGTGGTCATTCTAAGTTATCTCGGCTGAGCGAAAGGAATCACCTGAGAAGCAGAGGAAAATAAACCATGCTCAAGGGCTAAACAGTTCATCGTCTCCGTCTCCACTATAGTGCAACGTATGAAGAAGCTGCCATCCTAAACCTTAACAAACATCTAGCATTTCCAACCTGCTACACATGCGTAGGCAGGAAGGCAGAGCCAAGAGCAGGAAGAAATCAAGTATTCTTAACCAGAAGTGAGGTTTAATTCACAAAAATCGGATCATAAAGAATAAACTGAGAAAAACTAAACATTTACAAACCAGGGAGCACAAGCTATGATCAGGAAAAAACCGACAGGAACATGGGAACGACGACGAACCAACAGAGAACAGGGAAGAGAAGAATACATACACACGAGACTAATCACAAGAGAAGACACAGCTGGGGAGGGGAGGTGAAACACAGTGGCAGCAGGTGAACACAACAAGACAATCAGGCACAGGAGGGAAAACACAGGAAGGAAGACAGGACAAAACATTAGAGCCCTTTCTCAATTGTCAAATGTCCGCCTACTCGGTCCTCCGGTAGTGACCCGGAAATCGATGTTGAAGGACATCTAATTTCTCTAAATACGCATCGAGGACCGAGGATCGAGCATCGAGGAGGCTCTCTGGAAGAGCTATATATCCTCCGGGGATGTATTTCTGGCAACAATGATGTTTAAAAGAGGCGTGACGCACGGCTGGACTTTTCTCAACCAATGCCAGCTCTGCAAACTGCATCTCCTGGATAATATGATACTTTTCTTTTTGTATTTACTGCTTTAATCGTGACGCTATGTTTACAGTGAGAACAGCTGCTGAGGTCAGTGCAGAAAGCAGAGCAGTGTATAATATATGTAACAGTGTCAATCTTTATTTGTAGGCTTAAGTAGATACCTACCAGTGTTGTAGTCTCAAGTCACCAATTCTTCGACTAGCACCCCCCCCGTCGAAACAGAGGGCCTCATCACATGACTTTGCGTGGGGCCACAAGGTGGCGTGGGGCGGCCCTGCTCTGATGATGGTGTTCAAGACACCTATATGTCTGAACTCGATCCTTAGAGTAATATGTGATGGAGCTTTCTCTTCAATCTTTTTCCACATAACGAGCATTTTGTGCTGCTCTTTCCCAAATGTTGAAGCAAAATCTGTGAAAGCATACAGCACGATGTGGGGTGTGTCTCTGGACATCTTTAGACTGGAATAGCGGGGGCGCGCCCACGGACAGTACGTGAACTCGCGTTGCAGGTGCACAGGCCAGGACAGAGTACATCTATCTGACTAGAGACAAAACTTGCTCGAATCCGAGTCCAAGTCGGAGCGTCAATGTACAAGTCGAGTCCGAGTCATCGTGGGCGAAAAATTCACGAGTCCGAGTCAGAGTCACCGTGCGCGGGAATTCACGAGTCCGAGTTCGAGTCTGCGTCAATCAGTGCGTGAGTCCAAGACGAGTCACGAGTCTACAAACAAAGAGTTGATGTTTTTCTAAAACCATAATAAAATGGTTGTAAATAAACGGCTGTATCCTGATATATATTCAACCCGGTATCACGGCAAGACGTGAACATGTGACGATCTACCATGCTGGGAGACGTGAATATATCACGGTTTCGTCCCTTCAAACGTGACAGTTACACGGTATTGTTAACATGGCCCAAACAGTGGAGAAATACCCGGAAGTGCCAAGCAAATGGTCTACCGCGCCTATTGGTCGGTTTTTATTGTCAAAATTAGATGTTTTTAATTTATTTTTTAATCATCACACTTGATTTCGCCGATTTTCTTGTTGCCCTAGCTGGTCGACACCTCTTTTAGCAGAAACAAAGGCTACATTAATGTATTAAATCGATGTTAATCCATGTGTGTGGAGGTGAGGATGTGGAATTAACGGACGTGACGTTGTGCGATTGCGTTGCCAGGCAACGCAATTTACAAACTCTTCAACTACAACCCTAATTATATTTTAAAACATTTTAGAAGGCCTCACGAAATACTTTAATGTAAATTAAAATGTAAATGTGAAGGGGTGTGTGTAATGTGGTGATTGACATTATTCACCCACGGATCTATGGGTTGGGGGTATTGTTCCGCACGGACATTTTAGTTAAACGGACTTACTGTTGATGTGAAATCCGAAAAAAGATACGTTATACACCATAACGGTGCACAGCTGATATAAAAGGACTTGTCGTTTTTAAAGATATTACTGATTTTCTTTGAATATAAGAATGTAAATACTGAGTTGAGAGAATAGTCAGGGGATTTGGGTGATCTATGGATTCAGAATTTCAATAGCTTACTGTTAAATGACAGATATACCTTTCTGTCTGTGATGTTTTACAAATCAGATATTATAAGTAAAACATGTGAAATAATATAGCAATATCCTGTACAATTATGTGAAAACATGAATAAAACTACACATCTTCAGATATTATACATACACAAGTGTCCTACACTAATAATACAAAGTTATTATGGCTGTGTGCACCGCCTAGTGGTTAAAGCACGTTATTGAATTAGTTGTGTATATGATATGTCAATGATCCTTAGAAAATCTTGAAATCTTGAAAGGGATATGCAAAATAGCCATTATATACAGTCTTTAATGAACTATTGGTAGAGAATAACGAGTAATGAATATACTTTATAGGGATCTGCAGATAAATGTTTAGTCTTCTCAAGCAGCAACTATCAAATATCTCTCCTGATTGTTGGCACTTGACAATCACCTTTCCCTGAATTTTACTCAGGTGTAACTAAAGCCTGATTTAAGGGTTGTTTATATTTCACATCATTAATCAGAATCTGCAAAGTAACTAAAATAAATGTAGTGGAGTAAAAATACCAGGTTAACCTCTGAATTGTAGTGGAGTAGAATTGCTGTTTTGTTTAGTAATGGATATTGAATATGGAATAAAGGTTTTGACAAGACCTGGTGTAACAATAATCAAAAAGGACATTAAAAGAGCTCCAGATGTCAATGATCTAAACAAAACAGCACACCTGAAATGTATTAAATACTTTATTAAGGGCAGTGAATTAGTTTTTTCTGTATGTTTTTCAAATCAGTGTTATACAGTAAGTGTCATAGACAGTGTTACATTGCTATTATTATCCTTAAAATATATATTATAAAACAAAACCATTTATGATCTTTTTTTTTTGGGTGGTTTACTAATGACAGTTAATTCTGTTTCTGCTATTGATGGTTTCATTTTTGTGAAAAATAATCAAATAATCAAATTCAATAACGTGCTTTAACCACTAGATGTGCCTTTCTATCAACTGTGCACCGTTATGGTGTAAATACAGCCTATCTACCAATTGGATCAAATATAAAAGTCAGCCGAATTATTATTGATACTGCAAGGAGACGTATTGTGTGAAAATAAATGTAAGATGTTGTTTAATTGCAGATATATTTATGATCCACGTCACGTTTTCAGTTTTGGCGGCAGTGCTTCCTGTTTGTCCAGAAGTCTTCTCATCAGGGCTCTATAAATACAGAACTACGGCAGATGTGTCATATTTAATGCAGCCAAACCGTGTATTACAATGCCGTTATGTGATGACCTCCAAAGAGAAAAGCAAGCAAACTCGGAATAAAGTATTATTTTATTTTTTTTAAATGTTTTCGGATTTCACATCAACAGGAGTCCGGTTAACTAAAATGTCCGTGCGGAATAATACCCCCAACCCATAGATCCGTGGGTGAATAATGTCAATCACCACATTACACACATTCCTTCACATTTACATTTTAATTTACATTAAAGTATTTCGTGAGGCTGTCTAAAATGTTTTAAAATATAATTAGGGTTGTAGTTGAAGAGTTTGTAAATTGCGTTGCCTGGCAACGCAATCGCACAACGTCACGTCCGTTAATTCCACATCCTCACCTCCACACACATGGATTAACATCGATTTAATACATTAATGTAGCCTTTGTTTCTGCTAAAAGAGGTGTCGACCAGCTAGGGCAACAAGAAAATCGGCAAAATCGAGTGTGACGATTAAAAAATAAATTAAAAACATCTAATTTTGACAATAAAAACCGACCAATAGGCGCGGTAGACCATTTGCTAGGCACTTCCGGGTATTTCTCCACTGGTTGGGCCATGATAACAATACCGTGTAACTGTCACGTTTGAAGGGACGAAACCGTGATATATTCACGTCTCCCAGCATGGTAGATCGTCACATGTTCACGTCTTGCCGTGATACCGGGTTGTATATATTATATGCTGTAAGAGCTGTATGTGTTGTACAGTGTGTAGGTATGTGTTGTACAGTGTGTAGGTGCGTGTGTGTGCATAGATGCGGCGGACAGACGGGTCTCAGTTGGTTTGTTTTTCTCCTGCTTACTTTTAATAATTGTAAATAAAACTTTTGGCCCGTAATTTCATTTCCCCATTGTAGCGACCATAGAGAGCTGATAGCGTTACGTTATTATGAGAGTGCTCTGATACTTGTTTGATTCTGAAATCATATATATATATATATATATATATATATATTAGGGCTGTCAAGTTAACGCAAAAAAAAATTAACGCCACTAATTATTTTAACGCGATTAACGCATGTGTATTTTTTGTCCTCGGCCGCCCCGTAGTTTCAGAGCGCATCGAGTTTAAAATACCATCTACAAGCTGATGCTGACAGCCCCGCTCCTGCCGCCCGCTTGTGGCAGACCACACTTCCACGCTCACCGGCAGGCCCGGACTGGCCATCGGGAGGACCGGGAGGGTGTGTGTATGTGTGGAGCGAGCGAGGCACACCTTACGTGTTGTTGTTAGCATCTGGTGCTTGCTAGCTGCGCTAACGGATATAAGGAGCTGTTTCAATGAAAACAGAGGAGCGACATTTCGCCGACAACTGCGCCGAGCACTTGACTTTATGCAGGTAGCCAGATAGTGGGACATTGTACGAAAAGTCAGCACACTCAGCACGGATAGTGCGCGCAACATGATTGCAGCGTCCAGGCAGCTCCCGTTTAATATTCATGAGAATATTTGTCATTGTTCAAATGATAATAAACAAACATATAAAGCATATTTGTCCACTCATATGTTGATAAGAGTATTAAAAACTTCAAAAATATCCCAAGGTACATTTAGAACAGATAAAAAATGTGCGATTAATTTGCGATTAATCGCGATTAACTATGGACAATCATGCGATTAATCGCGATTAAATATTGTAATCGACTGACAGCCCTAATATATATATATATATATATATATATAGACAGCCCTAATATATATATATATATATATATATATTAGGGCTGTCAGTCGATTACAATATTTAATCGCGATTAATCGCATGATTGTCCATAGTTAATCGCGATTAATCGCAAATTAATCGCACATTTTTTATCTGTTCTAAATGTACCTTAGAGGGATATCTTTCAAGTTTTTAATACTCTTATCAACATATGAGTGGACAAATATGCTTTATATGTTTGTTTATTATCATTTGAACAATGACAAATATTCTCATGAATATTAAACACAACAACCTCTGAACATTACAAATATTCGCTTCAATTCAACCTGGAACCTCTCTCATACAATAATACAATACAAAGTGTGTGTGTGTGTGTGTGTGTGTGCGTGTGCGTGTGCGTGTGCGTGTGCGTGTGCGTGTGCGTGTGTGTGTGTGTGGGGGTGGGTGGGGACACTGTGATGGATCGTTGGAGCTACAGTATGTGCAGCTCAAGGCATATATGCTCGAACGGGAGCTGCAATCATGTTGCGCGTACTATCCGTGCTGAGTATGCTGACTTTTCGTACAATGTCCCACTGTCTGGCTGCCTGCATAAAGTCAAGTGCTCGGCGCAGTTGTCGGCGAAATGTCATTGAAACAGCTCCTTATATCCGTTAGCGCAGCTAGCTAGCACCAGATGCTAACAACAACAACACGTAAGGTGTGCCTCGCTCGCGCGAGTCGCCCCACACATACACACCCTCCCGGTCCTCCCGATGGCCAGTCCGGGCCTGCCGGTGAGCGTGGAAGTGTGGTCTGCCACAAGCGGGCGGCAGGAGCGGGGCTGTCAGCATCAGCTTGTAGATGGTATTTTAAACTCGATGCGCTCTGAAACTACGGGGCGGCCGAGGACAAAAAATACACATGCGTTAATCGCGTTAAAATAATTAGTGGCGTTAATTTTTTTTTTGCGTTAACGCGTTATTAACGCGTTAACTTGACAGCCCTAATATATATATATATATATATATATATATATATATATATATATATATATATATATATATATATATATATATATATATATATATATATATATATATATATATATATATATGTGTGTGTATATGTCCGTGTTACGGCTGCCGCCTTCCTGGTCGTCTTAACTGTGTGAACCTGTTATATGTAAATGAGCTGTGCGATTGCCCCAACGTCATTGGCTGTCATCTCCTGGTCCTCCTCCGAAGACACTGATTGGAGCACGCCGGGCCCGACGCTCTCCAATCTCCGTGCCATCCCAGCGCACACCTGCTGGAGATTACTTCAAAGCCTGTGACTGACGATCACTCTGGAGGCTCTGCTGTGTGGACAGATGCCTCTCGCTAGTTGCTCTACAAATCTGTTAACAGTGGTTAACTCGTGTGGTCCGTGTTTGCCAGTATTGTTGTGATTCGATGTGCTTGGATTAGTTTAGTATTGTTTGACTGTTGTCCTTTACCTTAGCTGTGTTTTCTTACAGCCTCCCTTTGTTAGTCTGTACCAGTGTTGTAGTCAAGTCACCAATTCACGAGTCCAAATCACTCTCGAGTCACCACTCTTCGAGTCAGAGTCCAAGTCCGAGTCACCAAGGGAGAGTCGTAGTCGAGTCCGAGTCCAAGTCCGAGTCACCCAAGGAGTGTCCGAGTCGAGTCCGAGTCATCATTACCTGTGTTCGAGTCCGAGTCCAAGTCCGAGTCACCTAAGAAGAGTCCAAGTCAAGTCCGAGTCACAAGTCTTCATGTATTAATCTTCGTGGATATATGTGTTGAAATGTAGCTGCTCCTCGACATTGCTTTTATCCTGTCATGTTATACTAATCGGTCTATTGAACTGCTGTGAAGCGAGTTTGGCTACAATTCTTGTAATAGGTGCTATACAAATATAAAGCTTATTACTAATATTAATATTATTATTATTATATATAAATAAACTATGTTTAAAATGAGTTACCTTTTAGAGAAGTGATTATATTTGTATGCCAATATTTTCCTATGGTAAAGTTTTCGTTTTGCACTTTTATTTTGATAGTAATAAGATCGGGACTCTTATTTTGAAGGAACTTTTACCGGTTAAATCGGTTTACTGATGAAGATTTAGTCCCAGAAAGCACATGGCTACTTAGCATGCAAAATGATGTCATTCTGCATGTTAAGTAGCCATGTGCTTTCGTTTTATCGGCTGAATCTTTATTTATTGATGAGATCACGTTACTCTGATGAGTGTTCAAGACAGCCTATATGTCTGAACTCGATGTTTAGAGTAATGTCTTACGGAGCCTTCTCTTCAATATTGTTTCCACATAGAGCATTTTGCGCTGCTCTTTTCCAATGTGGAAGCAGAATGTGTGAAAGCATACAGCACGATGCGGTGTGTGTCTAGACATCTTTAGACTGGAATAGCGGGGCCCAGTACGTGAACTCGCCTCGCAGCCGGTGCACACGCCAGGATAGAGGACATCAGACTCCATAAAAAACTTGCTCGAGTCCGAGTCCAAGTCGGAGCGTCAATGTACAAGTCGAGTCCGAGTCATCGTGGGGGGAAAAATTCACGAGTCCGAGTCCAAGTCATCGTGCGCGAGAATTCACGAGTCCAAGTCCGAGTCGCGTCAATCAGTGCGCGAGTCCGAGTCGAGTCACGAGTCCCGAAAATCGGCACTCGAGTCCGAGTCCAGGACTCGAGTACTCCATCTCTGGTCTGTACCACTTTAATAGTGAGGGTTGTTTTGTTGTTATTTAGTTCGTTAGTACCTATTTCTTCGTATGTAACCAGGCTCCTTTTGTTAGAGTCTTTCCTTTGTTTGTTCCTTAGTTAAGTCGGCGCCCTTTTGGCCCTGTTGTTTGTTCAGGCTGCGTGCCTTCCATTTTGTTTCACCCTGTTATTTAATAAAACCATTTAGAATTATTACCAATTCCATACTGGTGCATGTTATTGCTTCTACCCTAGAGAGGGGCGTAACAGTCCGCATCTGAAGCCTGTTATTGTCTCATTATACCACACAGTCAATGAATTAAAAGTAAATATATATAAGTTGTCATGAACACAGTTCTGCCCATCAGACAGAATACTGCTGTGCCTCCTGTCATCATTAATGGACGTCTCCACTCCTCTCTCCTCGGTTCCCCTCCTCGACTCCTCCGCTCGCATCTCCTGTGGGCGGGACTAAGACGCAAGGAAAGGAGTCGAGGAGGGGAACATTTGAATTGGGAAAGGGCTAAGGAGAAAAACACTAAACTAAATTGTGTGTGTGTGTGTGTGTGTGTGTGTGTGTGTGTGTGTGTGTGTGTGTGTGTGTGTGTGTGTGTGTGTGTGTGTGTGTGTGTGGTGTGTGTGTGTGTGTGTGTGTGTGTGTGTGTGTGTGTGTGTGTGTGTGTGTGTGTGTGTGTGTGTGTGTGTGTGTGTGTGTGTGTGTGTGTGTGTGTGTGTGTGTGTGTGTGTGTGTGTGTGTGTGAAAACAGGGAGAAGGCCTGGGAGGCTCTGGGTATAGCTGAGAGGAAGCTGTTGGGGCCTTTGGGAATTTAGACCCTGGACCCTGAGTGAGTTTGCTGCATCTGTATTTAGCCGCATGTCATCACACCATCACCGCCAGTATATTGAGTCAAATAAAATCATAAATATGTATCGTTAATTAGCTCTATAGAAATGGGTTTGATATTCCTGCACACACTAAAATCTCTGAGTCAGTAAACAGGATATATAGGAATGTTAAAACTTAAATATCCTTGGGGGAGCTCAATTTTGCTCATGACTAAATGAAAGCACCACATCTATTTTCCAATTTTTGTGGCCTGTTTCGTAAATAAAATAATACCACTTCCAACTGAACTTGAAAAAGAACACAAGATTAATATTAATAAAAGTAAAAATAAAGTTTATAGCAAGCAGTTCGACATTGCATGCATTATGACTTTCTAATTAATAATCTTTCATCACAGATGACAATATAACTTATAATACATCTTAACTTTATAGCATACTTAACCTGTTTAGCCCGAGAGAGAGAAACTGTGTCTCAGGGCTTCTTAACATTTAATAAACTATGAATGTGTCATACTCATTTAACGGGAAGAAACTCAGCTAACTGACGATACGAACCATTTTTACCAAAACAAAACACAAGTCTCACAAGAAGCGTCTAAATGAGCCCTGAGCGAAATGCTAACGCACTTAGCACAGAACTCTAGGTATAAATACTTTATTACTTATCCAAACTGCACAAACAAGATATCGACTAGCAAGCTGAGATTCCACAGATTCCACATATAAGTATCATCAGCGATCAGAACTCGCGACATGGGAAGCAAATACAGACATCACAACACGGAGCTTTATGGAACAAAAACTGAGAAACGTCTTACCGTTGCTGTTTTCTGTACTCAAAAGTCGTGTTCAATGGCATTAAAACGAGAAAAACGCGGCTGGAGGTTAATCCATAGGTTAATCCAATGTGTCTGTGTCACTTTGAAAAAATTACTGATAATCCATCATTCCATTTTTATGTCAAAAACAGAGTTTTCATATTAGCTGCTAATGATAGCTACCAGAGTGCATCGCTGCTTCCTGTTTTGGGAATTCTGGCTGCGCATCGTCTCACTCCTTATTTGATAATGTGTGTGTTTATGTGGAACTTCCCCTTCGGTTCTATTGGCTCTAACGGTTAAAAAGAGATGTCAATCATCAAAAGTCGAACGAGGGGGGCCAGAGATATGGAAAATCCACCCAAATGACCCCAGAAGTGTTTTTTTGTTGCTAAATCTCTCTAAAACGGTCAAATTTCACTTGTTTTGCATCAATCTTGATACAGGGTACTTATTATATATTATAGTTTGGATTACTAAAGCTTTTAGTCTACTATCCCATCATTCAAGGGTGGTTTTCACTATAAGTAATGTTTTTTTTTTGGACGGACACTATAATTTACATTTTTTTAATATGTTCAATCTGAATTTACTTTAACCTGTTCCACTCTGAGCCTGTTTTTCAGGTCTCAGGCTCGAAAATGACATTCCCAGAACAAATGACCATATCTTCCCTTCTAAAAGGGTTAAATTAATAATCTTTTTTCTCAAAGTAATGATAAACCTGTGAGTTGGATGTAGAAGTGTCAGAATCAATATAAATGTTTTTTATTTTAAAGAAAATTCAGATTTTACATAGTAAAAAACTGTAAATTATAGTGTCCGTCCAAAAATTATTTTTTACAGATAGTGAAAACTACCCTTGGATGATGGGTTAGTAGACTAAAAGCTTTAGGAATCCAAAGTACAACATATAATAAGTACCCTGTATCAAGATTGATGCAAAACAAGTGAAATTTGACCTTTTTAGAGAGATTTAGCCAAAAACTGGGCCATCTGGGGTCATTTGGGTGGATTTGACCTATCTCTGGCCCCCCTTGCTCGATCTGGTTGGTTGACATACCCTTGTGACCGTTAGAGCCAATAGAATCGAAGGAGGAGACTCACATACACATACATTGTAAGGAAAAAATGTGGCCGCTTCGCGTGTGGAAAGCGAAACTAAACTGGAGGAATGTCTCCTTCTGGAGTTTGGAAACTAAAACGCAGTTGTATTGCTTATGGATTATCAGAAATAATTTCAAAGAAGGCACAGACACATAGGATGAACCTATGGATTAACTGCAGCATCGTTTTTTTATCGTTTTAATGCCATTGAAGACCACTTTTGACCAAGGTAAGCCATATTTACATGTTTAGCTTCTTGGCTCCACATGTGATGATGTACGCTTTCGTTGATAGCGTCGCGAATGTTTATCACTGAGTGTTGAGGTGGGCACCGGTAGATTCAGTGTCTCCAGGACACCAAAAAATAGTGTTTGGTTGTGCATCTAGGATAAGTAATAAGGGAGTTCTGAGTGAGTTTATGTGCCTTTGTAGGTTACGTTTTTTCGTCGAGGCTAATTCAGAGGCTGAGTGCTAGCATTGTGGGTTTTTTTTGAAAAAAAAAATTAAAAAGATCAGTTAGCTGAGTTTCTTCCCGTTACATGGATATAACACATTCATAGTTTTATTCAATATTAAGATTCCTTAGACGTTGTTTCCTGCAAATGACGCGTTTATCCGCCCGGTTCCGGGGGGAAGGCGTGAAACAGGTTAAAATAAAAAAAAAATCTATATTGATTCTGACTCTTCTACATCCAACTCACAGGTTTATCATTGCTTTGAGAAAAAAGATTATTAATTTACCCTTTTTAAAAGTGAAGTTATGGTAATTTGTTCTGGGAATGTCATTTTCGAGCCTGAGACCTGAAAAACAGGCTCAGGGCTTAACAGGTTAAATAGTAAATGGACTGCATTTGAAGGTCACCTATCATGCTATTGTTATGCTGCGTTCACACCGGACGCGATGCGAATATTCGCATCGCTTCAAATCGCCTCAATCGCGTGATTCGCGCCACGTCCACCGCTTCATGCGCGCCGTCGGAGCGAATTCGCGTCTGTCCGCGTCTCTGCATTGACTTTACATGTAATCGCGCCGCCCCCAAACATCGCATCGCGCCCGGTGTGAACGCAGCATTAGGCAATAGCATAGGTCTCAGATATATTCAAAAATATAAAAAACATGCCTATGAAGTGTTTTGGTAAAAAAAAAAAAACAGATCACCCATTCTAGCCATGCCTCATATCCCTCTATTTCACTTCCTGTTTCAAAAGTGCTGATTCTGGGTATAAACAGGTCTCTCTTGAGAATGAGACCCTGTGTCTCAATGAGATTTTCACCTGTATAAATAAAGACTAAATAAAAAAATAAAGCTTTTTTTTTTTTAACCTGTTAAGCCCTGAGCCTGTTTTTCAGGTCTCAGGCTCGAAAATGACATTCCCAGAACAAATGACTATATCTTCACTTCTAAAAGGGGTAAATTAATAATCTTTTTTCTCACAGCAATGATAAACCTGTGAGTTGGATGGAGAAATGTCAGAATCAATATAGATTTTTTTTATTTTAAAGTAAATTCAGATTGAACATAGTAAAAGAAATTAAATGATAGTGTCCGTCCAAAAAAAAAACATTACAGTGAAAACCACCCTTGAATGATGGGATAGTAGACTAAAAGCTTTAGGAATCCAAACTATAACATATAAGTACCCTGTATCAAGATTGCAAAACAAGTTCAATTTGACCTTTTTAGAGAGGTTTAGAAAAAAAAACCCACCTCTGGGGTCATTTGGTGTGTATTTGGGTTTATTTGCCGTTTCTCTGACCCAGTTTTTTGTCGATTTTGGTGATTGACACCTCTTTTTAACCATTAGAGCCAATAGAATCGAGGGGAAGTTCCTAAATCTATCTAAACATTTCCATTGAGGAGTGAGAGTGACGGCACGCAGTTTGCCCAAACCGAAAGCTACGTTACGCTCTGAAAACTGAAAACTAGGCTTATTGATCATAAATATGATGATGGTTTAACAGTAATCATTTCAAAGTGAGACAGAGACATTGGATTAACCTTCTGCAGCGTTGTTATGCGTTTATTGCTTAGTCTTTCTATCTGTATAGCCAGTGGTGTAAAGTAACTAAGTTCATAAACTCAACAAGTACTATACTTAGGTACAATTTTGAGATACTTGTACTTTATTTAAGTATTCAATGTGTTGCTACTTTGTTCTTCTACTCCACTACAGTTCAGAGGTAAATGGTGTACTTCTACTCCACTACACGTATTTAATAGCTTTAGTTACTTTACAGATGTGGATGAATGATGTGAAATATAATCAAGTGTTAAATCAGACTTTAGTTCCACCTGGAGTAAATTCACAAGCTACCCTGCAGTATACAAAGTCATTCAAACTAGCTGCACCTTTACCAGCTTTGAGAACACTTTCATGATCAATCATTATAAAACATATCATATATATTATTCTGAAATGGACCAATCTGCACAACGACTACTTTTACTGTCGCTACTTTAACTATATTTTGATGAGAATACTTTTCTACTTTTACTTGAGGAACATTTTGAATGCAGGACTTCTACTTCTACTTTTACTCAAGTACAAGACCTGAGTACTTCTACTTTTACTCAAGTACAAGACCTGAGTACTTCTACTTTTACTCAAGTACAAGCCCTGAATACTTCTACTTTTACTCTTTTAAAACTATTTGAAAACAAAGGCTAAAGCTAACGTTAGCAGATTGTGACAATGTATGCTAGTTAGCTAGCTCAACGATAATATTGCGACAGGAACACTTTTCAGTGCACATCACGCTCTGCCGCTCCGACAGGGAGCTCTGATTTGAACACCTGAACGGCCCGTTCTAACAGCTGTTCATCAGCGGTCCAGTCTGTGCCACAGTGACTCCGGACCGCACAGTTAATATTAACGAACGCACCCGTAGGTAATGTAGCTGCTGAAGCTAGACCCTCATCCCGGAGCAGCAGAGCCTTATTATACATCCATGAGCAGAGCCGACAGGCAGGAAGACTCAAGCACACAGCTCGCGCTTCATTATAATATATAAAAAAAGAACACCATGCGTGTCATGATGGCACGTAACAGCTCGCGGCCGCAGATTACTCCGGGTCCCAGACCCCCCCCCATACCCCAAAAATATTTTTATTGCAGATCTACATGAATCACACAAACGACCTATTTTGGATTCAAAACGGCGAATTTCGCCGAAAGGTGACAAGTTTGCATCCCTGTATAAAAGTATTCAGTAAATACATTAAATATATATATTTGTGTCAAACAGCTATAAAAGTATTCAGTAAATACATTAAATATATATATTTGTGTCAAACAGCTATAAAAGTATTCAGTAAATAAATTAAATATATTAAAAGTGGGGTATGTAATTTATTTCAGAAACACACTGGAATGCTCTTAACATCCCGATAGCAATGAATATATGAAATGCTTTGACAATAAATACATACAAAAATGTAATCTGTGGAAGCCGTAGCGCTGTAAAAAGCACGACCAATCATTTTAGCCGGCCTGGCTAAAATAACTGGATGGCCTACCTGCCTGTCAGCCTTCCATCTGTGCACAAATGTATCTCGTGCCCTCATTGGTCATGTGCGCGTGCGGAAGTGGCAGATTTTTTCCGGTTGTGTATTTTCAAATTCTAGCGCACTCGACCTGGTTTCTCCAAAATTACATACCCCACCTTTAATATATATATATTAGGGCTGTCAAGTTAACGCGTTAATAACGCGTTAACGCAAACATTTTTTAACGCCACTAATTATTTTAACGCGATTAACGCATGTGTATTTTTTGTCCTCGGCCACCCCATAGTTTCAGAGCGCATCGAGTTTAAAATACCATCTACAAGCTGATGCTTACAGCCCCGCTCCTGCCGCCCGCTTGTGGCAGACCACACTTCCACGCTCACCGGCAGGCCCGGACTGGCCATCGGGAGGACCGGGAGGGTGTGTGTATGTGTGTATGTGAGGCACACCTTACGTGTTGTTGTTAGCATCTGGTGCTAGCTAGCTGCGCTAACGGATATAAGGAGCTGTTTCAATGACATTTCGCCGACAACTGCGCCGAGCACTTGACTTTATGCAGGTAGCCAGACAGTGGGACATTGTACGAAAAGTCAGCACACTCAGCACGGATAGTGCGCGCAACATGATTGCAGCGTCCAGGCAGCTCCTTTTCGAGCAGATATGCCTTGAGCTGCACATAGCTCCAACGATCCATCACAGTGTCTCCACATTCTCTCTCACACACACACACACACACACACACACACACACACACACACACACACACACACACACACACACACACACACACACACACACACACACACACACACACAGTCAGGGGGACTGCCCCATATTGCTTTTGTTGTTGCTGTTTCAGACTACAGTTTGAACACAAATATACCTGTGTAGCCTATGCTGTCACTTCACAGTCAAGTCAATTGCCAATGATGTACCCATGACTGACTTTGTCTTACCTATTTCACCTACAAAATAGAAGACCCCTACTAGAATTTAACATACTGTTTGTCTTACACACCCTTGTGATCATGATATTATAGTGAAGGAGTGAGCACTCTGCTCACTCCTTCACTGATATGTCTATTGCCACATTGCTATTCACCCAAGCATACACCTGTTGGCTCTGAGCCTACAGACGCATCATCCCGCCTCAGTGCTGTTCTGAGCAGGATGCTTCCTTGAGAGTGAAGACTGAAGAGGTCAGGGTCTTCATGCCATGATATACTCTCTACATATTTTACATTCACATAACTGTCTTTTTCTATAATCTATTCTTATCAAATTGTTCTAAAATTCATGAATGAGCTGTTAGAAATAATGGACAAAACTATATATGTATTATACATTCAAAATTGTAAATAAGTAAAATGGTATTCTTTATTTGTAATCCATTGTTGATTGGACGACTCTGATGTCGATCAAGTTTATTATAAGACTCCACCACTGTCTGAGCTACATTTTTCAAAATCTGTGTTTAAGAGCAAGATGAGGATGTGATTGTTGACAATTGATTCAAGACAGATTATTTTTTCCTTCTACTTCTACGGAATATATGACAGTTACCTGGATAATGATAACTTCAACCAAGCAAAGGGCTTCAACTATCATCAAGGCCCAGTAAGCAATAGTACATTAACCCTACAGCAGTACTTCTTGTATCCATTCAGTAGCATCTGACAACTTTGACCTTTAACTTCTGTTACAGGAATGGTTGTGGCCTGTCGGCTACTTCCTGCGTGCCAAACTTTACTTTGCCAAGGAAATGGGAAAGGAGACGTATGACCAAACTGTTAACCTGGTGAAAAACGTTCTCTCTCGTCACGCTATACACTTGGAGAGGTATTCACATAAATTGTTCAGCATGAAAGGGATGACTAGCAAACATTTATCTGTTTCAACCGTATTTGTGAAATGACCACTAAGCTCTTCAATTTTCTCCTCTAGTTCACCTTGGAAGGGTCTCCCTCAGCTGACTAATGAGAATGGCCAGCACTGCCAGTTCAGCTGTGAGAGCCAAGCCATATCCATGGCTTCCATACTGGAAGTTTTGTATGACCTTTGACCAAGACAGCATAATAAACAGTGACCTTACACACTTAAATATTGCCCCAATGCTCATAGAACTCACAGCATCTTGGTTTCCTAATACAATTAGAATCAGAACCTAAAATTAATAAACTCAATCAGAGTGACTACATTTTAGACGATATCCAACCCTAGCATGATGGCCCTGTAATAAGAATGTCAATTCCGTCTCTGAAGTATTTGGTTTTCCCAAAGCCATTGTATTTTACCATGTAGTACCAGCAATATTATAGATGTTGATATGATGTCATGTACGAGTATGTGTTTTTGGCACTGTATTGATAGCAGATATAAACAGGATACAGGGGGTAATGACGGTTATGACATGAATCAATCATCCCTGGATAGAAAAAACACAGCTGCATGTTCCTTGTTAGTGTACCAATTTTGACAAAAAAGTATACTACAATTATGTTGATGCAACAACCTTGTTGTTCTTGGGTAATCCACGGGATGACACCAAATATGGCAAGCCTCAGAAAATGTTAGCTAGGGATGGATGAAAGCAACAAGCAACCTAAAGTTAAGTGTTGTTCCGCACGAAGCAAGAACTGCTTGCCATAGATTCTCCAAGTAGAATTCTACAGATTTCGACTAGAGGAACTAACTCTAACTAAAACTAAGTTTTCCTTCGTGGAGCAAGCTGTCTACGTTGCTTTATAATCTTCCACAGGTGCTCAATTGGGTTGAGATCTAAAGACTATAAAAGCGATACTATATGAGAGGGTCATAATAATCATCATACCATTCGATGAGCCCTAATTTTCCAAGTGTTTCCTTTGATTTCCTCACCTGTCTGTAAGGTGTATTATTTGGTAACAAAGTAGTTGCTTTCATAACTATTTAAGGTACTTTTAATGCCTAAAATGTGTGTCCCTCACAGAAAGAGAAGGATGAACATGGGCTATGGAACGAAACACAGTATTTAATGTCATGTAATAAATAAACATATTATTATAATTTAAAATACCAAAGCACAGTGACTTATTTGTTCAATTGAATCGGCAATCTGTTAAAGATACATAATTTACCCCAGGGGTAGCCAACACGGTGCCCGCGGGCACTTGGTCGCCCGCAGAGGCAACGTGAGTCGCCCGCGGGGCATGTTCTAAAAATAGCTCGCCAAGCCAATCCAAAATGTATAAAATACACAAAACAAAAAAGGAAATGTAATTAAAAGAATCTACCCTATGCATAAACGAAACCTAAATCATAGCGAACTCTATCTACTTACTACAACTCTATATCTATCTAACACCCCCCCCCCCACCCCCAAAATTAATATCTACCAATCACGTTCTTGCTTGATTTGCGGGACCAGCGTTGCAGTCTGGAAGAAAAGCAATGAGGCACTTCCCCGCTGATTTTCCTTCTGGCAGAATCTACACAACACATCAGCCCCATAGAACAGCCGCCTATACAACACATGGGGGGCAGAGTTTTACTCTGTGTGTTGCAACTTGCATATCTTTATTGCACTTGAAAAACATATTTTTAAAGTGGGGGGACACAAACGGGATTTCGAAAAGTGGGGGGGACATTTCCCCCCTGTCCCAGGTGGAAATTACACCATGCGTGTGTGTAATTTCACCATGCGTGTGTGTAATTTACACCACGCATGGTGTAATTTCCACCTGGGACAGGGGGGAAATGTCCCCCCCACTTTTCGAAATCCCGTTTGTGTCCCCCCACTTCAAAAATATGTTTTTTTTTTTTTTTTAACGCAAGCCGTCGATCGCCACGGAGGAGCTCACAGCCTCTGTGAGCGAGCGAGACAGATACCCCTTTCACACCAACGCAACTCCGGTTCAAGCTCCGTGCTAGAGCTTTTCAGGTTCAGAACCGGTACTTCGGTTTAGCTCCGGCTCTTTTCACACCGCTCAGAGCCCGACTGGTGCTGTCGCTGCTGCGTCATGACGTCACAGTTTACGTCGCTGATTTTCTCCCCAACGGAGCTCACCTCACAACAACAACGGGCCGGGGACTGCGTTGCTTTTAATCATACGAAGCCAGATTAAATTAAATAACGACTTCTCCAACCTTATACTTTTCTCCAGAGTGCCGTGGTTCATTGTTTATTAATGTGTTTCAGCGGCATTTACCGACCGCTGCAGTGCTGCTGCTCTTCCACGAGTGTATTCTCCCGTTAGCTCCGGGTTAGCTCACAGCTCTAAAGTATTCTCTCACACACACACACACACACACACACACACACTTTGTATTGTATTATTGTATGAGAGAGGTTCCAGGTTGAATTGAGGCGAATATTTCGTTAAGAATCTGACTCTTAATGGCAGTTTGTGATTTTGATGCTATTTCAGTGAAACAAGGCGGTTTTGAACATTTGAGAACCTGTGGCGGGTGCTCAAAGTGAATGTCCATGCTCGGAAACCACGCAATTTGGACCAGCTGGAACAATTTGCAATGGAAGAATGGGTCCAAGTAAAGTTTGAAACACATTATCTACCAAATAACCCTTGAAGGCAAACAAAAATAAATCACTGCGCTGCAGATTTTTACAGTTTAATAATTATAAATAAAATAAACAATGAAACTTGACCAACAGAAGAACATTACATTATTGATCTACCCTGAGACCAAGGTCAACCTTTAAAAACAGTTAATTAAATTCCTAAAGGAATTCCTTAAAAATGACAACAATAGCTGAAATATTGTAAATATTATGGCCCGAATCTTTTTTTCTTAACATTTCAAGTGTTTGATTTATAATGCAAAATACATTTTCAGTACTCTGCCTGAATATCAATAACAAACTACAAACCCCTCTGTATAACACTGAGCCTCTGCTCAGTGTTATACACCTTTATGAAGTGCTCCCAAGCGCCCTGCCAGCACTTTTCTTACAGTGAAAAACTGTAGTAGGATCACTATGGACACACGCCCTTAGTGATCCTACACATTGTCCAGCTAATCTGCATGCACTAAATGTAAAAATATAAGGCCAAATCAAAAATAGTTACTTGAGAAAAAATAATATTGAAAGGCTGGCAATAATATTCAATAATAGCTTAAATACTGTGCCATAATTATTTTCGAATACAGTTCTGGAGAGCCCTAATGTAAAACTTTGCTCCACCTGTACAAACCTTGCTCTTGTATAGGAGTTCTTGTCCTCAAGCTCGCTAAAACAGCGCGTCGACGGTTACCAGGGTTTTAAAGAGGCTGGCTGTCACCGACTGAGATTGGCGCGGCTTCACCAACCTAGACTTCACTCATCCTTACTACAGACTTGCAACGGGCAGTATCAGTTTAATCTCATCGCTGCGTCAGACAGAAGAGTGCGGCTCTGGTTTGACTGTGTTATCTACAGGGTGTTGGACATTTTATATGTGTAACAAAAAAGCAGAGACTTGTTTAATATTGGTTTATTGGTTCATTGTTGTTTATGGCTTATTATTGTTACTAATGGTCAAATGAGGTTTTTCATCTGAGATTTCGATGCATAATATAAAGAGAGTTTTATTAGATTAAATAGCAACACCATATCAGTATCTGGGTTAGACTTATAATAGTCTTCACATACAGTGGTTTTTCTTTAAAGTGTCAAATGTCAGTGCACGGAGAACAATCAAACAGTGGTGAATTAAGGGAACAAAGTGAGTTTCTTCAGTCTGAACTGACTAGGTTAAGTGAGCAACTAAAATCCCAAACTGATGATGCTGAAAAGGAAAGATTGGCGATGCTAATTGGTGATATTCATGCCAGCATTGAAATCCAGAAAGTAACAATGGAACCTTCAGTCACTTCCGAGTGTGCCAAACTCAGACAATCGTCAAGAGAGAGAACGTTATCCCCAACAATGCTGGAGTTGAAGCAAAAGGAAGTATCTCAACTAGAGAGCAAATTTAATATGCAATATACACATTCGAAAGATCGAGTTAGAGACACACGCACCAAACAAATGGTGCTTGACCGAGAGCAATATATATGTGTAAGTCCTCAGCCTCCAAAACTACGAATCGTAGTCTTTCATCAGAATCACGTCTGCTTGACGCTAGGACGACCGGCTGCCCTCCCCGACAGGCGCACGGACGCGAGGGCCCGCTCATCACTGCGCGCACTTCTTTGACCGCAGTTTTAATTATTATTGTTTCCTTCCGGATTTGTCAACTGTTATGTAGTTTATTTATGTATCTATCTGTGTTCATTTTGTTACGTATGCTTTGTGAATAATTTCTTAAAATGCAAATAAGTAAATAAATAATGAATAGAGACCATATCCATTTTCTGTACAAGGCAGAATACTTTTTTTTAAATTTCTGCTGTAAAGTTCAGCATTTAAATATTGGGGATCTATGGTTTGTGTCTTTTTTTTTTCAGTCTGTACAATATTTTCATACAATAGAAGCAAAGTAACAAAGTGACCTTTTTATTGAGAATCATTAACAGTTTTAGGGTGCGGTAGAGCGACAGCTCAGCCTTAGTATTTATTAACCACTTCTGAGACAAATCAGAACTGTACCTACAGCAATCCACACACAAACGAGAAACAAAAAAACATGCATGCTTCAGTGTCACCTTCAGCAAAGTTGCCATCATCCATCCTTTGTTAAATTAAATGTACAAATAAATAGCTAGAAAACACAAACATACGAAATAGCTGCTCACAATTCTTTACTCCTCTAAAACTGTTTTTAAATATTTCTAAAATGCTGCTTTCAATACACTTGTTGTACATCAGAGAGCATTATTAGAGTGTTGTTAACCATTCTTCTTCCAGATAAGAAAAACACATGCAGCCCTGAAGTGTCTGGCTAAGTGTGACATCTGTGACATGGAAGAAAAAAATCAAACAAAAGATTCAAGCTGAAGGTTGATGACCTTTCCCTTTTAATACAGTATAAACAGGGCATATGGTGGGAAGGCCAAAAGGAACATAATCACAGCCTTGTCCTCTTGCTTGTCGAGATGCATGGATAAGGCCTTTGAACAATTGAACATTGTCGTAAAGAACATGGTAGACTGTGGACATACTTGAGAAAAAGTCTCAACTATTGCATTGAGTACTACCAAGGCCCCTGCACATATTACAATATACCAGAAGGACCATATAGTTTGAGGGAACCGATCCAATGGACTTGAATAAGAGTACAAGCCTCTCCGATTCAAACAGCAAGACCTGAGATGCTGAAATATGAAACAACACTTTGGCCAAAAGGATGTACATTCCACTCTGACAGCCAGAAACAGTCCATTTGTTTACGTAGTCATTGTCTCTGTTTTTGAAAGCATAGCAGAGAGACTGCTGGAGAGACTGCTAACAGGATTTGTCAGTAATATTGCTGTCCATTTAGAGGGGACCATGAATTGTCTGCCCACAGCAGCTGTCCTCACTTTGGACCAGATTTAACCAGAATGGTTCTGGTTAAGGTCCAGAACTTGGCCTTCCGGGACAATTCAGTTATTTTTGGGTATCCAAACTTGATTAAGTATTGCAGTATGGGTTCAGTCTTTAACTACCGATGAGATCCATCTATTTAAGAAGATCACCAACATCCTGGATATCCCTTTGGTATGCTGTATCTGATTTAGACCAATTAGTCTAAATCAGACTAATTGGTATATATTACTCTTTTCCCACAGTTTCAGTGTGCCAAATCACTTGTATTTCTAAGCAAGACTTTTTACACTTCACACAAGTTTTTGACTGCTTTTGATTCTGATAGTGTGTTAGCTGTGTTTTGGTCTGCATTATCACCTTGCAAGTGCAGTTAAACAGTGTTCTATTTGATTTTACAAGTTCTAGTTATCACTTACCTAAGGCCTCAAAATGGCTGGTTTTTGGCACACGGCAAAATCCAATTTCCATTAATTTTGTATATACCTTTTCCCAGTCTAAGATTATCAGCCAGATTTCTACTGGAACACATATGATCTTATTTGACTCTCCTGATAAAAATATACATATAATTAATCCTTTGGCATCAGAGCAACCATAGTTTTTGTTTATTTGAGGAGCTTTTTAAACCTGCATTATATTTCAAACCACATATTTTAAGGCCATGTTTATAAATTTATCTGAATATCTCCAGTTTTCATTTAGTACATGAAAAATGGCAAACCTGAAGCTTTGTGCACTAATTGTATTATTCGTATAGAAGTTATTTCTGTTTCAATTTAATATTTATCTTTGTCTTTGTTTCTGTCTATATTTCTACTAGGTATTTTTCTAACTTGATTTTTTTTAGAACTTATGTTATAAATTGTATAATTAGAAAAATAACAGTTATTCTGCTGTGGTGTACTAAGTGTTGGGTGCTGTGATAAAGATCCTCATAGCTCAGTGAGAGATTCTAAGATACAGTACCATACCAGTGACATACATCCACTTGACCAAAGACTTTGTTGAGTACAATCCAGGTATCTCGACAACGTGTTCAGCAAGGAAGAGCTGCTTTTTTTTCTTCACATTTTTTGCCCAACCATTGTCACACAGAAAAAAGGATGCAGTGTTGATGTCTTAATGTATTGCTGGCTCACTCCAAGCCAAACGTGCTGGTTTCCTCCACCGCAATCAGCAGTTTCTCATACAACATGGTGTATGAAGGGTATGGAGCCAGGTCCAGACGATTAAAACAGGTGTGAGCCCTGAACAGACAAAGAGATAGACAAGAGTAGTTAGAGAGTTTGAAGATTCATTTCTAACAGAGAATACATGTTTTTATGATTTTTTAAATTTATTTTTTAATTCAATTTAACTTTAACAACATCTAGGAGAATAAAGGACACCAACACAAAAAAGTATCTATCTATGTGGTCTTTCTATGCTAACCCGTTCCTTAAGTATTTTTGCAATACGCACTTGGTTTGTCAAAAGATATAAACAAAGAAAAGATGCTAAGTACACTTACCATTCTGAGACGTCTGCTTTGTTGCCGATTATGGTGAGCAACAGACATCTGAGTCAAACATTTTTGGCTGAATAAGTCTGATATGATTGCCAGTCTTAATATGGCCAACCTTTTATTTCCTGTCCTTTTTCAAAAGGGCAATTGGCCACTGTACATATTAACAAACATCACTCTGACAAGAGGAAATAGTGCATTTGTTGGATACTATTTTCATCTGTGCATTTATACAAAGTTGTTGCTCTAGTGCAGGGGTAGCCAACACGGTGCCCGCGGGCACTTGGTCGCCCGCAGAGGCAACGTGAGTCGCCCGCGGGGCATGTTCTAAAAATAGCTCGCCAAGCAAATCCAAAATGTATAAAATACACAAAACAAAAAAGGAAATGTAATTAAAAGAATCTACCCTATGCATAAACGAAACCTAAATCATAGCGAACTCTATCTACTTACTACAACTCTATATCTATCTAACACCCCCCCCCCCAAAATTAATATCTACCAATCACGTTCTTGCTTGATTTGCGGGATCAGCGTTGCAGTCTGGAAGAAATGTGGCACCTCCCCGCTGATTTTCCTTCTGGCAGAATCTACACAACACATCAGCCCCATTGAACAGCCTATCATGCAGCCTATACAACACATGGGGGGCAGAGTTTTACTCTGTGTGTTGCAACTTGCATATCTTTATTGCACTTGACGCACACACACGCATGGCGTAATTTCCACCTGGGACAGGGGGGAAATGTCCCCCCCACTTTTCGAAATCCCGTTTGTGTCCCCCCACTTTAAAAATATGTTTATTTATTTTTTTAACGCAAGCCGTCGATCGCCACGGAGGAGCTCACAGCCTCTGTGAGCGAGCGAGACAGAGAGAGAGAGAGAGAGAGAAGGAGAGAGAGAGCTAGGGAGGGAGGGAGGGAGAGGGGGAGAGAGAGGGGGAGAGAGAGGGGGAGAGAGAGAGTGAGAGAGCTGGGGGGGAGGGAGGGAGGGAGAGAGAGAGAGCTAG
This sequence comes from Trematomus bernacchii, assembly GCF_902827165.1. Lineage (NCBI taxonomy): Eukaryota > Metazoa > Chordata > Actinopteri > Perciformes > Nototheniidae > Trematomus > Trematomus bernacchii. The sequence continues at coordinate 2,770,515 of NW_022987574.1, read as the reverse complement.
TGAGAGCATACCTTTATCTATTTAATATAGATAAAGTAAGAAATCATTCCAATGTGTACTATAGGACAGTAAAAAAAATCAAAAAACAGTTTGAAAGGGGAGTGATTAGTAAAATAAGCATACATAAAAAGAAAAAATGCTAACTAGGTAACATAAGATAAGAATAAACCAGTTTAAATGATTTGTTATTGGTTGTGATCATATTCTAAAGATGTTTGGATTATTGAAAAGTATACAGCTCTCTTTCATCTGAGTGTTGAGAGCTGTATCCATCAATTCATGTTGTGCTCAAAGTGCTCCAGATTGATGCATTTCACTTCAACATTAAAAAATAATCTTCCTGGGGGTGCATGCCCCCCGACCCCCCTAGAGGAGGTGAGGACCCCCCTGGAGGAGGTGAGGCCCGTCCACCCCCAAATAAAGCAGGTTAAAATAATTAGATTGCATACATGTTCTTTTAGTAAACACTGCAAACGGGTCCCACAGACCCAAACAGCAAACAAAGGTTAAAGGTCAGCATATCATAATGTTAAAATGTGCTAAATATATACACCGCAAAAAAAGAAAAGTAAAAGTAGCCCCCGACTTGTTTTATTTTTTTAAAGTAGCCCTCACCCTAAAAAAGGTTGGTGACCCCTGCTCTAGTGAGTATGACTGGAAGATCGACCGTGTTAAAAATAAACTACAGTGCATGTGCTCCTGGTAATAAGGTAATATCTTAAGGATTGCTTGGATCAGATACACACACTAAATCAGTGGTTCTCAAACTTTTTCTGTCATTCCCCACTTTGAACAAGTGGGCCTTTTCAAGCCCCACTTGATCCTCATCGCTCCAATAAAATGGTAGGCCAAGCTTAGAATTGTCAAATGTATCGTTCTATAACGATCTCCAACCCTTTTTTCATTTTTAGGATGAGAGCTACTTTCAAAAAATATAACAAGTCGTGAGCTACTTTTACTCCTCTTTTTTTGCAGTGTATATATTTAGCACATTTTAACATTATTATGTGCACCTTTAACCTTTGTGTGCTGTTTGGGTCTGTGGGACCCGTTTTCAGTGTTTACTAAAAGAAAATGTATTCAATTTAATTATTTTAACCTGCTTTATTGGGGGGTGGACCTCACATCCTCTAGGGGCATGCACCCCGGAAGATATTTTTTTAAATGTTGAAGTTAAATGCATCAATCTGGTGTACTTTGAGCACAAAATGAATTTATGGATACAGCTCTCAACACTCATATGAAAGGGAGCTGTATACTTTTCAATAATCCAAATATCTTTAGAATATGATCACAACCAATAACAAATCATTTATTCTTATCTTATAAGTTAGCATTCTTTCTTTTTATTTATGCATATTTGACTAATCACTCCCCTTTTAAACTGTCTTTTGTTTTTTTACTGTCCTATAGTACACATTGGAATGATTTCTTACTTAATTTTTTACAACTAGGCTATATTAAAGGTGTGCTCTCTCTAGCTCTCTCGCTCTCTGTCTCGCTCGCTCACAGAGGCTGTGACGGCTTGCGTTAAAAAAATAAAATAAACATAGGCCTATTTGTAATCGCGACCCACATATCACAGCGCCCCACACTTTGAGAAACGCTGCACTAAATAGAGCAGATAATTTGTACTAGTTTTCATCAAGGATAAAGCGGGTCTTTACCTCTAACGAACCAAGTAATGAGAGCTGTGTAAATGTAGGTTTATAGTAAACAGATTTAGATACCTGGGTAGTGATGTGACTTTGCCCCACTTCTCAATACAAAAGCGTCGAAGGCCGTTGGATCCCCGCAGCGCAGCAAAGCCTTCGTAAGGCACACTGGACGTCCCAGTGACAAACTGCAGCAGGCGGAGACGCTGCTCATTGTTGAACCGCTCCACAGCAGCCCAGAACCACCGCATCACTATGTGACCATCATGGTAACCTAGAGATTAGAACAATTAATATGTGACACACACACACACACACACACACACACACACACACACACACACACACACACACACACACACACACACACACACACACACACACACACACACACACACACACACACACACACACACACACACACACACACACACACACACACACACACACACACACACACACACACACACACACACACCACACACACACACACACACACACACACACACACACACACACACACACACACACACACACACACACACACACACACACCTCCTCTGTACTCTGTGTTGCCCCTCCAGTCAATGAGGTCAATCTCGACTGTACCAGCAATAACCAGTTCCAGCTCCCGTGCATCAAACACAGACACTAGCCTTGAGTCTACCACCTAGGATGGAGAAAAAAAAAACAAGAATTGTTTTTTAGTTGCCTTCGTTTATCATGTGTTCAAATCTATGGCAATTTTGATCAATATTTGGAGATTTTGACATAGTAATACCATGTTGGACGATGTATTACGACTGAAACATCACAAATAACAGTGATATTTACAGTTGGCTATTTGACATAATTAGTGTATTTATAAATTAGAAAAAAAGGGATTCACAACTAGTTTGAACCTTCTAACAATGTTGTCAAAAACTTAATTTTGTTATGAATCATCTGATAATGTATTTTTTACCTCGTAGAAGCCTCTGACCAGTGCCTCTGTCTGCTGCACCACTCCTCTCTCCACCCTCCACTTGGCCATTCGCTCTAAATAATCTTTTTTGTTCTTCTCAGTCACCTGGAGGTTTGAGCCGCCCGACTTTAGCTCCCGCTCTGTCACCTGGCAACACAAGATGTGCTGGGCATAGTTAACAGTGGAAGTCATCCGAGCAGAACGTTTGCCATTACACGTGTGCATGAGGTATAGATGTACATTTGTATCTGGTGCTGTAATATACCTTGACAAACATAACCACACACACACACACACACACACACACACACACACACACACACACACACACACACACACACACACACACACACACACACACACACACACACACACACACACACACACACACACACACACACACACACACACACACACACACACACACACACACACACACACACACACACACACACACACACACACACACACACACACACACACACACACACACACACACACACACACACACTTACCTGGCCAAATACCTCCTCATTGACGGTGAAGGTGAGGTCCAGGATGTCAGTGATGTCGTTTTCCTTCATCCACTGCAGAGACTGGTGGAACTCCTCGTCCAGATACTCCAGATCGGACAGGTCTGTCGGCCTGAATGACAGACAGGGCTTACACTTACAACCCACAGTACAGTAACAGTTCATGAAGATTTTCCCCAACAGTAAAAAACTATGACACATTTTAAATAAAGATAAAGATATCCTGAATGTTCCAACCCTAGTCTAATGTGTCATTTATAACTGCTTTAAGCTTTCAGTTTAAATTGGTAATTTTCCTAAAATCCTGAAAGTTAATGTTGTAAAATGCAAACTGTATACTTAGTTTTCTAAACAGCCCACAGTCTAGAACTCCAGCTTGTCATTTTTAGCACATGTAGAACAGATCAGTGTTCAGATGTTTCTTCCGTATATTCGCTTCAGGACATTTTTCATGACTTTTCAACGTATGTCCATAGACTTGTTTCCTTTTTTTTTATCAAAGAAACAGGTATTTACTTATAGATTTTCAACATTTGTCACTGTTTTACTGTTCAAATTGTAGAGTTTCATGCCAATGTAAGTCTTCAAGTGATAGTCGTCATTATTGTGCATGCAGAAAATAAACATTCTCGATCTTCCGGAATCAAAGATTTCATAAAAATATATTCTCCCACTTCACAAAACTATACTAAGATTGTCTCTAAAGAAAAACAATATATTGTTTGTATACTGACAGTCTGAGCAGGGCTTTATAGAAGGGTCTGGTGAAGAAAGCATCCAGTAGGTACTGATGAATTAGAGCCAGGCCAAGGATACGACCACTGAAACGAAACCTGGACACAGGCACGAAGCAGGCACACACATTACACAGCAAACACTAAAATCAGTAAAATGAAAGAGTAAAATGTTTCTGACCTCATACCAAATACAGTATCATACTATAATGACGGAGTTAAGGAAAATGTCATAGTTAAATAGCCCTGTTCTAGGTGAAACCTGCACTAGTTCTCCAAATTCACTTACTTTCTTTGGAATGTCAATCTTTATAACAAAGTCATGCTGGTCATAAAACGAGGGGTTACGTATGGTAACCCTTGTTATATAAACACAGGCGGAGCTCTCTACTGGACTCTATGGGTACTCCCCTCGATCCTGTCATGCAAGCATTCATCCACTGAGACTTTCTAGACGTAGCCGGCCCCTGGGCGGTTCTACCTGAATGCGCGCGCATCTCACTGGATAAAAGGAGGCCTCGCCTCCTTACTGTCATCCTTTACTTCTCTTCAGCAAGCAGCATAGGACAGACAGGGCCCCTGAGTAGAGGGCTCCGCCTGTTCTTATATAACAAGGGTTACCATACGTAACCCCTCGTTATATCTCACACGTGCTGTCGTCCCACAACAACACTGTTCCATCTCACTGTTTCTGACCGGCTTTCTGGTTAGCAGCCGCTGTGCCTCACTCACCTCTCCCTCGGTCGTAACCGTGGAGATAGGGCTGCCGTGTCGTGACGATAATCGCGATATGCGCATGCGCGATATTCACATCGCGTGGACGTGCGATTTTTTTGTAGGCAAATTAACTCAAACACGTCATGTTACAATTATTTTGCTGCTTGCTACAAAAGGAAAACTTGCACGGCTCTCATGTCAGGGGCACTTGAGTGAGTGACATGCAGGCTCTGCATGCACAGCAAACCACAAACAATCAAATCTCCAAAGCAAACGGACCCGGTGATTAAAGGTAAAATCACTGAATAAAGTAGTTTCATGTGTTTCTCCAGGGCAGTTCGGCGCTGCTAACCGAGCTAGCTCAGCTTGTTGCTCTGATAACTTAAGATCCAGACGTCCGTGACTAAAATCCTTCATCCGGTTAAATATAGTTAAAAAAATACCAATTGTATAGGATTAAAGTTCAAGAAAGGATGGTTTGCGAAAAAAAAAAACGGTCTTTTCTTCAATTTCTGTATGTTTTCATATCGCAATATATATTGCAGGGGGGGAAAAAATCGCAATGTCAGTTTTTTCCAATATCGTGCAGCCCTACGTGGAGAGAAAAGAGGCTGCGGCTGACAGAGACGCTTACCCCGCAGAGGTGTGCTATGACGTGGAGGACTCCCCCCTCCTGGGCAGGAGAAAGAGTCCTCCAGCCCCTATGGGCCCATGTGCGCGTCACGTCCAAAAAACGTAAGCGCATTATGTCCGGGGAGGGGGTCAGATGCCCACTGACCCACAGCCCGCCTCCCTCCATCATAACATTTATGGCAATAAACCTAGTTTTCATATAGAGTGTAACGTAGCTTTTGGTTTGGGCAAACTGTGTGCGCATCACTCTCAATTCTCAATGGTAATATTTAGATGGATTTGGCTTCTATTGGCTCTAACGGTTCAAAAGAGGTGTCAATCACCAAAATCGACCAATGGGTTCCAGAGATATGGCAAATACACCCAAATGACCCCAGAGGTAGGTTTTATTTTCTAAACCTCTCTAAAAAGGTCAAATTGCACTTGTTTTGCATCAATCTTGATACAGGGTACTTATTATATGTTATAGTTTGGATTCCTAAAGGTTTTTGTCTACTATCCCATCATTCAAGGGTGGTTTTCACTATAAGTAATGGACGGAAACTATCATTTACATTTTTTTACTATGTTCAATCTGAATTTACTTTAAAATAAAAACATCTATATTGATTCTGACTTTTCTAAATCCAACTCACAGGTGTATCATTGCTTTGAGAAAAAAGATTATTAATTTACCCCTTTTAGAAGTGAAGATATAGTCATTTGTTCTGGGAATGTCATTTTCGAGCCTGAGACCTGAAAAACAGGCTCAGGGTAAATTAATAATCTTTTTTCTCAAAGCAATGATAAACCTGTGAGTTGGATGTAGAAAAGTCAGAATCAATATAGATTTTTTTTATTTTAAAGTAAATTCAGATTGAACAAAATGTAAATTATAGTGTCAATATTGAAAATGCTATTCATTTAGATTAGTAAATCACATGGCATTTTTCCCCATGTCGAGACCTCCATTGTTCAACGGTGTAAAAATGTTCTTTCCCACGTTGAGCCACTGATACAATTAGAATGGCTATCTGAGACATCCTATGCACAGCAGCGACTTTTCATTGCCTGCTTTAACAACTTTGATGCAACTGGTTCAAACCTAGTTGATGGTTCTACTGCCTCATAATGCAGTTTCAATCCAATTGCTAGAGATGGGACTGAGACAGCCACAAGGATGCAGAAAGGCTAGGAGAATACCAAGGCTGCGACTGTAGTTCTTGCTTGACTACTTCCTAACAGATACTCACAGGCAACAAGTTCCCTAACCTGCATGTTCGAAAGTGCTTACAAAGGATGCAGACCACCTGTGCAAGGCTGGGTTGAATTGAAGGAACAGGAGGAGCACCTGCATTGATGCACCTCCATATTAATCTCAAACAGAGAGGAGGGCACTTCATTCCTGCTGGCTTGCCATTTCTAACACTGTTTTTTTTACAGTGAGATAGCGGTGGTGGGAACTGGCAGTAGTTGGGAAGTGCTTAAACCTCCATCCTTGTTGTTACTAGCCCCATGGCAATACAGGTAAGTGTGATACTTCACCCAGAAGACACATTAACCTTTTTTTCTGCTTTTCACTATTTAATAGTGATAATCACTTTCCGACTAAGTGATGCGCCTGCCTGCCTGTATGTGTCCTGCCTTACATTTTTTACTAATTTGATTTGTGGGATAAAGAAAAAAGACATCTGAATATGTTACAAAACTACAAGCAATACACCTCTGGAGCAATCCAAAATCCAACCAATTTCATCTGTGGACAACACGGACTTCTATACTATACTATAACACTGCACTTTGCATTTTGTTCACTATCTTTCAAGATCACAGTGTCACACAGTGCCCTGACTCAGGTGGTGATCAAATAATCACTGACAGGGCTTGTTCCTTTCTATAACCATAAAATCAGTTGAAATAAATCAAAGGAGCCCGCTCAGAAGGCTTTGGGGCAGCATGGGAGGTACCAAGCCTTTGTTGAACCCTAGGCTAAATGTTTACCTTTCTTTTTCCCTATTAATTTGTATTTGTTTTAAAAGGGTAATAAAGTAATGTGCAAGATACGTATTCACTGTACAAATGGAATATGAAACGGACTAGGGAGCTGGTCAAAGACTGTTGTATTAACAGTCTTTACAATAAAAAAAAATGTTATGGACTGATTGAATAGCCAAAAAAAGTGTGATCTCACAGATAGTCATTTTCAGGGAAAAACTTGAATCAACCAGTAGTGTAAATGTTATTTCTTAAATAGAAAACAGCTATAAAGAAAAGTGAAATTGTACAATTATAGTAAAGAAAACTGTACCAACTGACAAATTGGAGTTGGGTTAAAGTATATTTAACAAAACACTGATTCACCCCGTGTCTCTGTATGTTTGTTTGTTTGTTTGTTCCTATTGCACAGCTTACCATTCCAGATGGTTTTCAACAAATGCTGACATGGGGCTGATTTGAACGGTGTAAGTATCGTTAGCTGAGTATTCAAACAGACCGTAGTATGGATTAAACAACTCCTGAGACAATAGGAAGAAAAACTCTCTGGACGGACCACTGTAGTCCAATCTGAAAAGAGAACAAGAGACAAAAAACATCTTTACATACTTAACTGTTAATATGATCGAACATTTTTTTTATTTCCCCTGTAACATATATTTAATACAAATCTGGTTCAATTATCGTCATCAAAGAAAAAAGACAAAATACAGTTGAATAATTTTTTGGACAAATAAACTGATTATACAAAGTTTAAAGATGTGAGATATGTTTTCCAATATTCACTTTGGCCATTAATTTGCAAAGTTCTCCAACATGTTCACTAGGTAGACTATATTGGGGCATTTCCACCATGGCGCGGAGCGCGGTTTAAGCGTGCCGTGTCGTGCCGGGCCCGTTTTTGGTTGCGCTTCCACTAGGCCTAGTTCCGGCCCGGGGGTACTTTTTCACCTCTTTTCTGGCCCGACAAAATCGTGGTTCTATCGGGGCCAACAAACAGGGCTGAGTCGGGCTGAGTATGCTAAACTAGAGAGAGAATCGCTGGCAAGGAGGCTACAACTACAACAAGATGAACATATTTGACCGTGATTTAATTGTAATACACGTTTCAAAATGATGCCGAAGTAACAACATACTGATACCGGTTAGTAAAAACCATGAATTAATGCTTTGGCAAGTTTGCAGACAGACGGCAGGTGAAAAACCTTTTAAAATGCGTGTTTTCTAGATGGAGATTGGCTAAGCTAACTCAATATATGCTCCGACCGTCCACACTCACAACAACGGCCTATACAGACATAAATAAAGCAGCGACTGTATTCGCCATGACACAGGCAGTCTGTGGTGTGTACTTGTTTAACTTTTGTCTAGTTTCTGAACATATATAAGGAGCTGTGAGCTCTGAGTGCTAACAGCTAACGGCTGTGTTGTTTTTCTGGGGTTCTCATTGAAGATAACATCACGGCTCCGCCTACACTGCGTTACTATAGTAACTACCCCAGTTCCTAAACTGTAATGGAAGCGCAGCATGAAGTGAGCCGGCCCTAACAAGGCCCAACGCGGCCTAGCAGTACCGAGCGAGGCCGAGGCCGACCGTGTGGTGGAAATGCGCCATAACTTTGTGTTCTGTTGAGTGCTGGGCTTGCAGTGTAAAGTGAGTTGACTTGAAAAAAAATGCCCAGCTGCTTCTGGAAATGAGGTTGATGAGAGTGGAATTGGCTGCTGTTTTGGCAATAAAACCAAAAGAATAAACCCTTTGTGAGAAAAACAATTATGGGGTCCAGTGTTAATATATACAATTTTAAAAGTGCAGCTTTAAAGATATTTTAAACAGTACTAAAAACCAACATGTTGGCAATATAAATCACAAAGCTCTGTGCTTCAAAAGCTTAAAAGAACAGCCTACAGCACATTAGCTGTGTTATTTCATTGGTCAATTATGTGTTGTTTGTGTTGCTCACCCCTCCTCTCCGAGGAAAGTAACGTAGAGTTTGTTTCTCTGCAGCTCTTTGCGGGAGTATGCCATCACCTGGTTAAAGGTTCCCTCCAGCAAGTGTTCTCTCCTGATCAGCAACCTACAACAAGCAGGAAAGCTTACAGATAACTGGTACTTTTACATTTGAAAATCTGAATTTGGAGTTTTTTTTTTGCTTATTTACTTAACTGTTCAGTTTCTGTACATTTTATTTCCCTAACTGTAGGTCTAAAATTAGTTTCAAACTGTCTTATACAAGGGTACGAATACAATTCTGGTTGTGCTATTGGTGGGGAATTAGTTAATTACTATATTAAAATGTAAATGTATTTATCAATGTATTCCTGAAACAGTGGTTGCTGTTTAAATATCCTTAAATATGTAGTTAGACTATATATTAAATATCATAGTTAGGATGATTCAGATCAATTTACATATATTTGGGACCCTACTATAATAATAGTGTGAGCTGTGTCTGAACTGTAACTGTGACAATCTTATTGCATAATATAATATAACGGCTTTGGACCTTTCACTTTATTTTAAGGTGCATTTAATTTATTCATAATGTGAAATTTGAGTCTTACTTGATTTTGCCTGGTCCCTGCCCGTAGCCCTTGGCCTCTAATTTCCTGTAAAAGTTTCTTAGTTTGGCCTCAAAGTCTCTGCGGTAAGGAGCTGGAGCCCTGGCCCTCTGCAGGCCTATAAACACACAACTGGAGTTAATATAAAACACTGGAAACATTTTTTTGTAAACAATGTGAAGTTCTGAGACTGAAATTGAGAGGTAGAGAGGTTCACAGCGCCTTTACAAAATGTGTCAGAAGCTTAATGAGCTATATTTTGTAGAGTCAACAAAGTGACCTATGGGAGATCTTTTTACGGTGAGAATGACTGATGTGGAACTACTGAATTGATACATCTATACATTTGTATCATTCAGCAACAAAAATGTAACTTGTGCTAAAATATTCACTCTTCTAATCTAAAACAAATCAATGCAGGGTAACACACTGGTTGTGAAAATATGAACAATAATAATGAGTTGATCCCACTCTCTGTGACACCATTTCTTAATTCCTCCCATGAATGACATAAATAATCACTCACCATCACACACACACACACACACACACACACACACACACACACACACACACACACACACACACACACACACACACACACACACACACACACACACACACACACACACACACACACACCACACACACACACACACACACACACACACACACACACACACACACACACACACACACACACACACACACACACACACACACACACACACACACACACACACACACACACACACACACACACACTAGATTGAACAGTTGATGGGGAAAATACTGAGTTGATTCTGAGCAGAATTTGTCTACCATATGTTATTTTTACTTTTCGTGAATAACAGGATGTTCTTAACACTGTGAATTGAAAACTCTGCAGCCTTGACCATCTAGTTGCTCTTTCGGAAGAGGAAGCGGGGGGGGAAGAAAGTTTAATCCACAACAAAATTATTAAATTGCATCCTGCAGCACTGTAGCAATAATCCTAATCCTAATTGTTTACAGTGTGTGACATATAGAAACATTTCATAATTTACATTACTGTCTGCAGCTGTTTGTTTGTAAATACATTTTTATGAGACACTGAAATTGAATGCTTTTTAAGACTAGTGCAATCCCGTTTTAATTAATCAAAATGTATAAAAATCATTCAAAACAAATATAAAATCTGTTATGATCTGTCCAAATCCAATACATTTTAATAGTAAGCACAATATGTCAAGTCCTATACCAGGCATGTCCAAAGTCTGATCCGATTTAATATGGCCTGCACTTTGGTCTTATTATGTATTATGTATGGCCCGCTAGCTTTGACGTACAGTGTTTACGGGGAATTGACAAGTGTTACGGCGGAAATTTAAGCCGATGGTATTTGCGTTTGCCTTTTCTGTTAAAGATGCTGTATTTTAATTTTGGTATTTCCTGGTTTCTCTTGTTTTTGGTGGATCTGCGGTAAAACCCGGAACTGTTTTTCTTTAGTTGCCTTTGTTTTGTTTGTCTGTCTGTCTGGAGGTAGGGGTGGGAGGGACTGGTCTTAGGGGTTTTCTGTTTCTGTCTTATCATGTTATTGTGTTTTCTTTTATATAGCACCTGCATTTGTTTCTCCTGTTATTGTGTTATGTGTGGGAAAAACCAATAAATAAAAACGATGTCAGAAGGGACTATTGGCCCCCGGCCGTTCTGTGATTCTCCAGAACACGCAGATGGCCAGTCCGCCCTTACCCTGTATTCCACCAGGTCACAGCGGCGCAGACGGACCCGGTGGAATACAGGGTCTACCACGTTTAGGAACCGTTACGGCCTGTCCACACAGCGGCGTGCTTGCCGGCGGGGGGGGCTGAAACTCGACCAACAACCAATCACATGAATCTCCCGCCCCGGACACACAAGCACGCGGTTTGATTGGCTAGAGCTTGTACTGGCATATGATTCGTTTGGCTGACGCTTCCGCCGAAGCTTCAAAAGTTGAACATTGCTCAACTTTCGTCGCGAGCAAATCTACGCTTCGCTCCCACAATGCAGTTCGGCGAAACGTGACGTCACCCCATTCAAAGTGAATGGGCAGAAGCGTTGAAGCTTCAACGCACGCCGCCGTGTGGACGGGCCGTTAAGCAGAACCGAAATTGTGTATTTTGTATGGGTACCCGGTACCCGGCATTTTCTTATCGGTTCTCATCTGGAACCGAGTTTCGGTTCTCAACCCTAGCCCCCGGGCATATTATCACACATTATCACATTATCAAATCTGGCCCTCTTTGAAGAAAGTTTGGACACCCCTGCCCTATACTCTAGCGACTTCTCCTAAAATGTCAACCTGCCTTATTGCTATTGGCTATTAATGTTCTCTTTCTTAATGCAAAATGGAGTTACAGATGTAGCACTCCAGCCAACAGATTCCTGCCAAAAACCCAACGTATCCCAGCGGCTGGGAATGTTAAGCCCTATTTTTTATGCTCATACTTTTACCTTTGCAATAGTTTGCTTTAATATGCAGTATATTTTTTGTAATATTTTTTTTGGTGTTTGCTGCCTCCTGCTCCCTTTCGGACACATACTGTATGATTTATTATTATTATTAATATGAAGATATTATTAAGATAAGATAAGATAATATGTTACTTTATTGATTGAACATTTTTGTTTAGAGTTCTCTGCTGTCCCACGATAATTGAGAAGGCTCACATTCTGACCATTTTTTAAAACAATAGGCGCTTTCACACCGTCTCCAGTTTGATTTGTATAGAGGGAGCTGTGGCTGAATGGCCGGCGATTAGGTGTGGCGCATTTATCATTAGGTGATCAGAGCTGCCTGCCTGCCGTCAGATTTCATTTAAAAAACAGGTCTGATTTTAAGATCCTAAAATAAATACAAATATATATTTTTTCTAATATTGTTGTGGTCACGTGACTTTGTTTAAAATCCAAGGGTGTAACTTTGGTTTGAGAAGTGGGGGGGGGGGGACACGAAACAGGGGGTCCTCCACAATTAAACATTTTTCCGATTTAATTCAATTTCCTGCCTTTCTACAAATATATTAGGGACTATGGTGTTAAAAAATCCAAGAAAAATGTGTAGTGTATAGCCTTCCGAGTCCTTTTTAAACAAACAAACAGTGACCATACCGTTCACCAGCCCCCACCCACCTCTGAGTGACAAGCTGTGAAGTCAACAGATTGTCTGAGGTTGTAGGATTTCTGCCATGTCTCCACTTTAGTTTGACCAACTGTGTTAATAAGTTATGGAATACTAAATAAATAAGTAATTAGATACCTTACCATTACTGCGCTCATAAAGAATGATAAGAATAAGAATAATGCATATTGAACTGGTTTAATTAATTAGTGAGTTTATTTAAGGTAATTAGGTAGAAGCCCTTTTTTATCAGTAACGAATACAATTAAAATATAATTATCATATTATATATTATAATGCATTGTATATGTATTATTATATTAAGTAATATCAATGGAGAGCTGTGGCTGATGGGCCATTAGGTGTGTAAGCACACAGCTGCCTGAGAGCTGCCGTTTCATTCAGACTGTTTAAAAAAAAAACAACGGTCTGATTTTAACATTGTACAACGAATTGCACAATGAACTCAATGTGTGATTGTTATAGCAGTAATATTAAACACTAATAATACAGTAAACTATTAACACTGTACATATTATTGTTTGCCCGTGGGGAGATGACGAGGCTCCATTAAAATATAAACCTATTTTTAGTGAATTACTGAGTTTAGGCACGTTAACAACGTTTTAATGAAGTTGACATATTTGTCAGTGCTTTCATGTCAATTCGGCGAACATAAACATAAATGATCGTGGTGAAGATGATTAAATTAGGATTAAAAATCGAGAGCTGATCGTGAGGATGATGATTAAAAATCGTTTGTATGAGCCGGTCTGCATTTCCTTACGAAAAAACATAGCGATGGTTTTGTACTTACGCCAACGTGGATTAAACAACATTATTTTGTGAAATAAAAACATGGTGATGTTTTGTAAATGATTACATGTCTCTTATTTAGCACAGAGTATGATCCTATCCGTGACATATGGATCTTAACAAAGATCTGCTATAATACCAGACATAAATCTACTGTATCAGAGTTTATTTCACATGAGCTCCAGTGTGGAACCCCACTGCACCCCCTGGTGGATCAATTATCCATTGCAGCTGGCTTCATTATAATTTAATGTATTTATCAAGGGGGCGGTCTCAAGTCATGCTGGAGGTTTTCCTTTCAGCGAGGGCATACCCCGTGCCGGCCACGGCCCCGGCGTTTCAAGCTGTCCAAAATGAGGTGCTACATCTGTAACTAGTTCGTCTTTTGTACCAAAAAGAGCCCTAGTCGTTGATGGCAGACATCAGCTTGTGTCAGTAATGATATTAAAGGTCCATGGTCCCGCCCCGCTATGATTGGACATGGTAGTTGTATCTTCCTGCCTATCTCAGCAAAACACATGATAGCGCCTTGATTTAGTATTAGCAGAGGCCTGTACTACGAAGCCGGATTTTCGCTTAGCGAGCTAACTTCAGGGAAAACTCTGGGTTTCCGGTCCCATTATCATTAATATCACATCATATCACATCATAATGTATCATATATTTCCTTATCTGAGTCAGCTTATTGAGCCGTATCTGGCTACACATTAAGTTGACGAAACACTCGAGTCAAATGTAATTAAAGTCAGATCCACTCGTGTCTTAGACGGGGGGGGCAGTGATATCATAAACCTGTTAATGTACGCATTCAAACACTTTTTTTTTTACCTGCTGTATTCACCTTGCAGGTGCATCTATGTTGCTTTTATCCTGGATAAAGTGTTTAAGTCATGGATATTTAAAGTTTAACTTCTTTATATTTGTCTAATATTATAGTTCACTTTTCATTCAGGAAGTAAGACGCTGCGCTGTCAGTACGCTTGTCCATGTTTGTGATTGGTCAAATGTTGCTAACCCCGCCCCTTTCATGTGAACGCGCACTCAGCCGGACAGAGAAACCCTGGCTTGAGTTAACGAGTTGATAACCAGCGTCGTAGGACAGCTTAGCGAGAGCGCGTTTGTTTTGGATTAGGTTAACCGGGTAACTCAAACATATCCAGGTTATGTTGAACCGGCTTCGTAGTACAGGCCTCAGGTCTCTGCTGCCCTCTGTTGATAAACATTGAAATGTCATATTTGTTTCACTTTGTTGTGATTTGATTTGTATAAGAAATACACTTAACAATGTAGAACATTGATTGAATGAATTTGATTTTACCTTAAATAAGGCATTTTTATGTCAAAGCATGATCATATTATCAAGTTTCCATTCACATTTATACACAAAACCTGTAAAAAAAAAACTGTTATGTTGCTACGTTATGTGATATATTATAACATTATGTTAATCATCAATTCATGTTTTTTTATTTGATGATTTGATGACTTATTGACAAGAGGGACAATATTTAAAGAAAATCATTTAGTAACTTTGTGCTTGACACTTGTAGCTGCTATGTTTGACGACCTACCAGGAGAGTTTTGTGGTGAGGAGGCAGGTGAACAGCGAGGAGAAATGCTGAAGCCGTGGTGGATGGGATGAGGCGGAACATAAGACATGATCTCCTCTTCAAATAAACTACAAGAAAAACACACAAAACAGAGAGTATTTCCGAATTCAGTCATTTACAGTCAAATTCAATAAAATAGATGTTGTTACCAAACATGGATACTAGTTTCAGTGTGTGTATTACCTTAACAGGATGACTAGGTCTGCATCGCATGACAATTTCTCCACCCCCTGAGTACCTTCTGTCCGAAGGTAGTGAATTTTCTCTCTGAACAGTCAGCAAGACAAATCATTTATTATATATAGTATTTACATTAAGGCAGGTTCCTATCAATAATTATCACAGCTTGATATAATGTAGATTGAAAAAAAACCTCTTCTGTTATATCTCTCACAGGCTCCGCCCTCTACTGGACTCTATGGGTACTACCTTATCATGCAAGCGTTCACCTACTGAGATTTCTATAGACGTAGCCGGCCCCGGGGCAGGCCTACCTGAATGCGTGCACAAGCCCACCGTATATAAGGCGGCCACGCCTCCCATTCCCGTCAGCGAGCGAGCAACAACTGAAGCAGAGAAAGTAAGACGTTTGAAGAAGAAAGAGTTATCATACCTCCATGGAGTCGCCACTTCTAGAGACCCGGGCCTGTCCTTTGTGCCCTGGCTTAAATGGCGGGCGCCGATCTCCACCACCTCTGCTTCGAGTGTTTGGGGGACCAGGATATGGCCGAGGCGGTGCCATTCACGTTCGCCATTCCAGCGGGGCGAATGGCTCCGTTTGCCGTTGTCGGGCACTTCCGGGTCATTATTTGGCAATGCCGAATTAGTAGCTTGGTCCGCCGCCGCTGCCTGCCGTGTGATGGGGTGGGGGGTCACGCCGCATGGCACTTTCCAAAAGGACTGTGTTGATCTCCTGGGAGCCCCCGTGTTTACGGAAGGGCTCTTTGGATCGATCTCCTTGGTCACGTGGGTGAGGAGTAGTCGCAGCGTGGCTGCTTCTTGCTCATCCCCAGAGGAAAGAACACTGTCCCACACTCCCCGCCCCCGCTGTAAACTCCAGTATAGGAGCCAGCAGGTGGGCGCGCTCACGTGAGTGGAATAAACCGAAGTGCTGTCAAAGCACTGTGCGGTATAATAGCTCCGATTAATGCGTTTTCACCGTGGGTGAAATACAGCGTTAACACGAGGGCGCATCGCCCCCCGTGAGAGTGGCCGCGGGGCTTTCAGGGACCTCCGCAGAAGAACGGTGGGTTACGTATTGTAACTCTAGTTCTAGAGTGTGTGAAAAATGCATTCAGTAAAAACGATGGCATTTATCCCAGAGTAAGAGTCATCTATCTCCACAATTCCACATTTCCCCATAATGTCCGTATGGAGCCAATCTTCCTGTTATGGAAGGTTTGGCGGCGGAGTGGGCCACCACAGAGTACAACAGTTTCATAACTGCGGCTCCACAGCTGATTGCACATCCCCTAACGCAGTGTTATGGGGAATGGAAGCGCAGCTGTGTATTAACGGAGTCGATGGACAGGACGCTGAGACTGGGTTATTCACTCCAGTTTTGCAGCATCCCTCCTCCGTTCACAGGCATAAGAGAGGCAAATCTATCATCCCGAGACAGGCAGTGTCTGCTATGCGCGTCTTCGCAGCCTGAATCTCCACATTGGTGCAGCCGGGCGATTGGTTCACAACCATCGACCTGAGGGACGCTTACTTTCATGTCGAGATTGCTCCGAAACACAGAAAGTATTTGCATTTTGCCTTCCAGGGTGTAGCCTACGAGTACAACAGATATACCGTCCAGCTATTCCCTGTCCCCACGCACGTTCAGCAAATGTGTGGCCACAGCGCTCCAACCGCTGCGCGCCCGTGGCATGAGAGTTTTCTTTTATCTGGACGACCTCATAGTCATGGCCAGGTCCAGGGAACGGGCAATGTTTTACACAGCCCAATTGATCCTACACCTAACCAAGTTGGGCTTTACGATCAATTGGAAGAAGAGCACCCCATACCTTACCAACAGGCGTTATATTTGGGAGTGGTGCACGATGCAGGCAGGCTACGCGCCACCCTGTCAGAGAGCAGACAGGCATCCTTGCTTCAGGCAGTTTGCGGACTGCGACAGGGGGCAACAGTGACAGCTTTGACTATCATGCAGACTCTGGGTCTCATGGCGGCTGCTCACGTTGTGGTCCCGCTCGGGTTACTGCATATGCGCCACCTGCAGAGGTGGTTCTCCAGCCTGCGTTTGGATCCCAAGAGGCACAAACGGCGTTTGGTGCCCTCAGTGGAGGGCAACCTCCGGTTCTGGGGGTCCCCGGATCACCTCCGGAGGGGGTCTCCACTAGGGCTGAACGATCAGTGGCGACTGGTCATTAGGGGCAGGCACAGCCCCACCTAGTGTCAGCAGAAAGTATTACAAATAATGATTACAAAAAATGCAAAAAAAAAAAATATATATATAAAATATATTTTAAGATCATGTTTAATCATCTGATTCGTCTGTACATTGCTGTTTTAGTCTGTGTTCTTCTAATTAGTGTCTACAGTGTGTGCCTATTAGGTCTAGGGGAACCTAGGCGCAGCACAATGTTGCACTCTCCCCATTTTTCCCACTCCCAAGCACATGGACGCCAAGGCAGAGAAAGCGTTTGGTAATTTTAATTACCCAAAATTATACACACACAAGAGTAACAAAACCACAAAACAAACAAACCTTTTAACACAAAAATCTTACCTAACGAATGAGACAAAAATAAACGTACAGGCTTCTTACCTACTCTAACATTAAACAGGAGAAAACGAATTAACCAAAGAAAAGGGTTTTGCACTCCTGAGTAAAGATAAAGTGTGCCTGCAAAGACAGGTAAAGTAGCTTACTTTCTCAAGTCTCACAGCAAGAAGAGAAGGACAAGGTATACGGTCAAAGTGCGAACACAGCACAACAGAACAGATATAAATGCGCAACAGTGTTGGGAGTAGGAGAAGTCGAGTCAGAGAGAGCGGCCGAGGAACTGCACGGCTGCAGCTTAATATGCTCCCGTCTCCTCAGGTGGACCAATCAGCATGCAGAAGGTAGCTAATCAGCCAACGGGCACCACCTGCTTGCGCACACACACACACACACACACACACACACACACACACACACACACACACACACACACACACACACACACACACACACACACACACACACACACACACACACACACACACACACACACACACACACACACACACACACACACACACACACACACACACACACACACACACACACACACACACAGTGGGTGTTTCTCAATCGCGAGTAAAGCTGCCGCAGAGCCACTATTTCAAGCATACTACGTCATCGAGTGCCGCCGAAGTACTGTTCCAATCTCCAGCATGAGCTGCCATCCCCACCATACGTCATCTCACATAATTCAGAGCTGATTGGCTGTAAGTACGTGTGCCGCGAAAAGTGTGGTGTGTGAAGAGGAGACGAGAGAGGTGCAGTGACGCGTCCTAAAACCCGGAAGTAAGCTGCGCATGGCTTCCCTCGACAAAAAAGCAATGAGATCTCTCCATAGGATTTTAGAAAATAGCTCGAAATAAGATCTGTGGGAAACGTACCTGTTAGATAAATGCACGTTTTGTTCAGCCGGATAATATCCACATGTCTACCCTACTTTTATAATTTTTTAATCATAAATCTATCGATTAGATTTATGATAGACTTTTGAAACTACAAGAAGATAAGGAGGGCTTTTACAAAAAAGTAATAGAGATTTTTGTCCAGAAGGATAGGCAAATGGACTTCATCTTCAAGTCAAGGTAAGACTGCAATTTTATTGAAAATGGGATCTTACTAAGAGAGAACAATTCAATATTTAAATGATAAAATTACATTTTTTGGGTATCCTTTTGTTGAACTGTCTGTTTAAAATTAATCGAAGCATCAGACAAAAAAAGCTTTTGGTTTAGGTCAAAATATAATATTTGTAAACCTGAAGAGTCAGTGCCAGTGCCTCACCAGCCATGAACCTCACTGCACGTCACTGCAGAAGCTTATATATAGACATCTAAGTTTTTTGTGCCCCACCACTTTTGTACATATAAAAACGCCACTGTGAACGATTAATCGTTGAAATTATGCGATTATCAAATCGCAAAGCTTGCTTTTTTAAAAACTTTTTTTTTTTCTTCTTGTATGTCAGTCATCCACACTAATCAGAAGTGCTGTGCTCCACATGTACCAGCCATTGTTAACCAATCAGAAGTGGCCCATGATAGAAGGTGATAGACAGATTGATCCAATCATCTGCCAAGTATTTTTGAAAGTGCCTGCCCTTTCCAAATGGCTTCCAATGGAGCTTTCCTAGATGGTTTGGTGAAACAAACCATCTGAGTCAGGTTAGATGTTTTACATCTATTACAGGGTGAATCTTTAACTGAAGCTTGACTTTAAAGCAACCCAACGGAAGTTTAATGTAAATGTAGTTCTTTCACTCGTAGCTCGGGCGGGAGCACGTTGATACGACCTTCCTAGCTGGAGATATGGCCGCATTTTACAATAAACAAAACAAATATCGCATATCGAATTGCAATCGAAATATCCGCCAGAAAAATCGCAATTAGATTATTTTCCCAAATCATGCAGCCCTAGTCTCCACTGGGACGGGTGACCTCCTACATCACAGTGTTCACGGAGAACAGGATGGGGAGGGGGCTGCCTAAAGAGAGCTATAGGTGGGTGCTGGTCTTAACAGAAACACGGCACAGCAACCTCCTAGAGCTACGGGCAGTAGTGTTGGTCCTCCAGCATTTCAAACCCTTAAATCGGGGGAGACATGTAATGGTCAGGAGCGACAACAGCACCAAAATGGCATATATCAACAGGCAGGGCGGAGTCCGCTCCACCGCTTTGTTGACCACAGCGGAGAAACTGTGGTTATGGGCTTCAGAGGTGGTGTTAACTCTGGGAGCCCTCCACATTCCGGGTCTGGAGAACAGGGGGGCCGACCTCATGTCGAGGGGCGGCCCCCTGCCAGGCGAGTGGGCGCTTCACCCGGAGGTGGTGAAGCAGATCTGGGCCCGGTTCGGGACAGCAGAGGTGGATCTGTTCGCCAGCCGGCGCAACAGCCACTGTGCCCTGTGGTTCTCCATGGCTTTGAGCGACGACCCGCCCTTGGGGGGGGACGCGTCTGCACACGAGCTATGGCCAAGAAAGCTGCTCTACGTCTCATTCTCCCTCTCCTGGGGAGAGTGAGGCGGGAACGTCTGTCAATCATCCTAGTAGCGCCGGATCGCGTCAGGGCTCCGTGGTACTCAGAGATGACACAGATGAAGATGGGCCAGCCCATGGCACTTCCCCAGTTCTGGGGGGCGATGTCTCAAGAGGCAGTTGCAATCGGGGCGTTACCCACTCTGGGCCGACCTCTCCAGGCTTGGCTCCTGAGAGGGACAGGCTAAGACAGGGTGGATTGTCTGATAGTGTTATTCAGTCTATCCAGGCAGCTAGAGCGGGATCCACCACAGCTTGTTACAGGCCGAAGTGGCTGGGATTCCTGCGATGGTGTGAGGAGCAGAAAATAGAGCCCCCATCTTGTGAGTTGGGATCTATTTTGTCGTACTTACAGTTATTGGTGGACAGAGGGCTTGCTCATTCCACAGTGAAAGTGTATGCAGCAGCCATCTCGTCATGCCATGAGAGATTTGACGGCAGGTCAGCCTTTTCTCAGCCACTGATGTTGCGGTTTTTACGGGGTGTCAGGAGGCTGCGCCCAGTAGTGCACGCCTCCACCCTACCACCTGCCGCTGGTGCTCGAGGCTCTGGTCTCAGAACCATTTGAGCCTCTGGAGCTCTCCTCCCTGAAAGCACTGTTGTGGAAGACAGCATTGCTACGTCAGCCAAGAGAGTGTCCGAGTTAACCGCTCTATCGGTACACCCGAGTTGCTCGGTGATCCGGGGTGACCAGAGCGGGGCGACACTCAGACCGAACCCCTCCTTTGTGCCCAAGAGCCTAACCCCTAGATTCCACCGGGTCCGTCTGCGCCGCATTACGGCTGCACCGCGGTTTTGGTCCGGCCTCCTCCGGCGTCATACCCTACCAGGCGCGTTTCAGAAGCATTTCAGAAGCGGAGTGTCTTGCCTGCCGGCTCGCAGTTTTTGTTGATTTGGGCATATTTCCTGGACAGGCTACTTTGTACAGACAAAGTTAATAATAACTGTAATATTCCAGTTATAAACGACATGAATCAAAGATGTGTTGCTGTATTTTAGTGGTAAAAAAATGCATTCATCATCATAATTATTCTATATATATAATTTACACAGTGCCTGTAAACCGGAGGAGAACGCTGGCATTTATCCTCCTACTTGAAAGACTACGGAGGGAT
Source organism: Trematomus bernacchii (assembly GCF_902827165.1). NCBI lineage: Eukaryota > Metazoa > Chordata > Actinopteri > Perciformes > Nototheniidae > Trematomus > Trematomus bernacchii. The sequence continues at coordinate 2,748,794 of NW_022987574.1, read as the reverse complement.
AGGGTCTGCAAAATTAGTTTGTGTGTGTGTATATATATATATATATATATATATATATGCTATATATGCTCTGAACGTTCTACTTCCTGCCTGCCCGACATTACGTTACGGCTGCGCCGCGACAAAAATAGGATTCGATCCTAATTTTAGAGGAGCCCTGCGCCGAGCCGCTTCTGGGACGCTTCTGAGCCGTAACGCGCCGCGTGTGGTGGAATAGCACCCATTGACTAGAGTGGCCGCGATCGCCGTGAGCACCGCGGCGCAGCCATAACGCGCCGCAGACGGACCCGGTGGAATCTAGGGGTAAGGAGTTGAGTGATCAGGTCGAGGGCTATTCAGTTGGGGGGCTTTAATCTTCCACCCCATAGTGGGGCGAGGGAGGCTAAATTGCACCTCCTCTGCCCGGTGCGTGCGCTCGCGTGTTATGTGGAGCAGCTGCCCTTAGACGCACTGAACAGCTGTTTGTGTGCTTCGGAGGCGGGGTGCAAGAAAGAAGCCCTGTCCAAGAAACGCCTGGCAGGCTGGCTCTGCGAGTGCATTGCACATGCTTACGGACAGGCGGGGAGAGCAGTGAAGCTGCTTAGTGGCCAAAGGGAACTTCGAAACAAATAGTTAAGTCTCCAGGGGCAAAAATATATTTTTGCATGAAACATGCATTGTGTAGCACGAATCCTTGCTATATACACACGACAACAGTGATGATAACAAATAAAAGTAAAGAACTAGCATTAGTACCTCATTATTTCTGATTTAATAATTTTAGAAAGAAGCATACCTCAGAGCATGGTTTCTGCTTAGGCTTGACTGTCGCTCTTGCAACATATCAAATATGTTTGGCTGTCGAAGGAATGCCACAATTTTGTCATTGTACGCTAGAGAAAAGATAGAGAAAGACAAATAGAGAATAAGCAGTTAAAAGACAAAAAAAGATTTATGGTGTTGCAGTATAAACACCCATACTGTTATATTGAAACTTGCCGAAGTGACAGACACAGTCCAACATATGTTGGGCTAGAAAACACACGCAGCCAGTTGGCCAATATTGTCACTGCTTGTAAATGAAAAAATAAATAAATAATAATTTCATTAAAAACGGTCCAGATGGTACGTTTTTTGTTTGGGCTGATACCAAAGTCCAGGTATTAGTATCGGCATTGAGAAAGTCGAATCGGTGCATACCTACTTAAAACAATGAATTGCATCAGGTTGATTGTGGCTTAATTAATGATATTAGGCTTTGACAGTGCTTACAAGGAGCAGTCAATTGTTGTGAGTTGTTGTGCTGGTTTCGTATGGCGGCTACCAGGCTGTTTCCAGGCCTGGCCATTAGGGAAGCCCCACGACTCCTGGACACATCAGAGGCCTGGCAACAAACAGCACAAACTTCACATAAACATTTTTTCACATCCTTCATTATCATATTTATAGGTTATTTTCTGTAGATTTATTTGTTCAACAAATCCCATGAGCATCCAAGCAACAAAATATGGACCATAATAAAAAGTATTGTGTGTATCTAAAGCCTGATATCTTTCATTCCTTTGTGCCATAAATCGCCTTCGTTGTCCAAAAGCGTATAGGACACCAGTCATGCTACAGTACATTTTCAGGAAGGGAAATATTTGTGGATTCAATGACGACAATGAGTCACTTTGAATTGATGGTACAGGTAGGTGTGTGTACCTCCCCAGCGCTATAGCTGCGCAATCTCTGCAGATGTTGTCTGTGAGCAAGGTGGCCAGGCAGCCGGCCATTCTGCAGAGGGATGCGCGGGTCAATGAACGTCGTGGCACGACTGTTGTGGTCCACAAAAAAAGACTAAGGAACAGAGAAAAAAAAAAACTACAGTATATTTTGTCAAATATTTATTTGAAATGATCTTCCACAGAATGAATACATTATGAATCAAATTTTATTTAAAAAAAAAGCTCTTTGAATATTAAAATAAGTACATTTTATGCAAAAACATTGACATGCCTTTAAACTACATATCTACTGTCAATCTGACCTCAGAATTAATACAACATTAATATTCTATTAACATGATCATGATCATCATCTATATGGCTTGATCATTTACATAATATTATTGAGTTTGTATAGAATATTTCATAAAAATGTCATTGGTCTTGTCCTGTAACACTGCTTTTGGCACTGCATTAGTTGTAATCTCTGTCTGCTAGTTGTGTAAAATTCTTCATTTAACTCTATGGTCACAATTCTATGCCCACCGTCATTTTACATTCGTAACTTACCTTGCCCTGGGGGTCAGTCTTGATCTCCCAGCCTCTTGGTAGCTCCAGCTGAGTGTCTGCAAACTTGTTGAGGAAAACCACAAGGTCCCGGTTATGCTGGTAGCGCTCAAAGTTTCTGGCGTCGCGGCGCACCTTCAGAATCATGTGTTTCACACAACTGCTGTTGGTGAACACCCGGTAGGCTGCCTGTCAAGAGAACATCAACACGTTTAACGTTGATATTTATAAAATGAAATCACTGATAGTGGGGAAAATACTTTTTGGGTAGTGTTGGCAATGTAATCATGAGTAAAGATCCAGCCACATATCAATAGCCTTCCCACTTCATACTGGCGAGATGAGAATTAGATTTGGACTCGTAACGCCACTATTGTGCAATGTTTGGAAACTAATTGCAATGGTATATCTATCCACCAGGTGAAGCAGTGGTTTGGAAATATGAAAGAGAGTCAAGGTAAGAAAAATGGAATGAAGGAAGAAAAGGAGGATAGAGACAATGAAGGTCACTGACTTTCCTTTTATCCTTTCCAATTCCCTACTTTGTTTTTTACATTCCTCCTTCCTTTACTTCATTCCTGCTCTGTAGTTGGAGTACAACTGGACATTCTGGAGGAGGTAGCGGAGGGGATGACACAGAGGAAGCTGGACTGTATACTGGAGAACCCCTCCCACCCCCTCCATGCAGAGCTAGTGAAGGTGAGGAGCACGTTCAGCCACAGACTCATCCCTCCTCGGCACAGTCCTATGCGCCTCGGACAGTCCTTTGTGCCTGTAGCCATCAGGCTGCACAATCAAGGGCTAAACCCTGTAACCCGTTAATAGTAACCAGGACTGTACATACATAAAACCTGCACTGTTTTTACAAGACTTTAACCTGCACAAAAAAAAGATATATGTCCATTCAAATGACAAACGTTTTACCGTGATATCTAGTTTCAACAGTTACTATATCACTTTATTATACATTTTTGTATTATTGTTTACATTTTTAAATCTATTTTATCTTTATTTTTTACCTTGTGTGAATCCTGTTTTCACTCTGACCCTGTTGCTGCTATAAACGCCTGAATTTCCCCACGGGGATTAATAAAGTTCCATCTTATTTTATCCTATCTTCCTCCCTTATTTCATACTTCCTTATTTCTTCGGTCGAGGAGAGGGATTGTTTTCAGGATAAATTAATTCAATTCACAAGACGGAGACACAAACATGTGCATTTTATACTTATATAAAAAGATAATGTCAAAGATAATCCACCATCTGTATTTTCTCTAGAGGAAAATATTTTTTTCTGTTTCCACTATTAACATTCCTATTGATGCAAATATATTTAGTTTTGACGCTTTGATATTTAAGATTTCAAAGTTGACCACCTAATAGAGTGGTGCAGTGGCGCGTCCTAAAACCCGGAAGTAAGCTGCGCATGGGTTCCCTCGACAAAAAAGCAATGGGATTTCTCCATAGGATTTTGGAAAATAGCTTGAAATAAGGTCTGTGGAAAACGAACCTGTTAGATAAATGCACGTTTTGTTCAGCCGGATAATATCCAGATGTCTCCCCTACTTTTATAATTTTCGAATCATAAATCTAATCGATAGATTTATGATTAGAAAATTAGAAAAGTAGATTATTATAGTATTATAGTAAAATTACTTATATATAATTATATAGTAAAATTACTCATTCCAGTTTAACGTGTTTTGTATCGAAGTGAAAGGTTCGAAAAAAGATTACATTTATCTGTAGGGTACAGACACTAATAATAACAATAAAGACCTTTTACTTAAAATCAAGTATTTTAAGTGGCTGCTGGCTGCAGTATACCAATTAAGTGACAATTTTTACTCAATTGAGTGACATTAAAATAATGGTTAATGTCCTCATTAGTCACTTCAAAACAATAAAATAAAGTAAAATAGCATCCAGGTCAGCAAATATAATTTACAACTTTATCCTAAAATGTTGTATTTATAAATAATTAAAGTTTAGGGAGATATACTGTATTTATGTATGTCATTCTAAATATAATAAACTATATCTGATATGAAGCTCTGAAAGAAATTAAGAGAGCACTCTGTGTCTGTTGAATTCCAACACAGAGAAATGTTGTCAGTAGTTTATAGATTAAAATAAAAAAATTATAATTTTACTCAAACACATACCTATAAATTGGTGGTCTCTTAATTATTTCCAGAGCTGTATCTACATAGCCATTATTTTGTGTGTGTGAAGGACTAACATAGTTACTGTGCAACACAGTGAAGAATTCTGGGTGTGTGATGAACTTGACAGCAGGCGATTGGAGGAGATGACTGATCTTCTGGTGATTGACAGGGGAAGCGGGACCTGCAGACAAACAAGGTGAATTACTTTCTCTGTTTTAACCTGTTAAGCCCTGAGCCTGTTTTTCAGGTCTCAGGCTCGAAAATGACATTCCCAGAACAAATGACCATATCTTCCCTTCTAAAAGGGTTAAATTAATAATCATTTTTCTCAAAGTAATGATAAACCTGTGAGTTGGATGTAGAAAAGTCAGAATCAATATAGATGTTTTTTATTTTAAAGAAAATTCAGATTTTACATAGTAAAAAACTGTAAATTATAGTGTCCGTCCAAAAATTATTTTTTACTTATAGTGAAAACCACCCTTGGATGATGGTTTGTAGACTAAAAGCTTTAGGAATCCAAAGTACAACATATAATAAGTACCCTGTATCAAGATTGATGCAAAACAAGTGACATTTGACCTTTTTAGAGAGATTTAGCAAAAAGAAACCACTTCTGGGGTCATTTGGGTGGATTTTCCATATCTCTGGCCCCCCTTGCTCGATTTTGATGGTTGACACCTCTTTCTGACCGTTAGAGCCAATAGAATCGAAGGGGGAGTCCCCCACACACACACGTTGTGAAGAGAAAAGGTGGGGGCTTCGCGCATGTAATTTTCCATCAGAGTGAACCTATCTCTAGCTTTGACATCTGGAAACGGAAAAGCAGTTTTAATGCTTATGGATTATCAGAAATCATTTCAAAGGGACACAGACACATTAGATTAACCGATGGATTAACTTCAGCAGCGTTTTTATCGTTTTAATGCCATTGAAGACCACTTTGGAGAGACTACAGAGCCAAGGTAAAAATGTTAGCATTTTTAGCTACCTAGCGTCACCTGTTTTGATGTCCGTTTTTGCTTATAACGTCGCAAATACGTATAATTCAGTGGTAATGTCGGTGTCAATCGATTCTGTGTCACCTCACGATGTGAAACGATGTGTTGGATGTGGTGAAAAGATAAATAATAAGGTTTTGTGAGTGATATTCGGTGCAGTAAGGTGTTAGCATTTTTCGCTCGTTGCTAATTCAGAGGCTCAGTGTTAGCATTGTGAGTTTTCTTTTGAAAAAAAAAAAAAAATGATCAGTTAGATGAGTTTCTTCCCGTTACATGGATATAAAACATTCATAGTTTTATTAAATGAACATGCCCTCAGACACTGTTTCCTGCAAGATGTTGCGGCAGTGCCCCGGTACCGGGGTCTCTCGGGCTTAACAGGTTAAGCACTAAAGTAGGTTTTTAAAGAGGCTTTATATGAACTATTAATAAATATAATATTTGACATTTAAAATATGATAAACCATTGTAAATGACATTGAAACCAAGAAGCCAGTTATTATGTCATATTATGCCGTGAAAACATACACTATATAGACAAAAGTATTGGGCCACCTACACATTCCACCTACAGGAGCTTTTATGACATCCAATTCCAAATTCTTAGGCATTAATATGAAGTTGGTCCCCACTTTGCAGCTATAACAGCTGTTCTGGGAAGGCTTTCTACAAGATTTTGGAGTGTGTCTGTGGGAATGTTTGCCCATTCATCCAGAAGAGCATTTGTGAGGTCAGACACTGATGTTGGACGAGAGGTCCTGGCTCGCAATTTCCGTTCTAGTTTATCCCAAAGGTGTTCAATGGGGTTGAGGTCAGGGCTCTGTGTGGGCCAGTCAAGTTCTTCCACACCAAACTCATCCAACCATGCCTTTATGGAACTTGCTTTGTGCACTGGGGCACAGTCATACTGGAACAGAAAAGGGCCTTCCCCAAACTGTTTCCAGAAAGTTGGAAGCATAGAATTGTCCAAAATGACTTGGTAAGATGAAGCATTAAGAATCCCCTTCACTGGAATTAAGGGGCCTAGGCCGATCCTAGAAAAACAACCCCATAGCATTATCCCTCCTCCACCAAACTTTAAAGTTGGCACAATGCAGTCAGGCTGGTAGCGTTCTCCTGGGTTGCGGTCCAATTGTCAGTTTAGCTTAGGAACCTTCCTAACGGAGTGAAATGACCCGGAAATACCTCAGTGGCCGCCATAATAAGAGCTGTTGAATTCTCTAGATCAGTGGTTCTCACCACCACTGGTGGTACGCCAGCTCCCGCTAGTGGTACTAGCGAGGAATCTGACAAAACAAATATATTTTTTTAAATATATATATATTTTTTTACATTTTATTTAACCAGATGAAAACATTGAGACAAAATCTCATTTACAATGTTGACCTGGCCAAGAAGGCAGCAACGTTACACGTTCTTACACATAACACAGACATGTAAAATACAGAAAACACAACTAAGTAAACAAAAAGATGAAAAGCAGTCACTACATTGAGCACATTTGGGACAGTAAGGTACACTACTTATCACTGCAAGAGCAGCTGGTGGTAAGGACCTCAGACAACTTCAATTTAAAACAGGCTATAGGGACAAGTGCCATCAGTTTGAGGCTTGATTGAATAACATTAATTAAAAAATAAATCATACTATCAAAATACTACAATGAATGAAAATAAGATTGAGATAATTGAAACTGTGGTTTAAATAAGTTCTCATAGGCTATTGTTGTTTCTAGATTTAGAAACGAAAACATTTTTTATATTTATTTCTGGCGTTGCTAATGACGACCATACTACCCGCGAACGATTAGCGAATGTTGCAAGCAAGCTAAAGAAAGAAGAAAGCTGAATGATGTTGTGATAGAGGTACAGAGGAGAATATTACCAGCGAAAGTGAATGAGGAGGAAGACAGTCATCAACCGAGCACAAGCGCAGGCTCCGCCAGCAACGCAAAAGTGAAATAAGATGGAGGAGAGAAGTGACTCAGGAAGAAGGCATTTGCACAAAGAATGGAGAGAAGGCTGTGACCGAGGTCAAAAGCTGAAAAAGCACACACTTGTCTTAATTGTTATATTTCTTTTTTACTTTGCCACCACAGAAATGGCAATAGCAAACATCAGCAGACTGAAGATGAGCTATTAGCCCTTAGGCTCATCTGCTCCTGGAGGCGTCATTATTATTGTGGAACTGAATTCCCAAGAGGACATTTTCTGTTACAATGTAGGTGGTTGCAGGAGGCCTACATTCAAACTTTGGTATAGGTCCAGGAAATGACATGTGTGTACAGTTGTAATTTGTTGTGTGAGAATAAGTTATTATTTTGTTCTTTATATTCTCACTTGTCATGTGTGTGTGAGTGATGAGTGAGAGAGTGATGAGTGAGAGAGAGAGAGAGAGAGAGAGAGAGAGAGAGAGTGAGAGAGTGAGTGAGAGAGAGAGAGAGTGAGAGAGAGAGAGAGTGAGAGAGTGAGTGAGAGAGAGAGAGATACTGCCCTTTGTACATGGAGCACAATAAATAAATAATGTTATTATGAATACATTTGCCTCCGAGTCCTGCATGAACTGTGCATAGACTGTATTTTAACATTGGTCATATGGTGGTACTTGAAGAGCCAACTATTTTCTCAGGTGGTACTTGGTGTAAAAAGGTTGAGAACCACTGCTCTAGATGATAGGAAAGGAGGTTTGAAACTTCCTTTATAAGCTCCTTTAGCTTAAGAAATGCTGGACCTTCCTATACGAAAGGAAAAGAGAAAATGCTGTCCCACAATACCTTGCGGCCGCAACATTTACCGTGACACAACATTCGGCCGTTATCGGAAACAACCGATTATGACGAGAAATTATATCATGAAAGATACGGTGCGTATTAAGCATTTTAAAATGTATGTGGTAACTTGCCAAAGTGCTTTGTTTTAAACGTTCATCACTATTATAAACATTAGTTTTTACTGAAATGATCAAATAAAGTAAAAATGTCACAGTGTTTACTGAGCTGGTTGGTATTTATTTTAAGATCTTTTCATACAATCATACGTATTGGGATCATTTGTATTAATGTGGATCGGAGGGTGAGGGTGACAAGCATAAGTTTCACTTTACTTTTTTATGTCAATTCCAACCTCGGTCATGAAGAATATGTTTCACTGTTGTCCACGTTCATAAAGCATAAAACAACACCATAAGAGCATAATCAGATTACAGTTACTAACATTGCGCGAAAAAGTTACTAGATTCTCCCTTTGACAGTAGTTACTACATTATTCAAAAGTTTACAGTAACTTTGGATAATAACACGGGATAAACGGAGCCTCTCTTTTTCTCTCTTCCTCTCCTGACAGCCAGTCTGTATCAGTCTCATGCTGATCCAGTGAATGAGTGACCCGACACGACAGTAAATAATAAACATATTTATAACTAGTTTAGCTAGTTCCAGGGGTAGATAAGCTAAATGTGATAGGTTTAACTTTTAACAATTTAAAATATTTCTAGTCACTAGAGGGATTTCCGCCGCAGGTTTATATTTGCGTAACATTTGTGCGACTTGTCCACATGCAACTGTCACAGGGGTTGTGCTGCAGTGCAGAGACATGGCGGAGTCATCAACAGCTATAACTTTCGAGGGGTGGCGGAGTCATCAACAGCTAATGTTGATGACATTATTCCATTATTTAGAATTTGTCAGAAGAAAGGACAGGAATGTGACGGAAAGGTGCAAACTGTGTCCAGGTGCCTCATTTATAACGCCTTGCGTAGGATTGACGTGAGAAGGTTGCTTACGTAGTACAAAGCAAAAAAATAGGTACAGAAATGTTCCGACATTTTCCGATTCACAAAACATTGCGTACCGGCGAGGGAAGTGCGTACCGGCACTTCCTACGCCTGTTTCCCTTTATAAATCACAATCGACTCGAAATGCGGCGCAGCTTTTGCAGGCTTCACGTAACGCCCATATTTGCCTATAAATAGTCAAAGAAACGCCCATTCATTTTGACTGACTGCATGAAGAAGATCGCAGGAAATTATGACCGAACAGCTAAAAAAGACATCTCACACCGTGTCAGATTTTGGTTATTTTGGGGAGGTCGAGATAAATCATATTGTTTGGTGGATGCAGTTTGAACCAGAGTAGCAGCATGGAGGTCGGATTGTCACCAAAATAAATAAATAAGTGGTCCGAAAAAAGTTAATGACAAAAAAAATACACATAACCTAACCTTCCTTAGGCAGTGTGTTTGTCCCGGGGACAGGAGACACCCCCTTGATGAGAAACTGTAAGAAATGATCGGGGAATCCCTCCGGAGTGGAGTCATGACGACTGGATCTGAATTATTTTTGTTGTATTTGGTGGTTTGTGTTCCAGCTGTCGATCAGCAACTATATATCCATAATCCGCCAGTTAAAGGAAATACAACTAATGTGTTGTGTTATATTAGCTGTACAATTTACCACATATGGTGTTCTTAGTTTCCATACCTCCTGTGTTTTACGAGCGACTTATCAAGTCTTGGCAAACGGCATAAAACACGATTAAACGTGATAGTATATAAAACCATGCTCGTATCTACAACCTATAGAAATGCAAAACGGCGTCAGTTTAGACGTTATTCTGCCCTCCTGCTTACCGCATCATTTATGAGAAAACATTTCATAACATTAACACAACATATTCGAGGTGGTTTTAAATAACATATCCGTATTTATTTATTTCTCCAAGTTTTTGTGAGCACTGAGGAGTCTCAAACAGGCATTTGTTTAATCGTTTTAAGATTGGTCATATGGTGGTACTTGAAGAGCCAACTATTTTCTCAGGTGGTACTTGGTGTAAAAAGGTTGAGAACCACTGCTCTCGATGATAGGAAAGGAGGTTTGAAACTTCCTTTATAAGCTCCTTTAGCTTAAGAAACGCTGGACCTTCCTCTACGAAAGGAAAAGAGAAAATGCTGTCCCACAATACCTTGCGGCCGCAACATTTACCGTGACACAACATTCGGCCGTTATCGGAAACAACCGATTATGACGAGAAATTATATCATGAAAGATACGGTGCGTATTAAGCATTTTAAAATGTATGTGGTAACTTGCCAAAGTGCTTTGTTTTAAACGTTCATCACTATTATAAACATTAGTTTTTACTGAAATGATCAAATAAAGTAAAAATGTCACAGTGTTTACTGAGCTGGTTGGTATTTATTTTAAGATCTTTTCATACAATCATACGTATTGGGATCATTTGTATTAATGTGGATCGGAGGGTGAGGGTGACAAGCATAAGTTTCACTTTACTTTTTTATGTCAATTCCAACCTCGGTCATGAAGAATATGTTTCACTGTTGTCCACGTTCATAAAGCATAAAACAACACCATAAGAGCACGGTGCAAAGTATATAGATGCGTTTACAGCAGTGTTGGGTGTAACGCGTTACAAAGTAATCACACAACATTTTTCGGTAATGCAGTAATGTAACGCGTTACTGTTATAAATTCATTAATCAGATTACAGTTACTAACATTGCGCGAAAAAATTACTAGATTCTCCCTTTGACAGTAGTTACTACATTATTCAAAAGTTTACAGTAACTTTGGATAATAACACGGGATAAACGGAGCCTCTCTTTTCCTCTCTTCCTCTCCTGACAGCCAGTCTGTATCAGTCTCATGCTGATCCAGTGAATGAGTGACCCGACACGACAGTAAATAATAAACATATTTATAACTAGTTTAGCTAGTTCCAGGGGTAGATAAGCTAAATGTGATAGGTTTAACTTTTAACAATTTAAAATATTTCTAGTCACTAGAGGGATTTTCGCCGCAGGTTTATATTTGCGTAACATTTGTGCGACTTGTCCACATGCAACTGTCACAGGGGTTGTGCTGCAGTGCAGAGACATGGCGGAGTCATCAACAGCTATAACTTTCGAGGGGTGGCGGAGTCATCAACAGCTAATGTTGATGACATTATTCCATTATTTAGAATTTGTCAGAAGAAAGGACAGGAATGTGACGGAAAGGTGCAAACTGTGTCCAGGGGCCTCATTTATAACGCCTTGCGTAGGATTGACGTGAGAAGGTTGCTTACGTAGTACAAAGCAAAAAAATAGGTACAGAAATGTTCCGACATTTTCCGATTCACAAAACATTGCGTACCGGCGAGGGAAGTGCGTACCGGCACTTCCTACGCCTGTTTCCCTTTATAAATCACAATCGACTCGAAATGCGGCGCAGCTTTTGCAGGCTTCACGTAACGCCCATATTTGCCTATAAATAGTCAAAGAAACGCCCATTCATTTTGACTGACTGCATGAAGAAGATCGCAGGAAATTACGACCGAACAGCTAAAAAAGACATCTCACACCGTGTCAGATTTTGGTTATTTTGGGGAGGTCGAGATAAATCATATTGTTTGGTGGATGCAGTTTGAACCAGAGTAGCAGCATGGAGGTCGGATTGTCACCAAAATAAATAAATAAGTGGTCCGAAAAAAGTTAATGACAAAAAAAATACACATAACCTAACCTTCCTCAGGCAGTGTGTTTGTCCCGGGGACAGGAGACACCCCCTTGATGAGAAACTGTAAGAAATGATCGGGGAATCCCTCCGGAGTGGAGTCATGACGACTGGATCTGAATTATTTTTGTTGTATTTGGTGGTTTGTGTTCCAGCTGTCGATCAGCAACTATATATCCATAATCCGCCAGTTAAAGGAAATACAACTAATGTGTTGTGTTATATTAGCTGTACAATTTACCACATATGGTGTTCTTAGTTTCCATACCTCCTGTGTTTTACGAGCAACTTATCAAGTCTTGGCAAACGGCATAAAACACGATTAAACGTGATAGTATATAAAACCATGCTCGTATCTACAACCTATAGAAATGCAAAACGGCGTCAGTTTAGACGTTATTCTGCCCTCCTGCTTACCGCATCATTTATGAGAAAACATTTCATAACATTAACACAACATATTCGAGGTGGTTTTAAATAACATATCCGTATTTATTTATTTCTCCAAGTTTTTGTGAGCACTGAGGAGTCTCAAACAGGCGTTTGTTTAATCGTTTTAAGATTGGCTTTAATCAATGTTTGAAAATGAATTCTTCATATGATAAATGAGAGATAACCTTTTATTTATTTCCACATATTTCTCTCCATTCTTCCTTCTGCCAACGGTGTCGCAGTTTCTCGTCTCTCCCGTTTGTGTGCTTAGTGCGTACGCATGGGTTAGAGTTTGCGTGGAGGACCGCACATTTTCCCGTCAAGTTAGTATTTTATAAATCGCAAACATTGCGTAGAAACTGGCGTACGCCATTTTTTGAGCGTATATCCCTTTATAAATGAGGCCCCAGGCCAGAACCTCTCCAAGCACCTGCAAAGGCAATATGCATTCAAAGCTACGAAGCAAGTAGCTAAAGACCCCCGAACCCAGAGTGATGATGTTGAATGTGCGCCGACTCCGAACAAGCAGCAAAAACTAGAATTTACACCGTTATTAACTTGTGTTATCTCTTCCTTATTGCAATAGTAATTGTTATATGTGTGCACATGTAGGCCTAAGTTTTCAGTTTTGGCTATAGGCTGTTGCTGAGTAACGCAAAAGTAATGTAAAGTGTAATGTAACAAGTTACTTTATGTAGAAAGTAAAGAAGTAAAGTAATATATTACTTTTTTTTAAAGTAATGAGCAGAGATGGGGTCGTTACTAAAAAAAAGTAATATATTACATATTACTTTAAAAAAAAGTAATATATTACACTACTTCGTTACTCTCTACATAAAGTAACTCGTTACAGATGGAGCCTCTTATTTTGGACCCCAGCATACAGCTTCCTGCCGACTGCCAGCCAGTTGCCAGCCAGTTGCCTGCCAAAGACCAGTATTCAGGAATGTTAGGCCCTCCCACTATTCTCCAATTTCAGGGTTTAACCAGGAGATGGCGCTATATATTAAATAACTAAGACTTAGTTTTTCACAATAGAAAATGCAGATATTATATAAAAAACTAAAGTTAAAATCTTGTTTTTAATGCCCCAAGAGCAATAACATCTTGTCACAAGCTTTTTGGAAGAAAAAGACTGACTCAAGAGACCTGTAGTTCAGGGGTTCCCAACCTTTATTGTGCCAAGGACCGGTAGATACATTAAAAAGAAATCGCGGACCGGTTGTCAATTTTAACTGATTTTAATATTTACTCACCACCAGCAGGTAGCAACAGAGGCTAATTGTATGTAACAGCCTGAACAAATACTAGAACAATATGCATCCAAAACATATTAACAAAGTTTAAAAAAGAACCGGTGTTGTTTTTTGGTTTTTCGGAAATTTTCCGCATTATGAAGGAGATGTCCGGTCGCCAGGGTGTGTGTGTGTGTGTGTGTGTGTGTGTGTGTGTGTGTGTGTGTGTGTGTGTGTGTGTGTGTGTGTGTGTGTGTGTGTGTGTATGACACTGGCATTTGTTTTCAGAAGACATTATGATAGTGTCGTTCGTTCCGGTGCACTCCCGACAGCATAGCACTACATCGAGATTAAGATTAAACTAGTTTATTTTGGGAACAGCCGCATATATGCGGGTGTCGGACAGACACAAACACACCGAACACACAGAGCTGAGCTGAGCAGAGCACATACACACACACATCATGCGCCATGGTGACTGACTGGACATCTCCTTCATAAAACTAATAAAAGGGGGAGTAATCGGGCAGTTCGATGTGTGTTGATGTGTGTGTGGTTAACACGTAGCAGCCTGCAGTCACTCTTAAACTGTTCTGATTAAGTTAAACACAGCGAAGGCGGTGCGTAAAAAGGCACAGCTCTTTACCGAGTATACGTCCCGCTGCCTCCTGATGCTGCAGCCATTTCATGAAGTGAAGGAGGGTTTCCTTCTATAAAACAGCTGCGGGCAGCAGATACCGTGAGAGTCCCGGACATTAATTCATAGATCAAGGCAGACTGGTTTACTCTCCTGTTTTGCCAATCCGGTGCTTAAACAAATAGCTCCCTCTACACCCCTGGCCGACATGTCCTTAAAATGCAGTCCGAGTTTGAAATATATCTCAAATAATGTATGCACCACCATTTCCCCACATAAACATAACAGTCTGCAATCAAACGGTTGTCTCTTGTGCGCTCCTCTTCCTACTTGGCGCACCGGTAACATGCTCGTGCGCACAAGAGGCTGAGACCTTAGGCTGAGCCGCCGAATCCCTCGGAACATCATAAAAGCCATTTTCAACGGTTTTCTGGTGAAAGATTAACTAGCTACTGGATGAAATAATATGACTGGTGGCATAGGGGCGAAAATTAAACACTTTTTGAAAAAAAAATTATGATAAAATATTTTTATATATTTATAATTCTGCAAATATTACGATAAACTCACAGCTATTTCGCGGCCCGGCAGTAACACCTCCGCGGCCCGGTACCGGTCCGCGGACCGGGGGTTGGGAACCCCTGCTGTAGTTGACTAATTACAGGCCTCAATAAAGTTCTGCCATTGGTTGTGAAAAACAACGGTGGACATAGTGGAAAGTGAAATTGACATTGTCGAATTTAATAAAAATACAAAATAATGTATCTGTGTACGTGTTTTACTATGTGATCTGCACTTATCAAACATCTAATTAAGGCGAGACACCCCAGGTGAATAGGGTATTTTTAACTTAAAGATATCAGCTAAATATTTCTCCAGTTAATTACTTACAATAAGGCAATTGTTTTTTGTATTACAAGTTTTCTGAAATAGCATGTTTAAATATCCAAATGAACCATTATCTCATGAGATATGCGCATATTTTAACACATTTCAGGAACCGAAATCTGAACTTTGGATAAAGCCAGGATCAAAATTATTGTTTCATTTTGTAGTCATATTAGTATCTAAGGCTTTTACAGAAGGGATTTTGGATATCTCTTTGTATCACTCCATAAATCAGAAAATACTGTCAACAGCCCTAAAATATCAATTTTCACCATGTTTTTAGGTATAAAATGTTATATAATTCAGGCTATGAATTATATATGACCAAACCCTTCTGTAAAAGCCTTCATAATATTGATAGGAATATAACTGGAAGGTTTGGTGTATGTAACTGCTGAGTGATTCTACAATTTAGGGTACATTCCATGTCCATTGATGTTCATTGATGATAATTATAATTATTCTAACTATTTTCTTCAAAAATATCATATTTTGCCTATTATTGGAAAGCATGTTATAATATCACACAAACATTATGTGCATCCTATGCTTTATTTAGCTTGAAATGTGTCATGATGTTCTTAAATTGTCAGTTTTTGCTATGTCCGTTTTTCAGTTGAGGGTGTCTTGGATTCAAAATAATGAATAAAAACCATTAAAGTAAATTTAAAAAATGATTCATTTATTTCAAAAGTCTAAATACTAAAGAATAATAACATATTTTTAATTGATTTCCCCCTTTAAATAATTTAAATATCTTAATATATGAATGTCCGCAAAAGTTCTGTCAACTATGTTACTAACAGAACTTCCCCCTTTAACTCAAAAATTGTTTGTCCCAATACCATGTCACCAGCATCACATGATGCCATGTTCCTCTTTGGCAGACATTTTGAACACACTGTGGTGATTGTCCTCTACATTTTTACAATATTTTATGTATAATAGCACATGGTCAATTAATATACTCATTGACAATCAACAATGTTACGTACATTGTTATGGTTTACAATTGTTTAATGATTTTAATTCAATTATATGTGCAAATGTGATGTTAACCTGTTCAAGAAAATGACATGTGGTCATCCAGGCAAGGCCTACCATTGAAATGATGGGTCAAAATAGGGAAATTGTCAACTAGGTTACCTGTCAACTGAGTTACCCAGTACTGTAATAACTGTAGTAACTTAGTTGACAGGTAACCTAGTTGACAATTTGTACGACATGTAGACGTCATTACACATCATTATCAATGGAATTTTGCACTTCTGCCTTGAAATTAACATAGTGCTGATGGTTAATAATGTGTCCAGTCAACTATGTTATTTGCGTCAAATGTTTGACTTTCATTGTCAACTATGTTGCACCTCATTTTTTCAAATTTAAAATATCTAAAATAGTGCTTCTGATATCCTTTATAGTATAATGTATATCTACACAGGTTGGAGTTTTACATGACATCTCTTAAAACTATCAAAATGACCTGTATGGTAGTTTTATAATACAAAATATCCCTAAACTTAATGACAGTGCTGAACATATCACATGAAAAAACAAAACTTTAATACAATTATTTTTTAAACTTTAAAAAATCTTTGGATATATGGTAGAATAGACTCAAGAGCCTTTCAAATTTGATTTTACTTGAAGTGCAGGACTTAATCAAATGATTGTAATGACATCAAGTTTGTCCGTAACATAGTTGACAAACTGAGTAGTGTTACACTGAGGAATATACTAACTTGAACCACTGATTGTTCTATCTATACATTTTATTTGGCATTAGTAAATAATTATGCACATTTACAGATATTTTACATGATATGAGTGATAACACGTGTTATAAGGGCTATTTCGCACAATAGGTGTGCCTTGAGATTTTTACTTGTCCTTTGGTGTGCCTTGGGCACAAAAAGTTTGGGAACCACTGCTGTAGAGAAATGTAAACGTTCACCATCCCCCACCCGCCTACTGTATGTTGCTTTTTGACATGTAAATGGATAACTACCCCCCCTCTGAGTGAATACCTGTTGTACCTGTCCGGGGCTAAGCCCATAGGACGATGCTCTGATGTCATCACCCTCGCACATTGGTCATATGTTTACAAAAAACGATGTTAACACTTTCTCGTTCTTAATATATGCTATATTTAGGGTCGATATGTGTTGAATTTACTTTAAAATAGCAGATCACTGTGATTCACTTCTCCGCGGCTCCTCCGTGCAGAGAGGCCCCCCCCCCCCCCCTTGACAATTCACGAGCGTCTAACTCTCTCCCCCCTGTGAAGAGATATCACAGGGGGGGGTTGGGACACACACATTCCGATGGCCAATTCGTTTTAAACAAAGAGTGGGGTGGGGGCTGGTGAACGGTATGGTCAATGTTTGTAAACACTGTGACATTTTGACTTTATTTGATCATTTCAGTTAAAAACTAACGTTCATATTTCATATTACTGTTTTGCCTGGCTGGACCTGTAATTTACAGGAAAGGAGTGCACGCTACTAAAGAGACACGCTACCATGGAAACCAAACAATGGTGTTGCTGTATTGAAGTCCGAGTGGAAACAGTCATATTTGGAGCGTTATGTTAGAATGAAACAGCGAGGTCGTGACTCACCAAAAAAAAGTGTTACTTCACTAACTGTAAGCTTGTCACTCAGAGTAACCTACAGTTAACTTAACTGTTGGAAAAGAAAGATCAGAGTTAGGAGTGTGAACACACAGCTGAGAGCTGCCGTTTCATTCTGACTGTTTAAAAAACGGTAACAACGGACTATTTTTCTTAGCGGATGCATGTCAATTTAAATCAATACATAGAACTATGTTTTAAATCAATAAAAATATTTTCTAAATCCATAAAAGCATTTTAATTAATATTGGGAGTCATGTCGTTACTTTGTTGAGAATGTGGCCATGTAATAAGCGGGATAATTTGCAGCGACTTGGTCATTATGGGGAAAAATAACACCCAGGGATCAAGATCCCTCCGCGACGCGGAGGGATCAGTAATTTTTAGTGAATTACTGAGTTTAGGCACGTTAATAACATTTTAATGAAGTTGAATACAGTATATTCATATTTGTCAGTGATTTCATGTCAATTCGGCGAACATAAACGATTAAATTAGGATTAAAAATCGAGAGCCGGCTGCTGTTCGTTACGGTAACCCAACTAGGACACTTGACACAGTGGCTTTTGGCAAAGCACACAAAGAAAACAAAAAAAACCGAGAGAGATGAGTTATTGTTATTACAACGTGACTTCACTATTATTTAACAACTATTTTTATTGGGTTCTTTTATTTGGGGTTAAGTACATTGTCAGAATAAGTGAGAAATGGATTTAACTTCTGTTAGACAGCTATCATACTGAATAAATATTTATGCAAAAATGTATGGCATTAATAATGTATATCTAATTACATTTAAAAATGTATGGCATTAATAATGTATATCTAATTACATTAACTGTGAATGTCTTTCATTTTATTTAAATGAATAAATTACATAAAACATTTTCCATAAAAAAGTTGATTCAAGAACAAATCAGTACTTTTCTTATATGACTATTATTGCTAAATTTGAAAGGTCTTTACCAGCTTTGGAATTATATATATATATATATATATATATATAGCACCTTCTGCCATCCCATCTCTACTGACATATGGATCTTAACAAAGATCCGCTATACATTAGTACCAGATATACTGTACACGGACATTTTAGTGAACCAGACCAGCTGTTTCCGCCGGGTCTTCGCTTCCCGGGCATCACGTTGTTTACAAGTGTGTTCAGATGCTAAATGACAAGTGCAAGTGACAATTGTTGTCGTCTTCTCTGTGAACGTTTTTTTCTCCGTTATTTTGCCATTTTCAGATTTAAATTTCGAGCGGAAAGCTAACCAGGAAGTAATAATTACTTAAGCGGAGAACGGAGAAAGTAAACGTTACAGCAGGCATAACAACAGCCGGTGTTTATTTTATTATAATATTCAAGAACAAATCAGTACTTTTCTTATATGACTATTATTGCTAAATTTGAAAGGTCTTTACCAGCTTTGGAATTATATATATATATATATAGCACCTTCTGCCATCCCATCTCTATATATAATATCTATCCGTGACATATGGATCTTAACAAAGATCCGCTATACATTAGTACCAGATATACTGTACACGGACATTTTAGTGAACCAGACCAGCTGTTTCCGCCGGGTCTTCGCTTCCCGGGCATCACGTTGTTTACAAGTGTGTTCAGATGCTAAATAAAAGTTTAGCTTGTACTTTTGATACCCCGCCTCTCGGCACCACAACATCCAGTTTACTGTATTTCACATGAGCGATGTCGAACATTGAAAAGTCCTTATAAAATCTCTGTTATTAGATCAGTACTTTTCTTATATGACTATTATTGACTTGAACACTGAGAATGTATTTATTAACTTCAGACATTTGAAATATTTGAAATCAGATGAAAACAAACTGTAACGGAGCCTGCCGTGTTATCTATGATTACTATGCCTTACTGTACATTCATAATTTCAGCCGGAGGTAGGTGGTAGGCGTTGCGGAGGAGCAGATTGCGAGTGAGGTGCCTGTTCTAAACGAACTATTCCAGCTGTTATAAAGCATTAAATAAAAAGTAAGCAAGGAATACAGAATGTTTCGTTACGTAACTTTGTTGAGAATGTGGCCATGTACATGTAATACATGGGATCATTTGCAGCGACTTGGTCATTGTGGGGAAAAATAACACCCATCCTGATCGTTTCAATGAAGTTGAATACAGAATATTCATATTTGTCAGTGATTTCATGTCAATTCGGCGAACATAAACATCAATGATGATGATTAAATTAGGATTAAAAATCGGGAGAGCCGGCTCGTTCGTTTTTTCCGACTAAACAACATCTATTATTTAGAAGTTGATTTCACATGACTCCAGTGTGGAACCCCACTGCACCCCCTGGTGGATCAATGATCCCTTGCAGCTGGCTTCACAATAATTAAATGTATTTATCATGGGGGCGGTATCAAGTCTGACTGGGGGCCGGCCGGCCATCACGGAACGTGCATGAACCGATCACGACCCTCGCACTTTAAACTGTCCAAAATAAGACGCTTCATCTGTACTTTACTCGTTACTTTACTCGCAGGGCCGGCCCGCCCATCCCTACAGGCAGATCACGCAGACTGCTAAAGTTTCAAATGTTCTCTTTAGTTCAGTTTCCATTGTCGCATAAGACTGATCCAGATAGCTCTGACCATGGCTGTCCTCTGTCTCTTGCTATCTGTATTTTGCGCAGTATATCTCTGAACGATGCGATGGTGATTCCACTGTGCAAATGGGCAACATTTTCTCTACTATGAAGGATGCTACAAGCCTGTCCATCTCTGCTTTGGTTACCGGTAATTTTTGCTGCTTCGGAGTCGGCGGCGGCGCACTCACAACATCCTCACTCTGGGTTCGGGGGTCCTTAGCTATTAGCTTCACCTTAGCATGTGTTCTTTGCAGGTGTTTGTTGAGGTTTGACGTGGTGTTTACAGCAGTGGATAACAGCTTCTGGCCTGGACACAGTTTGCACCTCACCGTCACATTCCTGTCTATTCTTCGGACGAACTCAAAATAATGGGCATACCTCCACCCCTCGAAAGTTATCGCTGACTCAGCCATGTTTATGCAGCACTGCACGTGGAGATGTGCAAGTCGCGCTGATTACGTACATATAAACCTGCGGCGGAAACCCCTCTTGTCTGTCAGTGTGATTATGACTGATTTTATAAAAGTAACAAAGTAACGCGTGTCGGGGCAATGGTAGTAACTGTAGTGTGATTACTGAATTATAAAAGTAACGCGTTACACTACTCCGTTACCGACAAAAGTAATATTGTTACACCCAACTCTGGTAATGAGTAATGTGTAATAGATTACTTTTTTTGAGTAACGACCCCATCACTGGTTTACAGTAGTCTGCCGTTCTTATTATACATCCATGTAGTCCGCTGTATAAAAAACGGTAGTTTCCCCACAGCAGACGCACATTTATGACATCCACTGGCGCATCATAAATACGTCGGATAGTGTAAGTGCAGTCGGATTCTCAAAGCACCGCAGTCTCTTTTCCTAAGCCCTTTTGAATTCTCCTATCCACTATTCCTTGTGTGACGTTTCACACAGAGGTTAAGGAATAGTGGATAGGAAAAGATGATAAGAGCTGATTTTTGGACAATTCGACTGCAACCCTTGCCTTCGCCAACCAAGACTTGTCCATCAGAGGATGGAGAAGCGTGATTCGTCACTCCACAGAACACGTTTCCACTGCTCCAGAGTCCAGTGACGGCGTGCTTCACACCACTCCATCTGACACTTGGCATTGTGCTTGGTGATGAAAGGCTTGCATGCAGCTGCTCGGCCATGAAAACCCATGCCATGAAGCTCCCGGTGCACAGTTTTGGTGCTGATATTAATACCAGAGCTGGTTTGGAACTCTGCAGTTATTGAGTCAGCAGAGCTTTGGCCACTTTTGCGCACCTCAGCACTCGGCGACCCCGCTCTGTAACTTTATGTTGTCTGCCTCTTCGTGGCTGAGTTGCTGTGGTACCTACACTTTTCCACTTTGCAATAATACCACTTACAGTTGATCGTGGAATATCTAGGAGAGAAGACATTTCACAAACTGACTTGTTGCAACGGTGGCATCCGAATTCGAACAGTACCACGTTCGAGTTCAGTGAGCTCTTTAGATCGACCCATTCTTTCACAAATGTTTGTAAAGGCAGACTGCATGGCTGGGTGCTTGATTTTATACACCTGTGGCAATGGGATTGAATGAAACACCTGAATTCAATGATTAAGAGGATACTTTACATAGTATACCCAATACTTTTGTCTATATAGTGTATCTGCAGTCCCACAAATATGCATAAACACAATCGATTATTAAACGATATTAATAATAATTTTTTAAGTCTTATATTTTATTGGCATGAAAAGCAGAGATTCTTCATCTCATTTCAAATGGTGAGGAGGGTCAGAACGGTACCTGTCTGAGAAGTCTCAGAATCAGTCTCCGCACTGCTGCTGCGCTCTAACCTTGGACTTTCACCATACTCTTCTGTGGCCATGGTTCTTTGGATGTTCTCGTACCTGCAGAAACAACAAGTCATCTTTTCACACAAGTATGCTGATGGAACATTTATTTGGCTTGTGAAGTCTTGCTGTTTATTATAACGGGTATCTGTGTCTTTCACAATCAACTTTACAGGTTATTGCATAATTCGTATGACAACACACCCAACATAATTTATACTACAATGTTATTGCAGTATACTGTGTCTACTATAATCCCTACAGTTGGAGCTCTCTCTCTTTATTCCCAGTCTGACCTCCTGTTGAGTTGTTCCATCTGCTGTGTGGATCCTGAGCGGGGGATGCCGTGGTTACACTTGCTGCTGTGGCTTGGTCTCTGCCAGGTTGTGGTACGGTTGACATGATCCACATAAAAAACTCTGCCGTGGCTGTCAATACGAGCTTCCCAGTCTATGAAAAAAGAGAGGTGGGGGAGAATCAAACAGAGTTATAAGCCAAGTCATTGTTCAACTTTAGAATTGGTCGTTAAATCACATGTGGTTTCCAGCGTCTCCATAAGTAGATGGATAGGTGGATACCCTCTGCCCAATTATAAGTAGGCTCAGATTAATGAACTACACAAAACAGCATATAAATCCTTACTTTCCATACATTTCAGTGGTCTTAAAACACATTTTACAAAATGTATTTCTTTGCCAACCATCCGCACAAGGACTATGTCTTTATGTAAAGTTTTCCCATTTTTCAATTTCTTTGACACTGTAAGTCTTAAAATTAAGACTGAGTGAATAACTAATACCTTCATGCTTGGGGCAATCATGCCTTGGAGATCTCCAGGGATTTCAGGTAATTTCTGACAAGATGATTAGTTTAGGCATCCTTGTTATGCAACAAGTTATTAAGAATACAGATGTAGCACTCCAGAAAGGACTCCACCCAGCGGATTCCATCCAAAAACCCAGCGAAAACCAGTGGCTGGGATTTTTAAGCCCTCCCAGATTTCCCCATTTGTTCAATTTCAGGATTTAACCATGAGATAAATCATGGTATTCATTCACAAATACACAAAGACAACTGGGTGAACTTAGGTCTTCAGTTTGTTTCATGGACTTTCAGTACTTCAGTAATGTTTACAGCTCTGCAGTTGTGTTTGCTGAAGAGCATTTAAACACATATTTGTTATGGTTTTCACAGGCTACTATAACGAAAACACATCAATATTTTAGATAAAATAAAGTATATCTAATCTTATCTTAATTGTAATTCAATAATATATAGTCTTTATATATTAAATAATCATAATAATAATGTAAATGTTTACACTTCTTTATTTTTTACCTCATACTTTTACCTTTACAATAGTTTGCTTTAATATGCAGTATATTTTTTGTAATATTGTTGTGGTGTTTTTACACAGTACAGTAGATCAAAGTAAATCAACTCATACATTATCATGTATTATATTGTGTTGTATAAGTAATATCATACATTAACCCCATTATAGCAGATGCCTGCCATATTGGCAGGCATCGGATGAACACATTTATTTCTAAATATAAGTTGTAAAAATACTTATATGTATTTATAACTATAATAATTATTATTATTAATTAATTATTAATACTAATAACATAATGATTCATTTTACTTTCAGATGATAATACTTTTCACTTGGGCAATTGACAATTTTGAATGCAGGACATTTACTTTACTACATTTATTTTCTTCCACCTCTGATTTAAGACCCCGTCACTGTTTTTAAAACGTTAATTAAATGTTTGATATTTCCAGAGACCCTTTCAGACCGGCAATCCTGAGAGCTGCTGAGTTTCATTCAGACTATTTAAAAAAACAACGGTCTGATTTTATCATTGCACAACAATGAACTCAATGTGTGATTGTTATAGCAGTAATATTAAACACTAATAATACAGTAAACTATTAACACTGTAAATATTATTGTTTGCCTGTGGTGAGATGACGAGGCTCCATTAAAAATAAACAATTTTTTAGTGAATTACTGAGTTTAGGCAAGTTAATAACGTTTTAATGAAGTTGACTACAGCATATTCATATTTGTTAGTGCTTTCATGTCAATTCGGCGAACATATGATACATTAAATCAGGCATCCTCAAAGTCCGGACTCCGGTCCGGATCCGGACCGAACCACTACTGTCTCTGGACTCTGAGCAAATTATACTTTTCATATGTATTATCTGTGTTATCTGCGAGACATCGCCACAACGCAACGAGTCAAAATTCTCCGCTATGTCCACTTCAAACAGCGCTCTGCATGTACGACTGTTCCACTGTCTGTGTGTGTCTGTCAACGCATTGGTCCAATCACATTCAGCATCCCGTCAGCGTTTTTTCCCCCCACCAACAGTCTGCGAATCAGAGGCACTGTAGGGCGGGTCTTCACGGAATGCGGGTGGGAAAAATGCGTGTGTGTTTAAAAAAAAAAGTCAGAGCGAGAGTTAACAGCTCATCTAGTTGCATCTGTACTGTAGCTAGTAGCCTAGTTTCACCTACCGGGGTGGCATGGGGTGGTAACTGCCACCCTAAAAATAGGCCTTGCCACCCCAGTTGGCAGCTTTGTTTTGAAAGAAAAGTTGTGGCTCATCGGACATATGAGAGAGAAAATCTCTAATGTCCGAGTGCAAGTGAATGCAGCACAAGACGCACGTCTTGTAACCCCTCCCCCGGCCCTGATTTCATTTGAACGGGACGGCGCAAAACGAGAAGCATTCGGACCCAAGTACTGAAGGAATGAGGTATTTGCGGTCTACAATGACAGAGAAGAGACTGTCAATTTTGGCTGTACTCAGCATTGAATCAAAACGCACTAAAGCTGTTGATCTTAATACGTTTGTGAGGCGTTTTGCTGAACAAAATTGTAATCGCCGCATTCAGCTGTAATAGACATGTCAACTTGATGCTCTGCTCACGGATGAGCATACAAAACTGTTAAGATGATGACCTTACGTGTGTAATTATATATTTTTCTTTGATTTAACTAGGCCAGTAGGTAAGGACTTTCCACTGGATAATAACTGAAGTATAAAAGAATGCATGACTGAAGTGATGGAGACCATGTTTGAAGGCAAACAAAAAGAGGAAATAACAGGTCAAATCAAGCAAATCCCCCTCTCAGATTCCACAGCAACCAGAAGAACATAAATACTGGCTGGTGATTTGATTAATCAGCTTTGTGATGGAATAAAACATGCACAGTGCATTTCCTTAGCTGTGGATGAGTCCACTGACACCACTGACAATGCTCAGTTGCTGGTGTTTGTGAGTTTTTATGATGAGGCAAAGGGGGAGTTTGTTGAAGATGTGTTTGGCCTGACGAACCTCAGTGGACACACAAGGGGGCAAGACATTTATAAAGCAATAATGGGAATGCTGAATGAAAGAGGGTGCAGCTGCCTTTATTCATAACTGTGCAGCTCACACTGCGACTCTGAGGGATCAAGCACAGACACAATAACAATGAAAACTGCTGCATACAGATTATTTTTGTTTTTGCAACCTCGTGTTAAGAATCTTGTTGCAATTGTTTAAAAGACCGTAATAAACGGACCTTTGTCTTATTGAAACAATTTTTTTGGACCTTTAAGATTTGTATTTGAGTACCCCTGCATTAAATGATCGTGAGGATGATGATTTAAAATCATTTGTTTGAGCCGGGCTGCATTTCCTGATGAAAAAACAAACCGATTGTTTTTGTAGTTGTAGTACGCCAACGTGGATTAAACAACATTATTTTGTTAAATTAAAAAAAGATGATGTTTTGTAAATGATTACATGTCTCTTATTTAGCACAGAATATGATCCTATCCGTGACATATGATAGGATTTTAACAAAGATCCGCTATATCAGATATATCTATCAGCTGTTAGGCAAACTGGCAACAATAAGAGATCAGCTTTCTGTCTAAGCAACACAGTCTCACTCCCTGCGCGTCAAAAAATGACGCTTGGTCAGGGTCCTTTGGCGTCAATTTCTTTAGCACAAAGTCTCCTTCAGCGTCTTTAACCAACGTATAGAGCTTTCAACTGATTGCAATGTATTCCCATTGGCGGTGATAGGGGAGCACTCCAGCCATCAAAGAATTTAGGTACGGAGCCGACCGCGGCAGTTAAAGACGCTGTGACCGTCCGTCCCATTGGATAACGGAGAACTTTACACCTGGAAGTAAGTATTATCCTTACTGTTGATCGATTTGACAGTGATAGCTGAACTCATCAATTCAAAAACACCACTTTGTCCTTTCCACTACATTAATTGGATTCAATTGTGAACAATGCTCTTGTGTTTTTCCCCTTCGAATCTGAGAAACAAATAGTTTTTTCTGAGTTATGGATAGCGGAAGACACTACCCTTCCCATAATCCTCAACTAACTTGGATCCGTTGCAGACATTGAACGCAACCCCAAAAGTGTAATGGGCTATTTGTACAAAACAAAACTGTGTGTATGCTTGCTTTTCTCTTTGAAAGTCATCATATTTTAATAAATGGTTCGGCTGCATTAAATATAACACTGCCGTAGTTCTTTATTTATAGATCCCTAATTAGAAGACAATTGGACAAACTAGAAGAACTCCCACAAACGATACGATATTACTTTATTTATAAGTCTGAAATTTGACTTGCGTCACAGCAGCTCCATGTCCAACACCAACATAGACAAATATACAGACACAAATACATGAAACACAAACAACATTTAACATAACAGCACAATCAGTGAGAGAAAACATGCTCAAAGACCCTTCAGCGTGCATTTAATCTGGGATTTAGCTCTGTATTTACTGTGAGGATTGACTGGTGCACAAAGGAGTGCTTCAGTCTGACTTTATTGAATCGTGGGACCCTGTATCTCCGATTAGATGGTAGCAGTTCATATTCACTGTTCAGAACATGGTTTGGGTCAGAGATGATGTTGTTGGACAGCCTCACTAGGTTGTTATGTTAGGCTGTTAGTTATGTTAGGCTGAGTCATAGAGTCTCTGACAGGGTTGACCAACAATCTTTGAGCAGATTTGTAACAGGTGGAGCAGTTTTGATTTTAAAGCTGCTGACAAACACTTGTACAGATGTAGCACCTAATTTCGGACAGTTTGAAACGTGAGGGCCGTGGCCGGCACGGGGTCTGCCCTCCCTCAAAGGAAAACCTCCAGCGTGACTTGAGACCGCCCCCTTGATAAATAAATGTAATTATAATGAAGCCAGCTGCAATGGATCATTGATCCACCAGGGGGTAAAGTGGGGTTCCACACTGGAGCTCATGTGAAATAAAGTCTGATACAGTACGGTAGATGTATGTCTGGTACTACTGTATAGCGGATCATTGTTAACCTCTTAAGCCCTGAGCCTGTTTTTCAGGTCTCAGGCTCGAAAATGACATTCCCAGAACAAATGACCATATCTTCCCTTCTAAAAGGGTTAAATTAATAATCTTTATTCTCAAAGTAATGATAAACCTGTGAGTTGGATGTAGAAAAGTCAGAATCAATATAGATGTTTTTTATTTTACATAGTAAAAAACTGTAAATTATAGTGTCCGTCCAAATATTCTTTTTTACTTATAGTGAAAACTACCCTTGGATGGTGGGTTAGTAGACTAAAAGCTTTAGGAATCCAAAGTACAACATATAATAAGTACCCTGTATCAAGATTGATGCAAAACAAGTGAAATTTGACCTTTTTAGAGAGATTTAGCAAAAAAAAAAACACTTCTGGGGTCATTTGGGTGGATTTGACCCATCTCTGGCCCCCCTTGCTCGATTTTGATGAATGAAATCTCTTTATAACCGCTAGAGCCAATGGAATCGAGGGAAAGTTATATACACACCAAAACGTTAACAAATAAGGAGTGAGAGTGACGCGTTACCAAAACCGGAAGCTGCATACACTCTGGTGGCTACCATTAGCAGCTAACTTTTCCGCTCCGATTTTTACATAAAAAATGGAATTATGGATTATAAATAATTTCTTGAAAGGCACAGGTACATTATCAACCTATGGATAAACAGTTGTAGCATTTTTTTTTCTCGTTTTAATGCCATTGAACACGTCTTTTGACCTAATTGACAGCTACGGTGAGACGATCTGCCGTAAAAGCTCCGTAAAGGTACGTGTTTTGATGTCTGTTTGCTTCCCCTGTCGCAAGTTCGGATCGCTCAGTGATGATACTATACCTAAATAATCAGTCGAGTCTCAGCTTTAATCGGCTATATTGTATGTGCAGCTACGATAAGTAATAAGGGTATTTTTATCTTGAATTGTGTGCCGCAGTGCGTTAGAATTTTTTCGCTCAGGGGTCATTTAGACGCTTCTTATGAGACTTCTGTTTTGTTTTGGTAAAAATGGTTCATATCTTCAGTTAGCTGAGATTCTTCCCGTTAATCTGGTGCTACACATTAATAGTTTCATAAATGTTAAGAAGCCCTGAGACATTATCTCGAAAGAAAAACGGTGGGAGGGGTCCAATGGGGGGACCGCCGTGCTTAAGAGGTTAATGAAGTTGAATACAGAATATTCATATTTGTCAGTGATTTCATGTCAATTCGGCGAACATAAACATAAATGATCGTGGTGAAGATGATTAAATTAGGATTAAAAATCGAGAGCCGGCTGCATTTCCTCTCGTTCGTTTTTTTCGATTAAACAACATTATTTTGTTAAATAACAACATGGTGATGTTTTGTAAATGATTACATGTCTTATTTAGCACAGACTATGATCCTATCCGTGACATATGGATCTTAACAAAGATCCGCTATACAGTAGTACCAGACATGCTGTACATCCAGCTTACTGTATCGAAGTTGATTTCACATGAGCTCCAGTGTGGAACCCCACTGCACCCCCTGGTGGATCAATGATCCATTGCAGCTGGCTTCACAATAATTACATTTATTTATCACGGGGGCGGTCTCATGTCAGACTGGGGGCAGGCTCTTCATCACTGGCCTTTCACGGGCCGTGCACGGGCCGACCACGACCCTCGTGTTTCAAACTGTCCTAAATAAGCTGCTACATCTGTATGTGTGAAGTTTTCCATGACAGAGGATGGTGTGCGTGTCAATGGAAGCCTGAAAGATGGGTTGCCACACTGGAGCCAGCTCAGTAGCAACGTTTTTCAGCAGAAAACCGCTGCACCCATCTGGCCCAGCCGCTTTCTTGGTGTTGGTGTACTGAAATGTTTTTCTGACCTCTTCGACACTGATGGTAATTTTGTCAGAGGATGCAGGTATTATGGTTTCGAGCATTTCAGTGCACTTTGCAGAATGATCCAGTGACTCGAAACGGGTAAATAAAGTGTTTAGTTCGTTAGCAAAACAAAATTCATTGTCCGTCACAATAGGTTTAGCTGAGGATGACATTCCTGTCATGGTTTTCATGGTGTCCCACACTTTTTTGGGGTTTTTGGCTTTAAAAGCATTTTCAAAAAGCTTTTTGATTCCCTCAATTTGAATTTCAGTTCTTTCTCTGTCTGTTTAAGTGCTCCATAGTCTTTGTTTTTGAAAGCTATTTTCCTGGTATTTATAACTTTTTTAATGTTCACATAAGATTTATTATTTGGATAGATTTGTATTTCTTTAGTGGGAACAACTAGTTCTACACAGAAGTTGATATAGTCGTTGGTGACAGTAGTTATTTCCCAATCTGTCCAATCAAAACAGGCTTTCAACTGTTGCCTACTTTCATTTGTCCATGTCCTTATTACTTTCTTTTCCGGTTTACATCTCTTCAGTTTGGTCTTATACACTGGTATCATATTCACAACAACATTATGATCAGAGTTCAGAATTGGTGGTCTACATTTAGTCACATAGGCTCCTTTAACATTTACGAATTTACGAATTTGTCCAGGATATTGTCTTTTGTGGTATGATCCTTAACATACTCACACCTGAATGCATGACGTGGATCATAAATATCTTTAATTTCCCTTTATTTCTTTACACAATACGGCTCCTTGTGTAAAGGAGCCGGGTATAACATGCAACCCAGTGTCACTGCATTTCATGTTATAGTCACACATTGTTATCTAATAATTTGTTTACAGTATACCAACACGATTTTCCAATTTATTTCATTTCACAATGAACGATTTTAACCTGTTAAGCCCGTGAGCCCCCTCTACCGGGGGCTGCGGGTTTTGTTTCATGAAACTGTGTCTCAGGGCTTCTTAACATTTAAAAACCTATTAATGTGTCATACCCACTTAACGGGAAGAAACTCAGCTAACTGACAATATTAACACTTTTTAGCTAAATGAAACACAAGGGTAATAACAACGCCTCTGAATTAGCCCTGAGCGAAAAAATGCTAACACACTTAGCACAGAACTCACGCTAAAATACCCTTATTACTTATCGGATCTGCATAAACAAGATATTGATTAGCAAGCTGAGATTCCACAGATTCTATAGGTATAAGTATCATCACTGTACGATCAAATCGCGTCATGGGAAACAAAACCAGACACGTAGCATTACGGAGGAAACACGGGAGAAATTCTTACCTATGCTCTTGTTCTGATCAAAAGTTTTGTTCAATGGCATTAAAACGAAAAAAACGCTGATACATAGGTTAATCCAATGTGTCTGTGTCACTTTGGAATGATTACTGATAATCCATCATTCCATATTTATGTCAAAAACAGAGTTTTCATATATAGCTGCTATCATGCTACCAGAAAAGATTATTAATTTACCCCTTTTAGAAGTGGAGATATATATATATATAACCTGTTAAGCCCTGAGCCTGTTTTTCAGGTCTCAGGCTAAAAAATGACATTCCCAGAACAAATGACTATATCTTCAATTCTAAAAGGGGTAAATTAATAATCTTTTTTCTCAAAGCAAAGACACACCTGTGAGTTGGATGTAGAAGAGTCAGAATCAATATAGATGTTTTTATTTTAAAGTAAATTCAGATTGAACATAGTAACAAAATGTAAATTATAGTTTCCGTCCAAGAAAAAACCATTACTTAAAGTGAAAACCACCCTTGAATGATGGGATAGTAGACACAAATATTTAGGAATCCAAACTATAACTATATTATAATATAATAAGTACCATTGAGGATTGAGAGTGATGCGCACGCAGATTGCCCAAACCGAAAGCTATGAAACAAACAGACGTGCAATCACCGCTAAATGCACTAATACAGGGGTATCTCCTCTTGCACTTTATATATCTCTTGTATCTTCTCTTGCACTTTATGTATCGTTGCTGTTATATTGTATTGCCATGTCATAAATAATTGTGTATGCTGCTCTTGCTCTTTTGCACTTTTTGCATTTCATGTATTTGTTCTTGCTATGCTTGTAAATGTCATTTTCTTAAATGTTTTATGTGAGGGACTGCGGATGGAAAGTAGCTCAAAGCTAAATCCGGCATATTTACACTTAGTACATTTATTGTTTTAAGTGTTCATTAATGTGCAATGTCCCTACCAAATAAACGATTAAAATAAGAATGAAATGTTACGCTCTATATGAAAACTACTCTTATTGCCATAAATGTTATGATCGATTATCAGTAATAATTTCAAAGTGACACAGAGACATTGGATTAACCTTCAGCAGCGTTTATATGCTTTATAAAGCCATTGAACACTACTTTTGATCAGAAAACAGCAAAGGTAAGACGTATTTTAGGTGAAAATGGTTCATATCGTCAGTTAGCTAAGTTTCATCCTGTTAAGTGGGTATGACACATTGTTGTTAAATGTTAAGAAGCCCGAGACACAGTTTCGTGAATATTGTTGTCTTTTGCCCCCGCCGGCGGTCAAGAGACAGGTCTTGTGATAATGTCGGACTGTTTTGCCGTCGGTGACGAAGAGAGTCGGGCCTCAGAATAGATACATGTAAGAGTAACACCTTACATCACTTCCAGGCAAAATTACGTCTCCGCCCACTTTTTGGGGAAATCTATTTGAATTGGCGGTAAATACGAATATGCTTGAGTTAGCTGGTTACCGTAGTTCACCTCAACATCCAATGCCCTGAACTGTTTAACCTTTATTTTAATTATTGAGAATGCTCGCAATCATTCTGCAAAATAATAAAAAAATACGGGGGGCAGCCTTTATACAAATGTGAATGTCTAGTTTAAAGCAAACAAATTAGCGATTAGTGATTTTAGCACGATCACTAGAGTTTAACTGATTATTTGTTTTATTTCCAAGCGTGCTATTCTAGCTGAGCATAAAGACTGGAAGCACTGGGAAAAAATGTTGCGTACCCAAACATAATTAAAAATGTATCACAATATCATTATACATCCACTCAGCACTGTTTTGGTCTCAGAACAGCAACAATGGTACTAAACCTGGAAAACCTCAATGTTTATGACAAGGTGCCCGGCTGGCAAAATGTAGTTCCCGCCTCATTTTCCCCTAAAACCATAAAGGTTAAATTAAACAGACTGATTGCTGTGTTTATATTTTGAGGATTATAAATGCCTGCTTTATGAATATAGAGCCAACAGGTCGGTAGATGATGCTGTCAACATGGCTCTTCACTTCCTCCTTCAGCACCTGGACACAGCAGGAACCTACGCCAGGATCCTGTTTGTGGACTTCAATACGTTGATCTCGGCTCTGCTGCAGGACAAGCTCTCCCTGCTGCACGTGCGTGGGAAACATGTCTCTGACCCCCACACCATCAGCACTGGTTCCCCTCAAGGCTGTGTTCTTTCCCCTCTTCTCCCTGTACACCAACAGCTGCATCTCCAGTCACCAGTCATTCAAGCTCATGAAGTTTGCGGACCACACCCCCCTCATCTGACTCATCTCTGGTGGGCACGAGTCTGCCTACAGGTCGGAGATCAACCATCTTGTGACCTGGTGCAGGGACCACAACCTGGAGCTAAACGCTCTAAAGACAGTGGAGATGGTTGTGGATTTCCTGGGCACCATCACCAAGGACCTCAAGTGGGAGCAGATGTAGCTCCCTCACCAAAAAAGCCTAGCAGAGGATGTTCTTCCTGCGGCAGCTGAAGAAATTCAACCTGCCAAAGACGATGACGGTGAACTTCTACACCGCCATTATCAGTCCATCTTCATCTCCTCCATCACCATCTGGTACAATGCAGCTACAGCAAAGGGCAAGGGCAGGCTGCAGCGTATCATCCGCTCTGCAGAGAGGGTGATCGGCTGCAATCTGCCCCCTCTCCCAACCTGCCCACCTCATGGTCCTGAAAGCGTTCAGGTCGTGGAGAGATGGCAGATTGCGGCCAACCCCACCCACCCTGGACACAACTTGTTTACCCCGCTCCCCTCTGGCAAGAGGCTGCGCTCAATCAGGACCAAGACCTCTCACCACCTGAACAGTTTATTCCCCCTCTGCTACCGGCCTCATTAACAAGGCCCAGGAACCCCACTGTCACAGACTTTGATCCACCCCAGAAAAACATTATGCATTACATTAAAGGTCTCCTATTATACTATTTATAGGCATAGATTATAGGTCTCAGATATATACAAATATATAAAAAACATGTCTATGAAGTGTTTTGCTCAAAATACCAAACAGATCACCCATTCTAGCCATGCCTCATACCCCTCTATTTCAGCCCTGTTAGAGAAGTGCTGATTCTGGGTCCGTAGCTGCTCATGCAGGAGAATTCTACCCAGATACACAGCTAAATGCTGCCGTGATTAAACGCCGTATCATGTTCAAAACGACATCAAGGATTATTTCTGAAATAGAATGGAGCTCAAATGCTTTTTCTCTTGCAGATTTAACACAAGGTGAGTACCTTTTTATATCCTGCTTTTTTACACATACTCTCTCCAGTACAGCGTTAACTCTGAGTGTTAGCGATGCTTGCTAATGTAAACATAGACCATATTACTTCCAAAACACGTCGCACATTGTTTCTGATAGCGACGTTTCTGATAGGGCCATGGGTTTAAAGCCAGCCCAGATTTCCGATATTACGTTATATCGGCAGCAATTCTGGATCAGCTCCGTTGAACCCGTTTTTAGAGATTTGGGTACGGAAGAAAAGGCAAGAGTGTTTTGTTTTTAGACACTTTTTGAGTTCCCTTGGGGACTGGTGACACATAGTTATGTATTAAAGACATCAAAAAGTGCATTTTGCATGATTGGAGACCTTTAATTCACATCATGCAAACAATATATTGTTCTTTTTAAAAATGTAAATCCTGCACATGTTGCACATTTCTTCTCCACACTACCTCTTTAAAGAGCAGCACAGCTCTCCACATTTGTTATAATACTTTTTAAATAGTTTTTTAAATAGCTGTCATAACACTCCTATTTAATTGTGTTTTGCTACGTATTCTTCTTCGTCTTTGTACGCATACCAAAGCAAATTCCTTGTATGTGTAAACCTACTTGGTAATAAAACTGATTCTGATTCTGATAGAGAAACCGAAATAAGTCCCTCCAACTTAATTTGTTCCCCACAAAATGTGTATTGAAAAGATATTGCATTAAGGAAACAGGACACTGATTAGTGAACTTGAGTTGGATGATGATGCAACAAAAAAGTGGAGTTTGGGCCATCCGGTAGCTGACCTTCCTGCTCTGAATCAGCGAAAATAAGCATGCAATTCAGCCTTTTGAAAAGTTGAATGCAGATACAAGTATGGACCAAGCAGAACAGAGCAGCACAAAGTAGGGCTGGGCAATATAGTGATATTCTATCGATATCGTGCTATGAGACTAGATATCCATTAGATGTTCTATATCATATTGTTAGATATTGTCTTTTCCTGGTTGTATATAAGGATTTTTTTAATTTAACTGACTTGTTGCTTTTTTATTATTTGCTTTTCCCCACTCGGTCAATAAATCCACATTACTGACTACAAATTGTGTTCATATTTTGTGAAAGCATCATTGATCAACCCTTCAATATTGTCACAATATCAATATCAAGCTATTTGGTAAAATAGCTAGGAATTGTTCTTCATATCACCCAGCCCTAGTTTAAAGCAATACATCTAAACTTAAATAGAAGAGGAGTGCAAGGAGGGAGGATAAGATGGTGACGGTAAACACAGAAAAGATGGAATATGTTTGTAAATCAAACTGACATGGCAGCATGCAGTTGATTGAAACACACAGCCACACTGACATCAAACTAAGGTGTAGGGATGGGACTCCAAAGTAAGACTATGAGGTGTTAGTTCTTACTTGGAGGTAAGGCTTGGTCAGTGGCAGCAGGAAAATGGTTTAGGTCATGGCTGGGTCGCAGGACTGGAAGATGGCCAACAGGAGGGGAGGAGCCTGAGCCTACATGACATCAGAGAGAAAGTACACCATAAATAACAAAAACGCTGGGGATACAATATACCACCTGGTTTTCAGTAATCAAGGAGACCAATAAATATTTGCAAAGGGGCTGGAGGGAGGGGGGGGTAGAGTGACAGAAAGAGAGAGTGTGTAGTGGGCCGTGTGACCACAGAAGAGTGTCTCTACTAACACAGTGACAGTAACACTTTTGCCGGTCTGTGTTATATATATCCAATGTATACAATTCCAGTATCCTCACTTCACTGCATTTCTATAAATGATGATAAACAAAACAGTACAAGCAAAAAGACTGGGAGTTTTGTCACTCTAGTGTATACCATTGAGATGTTTATTGCAACTACAGCAATATCTATCAGTGGTGTTGGTAGGCTATTACTCCTGACGTGTAAACCAATCAGGTGGTGCATTGTGGACACTGAATGTGACTAAAGACATAGATAGTCCGGCTGCATAAGAGCCTATGTAGTGAACCTTTATTCATTTATATCAACAAATGGGATAAAAAAAAGATACAAAAAAAGTGTTAAATATCACAGCTGATATTTGGTTTGTACTTAAACAGGGTATATGCAGGAATCCTGAAGTCAAATTTAATACTTTTTAAGACCTTTTTTAAGACCCTTTCCATACATTTTAAGACCTCATCGCAACTTCGAGTTCTAACCGGTTACATTGGCGACACACTTTACCTCACATTTACTATATACAGTATTTATTGTAAGATAGCATAACTAAACAGCTTGTGATAACTCCTTATCATAATTCAGATAGAACAAAGCACAAGAGAATGAATTGTGTGACCAACCCAATGCAAGGTTTATTAGAAAAAGAAACCACTAGAAAGTAGTATTTCATTTAGGCATTCAGTGTTTCCCCTAGGTTTACTGCCTTGGCAGGGTGCTGCAAAAAAATTTGTATTTTCTTTTTTTTTGGAGCAAAGAGGAGCTGTGGATTATTGTTATTGTTATCGTACAGTAACAAAGTATTTGTACATTAAAAAGTAATAAAGTACAGTGTTACACTGTACTGTATTACTTCCAGTGGCGAGCCGTGAGCTTTATACCTAGGCCCTCTGACCCCCACCCCTTCCCTCGAAAAAAAGACGTTATTACGTCACAGCGTATACTTCAGCGGAATATCAAAACAACGACCCAGGGTGCAAAACGCATCAATGACAGCGACCCTCTACCACACAAAACAACACCTGTGAACCCAATTTGTGTTCTTTGACATTGAAAATGATATTGCATTGTGTTTGTTACTTTCATTGCAGTTGTATGTCTTAAGTGTAATTTGGCATGCTTTTATTTTGAAGGCGAGTTCACGCTGTTGACAGGAAGTTGTTGTTGCTATGGAAACAAGAACAGTTTCACAGCGGGCGGAACTCGTCATAAAGTCCGCGATAATAAAACCCACCCATTTAGAGGGAAGATATGATTGGTCAATTGTACTGTCATTTGACATTACTCTCTCGTTCAGTTACTATAGCGGGCCCTCTGTGAATCGCAGAGAGGCCCGCTATAGTAACTGACATTCAAACAGAGACTGAACAGGCAGATTCGAAGGATTTATTTCTTTGGAAATGTTATTTTATTAAATCAAGTTTTTTTTCGGTAAAACTAATGAAAAATATAACAAAAATAATATTAAAAAAATATATATTTAAAAAAAAATATTTTTTTTTAATGTTTTTAAATATAATTTTTTGGAATATCTTAGGCCCTCACAGAGGGCCTAGAGGGCCCTGACGGCTCGCCACTGATTACTTCTGTATTCCCTTCTTATCATGTAGCCTACACTTCTTCCTTTCATTGATACATTTAAATCACCTGACTACAGCATATAACATACCAGCTGCAACCCTGTGCTGCTGCTGCTGCTTCTCTCTGCCTCATCCTCTATTGCTGGAGGTAGCTCCACCTCATCTGATCTCTGATATGAAAGCAATCGTGTTATGATCATATTGAGCTATTGGTGTGAGTCTAACATTAAACAAGCAGTCTGCTTGTCATACATTGCTGACGATACAATTTGTTGAGTCACTGCCGCTAAATGCCGGTAGCATCAAGCTAGCAAATCCTGCATTAGCCTCACATCAACAGGTGCAAGAACATCCAATTATCCTGAGCTAATTTACTGAATAAACCAACTCACATCTCCTGTCTTTGTTTTCACCCAACTCATTAGACTATTCTTCTGCCGGCGTTTCATTGTTGTTTTCTGTCTAATTCGATACTGTAGTTCAAAACCGCGGTACCTGCTCACCATCTGTGAGCTTATTTTTAGAATGCGCACGCTACGTTCGTTGTCGCGTTCGCGCGCGTCCACCTGGGCAGGCTGTGGCTGCGTTTCACTTCGGTTAAATGGATTCCTTGCGTCCCTCACTTGCGTCGTTTCCCTACGACTAGTCCCTCCCACCAGGGAAGCATGGAGCAAGGAAACCACGAGAAGCAGGGAAATGAGTTTTAAGAGCAATGGGACGTCCTTTCCTCCGGAGCGTCACGTGAAGCGACGTCCGTTTGTGATGACGCTGCACAGCTGATCGTCTGACAGCAGCCAGCTCTGTCCCCGTTATTTTCACAAACACCCCCGCCTCTGTTAGTACACATTTACTGACACAAACATTTGTATCATCTGTTGTAGACCCAAATAAATCAAATCAAATAAGAACTCATTCTCAAAAAAGATAAACGCCATTCTTAAAATGTATAAACGAACAATAGTTGGATTAATATTGATTAGAGTGCACAATAGAAATAAAATAATTGAGAGAAGAAAAAGAGATATGTTATCTATCAAAACCCAGTTAGATTAACATTCATTGCATTGCACACTTTGTCTGTTTGTGTGGATATGTAGCAAATTAACATGTTAAATAGCACTTAATGACTGACTAAATGGAAATGACAATAAATTAACATGTAAAACGGAAAAAGCGATCATGAAAATGTTTCCAATAAATGAATAAAATAATTTTTGACCACTTTGTTGTTCAGATATATCACATATTTGTAACTGAATGATGCATGAATTGAAACAAAACACAGTATGAACTGAGGAGTGAGTCCCGTGAGTTTCTTGTGTTTTCTTCACTCCGCTGGGAAACTCTGCTCTCAAGCATCAGATCAGTGCATGCGCTGCATCGTCCAATCAGTGAGCGATACACAGTAAGGGGGCGGGGCGAGTGTCTGAGGATTTCATCGAAGGATGGTCTGGTGGTTCCTCGATTATAGTTCCTCCATTATCGCTCCTCGCTCCTCCGGCAAAAATAAGGCCATTGGGACGCTACTCAAGATGGCGCAGACAAATCAACTTCCGGTGAGACCAGGGTTGCGGTCGAATACTCCAAAAAAACAGCTCCTAAGTTCTAACCCTATCGTCTATTCCTTGACCTCGGAGTGAAACGTCATGGGGTTAAGGGATAGTGGATAGGAGAATTCAAAAGGATTTAGGAGAAGAGACTGCGGTACTTTAGAGAATCCGACTGCACTTTCACTATCCGACGTGTTTATGATGCGCCAGCGGAGGTCATAAATGTGCGCCTGCTGCTGTGGGTAAACTATGGAAACTACAGTTTTCTATACAGCGGACTACAACATGGATGTTTAATAAGAACGAGGGACTACTGTAAACTCATCTAGAGACTCTGCACCGTGCTCTGATGCTGTTGTTTTATGCTTTATGAACGGGGACAACAGAGAAACATATTCTTCATGACCAAAGTTGGAATTGAAATAAAAAAGGAAAGTGAAACTTCTGCTCGTCACCCTCTCCCTCCGGTCCACATTAATACAAATGATCCCAATAGCCTACGTATGATTGTATGAAAATATCTTAAAATCAATACAAATGTATTTATTATAAACGTTAGTCCTTAACATCTATCACTGTGTATATCACCATTCAAACATCTTTTAAAAGTTGAACAAACCCCACACAGCTCAGTAAAGACTGTGAAATGTTGACTTTATTTGATCATTTCAGTAAAAACTAACGTTCATATTTCTCTTTTTGATTATAATACTGATGAACGTTCAAAACAAAGCACTTTGGCAACTTACCACATACGTTTTAAAATGCTTAATAAGCACCGTAACTTTCATGATATCATTTCTCGTTCATAATCGGTTGTTTCCGTGAACAGCCGACTGTTGTGTGACGGCAAATGCCGCGGCCGCAAGGCATTGTGGGGCAGCATTTTCTCCTCTCCTTTCGGTTAGGGAGGTCCAGTGGTTCCTAAGCTAAATGAGGTTATAAAGGAAGTTTGAAACCTCCTTTCCTTTTAATTTAGAGAATTCTAACGGCACTTATCATGGCTGCCACTGAGGGACTTCCGGGTCATTTCACTCCGTTAGGAAGGTTCCTAAGCTAAATGGACTATTCGACCGCAACCCGAGACCGAGGAGCGAGGAAATGAAAAATAAGAGAAGTGAAACGCAGCCTGTGTGTGTGTCCTTCTCCTCCGTGACGATAACGGCTTGAGGTTAAAAAATAATAATAAACGAATTTGAAACTGGGGGGGGGGACACAAACGGGCAGACAGCAGAGCTCGGGGCAATAATGCAGATTTGTTTGACTTTTTTACACTTTGTTGTTCTCCTCCTTTCCTCCGCTCTTGTCTCTGATTGTGAGTGTGTGCATTCGTGTGTGTGTGTGGGGGGGGGGGGGGGGGGGGAGCGGAGCGGAGCGGAGCCCCGCCCTTCAGAAACAGCGGAGGGAGAATGTGAATACGCAAAGCAGTGGACACTGAAACATATACATACATTCAGGGGTTAAATTGGGCCTGGGCTGTCCGGGGCTAAGCCCCGGCACATAGGACGATGCTCTGACTTCATCACCCTCGAACATTTGTATTCCAAAAACGATATGTTAAAACTTTTCTTGTTCTTAATATAGACTATATTTAGGGTCAATATGTGTTGACTTTATTTAAAAATAGCAGATCTCTGTGACCGGATATAGTTTTTCGGCTTACCCCTAGATTCCACCGGGTCCGTCTGCGGCGCGTTACGGGCGCGTTACGGCTGCGCCGCGGTGCTCACGGCGATCGCGGCCACTCTAGTCAATGGGTGCTATTCCACCACACGCGGCGCGTTACGGCTCAGAAGCGTCCCAGAAGCGGCTCGGCGCAGGGCTCCTCTAAAATTAGGATCGAATCCTATTTTTGTCGCGGCGCAGCCGTAACGTAAGGTCGGGCAGGCAGGAAGTGGAACGTTCAGAGCTATATATACACACACACAAACTAATTTTGCAGACCCTATCCCTCAATAGTCTTTCAAGTAGGAGGAGCAATGACAGCGTTCTCCTCCGGTTTACAGGCACTGTGTAAATTAATAATTATGATGATGAATGCATTTTTTTACCACTAAAATACAGCAACACATCTTTGATTCATGTAGTTTATAACTGGAATATTACAGTTATTATTAACTTTGTCTGTACAAAGTAGCCTGTCCAGGAAATATGCCCAAATCAACAAAAACTGCGAGCCGGCAGGCAAGACGCTCCGCTTCTGAAATGCTTCTGAAACGCGCCTGGTAGGGTATGACGCCGGAGGAGGCCGGACCAAAACCGCAACGCGCCGCAGACGGACCCGGTGGAATCTAGGGGTAACACGGAGCCTGTTTCCTAAACCATTCTAAATGTGTGTATGTGTGTGTGTGTGTGCATAAAGCTGAGTGATGATCGGTCATAATAACACCAAATTTGGTGATGATTCAATCGTTTACAGTGAAATGTACAGCATACTTTTGGCCATAATCTCGCAGCCCTACAAATGAACTGAGATTTCCACACAAATATTCTTTAGCAAGTGTGCAGAGCAATTTTGATTTAAAATAGCAATTTGAAGGTTGGATATCTGTATACATTTTTGTGTGTACATTAATAATTTAAGATATCAATTAATTCCAATTTATTTGTAGTACTTTCTATTTGTATTGTGTCATTTGGTGGCATCAATGTGTGCATTTGATACTAATAATGGAGCAGTTCCTTTAGGGCCTCATATACAGTATAGCCCTCAAGGTCTAATAATGAGATCCTCGACCCCCCCCCCCCCCCATCCCCTCCACACAGAGCCCCCCCACATATCAAATCCCAATTTAACCCCTGCATACATTGGATAAATAACATAGGCGTTTAGTTTATTTAATAAAAGAGCACATGTTCAATGTGAAAAGTGACCGTAGATAGATTACTTCAGTTGCAATTTGGGGCTATATATATATATTTTTTTAATAAAAACATTTTTTACAAAAAAAACAAAAAAACACCTTGAATTTCAGGGGGGGCGCGGGGCTCCGTTGGCAGGGGCGTATAAAAAACGATATATGTTAAAGGGGACCTATCATGCAAAATGCACTTTTGTACGCCTTTTATACATGAATATGTGTCCCCGGTGTTCCAGGGAACTCACCAAGTGTCAGAAAACAAAACCCTCTCTATTTTCCTCCATACCCAAATCTCTAAAAAAGGGGCTGCAACGGATCTGATAAAAACTGATCCAGATTTGAACACTGTCCTGACATCAGGCACATTTCTTCTCCACACTACCTCTTTAAAGAGCAGCACAGCTCTCCACATTTGTTATAATACTTTTTAAATAGCTGTCATAACACTCCTATTTTTATTTAATTGTGTTTTGCTACGTATTCTTCTTCGTCTTTGTATGCACCACACATACCAAAGCAAATTCCTTGTATGTGTAAACCTACTTGGTAATA
Source organism: Trematomus bernacchii (assembly GCF_902827165.1). Taxonomy (NCBI): domain Eukaryota; kingdom Metazoa; phylum Chordata; class Actinopteri; order Perciformes; family Nototheniidae; genus Trematomus; species Trematomus bernacchii. Next base: position 2,706,537 of record NW_022987574.1, on the reverse strand, counting down.
AAACTGATTCTGATTCTGATAGAGAAACCGAAATAAGTCCCTCCAACTTAATTTGTTCCCCACAAAATGTGTATTGAAAAGATATTGCATTAAGGAAACAGGACACTGATTAGTGAACTTGAGTTGGATGATGATGCAACAAAAAAGTGGAGTTTGGGCCATCCGGTAGCTGACCTTCCTGCTCTGAATCAGCGAAAATAAGCGTGCAATTCAGCCTTTTGAAAAGTTGAATGCAGATACAAGTATGGACCAAGCAGAACAGAGCAGCACAAAGTAGGGCTGGGCAATATAGTGATATTCTATCGATATCGTGCAATGAGACTAGATATCCATTAGATGTTCTATATCATATTGTTAGATATTGTCTTTTCCTGGTTGTATATAAGGATTTTTTTAATTTAACTGACTTGTTGCTTTTTTATTATTTGCTTTTCCCCACTTGGTCAATAAATCCACATTACTGACTACAAATTGTGTTAATATTTTGTGAAAGCATCATTGATCAACCCTTCAATATTGTCACAATATCAATATCAAGCTATTTGGTAAAATAGCTAGGAATTGTTCTTCATATCACCCAGCCCTAGTTTAAAGCAATACATCTAAACTTAAATAGAAGAGGAGTGCAAGGAGGGAGGATAAGATGGTGACGGTAAACACAGAAAAGATGGAATATGTTTGTAAATCAAACTGACATGGCAGCATGCAGTTGATTGAAACACACAGCCACACTGACATCAAACTAAGGTGTAGGGATGGGACTCCAAAGTAAGACTATGAGGTGTTAGTTCTTACTTGGAGGTAAGGCTTGGTCAGTGGCAGCAGGAAAATGGTTTAGGTCATGGCTGGGTCGCAGGACTGGAAGATGGCCAACAGGAGGGGAGGAGCCTGAGCCTACATGACATCAGAGAGAAAGTACACCATAAATAACAAAAACGCTGGGGATACACTATACCACCTGGTTTTCAGTAATCAAGGAGACCAATAAATATTTGCAAAGGGGCTGGAGGGAGGGGGGGTAGAGTGACAGAAAGAGAGAGTGTGTAGTGGGCCGTGTGACCACAGAAGAGTGTCTCTACTAACACAGTGACAGTAACACTTTTGCCGGTCTGTGTTATATATGTCCAATGTATACAATTCCAGTATCCTCACTTCACTGCATTTCTATAAATGATGATAAACAAAACAGTACAAGCAAAAAGACTGGGAGTTTTGTCACTCTAGTGTATACCATTGAGATGTTTATTGCAACTACAGCAATATCTATCAGTGGTGTTGGTAGGCTATTACTCCTGACGTGTAAACCAATCAGGTGGTGCATTGTGGACACTGAATGTGACTAAAGACATAGATAGTCCGGCTGCATAAGAGCCTATAGTGAACCTTTATTAATTTATTATATCAACAAATGGGATAAAAAAAAGATGCAAAAAAAGTGTTAAATATCACAGCTGATATTTGGTTTGTACTTAAACAGGGTATATGCAGGAATCCTGAAGTCAAATTTAATACTTTTTAAGACCTTTTTTAAGACCCTTTCCATACATTTTAAGACCTCATCGCAACTTCGAGTTCTAACCGGTTACATTGGCGACACACTTTACCTCACATTTACTATATACAGTATTTATTGTAAGATAGCATAACTAAACAGCTTGTGATAACTCCTTATCATAATTCAGATAGAACAAAGCACAAGAGAATGAATTGTGTGACCAACCCAATGCAAGGTTTATTAGAAAAAGAAACCATTAGAAAGTAGTATTTCATTTAGGCATTCAGTGTTTCCCCTAGGTTTACTGCCTTGGCAGGGTGCTGCAACATTTTTTGAATTTTCTTTTTTTTTGGAGCAAAGAGGAGCTGTGGATTATTGTTATCGTACAGTAACAAAGTATTTGTACATTAAAAAGTAATAAAGTACAGTGTTACACTGTACTGTATTACTTCTGTATTCCCTTCTTATCATGTAGCCTACACTTCTTCCTTTCATTGATACATTTAAATCACCGGACTACAGCATATAACATACCTGCTGCAACCCTGTGCTGCTGCTGCTTCTCTCTGCCTCATCCTCTATTGCTGGAGGTAGCTCCACCTCATCTGATCTCTGATATGAAAGCAATCGTGTTATGATCATATTGAGCTATTGGTGTGAGTCTAACATTAAACAAGAAGTCTGCTTGTCATACATTGCTGACGATACAATTTGTTGAGTCACTGCCGCTAAATGCCGGTAGCATCAAGCTAGCAAATCCTGCATTAGCCTCACATCAACAGGTGCAAGAACATCCAATTATCCTCAGCTAATTTACTGAATAAACCAACTCACATCTCCTGTCTTTGTTGTCACCCAACTCATTAGACTATTCTTCTGCTGGCGTTTCATTGTTGTTTTCTGTCAAATTCGATACTGAAGTTCAAAACCGTGGTACCTGCTCACCATCTGTGAGCTATTTTTAGAATGCGCACGCTACGTTCGTTGTCGCGTTCGCGCGCGTCCACCTGGGCAGGCTGTGGCTGCGTTTCACTTCGGTTAAATGGATTCCTTGCGTCCCTCACTTGCGTCGTTTCCCTGCGACTAGTCACTCCCACCAGGGAAGCATGGAGAGACGCAAGGAAACCACGAGAAGCAGGGAAATTAGTTTTAAGAGCAATGGAACGTCCTTTCCTCCGGAGCGTCACGTGAAGCGACGTCCGTTTGTGATGACGCCGCACAGCTGATCGTCTGACAGCAGCCAGCTCTGTCCCCGTTATTTTCACAAACACCCCCGCCTCTGTTGGTACACATTTACTGACACAAACATTTGTATCATCTGTTGTAGACCCAAATAAATAAAATCAAATAAAAACTAATTCTCAAAAAAGATAAACGCCATTCTTAAAATGTATAAACGAATATTAGTTTGATTAATATTGATTAGAGTGCACAATAGAAATAAAATAATTGAGAGAAGAAAAAGAGATATGTTATCTATCAAAACCCAGTTAGATTAACATTCATTGGATTGCACACTTAGTTTGTTTGTGTGGATATGTAGCTAATTAACATGTTAAATAGCACTTAATGACTGACTGAATGGAAATGACAATAAATGAAAATGTAAAACGAAAAAAGCGATCACGAAAATGTTTCCAATAAATGAATGAAATGATTTTTGTCCACTTTGTTGTTCAGATATATCACATATTTGTAACTGAATGATGCATTCATTGAAACAAAACACAGTATGAACTGAGGAGTGAGTCCCGTGAGTTTCATGTGTTTTCTTCACTCCGCTGGGAAACTGCTCTCATGTCAAGAAGCATCAGATCATTGCATGCGCTGCATCGTCCAATCAGTGAGCGATACACAGTAAGGGGGCGGGGCGAGTGTCTGAGGATTTCATCGAAGGATGGTCTGGTGGTTCCTCGATTATAGCCCCTCCATTATCGCTCCTCGCTCCTCGCTCCTCGGTCCTCCGGCAAAAATAAGGCCATTGGGACGCTACTCAAGATGGCGCAGACAAATCAACTTCCGGTGAGACCGAGACCGAGGAGCGAGGAAATGAAAAATAAGAGAAGTGAAACGCAGCCTGTGTGTGTGTCCTTCTCCTCTGTGACGATAACGGCTTGAGGTTAAAAAATAATAATAAACTAATTTGAAACTGGGGGGGGGGGACACAAACGGGCAGACAGCAGAGCTCGGGGCAATAATGCAGATTTGTTTGACTTTTTTACACTTTGTTGTTCTCCTCCTTTCCTCCGCTCTTGTCTCTGATTGTGAGTGTGTGCATTCGTGTGTGTGTGTGGGGGGGGGGGGGGGGGGGGGGGGGAGCGGAGTGGAGCCCCGCCCTTCAGAAACAGCGGAGGGAGAATGTGAATACGCAAAGCAGTGGACACTGAAACATATACATACATTCAGGGGTTAAATTGGGCCGGGTCTGTCCGGGGCTATGCCCCGGCACATAGGACGATGCTCTGACTTCATCACCCTCGCACATTTGTATTCCAAAAACGATATGTTAAAACTTTTCTTGTTCTTAATATAGACTATATTTAGGGTCAATATGTGTTGACTTTATTTTAAAATAGCAGATCTCTGTGACGGATATAGTTTTTCGGCTTACCCCTAGATTCCACCGGGTCCGTCTGCGGCGCGTTACGGACGCGTTACGGCTGCGCCGCGGTGCTCAAGGTGATCGCGGCCACTCTAGTCAATGGGTGCTATTCCACCACACGCGGCGCGTTACGGCTCGGACGCGTCCCAGAAGCGTCCCAGAAGCGGCTCGGCGCAGGGCTTTTCTAAAATTAGGATCGAATCCTATTTTTGTCGCGGCGCAGCCGTAACGTAAGGTCGGGCAGGCAGGAAGTGGAATGTTCAGAGCTATATAGACCTATATATATACATACACACAAACTAATTTTGCAGACCCTATCCCTCCGTAGTCTTTCAAGTAGGAGGAGAAATGCCAGCGTTCTCCTCCGGTTTACAGGCACTGTGTAAATTATATATATAGAATAATTATGATGATGAATGCATTTTTTTTACCACTAAAATACAGCAACACATCTTTGATTCATGTCGTTTATAACTGGAATATTACAGTTATTATTAACTTTGTCTGTACAAAGTAGCCTGTCCAGGAAATATGCCCAAATCAACAAAAACTGCGAGCCGGCAGGCAAGACTCTCCGCTTCTGAAATGCTTCTGAAACGCGCCTGGTAGGGTATGACGCCGGAGGAGGCCGGACCAAAACCGCAGCGCAGCCGTAACGCGGCGCAGACGGACCCGGTGGGTCCCCCCTAGATTCCACCGGGTCCGTCTGCGGCGCGTTACGGGCGCGTTACGGCTGCGCCGCGGTGCTCACGGCGATCGCGGCCACTCTAGTCAATGGGTGCTATTCCACCACACGCGGCGCGTTACGGCTCAGAAGCGTCCCAGAAGCGGCTCGGCGCAGGGCTCCTCTAAAATTAGGATCGAATCCTATTTTTGTCGCGGCGCAGCCGTAACGTAAGGTCGGGCAGGCAGGAAGTGGAACGTTCAGAGCTATATATATACACACACACAAACTAATTTTGCAGACCCTATCCCTCAATAGTCTTTCAAGTAGGAGGAGAAATGACAGCGTTCTCCTCCGGTTTACAGGCACTGTGTAAATTAATAATTATGATGATGAATGCATTTTTTTACCACTAAAATACAGCAACACATCTTTGATTCATGTAGTTTATAACTGGAATATTACAGTTATTATTAACTTTGTCTGTACAAAGTAGCCTGTCCAGGAAATATGCCCAAATCAACAAAAACTGCGAGCCGGCAGGCAAGACGCTCCGCTTCTGAAATGCTTCTGAAACGCGCCTGGTAGGGTATGACGCCGGAGGAGGCCGGACCAAAACCGCAACGCGGCGCAGACGGACCCGGTGGAATCTAGAGGTAACACGGAGCCTGTTTCCTAAACCATTCTAAATGTGTGTATGTGTGTGTGTGTGTGCATAAAGCTGAGTGATGATCGGTCATAATAACACCAAATTTGGTGATGATTCAATCGTTTACAGTGAAATGTACAGCATACTTTTGGCCATAATCTCGCAGCCCTACAAATGAACTGAGATTTCCACACAAATATTCTTTAGCAAGTGTGCAGAGCAATTTTGATTTAAAATAGCAATTTGAAGGTTGGATATGTGTATACATTTTTGTGTGTACATTAATAATTTAAGATATAAATTAATTCCAATTTATTTGTAGTACTTTCTATTTGTATTGTGTCATTTGGTGGCATCAATGTGTGCATTTGATACTAATAATGGAGCAGTTCCTTTAGGGCCTCATATACAGTATAGCCCTCAAGGTCTAATAATGAGATCCTCGACCCCCCCCCCATCCCCTCCACACAGAGCCCCCCCACATATCAAATCCCAATTTAACCCCTGCATACATTGGATAAATAACATAGGCGTTTAGTTTATTTAATAAAAGAGCACATGTTCAATGTGAAAAGTGACCGTAGATAGATTACTTCAGTTGCAATTTGGTGCTATATATATATATATTTTTAATAAAAACATTTTTTACAAAAAAACAAAAAAACACCTTGAATTTCAGGGGGGGGGGCGAGGCTCCGTTGGCAGGGCGCAGCGCCCCGCCAAGACAATGGTAGGGGAAACACTGGTTGTTCCCAAGAGATAAAACAGACAGACTACTGAAGCCTCCTCTCCACATGAACTTCAACCTAATGCAGTATGCTGCTTTTTTGCTTCTGTAGACACACTTTGTGCTCTTTCATTCCAGTAAAACTCCTCAGAAACCATTAGAAACCAGTATTTGACCAATAAACAAAACAATTGACAAAACTTTGAACTATGAAATATATTAAACTTTGGTAAGCTTCAGCGGGGTAATGCCATATAGGAGCTCCCTCACAAATACCCAGGGGTTAAATTGGGCCGGGCTGTCCGGGGCTAAGCCCCGGCACATAGGACGATGCTCTGACGTCATCACCCTCGCACATTTGTCATATGTTTACAAAAAACGATATATGTTAAAGGGGACCTATCATGCAAAATGCACTTTTGTACGCCTTTTATACATGAATATGTGTCCCCGGTGTTCCAGGGAACTCACCAAGTGTCAGAAAACACAACCCTCTCTATTTTCCTCCATACCCAAATCTCTAAAAAAGGGGCTGCAACGGATCTGATCAAAACTGATCCAGATTTGAACACTGTCCTGACATCAGGACAGTGGCGCTACGGCTATTGGGCCAACTCCACCAATCAGGAGGAGACAGCCACGGCCATTGCCGTTCGAAAGTGCTGGAGACGCTGTAGTACATATGCCAGGCCTGTAGATGGTGCTGTTCTCACAGAATCTGCCATTGCAAAAACAGAGCTAAAAAATGTCAAATTGAGCATGGCTAAAATGCATGATCTGTTTGGTATTTTGAAAAAAAAAAGTATAAATATGCCTTATGGTCCTACACTATATTATTCAAATATAGCATGATAGGTCCACTTTAAGACTTTTCTCATTCTTAATATAGACTATATTTAGGGTCGATATGTGTTGACTTTACTTTAAAGTGGACCTATCATGCTATATTTAAATGATATATTGTAGGGCCATACCTATATAAGGTATATTTATACGTTTCTGTTTTCAAAATACTAAACAGATCATGCATTTTAGCCATGCCTCATTTCGCTCTATGTGCTGTTTGCTGTCTACGGGTCTGATTCTGCTGACCACGCCCCACTGCAGGAGAGGGGAGACGTGCTCTGATCAGCTGCTGGGCTGTCAGAAGAGGGGGAGAAAAAGAGATCTCCGTCCTCCGTGTTTTATTATATAGAGTCGTTATTCATTTGTTTTAAAGCTCAATAAATAACAAAGAAGACCTTTGACCTTTTCGAATTTTGTCCGGAAGATTTAAACTTTAACGGACATCTTGACCGGCGAAACAAACTGAAACTGAAACTCTGCCGCACGGTCCCCTCGTTCCTTGGAAGAGGCGGAGAGGTGGGTGTTTGTCATCTGCTGGTGGAATAACCGGAGAGAATTACAGTGCTTGCCTCGACGCGGAGGGATTGCATTGCAGCGGGAGCAAACGCTTGCCTCGGGGAGGGAGAAAAAAAGCCACAGCGGAGAATAAACAGAAGGGTAACCATGGTAACTATGGGCGGGAAGTCTTCTTCGCTGCTTTTGTGGCAGACTACAGCGCCACTTACAGGCCTGGCATATGTACTACAGCGTCTCCAGCGCTTTCGAACGGCAATGGCCGTGGCTGTCTCCTCCTGATTGGTGGAGTTGGCCCAATAGCCGTAGCGCCACCGTCCTGACGTCAGGACAGTGTTCAAATCTGGATCAGTTTTTATCAGATCCGTTGCAGCCCCTTTTTTAGAGATTTGGGTATGGAGGAAAATAGAGAGGGTTGTGTTTTCTGACACTTGGTGAGTTCCCTGGAACACCGGGGACACATATTCATGTATAAAAGACGTACAAAAGTGCATTTTGCATGATAGGTCCCCTTTAAAATAAGAAGCAGCATTTTACGGCGCGCTATGCATGGGGCCGCCTTGAGGGGGTTTCCCGACATGTCGTTGCAGTAAATTAAAGGCTGTTTCATGTTGTCGTTGCTGTGGACCTTCTTAATACCTTGGAAAATGCCGTTTAATACTTTTTAATAGCCTTAATTTCCGCTAAATTGATTTATCAACTTTTAATACTTTTTAAGACCCCGCGGACACCCTGTTAAATCGGTCATTCTGATCCATGTATTTTCTGTCTAGTATCCCTTGGCTCTTCAGTTGCAAAATGCTGTAATATATTCACAAGCTCTCTTACTGTGTTTGTCTGCCGGCTGGTGCTGATTAGGACTTTTCCCCTGAAAGCAGCTGCCTGTAAGATACTTTTTATCTACCCCTCAACATTGCCATTTGTGGGTTATACACTCTGGCAGAGTGACTTTTTCCTTTTTTTCCCTTAAGTTTGGTTTAGTTTCTAACCTTATGCTCCATTAAGGAGTCTACAACAAGTCACAGTATAACATTAATTTGTTTTGCTTATGTCACAGAGAGGCACACACACAGTAGACGAGGTTAGTAAGTGACTGAGACTGTGATAGTCAAATGCATTGCTTGTTGTGTGAAAGTGAAGAAACATTTACATCCCGCTCGTAAGCCATGGCGGGATCAGCGGTGCAGTCTGGACGCGGAGAGTGTTGGTCTACTCTGCTCCGTCTGCAGCTGGGACTGCTGCGCGAGGCTGCTGTGAGACTGACCACCTGTGAGTGCTGCGGGACTGCTCACGGCAGCACCCGCTGCTTGTTGGGGACAGTGACTGCAGAACGATACCTGCTTTCTCGTCAGAGTCTCCAAAACAGCAGAAAAGTGTCCAATAACACCACAAAAAGACACTAGATTTGTTGCTAGTCACTTTTAACAAAAAAAGTCACGTAGAGGATTCGGAAAGTGGCCAGATTTAGGGAGAAAACTGCAAAGTTGGCAACACTCAGCATTACGTCACATTGGGACGTACCATAGTACATAGAGTAAGGCTGCCATCCATCACTAAGTAATACTTTACTACTTATTTGTGTGGACATTAGGTTAGGTTTGGTTAGTTTATCATTTATTTCTTAAATTGAAATATTGAATATGTTGATTTTATTTGAAAAATATTTAAATGTAAATCTGTACAAATTATACTAGCAATCCAAAAGTAAAGTGTAAATTAAATCAAGATAAAATGGCTTAAAAATCATTTGATATCATTACCTAATTTTTAGCTCTTTTTACACAAGGAATTTGTTCAATTTTAAATGTGAAAAACTCTATAAACGGTGCATAGCTCGCACATGGAAAGAACCATCAACCTGTGGACTTTCTCAATGGCTGAAAGGCAGTGGCGAGCCGTGACTTTTATACCTAGGCCCCCCCCCCCCCCCCCCCCCCTTCCCTCGAAAAAAAAGAAGAGTTATTACGTCTCAGCGTATACTTCAGCGGAATATCAAAACAGCGGCCCGGGGTGCAAAACGCATCAATGACAGCGAGCCTCTACCACACAAAACAACACCATTTATATAAACACCTATCATGCCAGGGCACCCACAGCCAAGTAACAATTACAAATGAATTACGTCGGCACGGCGGCCCACATTGAAAATGACTTAGGCCTACCTTTGATGATCAAATCACTTAAACACAAAGTCCATCCTCCTGTCCTTTTGGATGAAGCACTTGATGGCGGGGTCATGCAGCTGATCCTTTGCCACTCCAGTTTATCATTGTAACTCAATCTTGAAAATGACTCGGTTAATAATTTCGCAACGATGTCATCACTATCACTGAAATGAGCCATCATGAACGAACTTATGCTAATCATAAATCTATCGATCATAAATCTATCGATTAGATTTATGATTCGAAAATAATAAAAGTAGGGTAGACGTGTGGATATTATCCGGCTGAACAAAACGTGCATTTATCCAACAGGTTCGTTTTCCACAGACCTTATTTCGAGCTATTACATCCATGAGAAATCCCATTGCTTACTTCCGGGTTTTAGGACTGCACCACTTGCACTCACAGCGGGCGGAACTTGTCATAAAGTCCGCGAAAATAAAGCCCACCCATTTAGAGGGAAGATATGATTGGTCAATTGTACTGTCATTTGACATTACTCTCTCATTGAGTTACTATAGCTGGCCCTCTGTGAATGTACAGAGGGACCAACAAGCTCTCCCGTCTTCACAGTAACTCGCAGAGACGGCATTTAACCCTTCACATTCCAACAGAAACTGAACAGGCAGATTCGAAGGATTTATTTCTTTGGAAATGTTATTTTAAATACAATTAAATCAAGTTATTTTGGTAAAACTAATGAAAAATGTAACAAAAAAAATATATAAAAAATAATATTTAAAACAAAATGTTTTTTTTTTAATGTTTTCAAATATAATATCCTCACAGAGGGCCTAGAGGGCTCTGACGGCTCGCCACTGTCTTGATGGGTCTTATTTTGATTCAATGCAGTGGTGACGTGCTATACAAAATAAGGAGGCCTGGTAGGTCCTTCCCCTGTGAGTGAGAAGCTGATGAATAGTCAAGGTTTTATGTCCCTTAAAAAGCTAAAAGTAGCAAACTACTGTACAGCAAAATATTGCTAAAGTGATGATCATACTTTCAAACGTTTCAATTGTGGAGAAAGTCCTAATTAAAGGCTATATCATATTTAATTACAATTATCCATTAATTCTTGTGTTCATGGCTTTATGAATGCAGCTAAGATTACGCTTACTTTTTAGTTACTTTATACACTGCTTAACCCTTAGCCATTTGATTTGATTCATTATCAATAGCACAGTGTAAAAATGACATTCACAAAACGACTAAAGAAATAATTATATTCAAGAGTAAAATTGTATGTTGTAACAATGTTTTTCTCCGCTGAAAATAATGGATTCAAAATATGTAATTAAATGCTATTCGACAAACACAACTGATGCGTTGCAAACATGACTGAAGTAACAACTACTGTTAGTCCAGGGAAAATACTGTGTGTGAACCAAGGCCTAAAAATAAATAAACAGCCATTAGGATTAGTTAGGCTTCCAGCTGTCAACTGACCGCCAGCTGGCAAGTGCTGGGATATTTACATTAGTTAGCTACATCTGTAGCTATGTCTAGAGGGCCCTGACGGCTCGCCACTGCTGAAAGGGATGACTTTCTACCTTGCTCTTGAAAGGATACGTTTTTTCCTTAAAAACAAACTGGATAGGTTTTGGAAAATCTGGAAAACCTTTTACGACTTCCTGGAGCATAATGGTCTACTACAACATGATTGAGAAAATGAAGACAATATTATTTGGGCTGTGTTTCTATTTTCTTTTCTTCTTTCTTTCTTTTTCTGTTTTGTTTGTTTTGCTGATAGTACGTAAAGTCTGTCTTGTTTATTAAGTGTAATTTCTATGCACAAAAACGAAAAAAGAGATGTTTAAAAAAAAAAAATAGTGAAAAACTCAAAAGCTTTTGATTATAGGTCCCCAATAATTACTGACATTAACGTGCATAAGGGGTGATCCCCCCTCATGTCACAGTGAATTCCATGATACATGTTCTCATCGGAGTTACTTAATTATAAGATGAAAGTAAAACATTTGTTACAGTTTGTAAAGGCCTTGTTTAAATTAACTAAACAGTTTGAATGTTATCTAGGGCACATTTAAATAAAAAAAGCTGTATATTAAAATAATTGGATTTACCTATACAATGGCTCATTGTGATCATATGCATTTACACTACACTGATTTCATTATTAAATGTATTTAAAATATGTTTATTTAAGTAGCGTAAACACTGAGTGAGAAGCTTGTGTTTAACACGTGTTTGCATTGAGTGGGAAGTCAGCAGTAACGTAGCCTTGCAGTGTGTGCTCACTTTATTTGTCGTTGAATAACTCATTACGGCTGGACTCATTACATTGCAGTTGCAGACAAACAATAAGAAAATTGTTTTTTATCTCACCAATGTTGTTTATATCGCTGGGCCCTGGCACAGCTGGCTCTGCCTGCTGTCCTCTCCTGGCCTCCCTCAACCTCTCTGTCCTCCTCTCTCCTCCTGCCCCGCTCACCTCTTGGCCATCTGGCAAGAGGCTGTTATCAGGTACTGACTCAAAGGCACTTTCCTCATCTTCATCTTCATCCTGGGAGGAGAACACCGTACTACCAGAGAGTCTGTTGCTGTCCACTGACGACAGGCGGGTATGGCTACAAAAGCGGCTCCTGCCCTCGTAGCCAGAGTTGCTGTAACATGATGTGCTGTAACAGGAAGTGCTGTAGCAGGAGGTACTGTAGCAGGATGTGTCGCAGAATTCACAGTCGTTCTCACCCTGATGTCTGAGGGTGCTACCGCCAACTCTTCTTCCTCCTCCATGACTGGAATCCCCCTCTTCGCTCTCCACTGTTGTATGTCCGCCTCCTCCTCTTCCTGCATCACCTTCCAGGAGCTGGTTTAGCTCAGAAAGGCGTTCAATGGAGAGGCTGCGTGGTAAGGAGCGATGACAGCAGGGGCCGGGACACTCTGGGACCTGGATCAGGAATATTTAGACAATTAAATGGCAAAACCAAAAGCCTAAAGGGAGACCTATATGTCAATCATACTGCTATTTCTGTTGCAGTATTTGTTGTTCTTTTCTTAAACGTCATTTTAAATAAATAGGAATATAGGAGTGTGAAGTGAGCTGGTACATTATTTAAGTAGTTTTTCTTGGGCCCTACATCACACTCAATTAAGTATTTTGACCACTACTTTTACTAAAACGTACATGCTTGTTACTATGGAATAACTCTAGCACATATTTTGGCTGTTCTACCATAACTCCATCACTGGCCATACCTGAGAGGGAGACAGGGTTGTATCATCCTCTTCCTCATCCTCCAGCCCCTCCTCCTCTTTGGAGGTTTTAAGTTTTGTGGAAGTGGTGTCTTGAGTGGTGCTTGTATTCTCTCCCTCCCTGACCTCCTCCTCCTCCTGGCTGGGAGCTCTGTGTTGGGCTGAGGGGAGACTGTGGAGGAGGTGGTGGATCCGAATGTAGTGAGATCTAGGTGTCTCAGGCTCTCCGCAGGCCGATGCGATCACCGTCTCCAACTCTGACACTGGAAGGGAGCAGGGGCGATTTTTGCGGCGCAAAGGAGCATTAGAGTTATAGTTTGAGAAGAGGGATTCACAGGTGCAGGGGAGGCAGCTTATTTCTCCGCCCTCTGTCACCTCCTGAGCAGCCCTTTGTTCTACATCGGCCTTTTGGGAAGTGATGCTTCCCTCCATGGGGTCCTCAATAGTAACAGCCCCATTGTTTGTTGATATTTCAACAGTATTTTCAGAGTCTGGCTTTGGCTGTATTTCCTCCCCAACATAATTTTCTTCTCCAGTCGTATCCTCCTGAGCTTGTGGTGCAGACGCTTCTCTCTGCTCCCCCTCTTCTTCTTCTTGTTGCCTCTCCTCCCTTTCTCCATCCTCTCCACTGTTCCCTTCTTGCTGTTCAGGCAGTTCCCCCTCCTCCTTCTCCACTTGTGGCTCTGTAGACAGGGGCTCCTCCCTCACTGTGCTCTCTTCATCCACAGTTTCTTGCTCTTCTGGCATTGACTCAGCCTCCTCATCCTCAGCACGGACCTCCTCAGGTGTGGAGGCTTCCGCTGTGGATGCTGTTACCACCATCATTTCAGGGTCAGGTGGGGCATCCAGGGGGAGATCAGGCATGTCAGGTCCCACACTTAATGTGTCATCATCAGGAGCATCAGCAGCATGGTTGTCATTTGGTGTATTTCCCCCCTGAGGACAGGCTGACTCTATGACCAGAGAGATCTCCTCATCATCTAAGGAAAATCGAGATGTTGGTTGTGTTGAGCATATTTTTGACATTTCTACCGTAAACAAGTCTGGGTCTTGACTAAACTCAGTTCTTCTTTTGCAAGTGGTGCAAATTAAAGTTTTGTGAGTTTAGAAGGCCGATTTACACTCTCGAGACCTTTAAATAGCTTTTGATACTTCTACATTCCACAAGAATAGCATCAACCAAAACAAACTGAAGATTCACTACAGAGAGAAGTGTGACTTTGCAAGAGAAAGACAGTTGACTTGAAAGCTAAACACTCAAGCGGAGCAGAATTTATAATTTTTCACTGCTACATGGCATTATGACTTACGTACCTGGGTGAATAGAAGAAGTCAACTCAAAGCGGAACTGCAGCTGGCCGCAGACATGGTCTGTTGGCAACCTGCGACCCAGCGAATAACTCACTACTCGATCCCTGCAAGAAATAAGACAGAAAAGAACAGAGAAAAAGAGATATGCAGGATTAATGTAAGATTGCTGGAAGAGACAGGAAAAAATAACAGATTTTGTTAAAAAAATACATAGCTACAGATGTAGCTAACTAATGTAAATATCCCAGCACTTGCCAGCTGGCGGTCAGTTGACAGCTGGAAGCCTAACTAATCCTAATGGCTGTTTATTTATTTTTAGGCCTTGGTTCACACACAGTATTTTCCCTGGACTAACAGTAGTTGTTACTTCAGTCATGTTTGCAACGCATCAGTTGTGTTTGTCGAATAGCATTTAATTACATATTTTGAATCCATTATTTTCAGCGGAGAAAAACATTGTTACAACATACAATTTTACTCTTGAATATAATTATTTCTTTAGTCGTTTTGTGAATGTCATTTTTACACTGTGCTATTGATAATGAATCAAATCAAATGGGTAAGGGTAAGGGTTAAGCAGTGTATAAAGTAACTAAAAAGTAAGCGTAATCTTAGCTGCATTCATAAAGCCATGAACACAAGAATTAATGGATAATTGTAATTAAATATGATATAGCCTTTAATTATTTAAAAGAAGGACTTTCTCCACAATTGAAACGTTTGAAAGTATGATCATCACTTTAGCAATATTTTGTTGTACAGTAGTTTGCTACTTTTAGCTTTTGAAGGGACATAAAACCTTGACTATTCACCAGCTTCTCACTCACAGGGGAAGGACCTACCAGGCCTCCTTATTTTGTATAGCACGTCACCACTGCATTGAATCAAAATAAGACCCATCAAGACAGTGGCGAGCCGTCAGGGCCCTCTAGGCCCTCTGTGAGGGCCTAAGATATTATAAAAAATAATATTTGAAAACATTAAAAAAAAAACATTTTGTTTTAAATATTATTTTTTATATATTTTTTGTTACATTTTTCATTAGTTTTACCAAAATAACTTGATTTAATTGTATTTAAAATAACATTTCCAAAGAAATAAATTCTTCGAATCTGCCTGTTCAGTTTCTGTTGGAATGTGAAGGGTTAAATGCCGTCTCTGCGAGTTACTGTGAAGACGGGAGAGCTTGTTGTCACAGAGGGCCAGCTATAGTAACTCAATGTAATGTCAAAGTAATGTCAAATGACAGTACAATTGACCAATCATATCTTCCCTCTAAATGGGTGGGCTTGATTTTCGCGGAATTTATGACAAGTTCCGCCCGCTGTGAGGTTTATGCAGTGGTGGGTTCCTAAAACCCGGAAGTAAGCAATGGGATTTCTCATGGATGTAATAGCTCGAAATAAGGTCTGTGGAAAACGAACCTGTTAGATAAATGCACGTTTTGTTCAGCCGGATAATATCCACACGTCTACCCTACTTTTATTATTTTCGAATCATAAATCAAATCGATAGATTTATGATCGATAGATTTATGATTAGCATAAGTTCGTTCATGATGGCTCATTTCAGTGATAGTGATGACATCGTTGCGAAATTATTAACCGAGTCATTTTCAAGATTGAGTTACAATGATAAACTGGAGTGGCAAAGGATCAGCTGCATGACCCCGCCATCAAGTGCTTCATCCAAAAGGACAGGAGGATGGACTTTGTGTTTAAGTGATTTGATCATCAAAGGTAGGCCTAAGTCATTTTCAATGTGGGCCGCCGTGCCGACGTAATTCATTTGTAATTGTTACTTGGCTGTGGGTGCCCTGTCATGATAGGTGTTTATATAAATGGTGTTGTTTTGTGTGGTAGAGGGTCGCTGTCATTGATGCGTTTTGATATTCCGCTGAAGTATACTGAGACGTAATAACTCTTCTTTTTTTTCGAGGGAAGGGGGGCAGGCCCGGCTCCAGGATGAAATGACTGAGGGGGCTGTTAAAAATTCCGAGGGGGCGATTTTTTTTTTCACAACAACGAAAAATACTGGCAATGTAATGAATTGACACACCAAGCTTTTTTCCTTCTCACTGCTCTACAATCTCTTTGCTTCTTTATTTTTATTCCGGATTTACCCCTCTCGTTCTGTTCTTTTCCTCTGATCTTTAATAATAGATAGTAGATAGTTGATAGATAGATGGCTGCACTTTGGTTAACAGACTAACATTGATTTCCTCAATTTATAAATTGACAGGCTCTGTAATTATACCATAACCTTTTCTCCTCTATCACTTAAAGGTGGGGTAGGTAAGTTTGAGAAACCGGCTCGAGATACACTTTTTGTTATATTCCATGGAATGCTCTTAACATCCCGATAGCAATGAATATCTTAAGTGCTTTGACAACAAATCCATAAAAAAACGTCATCTGTGGAAGCCGTAGTACTGTAAAAAGCACGACCAATCATTTTAGCCGGCCCGGCTAAAATAACTGGATGGCCTACCTGCCTGTCAGCCTTCCATCTGTGCACAAACTTATCTCGTGCCCTCATTGGTCATGTGCACGTTCGTGTGTGTTGGAGGAGGGGCTCTGTAAGGAAGTGGCAGATTTTTTCCGGCTGTGTATTTTCAAATACTAGGGCACTCGAGCTGGTTTCTCCAAAATTACCTACCCCACCTTTAACTGCTCTTCCTATACAGATTTACTTACTTACTGGTCATGTCAGGATTAAAGAACAATTATTTTCAGGATTGAATGTTCAAACCAAGGCCTAAAACCTGGCATTTCATAAGAAAGTGACTAATATATAAACCAAATGTAATATTGGATAAAATACTACACCAAATGGACAGACACAGATTAAAAATACAAATATAGTCCCCTGGTTTGTCTCTAGAGTCTAACTGCCATGAGAAAAATCTAATCAATGTTCCACAATCCGCCACTAGATGTCGCTCATTGTACCAATACGGTTTATATAATACACAACATATTATTATTATTATTATTATAGTAAAAGGGCTCGCTTTGGCAAAAACCTGATCCATACAGGCAGTCCTAAATAATAACAAGTAACCATCATGTGTGGTGCTATGTAATTGTAGTAGTTGTCTGTCTTATTTTTTGTTGATTTCATATTGTTTTCACAGAGCTGTGGACATGAATTTCCCCCTGGGGACAATAAATCTAAACTCATTTAAAATTCAATCCCACACATGCTCTATGTTTTTTAACGCACATTCAAAAACGGGAACATTTTCGGGAGTTTCAACCGGCTACCGGCCACCAAAAACGGGGACTTTGCCCGGAAAACGGGGACGTTTTGGTCACCCATCCGACTGTGTTTACAGCTAAGCACACACGCTAACATTAATTAAGACATATCTGATCTAAACATATTAACGTGTATTGGGGAAGATAATTATTTAAAGTTATTATTTAATAATTGTGACATTTATTTTACTTTTTGATGGATGAATGATGCTCAAGGTGAGGGGGCAAAGAATACAGCTGAGGGGGCAATGCCCCCTTTTGCCCCCTCGTGGCGCCGGGCCCGAAGGGGGGGGGGGGTCAGAGGGCCTAGGTATAAAAGTCACGGCTCGCCACTGCATCAAGAAAACTTAAATTCACAATGTTGTCAAGAAAACTTAAATTCACAATGTTGTCAAAAAAAGGCGAATTTCAAGCTCTCGTCCACTAGCTGTGACATCACGCACTCTAAGCCTTAACGAGCTATGCAATACACACTAATGTTAAAATCTGAAAAAGGCCTCTTTGCCAAGCTCCAAACTAAGTTAAATATCTCAATAAGTGTAAAAGATATCAAAAATCTGAAGAATAATTTTTATAGCTGAAGGTCTTGTGACCGTTTTAAAGTTGGAATGAAGTCTCTATCTGAAAGTATGTGGAAGGAGTAGCATTTGGCGCACGGTGTAGGTAAAAGAGGATTTGAAGGTTCCTCCCATTGAGTTACATGTTAAATGCTGTTGCACAGCATTCACACTAATTATAGCCCTGATCACCTTAAGAGAGGTACAATTTATCATTGCATAACATTTTGGAATGAAATCTATTTGTGATAGTAATAGTAATTATATTACAAACACTTTCACTTGACATTTTTTTTATACAATGAGGGAAGGTAACTAAATATATTTACTCAGGACCTGTAGTTAAGTAATGAAATTGAGGTACTTGTACTTTACTTGAGTATGTTCACATGCTTCTTCAAGTAAAATAACAATACAGTAAATACAAATACAGTTTTTAATATTTAAAAAAACTGTATTAGTTTAAAAAAACTGTATTAGTTATATATTTGTTTTATTCATCAACACTAATAAGAGTAATATTTAGACTGATGACAAGCAAAGTCCTGCCACACATACAGTATTAATTGCATAACTGTATATGGTGTGTGAGTGTTTTACCCAATAGCATGTTTTTCCAGCAGCCTCTGGACAGGGACAGAGAGCTTTCCAAGAAAACGCTTGATGATTGGCCGACTCTTGGCAAATTTATCCTTCACTTCGATCTCCAGTACATCAGTGGGCAGAGACACAAAGTTGAACCGCTGAAGAAACAGACAGAGAGGGTAGAGTCATAAAGATATGACCAATCAGGGTCATTGGATTAGTATATTTTTCTATGCACTAGAGTTAGAAAATCACATCGGTTGGCCAGTACACTGAAAGCAGTCAATAGAGAAAATTATGCCCCAAACTTATTTGCAGTAATGCATATCTTTTGTATAAATGGACCCTGTTTTTGTTTTCTCCCAATATGATGATTTATTTTCCCGCAGAAATATTTGTATTAGATTTTTTTGAAGACAACAACAAACATCAACACATTACACATGTACCCCTTCCCCTTCCCCAGTCCCAAACAGACCTGAACAATATGTGCAATAGGGATGTGCATCTCCATCACTGAGGCCGATACGATGCGCATCTCGATACGCTACCAACGATACGATACATTAACGATACATTTGAAACACCAGGCAATGCGATACGATACGATTCACCCCTGTTGCGATACAGTTCGATACGATTTGATTCAACATTATGCGATACGATGTGATTCAACACGATGCAAAATAATGATACAATTCAATATGGTACGACAGAGGATTTTGTTTTATTCCTTATATGCAGCAAATCATACATTAACAAAAAAGTGCTTCACATATTTGCTTCTCTCTACTAGTACTGCACATCCCATCATGCTGTTTATTTTTTACCTTAAAAAAAACAAACACTTGGACCTTTCACAAACTGGCCTTTTCACAAGTGTAGTAGTGTTCTCTGTCTCCAGAGTACAGTTCAATTTTATAACACCTCACAGTTAAACAATTTAAGGATGCATTGCCCAGGATTTAACCATGAGATGGCGCTTCATTCAAAAATACACAAAGACAACTGGGTGTTGTGGGCCTTAGTCTGTTTGCAATGTTTGCAGTTGTGTTTGCTGAAGAGCATTTAATCACTTATTTGTTATGGTTTTCACAGGCTTGTTATAGCAGAATGTTTAATACAGCGTATTTCAGATATTCATTAAAGATCACATGGTATTCCATATGATGTGTGTTACTGAGTTGGGTCACACACAGTTAGAGAGACAATGGTCGTTCTGATTTATCAATAGATGTATTCATTTTAAGTGAGCTGACACCGAGGTTAGAGGAAGTTCAGAGAAGGCCTTAGGTTATAAGAACAGTTAACCTTTGTTAGTTTACTACTCCTAAAGATGTCATGAGACGATGACGTTTAAACATATACAAGTATAGCTTTCAGAGAGAAAAACGTGTGACATTTGTGTGGTAGGCTGCATGATAAAATGTGTGTGCGTTAAACATGTTCAGGGAAAATGTGTGTGTGTTTATTACAGTGGCTATATATGCTGTACAGTGTTTCCCCTAGGTTTACTGCCTTGGCAGGGTGCTGCTCGGGTACCCCCCCCAACGGTGCCTGGAAAAAAGAATTTGAATTTTTTTTTAATCCTCTGGAGCAGAGAGGAGCTGTGGATTATTGTTATTATTATCGTACAGTAACAAAGTATTTGTACATTAAAAAGTAATAAAGTACAGTGTTACACTGTACTGTATTACTTTTATTCAAACTGTATTCCCTTCTTATCATGTAGCCTACACTTCTTCCTTTCATTGATGCATATAAATCACCTGACTACAGCATATAACATACCTGCTGCAACCCTGTGCTGCTGCTGCTTCTCTCTGCCTCATCCTCTATTGCTGGAGGCAGCTCCACCTCATCTGATCTCTGATATGAAAGCAATCGTGTTATGATCATATTGAGCTATTGGTGTGAGTCTAACATTAAACAAGCAGTCTGCTTGTCATACATTGCTGACGATACATTTTAAGAGGCAATTTGTTGAGTCACTGCCGCTAAATGCCGGTAGCATCAAGCTAGCAAATCCTGCATTAGCCTCACATCAACAGGTGTAGACAGAACATCCTGAGATAATTTACTGAATAAACCAACTCACATCTCCTGTCTTTTTTTTCACCCAACTCATTAGACTAATCTTCTGCTGGCGTTTCATTGTTGTTTTCTGTCAAATTCAATACTGTAGTTCAAAACCGCGGTACCTGCTCACCATCTGTGAGCTATTTTTAGAATGCGCACGCTACGTTCATTGTGGCGTTCGCGCGCGTCCACCTGGGCAGGCTGTGTGTCCTCCGTGACGATAGCGGCTTGAGGTTAAACAATAATAATAAACGAATTTGAAACTGGGGGGGGGACACAAACGGGCAGACAGCAGAGCTTGGGGCAATAATGCAGATTTGTTTGACTTTTTTACACTTTGTTGTTCTCCTCCTTTCCTCCGCTCTTGTCTCTGATTGTGTGTGTGTGTGTGTGTGTGTGTGTGTGTGTGTGTGTGTGTGTGGGAGCGGAGCAGAGCCCCGCCCTTCAGAAACAGAGTGGAGGGAGAATGTGAATACGCAAAGCAGTGGACACTGAAACATGCACATACATTGGATAAATAACATAGGCGTTTAGTTTATTTAATAAAAGAGCACATGTTCAATGTGAAAAGTGACCATAGATAGATTACTTCAGTTGCAATTTGGTGCTATATATTTTTTTTAGGGCTGTCAAGTTAGCGCGTTAATAACGCGTTAACGCAAAAAAAAATTAACGCCACTAATTATTTTAACGCGATTAACGCATGTGTATTTTTTGTCCTCGGCCGCCGTAGTTTCAGAGCGCATCGAGTGTAAAATACCATCTACAAGCTGATGCTGTCAGCCTCGCTCCTGCCGCCCGCTTGTGGCAGACCACACTTCCACGCTCACTGGCAGGCCCGGACTGGCCATCAGGAGGACCGGGAGGGAGTGTGTATGTGTGGCGCGACTCGCGCGAGCGAGGCACACCTTACGTGTTGATGTTGTTGTTAGCATCTGGTGCTAGCTAGCTGCGCTAACGGATATAAGGAGCTGTTTCAATGACATTTCGCCGACAACTGCGCCGAGCACTTGACTTGATGCAGGTAGCCAGACAGTGGGACATTGTACGAAAAGTCAGCACACTCAGCACGGATAGTACGCGCAACATGATTGCAGCGTCCAGGCAGCTCCCATTCGAGCATATATGCCTTGAGCTGCACATAGCTCCAACGATCCATCACAGTGTCCACACACACACACACACACACACACACACACACACACACACACACACACACACACACACACACACACACACACACACACACACACACACACACACACACACACACACACACACACACACACACACACACACACACACACACACACACACACTGTATTATTGTATGAGAGAGGTTCCAGGTTGATTTGAGGCGAATATTTGTAATGTTCAGAGGTTGTTGTGTTTAATATTCATGAGAATATTTGTCATTATTCAAATGATAATAAACAAACATATAAAGCATATTTGTCCACTCATATGTTGATAAGAGTATTAAAAACTTGAAAAATATCCCTCTAAGGTACATTTAGAACAGATAAAAAATGTGCGATTAATTTGCGATTAATCGCGATTAACTATGGACAATCATGCGATTAATCGCGATTAAATATGTTAATCGACTGACAGCCCTAATTTTTTTTCTTTTAATTAAAAAAAATAAAAAAACACCTTGAATTTCAGGCGGGGCGCGGGGCTCCGTTTGCAGGGCGCAGCGCACCGCCAAGACAATGGTAGGGGAAACACTGCTGTATGATTGTTGCTACTGATGGGGGGTATTTCCGCGATTGGCTGCTGTGGCAGCAGGTGATGTACTTCCCATTATTGTTTGTTTGTTGCAACAACTAAATAATAATTACTGATCAGCTATATCTGTGTTTGTGTTTTATTGATTCCTCTCTGTTTCATTCTTTCCTGTTGTGTTATGCTGGATCGCCACAACAGGCTACTATAACGAAAAAAATATAATATTTTAGATCAAATAAAGTATATCTAATCTTATTATCTTAATTGTAATTCAATAATATATAGTCTTTATATATTACATAATCATAATAATAATGTAAATGTTTACACTTATTTATTTTTCATGCTCATACTTTTACCTTTACAATAGTTTGCTTTAATGTGCAGTATATTTTTTGTAATATTGTTGTGGTGTACAGTAGATACATTATCACGTATTATACAGTAATGTGTTGTATTATTAAGTAATATCATACATTAACCTCATTATAGCAGATGCCACATTGAATGGATGAACACATTTATGCATCAATAATTACAACGGAGTATTTCTAAATATAAGTTGTACAAATTATATGTATTTAATACTAATAACATAATGATTAATTTTACTTTCAGATGATAATACTTTTCACTTGGGCTATTGACAATTTTGAATGCAGGACATTTGCTTCTAACACATCTTTTTACCTAGGTAAATAATCGGAATACTTCTTCCACCTCTGATTTTAACCTGTCACTGTTTTTAAAACTTTAATTAAATGTTTGATATTTCCAGAGACCCTTTCAGACCAGCAATGCTGCCCTGCATGTAATTCCGATAGTCCATCGGAATGTGACAAAAGTCAGAAGTTTCCCATCCCCCTTGGGAGACTTTCTCCACACATTCCAATGGGCAATTCGTTTTAAACAAAGAGTCCGCAACAAAGGCTACTACAGTATCTCTTGTTAACAGAGGGGGGATGGTAGAGCTTTGTCACACCGTTTCAGGGTTAACCTGTTAAGCCCTGAGCCTGTTTTTCAGGTCTCAGGCTCGAAAATGACATTCCCAGAACAAATGACCATATCCCCCCCTCAGCAACCTCCGATTCTGGGGGTCCCCAGAGAATCTGCGGAGGGGAGCTCCACTGGGGCAGGTAACCTCCTATATCACAGTCTTCACAGACGCTTCAGTGACAGGATGGGGGGGGGACGTGCCTAGAGAGAGCTGTGGGTGGTTGCTGGCCTCTGACAGAGGCGCGGCACAGCAACCTCCTGGAGCTGCAAGCAGTGATGCTGGTCCTACAGCACTTCAAACCCTTAATACAGGGCAAACATGTGCTAGTGAGGAGCGACAACCGCACCACAGTGGCGTACATCAACAGGCAGGACGGAGTCCGCTCAATAGCCTTGTTGACCGCAGCAGAGAACCTGTGGTTGTGGGTTTCACAGATTGCGTTGTCTCTAAGGGCCCTGCACATCCCGGGACAGGAGAACGGGGGGGCCGACCTCATGTCAAGAGGCGGACCCCTGCCAGACGAGTGGAGGCTTCACCCGAAGGTGGTGAAGCAGGTCTGGACTCAGTTCGGGAGAGCAGAGGTGGACCTGTTCACCCGCCAATCGGCGCAACAGCCACTGTGCCCTGTGGTTCTCCCTGGCCCGGTGGGACGATCCGCCCTTGGCGGCCATGGCTCGCGTTTGCACACGAGCCATGGCCAAGGAAGCTGCCTTTCCACCGCTGCACCTTATCCCCCCCTCCTGGAGAGGGTGAGGCGGGAGCAGATGTCAGTCGCCAGGTGGCCCCAGATCGCCACCTGGCGCCGTGGTACGCGGGGGTAACACAGATGATGGTGGGCCAGCCCTGGGCTATTCCTCAGGTCTGGGGGGCGCTGTCTCAGGAAGCAGGTGCAATAGGGGCGTTACCCACTCTGGGCCAACCTCTCCCGGCTTGGCTCCTGAGAGGGACAGGCTGAGACAGGTGGGGCTGTCTGACAACGTTATTCAGACTATCCAAGCAGCAAGGGCAGAATCCACCACAGCCTGTTACAGGCCAAAGTGGGCAGGATTCCGACGATGGTGTGAAGGAAGGAGTCTAGAGCCTCTGTCATGCACGCTGGGCTCTATTCTTACCTACTTACAGATACTGGTGGACGCCCTGTCCACCAGTATCTGGTGGACATTGGCTCATTCCACAATTAAGGTGTATGCAGCAGCCATTTCGTCCTGCTATGAGGGATTTGGAGGCAGGTCAGCCTTCAGTCAGCCGCTTATGGCGCGGTTTTTGCAGGGGGTCAGGAGGCGGCGGCCAGTAGTGCACGCCTCCGCCCCACGGTGGGACCTGCCGTTGGTGCTCGAGGCTCTGGTCACAGAACCATTTGAGCCTCTGGAGCTCTCCTCCCTGAAAGCACTGTCATGGAAGACAGCGTTGCTACTTGCCTTGACTTCGGCCAAAAGAGTGTCCGAGCTGACCGCTCTGTCGGTGCACCCAAGCTGTCTTTTGATCCGGGGTGACCGTAGCGGGGCGACACTCAAATGGATGATGTTTCAGGTTTGTGAATCTTATTTGAAATGTTACTTTGCTGGTTTTCTAACGTTAAAGTGAATAACAGGCATTAGCCATTAGGTGATATCTGCACTCTGGCTGACTGAGTAACAAGTCAGCCAGAGTGATGTAACAAGAGTGATGTAACGTTAATGTTATAGCTAGTAAACATGGAGTATGCCCTTATATGTTAGTATGTATACAGAACATGACTCAAAATTATCCTAAGATGTAACGTTAACCCTTCATACCTCAGTCTACTTTTATGACACTAAAAGAAGAAAACAGGATTAGAAGAAGGGAGTGAAGAACAGAGCAGTAAAAGACAGCAGAGGTGCCAGCCAGGATCACATGTAAGAGAATAAGATACATTTCATGTTTCTTATTTACTTCTGAAGTTTATGAGGTGCCAGTCAGGATCACATGTACTGTAAGAGAATAAGATGCATTTTATTTTATTGTTTTACATATTAATGATATGGTCAATCTTAATTTTGTTTTATATTTTCTTCTTTCAGTGGATGTGAGGCATGTTCCCTGGATCAGTGATCTGAAGTGACTTCAACCAGCTGCTGACTGTATTTGAGTGTGTTAAGGCATTAGTTTGCTTCATTAAAGGGTGTTAATGAATAAGTGTTCTCCAGTGCCTTTTGTCCGCTTTAAGGTATTATTAAGGTAGGTTTAATTTTGCTCTCAAAGTGCACCAGATTGATGCTTTTAACTTCAATATTTAAAAAAAAAAATCTTCCCGGGGGAGCATGCCCCCGGAACCCCCTAGAGGAGGCGACGACCCCCCTAAAGGATGTTCGGTCCGCTCCCCACTTGTAAAAAATAGCACTTGCAGATGATTACCCCTGCACCAACCCCCCCACTCAACAACTCCTGGGCTAAGCCCCGGATCTCCTACAATCCTAAACAAGAAATATGTGCAGTAAGCAGTATGAACATTGTGTGCATTAATGTAATGCATATAGGACTAGGTTGTTCTAAAATGGACTAAAATGTTCATTAATGTGCACTGTCCCGGTTCAAATAAACAATTAAAATTAAAATAAAAAAAACCACATGGGGATGTTGGGTGTGGGTTCTCCTGAAGTAGACAACAATCTCCTTTTCCCCCCACATTGAGCAGTCGTGGGACAGCAGAATGAAGCAAGGGGCTGAGCACACATCCCTGGGGAGGCCCCCGTACTCACCGTGATGGTGTCCGATGTGTTGTTGCCGACCCATACAGATTGCAGTCTGGCCGGTAGGAAGTCCAGCAGCCAGTTGCAGAGAAAGGTGCTGAGGCCCAGGTTTGTTAGTTTGCAAACCAGCTGCTGGGGGATGATTGTGTTGAATGCTAAGCTAAAGCAACATCCTGACAAATTAGTTATTTGTGTCCAAGTGGGTGAGTGCTGGGTGGAGAGCAGAGGAGATTGCATACTCAGTGGGCCGCTTAGCTCGATATGCAAACTGAAATGGGTCCAGGGAGTGTGGACTAGCCTCTCGTAGTACTGATGGTGGAAGTCAGCACTACAGGGCGGTAGTCATTGAAGCAGGATGGAGACGAGTTCTTTGGCAAAGGTATGATGGTGGTTTCTTTGAAGCACGAGGGACTAACAGCCTGGCTCAGGGAGATGTTGAATATGTCTGTGAGGACATCTGTGAGCTCAGCTGCGCAGTCTTTTAGCCCACGACCAGGAATGTTGTCAGGTCCAGAAGCTTTTTCCGGGTGTTAATCCTTAACAGTGTGCTTCTCATACTGCCTGTGGACAGACAAATAGCCTAGTCGTTGGGAGGAGGAGTGGTTTTCTGCACAGGTGTGTTTTTCCGTGCTTAAAAGCGTGCAAAGACGCCGTTGAGGTTGTTCAGCAGAGAGGTGTCACTGTCACAGGTCTGTGGTAGTGGTTTGTAATCCGTTATTGTCCTAATACTATGCCACAGGCTCAGTGTGTCTCTGCTGTCACTGAAGTGAGCTGTAATCCTCCAGGTGTACTGCTGCTTGGCTTTACGGATGCCACAGGAAAGATTGGCCCTGGCTGCTCTGAGACCAGCTGGAGATGTAGCCTGTAATTGTCTCTGTGTATCCCTAAGGTTTCTTCAATTTTCCCCCCATGAACTGTGGGGTTTCTTTGGAAGTTTTTCCTTGTCCAATGTTAGGGTCCAAAGACAGAACATGTCACATTCGTATTCATATTCTTTACAAACTGTAAAGTCCAATGAGACAAATGTAACATTTGTGATATTGGGCTTTCAACATTGGGCTGGGTTTTTTCTGTAATTTCATAATCTACTGTACTCTTGCTATTTTTTTTCAAAATGACCAACCCTTAACCTGTTAAGCCCTGAGCCTGTTTTTCAGGTCTCAGGCTCGAAAATGACATGCCCAAAACAAATGACTACAACTTAACTTCTAAAAGGGTTATATGAATAATTTCTTTTATCAAAGCAAGGTTACATCTGTGAGTTGGATGTAGAAGTGTCAGAATCAATATAAATGTTTTTTATTTTAAAGAAAATTCAGATTTTACATAGTAAAAAACTGTAAATTATAGTGTCCGTCCAAAAATAATTTTTTACAGATAGTGAAAACTACCCTTGGATGATGGGTTAGTAGACTAAAAGCTTTAGGAATCCAAAGTACAACATATAATAAGTACCCTGTATCAAGATTGATGCAAAACAAGTGAAATGTGACCTTTTTAGGGAGATTTAGCCAAAAACCCCCACTTCTGGGGTCATTTGGGTGGATTTGACCTATCTCTGGCCCCCCTTGCTCGATTTGGATCGTTGACACACCTTTCTGACCGTTAGAGCCAATAGAATCGAAGGGGGAGGCCCACACACACACTCATTGTAAAGAGAAAAGGTGGGGGCTGCGCGTCTAGAAATGAAACTAGATTTGCAGATTTTCTCCTTCTGGAGTTTGGAAACTAAAAAGCAGTTTTATTGCTTATGGATTATCAGAAATAATTTCAAAGAAGGCACAGATACATAGGATGAACCTATGGATTAACTGCAGTATCGTTTTTTTATCGTTTGAATGCCATTGAAGACCAGTTTTGACCAAGGTAAGCCATGTTAGCGTTTCTAGCTACTTAGCTCCACATGTTATGATGTACGCTTTCGTTTATAGCGTCGCAAATGTTTATCACTGAGTGTTGAGGAGGGCACCACTAGATTCAGTGTCTCCAGGACACCAAAAATGAGTGGTTGGTTGTGCATCTAGGATAAGTAATAAGGGAGTTATGAGTGAGTTTAAGTGCCGTTTTAGGTTACATTTTTTCGCTCGTGGATAATTCAGAGGCTGAGTGCTAGCATTGTGGGTTTTTAAAAAAAAATAAAATTAAAAAGATCAGTTAGCTGAGTTTCTTCCCGTTACATGGATAACACATTCATAGTTTTATTCAATATTAAGATTCCTTAGACGTTGTTTCCTGCAAATGACGCGTTTATCCGCCCGGTATGATGGGGCTTTTCATACTATAAAGCAGCTGTGTGCAGCAGGTACTGTAAGAATCACACACAATTATTAATTAGTGCAGACTTATTAACTGACTATACTGCTTTGCCAATTCAGGCTGGAGAGTGTTAATTGACAGTGCAAAAGGTTAAACAATGGGACACAACATAAAATACATCCAGCAGTATAAGCATAAAACTGATGCACAATATCAGTTTCCCAACCTCTTACCATATAAAGAATACCATAGCTAATTTCATTTGGACATGTAAGTCAATCATAAATGGCCTGTCAACAACTGATGGACTTTTAAAAGCATTGTAATTTTTACACCTTTTATAAAATGCTATAACTTAAGACAAAATTAAAATCTTCTTAACAGAAAAATTAAACACTGCTGGTCTTCATCATCAACAAACAATCCATCAAACCTTATCCAATTTAGCCCGCAAGAAGTAAATGGCACTAAGGTTATCGTTTATCTATTGTAACGCACACTGAAGACAAATATAACCCTACATTAATAATTCCAAAAAATCTTTATAGCACAATTATTTAGAGAGTATATAGTTGCAAAGATTAATTCAATGAAAAGCATTTTAGACATCTGGTGAGCCATTGTTGTGATGGTTTATTTTTGCAATCATTTGATCTTATAATAGAATGATGATAAAATGGCACTTTAAGTTGCAGAGTACTGGGTTGTAATGTTGACTGGGCTAGCATGCGTTGGAGGCCCATTAGACATACACAGTACATTAGTGCCAAGCAGTTTCACACAACATAGGAGCTGTTTGAAAAAGGAAAGTGGCTTTGAGCGGTTGCTGCCAAGAGCTACATTAAGTCTGTGTATGGAGTCTCCTGAGACTCATAATAAAAGCTAGAGACTGTGCTTACTCTAAAAGCCCGATTATAATAATAATGTTTTGCAGTTGTAACTTCAAAACAACAAAATATAAACACAAAGATGACAGCACCACTGATTACCTGCCAAAGGCCTTGAGAATATTCTACAACAGCCAATGTACAAGCGGTTTATTTGAACCAATGACTGCATATAAATATGGGTCATCTGCGGAGTGTGTCTGTCTGTAAGCTTCAGGTACGGTTCTTCAAAATAACAGCTTTCGAAATCGGCCTGAGAACCTTCAGGTGAACCTTTCAATCTTCACCTGAGGATTGAAACCAGATAACACCAGAAAGAAGGACACTACTATTAGTGTCCTTCTTTCTGGTGTTATCTGAAGGAGATCAACTTTAATTTTATTTGCCACAGAGTTGACATGATTTTCATGAATTACAATCATCCTCATACTCTACTTCTGAAACAAGAAAAGCACACAATACTCCCTTTGTTTTAATTGGTTTCATCCACACTTATAAGCTGCATCTTATTGTTCCAGTAATTTAATATCTGTGCCACTGATTTTATCTTAAAATATCAGTTCTTGAAAGGAAACTGCATAAAGAAATGGAAAACTAATTTGTTTTGCCAAAGCAAATTGAGCGGACTACTTTCTGCAGATTGATTTGACTGCACATGGTTCCTCATCACTATCAAAGTGTCCTAAGCAATGGTCTGCTATCCCTATCAGCGGTCTGCTGTTGAGAAAGAGCAGACTGCTGAATGTCCATATTGACCTATAAGAATCGAGTATTCAACTAAGCAGAGTAAAAATAATTAACCGTGCTTGCTGTCTATTATTAATCTTTCTAAATTAGAGATAATCCTTATCTTTAGACTACAGAACACACAGAACCATGTTTCTAACCTCCGTCTTGCACCCAAACCGAAACCTAGCCTTCCCTTTTTCTACTGAAAAATGGTACCTTATTCATATTGAAACTGCTCTGCTCTTGCTTAATGATAGCAACTACCTTTAAGTTGCTGTAAAGCCTCACAGAGGATTGCATTTAGCACAGCAAAATACACATATGATACAGGAAACAGTATGGCTACAGATAATTACGTTTAAATGTACATGAGTGTGTACCACCCTGTATGTGTATGTACCTCATTGCTCCATTGTGGGTTGACTGTGTTGCAGACCACTCCAGAGCGTTTCTCCTGGCCATGGTGTGGCAGCAAGGGGAAGATGCTGTGCTTTCCAGGCTGGATAGAAAGTTTCAGGTAGGGGTCAGGATTGAAAAACATCCCCTTCTTCAAGCCAACTGCCTGGAGGTCTGGAAAGGGTAAACAGGACAGCAAAGGTAATTGTTATGGAATGGTTTTCTTTCAGTTTTTTTACCAGTGATTTTCTAACTAAATTAATTAATAAACGATGTATTATTTTCTGTATTATAAAGTTTTTCCATCTAGTTTGGAGAGAGTTTTGAAAGAACAAATAAGTTAGTCATATGATAATGCTTTAAAACACAGGTCTGTTACATTTGAACAATTTCATAGACTCAAGTACAGTAACTGTCCATTTTTGGCAACAACCAAGGCATCTAGATGTTGAGCATGCCAAACTTCAATCATTTTCATTCACAGGAAATAAAAATGAGTTTTCAGTTACACTTGAATCCAGCTAATTTATTCTGCTCAGGGCTGGTGGATTTCCTAGTGGAAATAAGTCAAGCAAAAACACTTTTATGAGTGAAAGTGATTACAAAAGCACCACAAGCATATTGCTGCCAAATGGATCTTTAAGCATTTTTGCGAGTATAGGTGTGTGCAAAGGGTAGATGTAATTGCTTGTCAAGGTTGGTTTGCCCTCAGTGATTTGGTCTGAACACCCACTTGAGATGTGTTTGTTATAAACCTATTGGCTAATTCTAAATGTCTAGATTCCATTAAATATCTGCCTTGTGCCTCTATGTGCTATGTTAAGCGTTCCTTATTGAGCACACAGGCAATGCCATTTTGCAAAAAAATATATTGTTACATTGACAAACAATAATGAAAAGGAGATTTATATGTAAGCAAAAAAAATGAATCCAATGCTACCAACCTTGTAGTAATGGAGGTTTAATAACAGTCCAAAGTAATTCAAGGGAAAAACTGGTATGGCCACAGGGGTCCCTTGACCTCTCTTCTGAATAAGATATCCCAATAACAATTGGTTTTATGAGTATCAATGAGTCTACCCCAGACACTTGCTTATGCCAATAAAATGCAATTTGGTAAAAAGCCTGCAGTTTTTTTTAATGCACAATACATATTTTATGCACTGGGATATTTTATATAGAATTGAAATTGCCTATATACTGTAAGAGATAGTTGAGAGTGGATTAAATGAGCCCATCCAATCTCAATTAGTAAAAAAAAAGGTTTCATTTAGCACTAAATCTGTGTAAGAAGTGTGAACCTTACATTTGCTGCCACATTAAGCTTTCCTATATCAAAGTAATCTTGTGATGTATATATGTGCATGTACATCCAAACAGGAGCAGCTAAAAGCAAATTCACAGTACTTTATTGATGTCAGTTTGCCAAAATATAGTATAGGCAAAATTATGAGTTGTGAGTGTGATTAACCGCAGGGAGTGCTGTCAAAGCGCTGTGCGGGTGCAGGGACATTATGGCCGGCGGGGTGTTGTCAGAAAACACACCTCGCCTAGTGTAATAGCTCCGATTGATGCATTTCACCGTCTGTGTGAAGACGGCATTATGACGTCTTCACCCCCCCGAGAGCGGGCCGCGGTGTGTTCAAAGAAACAGGCTGTGTCTGTTGTGCCCTTTCAGGAAGCAGAAAAGGGGCTTACTCCATGTACTTCCTGGTTCGAAGAGCCAAGAAGACAGGAGAATTCAGACCCATTCTGGATCTTCGCAGCCTGAATCAGCACATTGCCTGCAAAGAGTTCCATATGTAAACCAATTACTGGAACTAGGGCAGCCGGGCGATTGGTTCACAACCATCGACCTGAAGGACGCTTACTTTCATGTTGAAAATTGCTTCAAGCACAGAAAGTATTTGCGTTTTGCCTTCCAGGGGGTAGCCTACGAGTACAACATACTACCGTTTGGCTACTCCCTATCCCCACGCACAAAAATTCAGCCAAGTACCCCCTGATCAGCGCAAAAACTATTTTTTTTTTTTTGTGATCAAATGTTTTATTTATAAAAGAAATGGTACAATCAATAACATAAAATGCAATACATTACAAAAACAGCACAAAACTAAAGAAAGAAACAAAACCCAGTGACGTGACGTCCCTCCCCACCCACCCATCCAGATCACCATCCCCATTAGATAGTTATCCTAATATGCCCTTGAGGTTCACAATGAGCGAAGTCCACATCTCTATTGTTGACTCCTTTGCCCCATGTACCCGGGCTGTCGATATTTCTAGATACGATATGTCTAGATATGTTAGAACCCAGACCTTACGTGATAGGGAATGGGGAGGCTTCCACCGAGTCGCAACCAATTTTTTTGCTGCTGTAAGCCCGGCTAATAGTGCTCGCCTTTTGGTCAGGGTTAAACCCAGGTTGGACAGGTCGTTTAAGATAAGTGTGACAGGTGAATGAGGCATGTTAGTCTCAAATATCGCCGAAAGGTTAGAGGCAACCATCTCCCAGAATCTGGCCACTGGCGGACATTCCCAGAACATATGTAAATAAGTACCAATAGCCTCTACGTCACATAGAGTGCAATTTGGATCAGCTATTATTTTCATTAAACAAAGCTTCCTAGGCGTAAGGTAAACTCTATGAGTAAAATTATAATGTATGTGCTGGTGGTCAGGATTCCTAGAAGCTATTAGTATATTGGACCAGACTTCATCCCAATCAAACTCTGGATCCAGATCTGGGATATCGGCCCTCCATATCACATCTAACGCCAGAGGTCTATAAGCGTGTTGTGAAATGAACCAGTAAAGTTTGGAAACAAGGCCACTTGTACCTCTAGTAGAGTGTAGAATGTTATGAAGCGGGTGTGGTGATAGAGGACTTTGCAATGGAATACCGCTAGCCCTTAAAGCCGACCTCAACTGTAAATAAAAGAAAAAGGAGGAACGAGGTAAATCAAATTCTGTACACAGCTCCCGAAACGAACGCAGACCTTCATCTCCATAGACGTTCCCCAGTATATGAACCCCTCTCACTTTCCACTGAGGAAACTGAATGGGATGGCCACCAATCAACAATCTGGCATTGTTAAATAATGGGGAACATGGATTCCATGCATAGGGGCAGCCACATAGTTTCTCTACCGCCCTCCAGACAGACAGCAATTGTGATACAATGGGGCCGAACCTGCAACGACACTGCGCAATAGGAATGTTCGAATACAAGAGATCTTGAAGGGTGTAAGGATGCACTAGACTCTCTTCCAGGGCCCGCCATGACACTGATTCCTCAGACTGGAGCCAGGTTAATAAGGGTCTAAGCGTGAAGGCCCAATAATAGTGTTTAAAATTTGGGAGAGACAAACCCCCGGCCTGTCTGTCCCGCTGCATTGTAGAGAGCTTGATGCGAGGGCGTTTGCCTTGCCATAAAAATTTCGTCACAGCTGTCTGTAGCTTGCTCCAGTACTGAGTTGGTGGAGGAAGAGGTAGCATTGAACTAAAAAAATGAACTCTGGGTAGAATGTTCATCTTGATTATTGATACACGGCTGCGAAGTGAATTAGGCAGAGAAGACCATCTATCCAAATCAGAAATTATTTTATGAAGCGTGTTACCATAGTTATGTTTAACTATTGTCTGAATCGAGGGAAAAACGTCTATCCCCAGGTATGTAAAAGTTTTGACAACTGGGATAGATGGAGGGACAGGTGCATTGATCATTGCCTGGTTAAGTGGCATCAAAGCAGATTTCTGCCAATTTATCTTAAACCCAGAAAGCTGACCATATCGATCGACAATAGACAGTATTCTTGGGATACATTGTACAGCATTGCCCAAATACAATAGCACATCATCAGCATATAACGAAAGATGATGATTAATGGAGATTGGGGATAACGTGGGTGACTGACGAATGGTCTGTGCCAGCGGCTCAAGTGACAGCGCAAATAGCAAGGGGCTTAGCGGACAGCCTTGCCTTGATCCTCTCGAGATAGCAAAAGATGGGGAGCATACCTTGCCTGTAAGCACCATAGCTGTTGGGTTTTTATATAGCACCTTGACCATGTCAATAAAAGGGGCGCCAAAGCCCATTGCCCCGAGTACCGACCACAAAAAGGGCCATTCTAGACGGTCGAAGGCCTTCATCGCATCAAGTGAGAGAACTGCAGCTGGGGAAGGTAGATGTTGGGCCCCATCTATGATGTGTAATAGCCTCCTTACATTGTCAGCGGCTAGCCTGGATTTTATAAAGCCTGTTTGATCGCTATGTACTAGATCCGTCATGTGAGACTGAAGGCGCCTAGCCAGCACTTTGGCATAGATCTTTACGTCAGTGTTTAAGAGTGAGAGGGGCCTGTAACTAGTACACTCTGTCGGATCCTTGCCTTTTTTAAGAAGCAAGGATAACAGGGCAGTGTTGACGTCTCTCAAAAATGAACCCTCCTTAATAGAAAATAATATCATCTCTACAAGCAAGGGGCCGAGCAAGGGCCAAAAGGTGAGATAGAATTCGGGTGGAATACCATCTGGGCCTGGCGACCTGCCCTTACGCATGTCCATTACTGCTTTCTCAATTTCGTGGTGTGTGATGGGGGCATTCAGATTTTCAGAGTCGCTGACAGAAAGAGACTCCATTTGGATATTATTTAAAAAATCATCGCATACAGATTGGACAAAGCCACTCTCCGAACTGTACAGATCCTTGTAGAAAGAAACAAAGGTGGTGTTCACGCTCTTGGGATCGGTTAGAACAGTGCCATCTATAGATTTAACACTGAAAATATCAGCAAAATGTTCATTGGTCCGAAGCCTCAAGGCCAGCAGGTGGCTAGGTCTGGCGGAGTGGAAGTAATAAGTCTGTCTGGTTCTGTGAATAAGAAATTCTGAACGGCGTCTGAGGAGAGAATTAATTTATTTTTTGATCAGGTCTTTTTGGAGTGCAACAGAATCGCTGTAATGGTGTTGTAAGTTAGCATCGAGAGCAGCATACTTTAGTTCTAATGCTTCCAATTTAGCTGCACGTTCCTTGTTTCGGGTGGATGCGTACAGAGTGGTGTTGCTTCTAATAAAGCCCTTCGTTGCCTCCCACAAAATTCTCGGGTCAGACACTGACCCCTTGTTGAACCCCAAAAACTCGCGGAGGTTAGTCTCAAACTGAGACTTGTATGTTTCGTCACGCAGCAGTGAGGAGTTAAAACGCCATCTGGGAGCTCTAGTGGGGACAGCCCTAAGTGTGACAGAACAGTAGATGGGTTTGTGATCAGTCCATGTAACTGGTATATAGAAAGCCTTTCGAACATTATGAAATAGATCTTTGGACGCAAAGAGAAAATCTATCCTAGAAAAGGATTTATGTCTACCTGAGAAAAAAAGAGTAATCTTTTATGGAGGGATTCATCACACGCCAGATGTCTATCATATTTGTTTGGGCCGCCCACCGGCGTAACGCATCAGAAGCGAG
Source organism: Trematomus bernacchii (assembly GCF_902827165.1). Lineage (NCBI taxonomy): Eukaryota > Metazoa > Chordata > Actinopteri > Perciformes > Nototheniidae > Trematomus > Trematomus bernacchii. Next base: position 2,670,700 of record NW_022987574.1, on the reverse strand, counting down.
ACGTTGGTCTCCACTCTCAGCCCCACCCGTTCTATCCATGTTGCTATCCCATACTGCATTGAAATCTGCGCCCATAACCAGACGAAAGAGAGTAAATGTGATTCCTGTATCATGGCAAAGTCAATATTTCTCTTGTGCAAAAATCCTAAAATAGTGGTCCTTTTATGTGGGATATTGAGTCCCCTGGCATTAATGGAAATCAAATTGAGATTAGTCATAAGTAGAGAAGTGTAAGAATACAATATAAAGTATAGTCACCTCAACAAGCAAGAAATGGTGATCTGGATCCCAAAAAAAACCCTCCCCAAAAAAGAAAAAACATAAAACATAAACAAACTCAAAAACAACCCAAGAAAAGTTAGGAGATACGTCCCTCCTCGACATTCCTGATAAGTCCCTAACTGGACAAATAACTCAAATCTGGGAACTCTAACTGCCTAAGAGGGGCAGCACCATCACCAACCATTGGAACAGGTGATATCTGTTAATTGCTAGACAATGATCTAACGAACTGCTGAGCAACGCGTCAGCGTAGTGAGTCATCAGAACACATGCAAAAGTTCCATTACAACATCAAATAATCAAGAGAAAAATAAAAATGTGGGCAAGTAACGTAAGAACATGTGAAATAAACGAAAAAAGAGATACAACAAGATAGTAGTTTGTACCACTTTGACATTGAATGTCGATATACGCCCAGCCATACAGCCTGCCCAGCACCCACACGCATACACTCGCAGCAGCACTCTCCCACCAAGCCTATACACATCAGCGTCCGTACACTCTTAACTCCATCCCGCGTATATAGGCACAAACAGGGCGTGAGCACAGATGCGCAATTATGGCACTTTGGGCTTTCCAGGCCCCCAGGAAAATCCGTCTGAAGGATGTCCGGTAGCGTTGTCTTCAGGAAGGATAAAGCATCTTTCTCCTCAGAATGCTCCGGGAATCCATAGATGCGTAGATTCACCCGCCTATCCCTATCCTCGTATTCCACCAGCTTAGCATTCAGCGTTTCTACCTCCGACGCTAGGGCTGGCGGAGAATTGCGGCGCTGGTCTTCTGTGTCTTCCAGCATATCCAGCCGGGCCTCAGCACTGGTAATTCGGGTAAGCACGTCGGCTAGCTTCTCCTCAACAGCAACAACGGCTCTCCGCGTTTCCGATAGTTCTTTCCGAAGGTCAGTAAAGTGCTTTGTTTGGTCCTCAGATAGCTTTTGAAGAAGCTCAAGAATCGCGGTGTTGGTCGGCTCAGTAGCAGCTGAGTTCAACACCGTAATGTCCGGTGAGACATTCGCAGGCTTCGGGCTAGCATTAGCCTTGAGAACCAGGTGTTGTTGAGTTGCATTAACTACGGTTTTCTGATGTGTTTTAGTATTCGGCATGTTTAAATGTAACAGATGACTATTGGGACTAATAACTTGTGACTGAGATAAAAAGTATCACTGATAGTGGGATATTTAAGCAAAAATAAATGGTGATGGCGCCGGAGCCACGAACTTAAGCAGCCATCTTCCTCGACGTCCACTCCTCTGCAAAAACTATTTGTTAAGGAAAACATGCCTATATAAAGAGGTACAGTACAGTGCTGCACCATCTGTCTGATTTATTAAAACAACAACATTGTAACTGAGAAACACTTAAATGCTACATTTCAAATGTTTACAATCCATCACTAAATTCATGGCAAACCAATTTTAACATCATGCAATAACACTAAGACGACATTAGTTGCATTGAACTGATCTTTTTAATAAGTTGTACTTACAATTTAGTGAGAAACATGGGCTTGTGCTTCACTGAGGATCTTTGTCATTCTCGGTGACAGGGAGGCAAACTGCAGTTATTATACTTCGCGTTTTGAAATATGTGTAACTCTGTTAATATAAAACCCACACTGCTCAAACTTCGTTACTTTTCCTAAAATTGGTATATTTATTTATTTTGGGGCGTGGGGAAGAGAAACAAATATATGAGCATGGGATTTTGACCCCTCATATAAACATATGCCAAGCAACGCTTATTGTTTAGGTCCTTTGATAAGCAGGCAGTCATATCATTAACTAGAACTAGCAAGATCTGATAGATTTGGACATAAACGCGAGTGAAGTATAACCGGACGCAAGAGAGAGATCAGAGATCAGCAGCTCTGCATGATCACAGCTCCGCCGCTGTGACATACCGTTGAGTGGAGCAAAATTAAATACACTAAGAGTTAGACCTAACACACTTAGCTAGTTCATCTACTCTGGAACTAGCTAAACTAGTTGCAAATATATTTATTCTTTACTGTCGGGTCACTTATTACAGGTTCAGCGAGCTGCATGAGACTGACGGGCTGTCAGGAGAGGGAGAGGAAAAGAGAGCACCCCGTTTATTTTTCCCATTTTATTATCCAGAATTACTGTAAACCTTTGAACTTTTTTTTACCATTAACATAAAATAAATCTCACGTACCCCCTGCAGTACTCCAACGTACCCCTAGGCGCCCAGTAGGGCACGCCTCCGCCCCGCAGTGGGACCTGCCGTTGGTGCTCGAGGCTCTGGTCACAGAACCCTTTGAGCCTCTGGAGCTCTCCTCGCTGAAAGCACTGTCATGGAAGACAGCGTTGCTACTTGCCTTAACTTCGGCCAGGAGACTGTCAGAGCTGACCGCTCTGTCGGTGCACCCAAGTTGCTTGTTGAGCCGGGGTGACCGTAGCGGGGCGACACTCAGACCGAACCCCTCCTTTGTTCCCAAGAATCTAGGGAGCTCGTTCAGGTCAAGGGCTATTCAGTTCGGGGGCTTTAAATCTGCCCCGCCCCCTGGACATAGTGCACTTATGTTTTCCCATGCTCCTTAGGGACACGGGAAACATGGTGCGCAGTAAGCCCCATACAGGGCTGGGGGACTAAACGCCCTGTCGTCCAACAACATCGAGTCACCACACTGCCCCTGACCGGCTTTTGGTTAACAGCCACTGCACCGCAACCTCCTCTCCTCCGGTTTTGACCGTAGAGAAGTGGGGGCCGCAGTTTACCTGGCTGGTAGGGCACACTCAGACACGCTTACCTCGTGAATAGTGTGCCTGGAAAGCAGTGAGGAGGGCTCTCCCCGCCTGCCCATAGGCAGGCAGGGAGAGTCCCCCCCAGCCCTGTATTTATTTATTTTATTTTATTGTTTATTTGGCAGGGACAATGCACAGTAATGAACACTTAAAACAGTCAAATGTGTTAAGCGTAACCGTGCCAGATTTAGCTTTGAGCTAATTTCCATCCGCAGTCCCTTACATAAAACATTTAAGAAAATTACATTTTACAAACATAGCAAAAACAAAATACATGATATGCAAAAAGTGCAAAAGAGCAAGAGCAGCATACATGAGTATTTACCACATGGCAGTACAATATAGCAGCTACGACATATAAAGTGCAAGAGAAGATAAAAGTGCGACATAAAATGCAAGAGGAGATACCCCTAGCTTAGTAGTGCGTGAGGCCATATGTACAGAAATGTACATGGGACATGAAAACAGTGCATCTCATATTGACAAAAAAAAACCTTACTAACCGAGTTTTCCAAATCACTCTAAAAATAAGCTGTTGTGATACACGTGTAGACAACGTCTGCAGAATCATAAATGATCATTACATTGGGGTCATTAAACCATTATTTCGCTAAGATAAAACACATTAAAGTTTTGAATTTTAGTGTAATTCACAAATGTTACACCAGATGGTGCCACACACACCCAGGGGGAAAAGATAAAATATTAACCCAGGGAAAAGTGTGCAAAATATGGGTACATTAGTGTTTAAAGTCGGGGGAACTGTTCTAATGTAGGACCAGGGTGAAAAGATAACACATTTACCCAGGAATAAGTGTCTGAATCATGGGTACATTAGTCTTTAAAATCGTGGGAAATGTTTTAATTCTGGAGGTTTTAAGTGTGGTTTCACTTGTAGCACACATCCAGGGGGGAAAAGATAACAGATTTACCCAGGAATAAGTGTGCAAAACATGGAAACATTAGTGTTTAAAGTCGGGGGAAATGTTTTAATTCAACAGGAGAGGGTAGTTCACTTGTTACCCAGTGAACAGGGCTGCAAACATGGCTACATGAGTGTTAAAATACTGTCAAACTGTTTTAATTCAGTCATTATAGTCGTTTTTAGACAGTGTACATTGGACGCCATAAACATACGGAGTTATGGACATAAACTTGTCAGTATAGATGGGAAAGTGTACATATTAATCATTTTTATTTTGTTAAATGTACAAGAAGCTAAAAACAGCATAATCACTGCTTTAAGCAGGATATCACACTCACAGGCAGACATACACACACCCAGGGGGGAAAAGATAACAGATTTACCCAGGAATAAGTGTGCAAAACATGTGTACATTAGTGTTTAAAGTCGGGGGAAATGTTTTAATTCAGGAGGTTTTAAGTGTGGTTTCACTTGTAGCACACACCCAGGGGGGAAAAGATAACAGATTTACCCAGGAATAAGTGTGCAAAACATGGGTACATTAGTGTTTAAAGTCGGGGGAAATGTCATTTAATAAAAACTGGTAGTTCACAATGTGCTATTTCAGCAGAAATAGCAGAATAGCAGAATCTGAACATGTGCCAGAACTACAATGCATGTTGTCATGCAGTCTTAAACTGGTGAATCTGTTTAAATGCAGGCAGCAGAGTCACTGCTGTTAGCAGGGTCTCAGAGACCCACAGACCCAGGGTACAGCACCTCGCTGTGTTACCCAGAAAACATGGCTCTGATCAGGGCTAAAGTAATGTTATAAACTGGTGAATCTGTTTAAATGCAGGCAGCAGAATCACTGCTGTTAGCAGGGTCTCAGAGACCCACAGACCCAGGGTACAGCACCTCACTGTGTTACCCAGAAAACATTGCTCTGATCAGGGCTAAAGTAATGTTATAAACTGGTGAATCTGTTTAAATGCAGGCAGCAGAGTCACTGCTGTTAGCAGGGTCTCAGAGACCCACAGACCCAGGGTACAGCACCTCGCTGTGTTACCCAGAAAACATGGCTCTGATCAGGGCCAAAGTAGTGTTATAAACTGCTGAATCTGTTTAAATTAATGAGGAGAGGAGCATTCACCGAAAAAGTGCAGAGAGAAGGCTGAAAATGACTCTCCAGGACCCCGGAGAGCTCCCAGGTGCTGAAGTGGGGGAGAAAGGCTCACAGCACGGCCTGGGACCTTCAGCAGGCCCCCCTTGCAGCACCCCCAGCTGCTGGGCATCGACATGGAGAGAGTACTTCCAGGAGAGACAACGGGGAATTCCCTTCTCTTTGCCGGCTCACAGACCCCCAAAGGACGGACTAGAGACCTCCAGCACGAGTGCCTAACAGTGGCACTCTGTTTATTTCACACATCCAGGATAGAGACCGGGGAAATCACCTCTCTGTGGCCCCTCCAAGACCCCCAAAACACGTACTAGAGACCTCCAGCACGAGTCCCTAACAGTGGCACTCTGTTTATTTCACACTTCCAGGAGAGACAACGGGGAAATCCCCTCTCTGTGGCCCCTCCAAGACCCCAAAACACGGACTAGAGACATCCAGCACGAGTGCCTAACAGTGGCACTCTGTTTATTTCACACTTCCAGGATAGAGACCGGGGAAATCACCTCTCTGTGGCCCCTCCAAGACCCCCAAAACACGGACTAGAGACCTCCAGCACGAGTGCCTAACAGTGGCACTCTGTTTATTTCACACTTCCAGGATAGAGACCGGGGAAATCACCTCTATGTGGCCCCTCCAAGACCCCCAAAACACGGACTAATGACCTCCAGCATATGTCCCTGACTTGTGCATTCCTCCATAACCTTGCACACCATGAGTCCCCGGGCCCCCGCAGTTAAGCACTCCCCCACGGACTAAACCCAGATATTCACACCCTCAAGAATCTCGTGCCCCTGGTAATACTAACAAGGGGGTGGATTTTGTGGTGGTCTACCGTCCGCCCTTAAGCATTCAACTGCGAACTCCTGACCCCCAGACACTCAGACACTTTTCATAGTTTTAGCTTACTAGGGGCACGCTTGTCTGGCAGTTATTCACATAGGGGTTTTGTCCTAGGCATTGTGCTTAAGTCAAGGGGTCAGGGGACTCATGGTGCTCATGGAGGTGCAAGCACTTTAACTTTTTAGCACTGGTAGACAGCGTCTCAATGGTGCTGATGGAAAGCAGCACCGGGGACAGCGCCTCACCGGTGCTGAAGGAAAGAATCCATGTTGGTGCATTCCACGGGTGGGTGCGCCTGGCAAAGCTGTGTACCCAAACTTCAGCACTCTGACTAAACACATATGGACATCCCGGTAAGAACTTCCTGCCCATGGTAACATGGGTGTATTAGTGCTCAAACTCGATTAAACTGTTTTAATTCCGGAGGTTTTACGTGTTGGTTCACTCGTCTCACACACCCAGAGTGTTAACAAAATTTTTACAAATGTTATAAATTAGTCTAGAGCTCCATCTATTGTAATTTGAGTGTATTACACGTCTGTCCATGGAACGCGAGTTTTGCGCCATTTGAGTGGAGTAAACTGATAGGCAGCTGGAGTAACATGTAAATTGAGACGCATTGGGACATATCATCGTCACTTTCAATGTTAACCTTGTACATAGGAGGCATAATTCGCTGACCCTGTGTTAAAGATCATTTAGCGGTGATTGCACGTCTGTTTGTTTCTCAACCATTCTTTTAGTTGACCTTTAAAGCTATTGAGAGTGGGACAATCCCGTATCTCAGTAGGGAGGCTATTCCAGAATGAGCTGCCTTTAATTGAAAGGACATTTTGTCCAAAAGTGGTCCGTCTTTGGTGGATTTCACAGTCTCCTCTGGTTTCTGACCTAGTCCAGTGTGTTTTTTGTGGATGAATTCCATGTAAACATTTATAAATAAAACACATACTTTTAAAAGACTTAACCTGTTAAGCACTGAGCCTGTTTTTCAGGTCTCAGGCTCGAAAATGACATTCCCAGAACAAATGACCATATCTTCCCTTCTAAAAGGGTTAAATTAATAATCTTTTTTCTCAAAGTAATGATAAACCTGTGAGTTGGATGTAGAAAAGGCAGAATCAATATAGATGTTTTTTATTTTAAAGAAAATTCAGATTGAACATAGTAAAAAACTGTAAATTATAGTGTCCGTCCAAAAATTATTTTTTACTTATAGTGAAAACTACCCTTGGATGATGGCAAGGTAGACTAAAAGCTTTAGGAATATAAAGTACAACATATAATAAGTACCCTGTATCAAGATTGATGCAAAACAAGTGACATTTGACCTTTTTAGAGAGGTTTAGCAAAGAAAACTCCACCTCTGAGGTGATTTGGGTGGAAATGGGGGAATGAAATCTCTTTCTGACCGTTAGAGCCAATAGAATCGAAGGGGAATCTCCCCACTCACACATTGTAAAACAAAAAGGTGGGGACTTCGCGCATGCAGTTTTGCATCAGAGCGAACCTATACTCTAGCTCTGACATCTGGAAACGGAAAAGCAGGTTTATTGCTTTTGGATTATCAGAAATCATTTCAAAGGGACACAGACACATTGGATTAACCTATGGATTAACTTCAGCAGCGTTTTTATCGTTTTAATGCCATTGAAGACCACTTTTGACCAGACTAGGACACAGGTAAGCCATGTTAGCGTTTTTAGCTACCTAGCGCCACATGTTTTGATGTCTGTTTTTGTTTATAAAGTCGCGAGTTCGTATCATTCAGTGATAATGTATGTACCCTTCGATTCTGTGTCATCTCACGATGTGAAACGATGTGTTGGATGTGCAGAAAATATAAATAATAAGGTTTTTCTGGGTGAATTTCGGTGCAGTAATCTGTTAGCATTTTTCGCTCGTTGCTAATTCAGAGGCTCAGCGTTAGCATTGTGTTTGGAAAAACACTGTTTCCTCAGATGACGCGTTTTTCCCCCCGGTATCGAGGGGAAGGTGCTTAACAGGTTAAAATTGTCAAAACTCAAGAAATTGTGTTTTTCAAGAATGGTACAGTGGTGGTATGAATTTGGCTTTCTGTCAAACACCTTGATAGCTCTCTTGTACAGCTGTTCTATGGGTTTCAGGTTTGTGGCACAAGCAAACGACCAGTTTGTAAAACAGTATTCAATGGTATGGGGCTTACTGCACACCATGTCTCCTGGGTCCCTAAGGAGCATGGGAAAACATAAGTGCATTATGTCCAGGGGGGGTCAGATACCTGCTGACCCCAGCCCTGCATGGGACCTACCGTGCACCACGCCTCCCAGGTCCCTAAGGAGCATGGGGAGAACGTAAGTGCACCATTGGCGCGTTCACACCGGAGTACTTTTCCCACAATAGTTCATCAGAACTACGATATATTTGCGTTCACACCAAAAAGCCCCAGGAACTAAATTAGATCATCAGAACCATTTTTACCAGCTTTTCAGTCCCTGCTAGAGAGCAGGGACTTTCGTGGGAGAAAAAGGTTCATATGTCTGATTGGCTGTGCGGAATGCAAACCACGCCCCGTAAAACTCTGAAAAGGTGTTCGTAGCCACCATTGTATTTGCTCGCATTAAAAACTCAGTGCAGCGCACCAACGAAGAGATTATTTTTGTGAAAGCAGTTATTATAGCAACACTAAATAAATCATCGGAGCGGTGGAGTGATGAGGATGTGTCGGCGCTTCTGGCGATTTACTTGGAGGACGCGATCCAGAAGCTTCTACTGCAAAATGTAGGAGCGTTGTTCAACAAAGTTAGCCGACCTGGGAACCGTCCACAGCGCAAAGTCATGCCGGGACGACGACAAAGGTAAAATAAACGACATGCACTGCACTGTTTTAATCTGCACAATACTGGTCTCAGATGTACTTTTATTTGCTCAGTAGATCGAGCTAGCCATGCAAGCTGAACTGGCTATCATAGCTCCAAGCTGGCTAACAACATCTAGCTAGCTAGCTATTCTCAGCCGCGCCCGCTATGAAAAACGTTTTGACTTGTGAATAAGTGTGCAATGTTCTGTAATTTGCTTCACTAACTCATGGCACTAATCGTGTGTTTCAGGCGAGGTGTTTCTCTCTGGATTGGAAACTAGTGAGCTTTCATACATTAGCATTTCAGCATACATTAAGCACAAAACAATAAATAAGGGCACTTTGATATTTATGTAGTAGGCTAACTAATACAAAGTCAAACAGTATCAATTTCATTAAGAACTAATGTCTTTTTATCACTCATCAAAGATAGCAGACAAACATACATTATGTAGGCTACTATGGAGGGGACTCTGACAGAGGATTACTCAAAAAGTACACAGTAAAAGTACTTCATTTCATTTCTGGTAGCAGTCAAACTAGTACCGAGTCCAACAGTGTCAGTTTTATTAAGAACTTTTGGTAAAAAACTCTAGAGTATGTTTGTGCCACAAGTGGGACAGAGCTCTGTCCCACTTGTGGCTTTCTGGCACCATGGTCACCTCAGCCGTCTCTCGAGTTTGATTTTTCAAATCAGCTGCTCTTCATTTTTTTCCCTGCTATATTCAATGAGTGATACAAATATTTTTGTCCACAAGTTCTTAATAAAACTGACACTGTTGGACTCTGTACTAATTTGACTGCTACTGTTACACCACTCAGACCGCAAGGGTATTATAGGTGTAGAAAAACGTTCATTTATTAACTTCCACAAGGCACATGTGCAAGATGTCAGCATCTCAAACGATCTCAAAGCACGACGACACACAGACACACTTCTTCTGTTCATCTCCAGCATAAAACAATGATGAACCATCAGGTGATCTGTCCCCTTGTGGTATAAACATGCATGTGCAGGTAGACAACCTCAACCTTATGGGTGCTACACTACCAGAAATGAAATGAAGTACTTTTACTGTGTACTTTGTGAGTAATCCTCTGTCAGAGTCCCCTCCATAGTAGCCTATCCAGGCCAGTCTCTAAAGAAGTTCCAAGGTGTAAAAATGCTGCTGCCGGAGTACTGACTGGAAGTGTTGCTGATATCATGTCTACCATCCTCTTAAAATACTCTGTCCAACAATATCAGTCTCAGGAAGAAATGTTTTTTAACACTTATTAAAAGAAAAACATGCATTCTTGTTCTCAGGAGGGGACATTGACAGAGGATTACTGGAAAAGTACAGAGTAAGTACTTCATAGTAGCGACTTGTGGGGGTAGTTTCAGTAGTACTGAGTCCAACAGGATCAATCTCACGAAGAACTAATGGCAACAAAAAATAATTCCCTCATCAAACTTAGCAGAAGTGGCTTGATTTTGTTCTCAGCAGGGGACTTTGACAGAGGATTTCTCAAAAAGTACACAGTAAAATTACTTCAATGTATTGTTAGTAGTAATATCCTTCAGCAAAGTAACACACTCTGTCACTCTGGTTGCCCTCTTATGATGCTGCTGTCTTTTAATATATAACTATTTCTCAGCCGCTAATTTGTTCCTCGCAGATTCTTCAGTCTCATCAGCCTCATCTTTCCATCAGTCCCAGTCAACGCCTCCAGCACACTTCCAGTGTCTGACTCCATATGATATTGTCCTGATGCTGTAAGGGTGATGCCCCATGATCACAAAATGTGTGCCAAGGACCTCATATTATGTCTGTCATTAATGTTACATCACCCATTATAACAGTTTTCTTTCATTTTTTCTCTTCTCTTAACTGAATAGTTCTGTCTTTAAGTATAATACAATGTAAAGTCCTTTTCCTGCACCATTTTAAGGCTTCAAAAACAGCCATTTTTACTGTATGAGTTTGGAGAAATGACACAATCAATGGCCCAGAATTGTACTTTATAAACTATGAATCTTGTGGTGCTTGAAAAAATACACACTGGCTAAGCCGGCCAGGATATATGCCTTTTTTGGAGCCCTTTTTTGCAATATTTATTAAAATGTCACTAGTTATTTAAACAAACCCCTATCTGAGGATAATACAAGCAACCATAAAACGCCCTTTATCTAGAGAGCCATTGAAGCCCATGAAGAATGTATCCTTCCACAAATCTTTTCATCTGCTGTCATAAAGCTGCCACGTGTTTTCAAATTCAAGTTAAGGCACTATCTGTGCAGAACATTACAAATATTCTTAATTTGCAGTATTTTATTTTGAAAGTGTTCAGAAAGACTGCATCAAATATGCTATATCTATATATCTATATAATATCAATATTGTTATTAACTTCAATCAAAGTCAATTTAAATAGCGGGCAAGACTTTCCAAGGGGTAAAAATGCTGCTGCCGGACTTCTGACTGGAAGTATTGCTGATATCATGTCTACCATATCCTCTTAAAATACTCTGTCCAACAATATCAGTCTCATGAAGAAAGGTGTTTTAACGCTGATTCAAAATAGCAGAGAAACATGCATTCTTGTTCTCAGGAGGGGACATTGACAGAGGATTACTCAAAAAGTACACAGTAAGTACTTCATAGTACTTGTGGGAGTAGTTTCACTACTAGCCTACTGAGTCCAACAGGATCGATCTCACGAAGAACTAATGGCAGAAAAAATTATAACAAACTCGAGAGACGGCTGAGCTGACCGCATGCAGAATCGCTGTATAGTTTAAATCTAACAATGTTGTCCATTTTAGACATAGGCCTATTATATTTACAGCCCTTAATAACATTCATTTTCTGGGCTCAATATGTGTCTTGGCTGTTTTCGTTGTGAAAACAAATTGACCGTCCTCATATGCGCTCTTATTTTGAAAGACAACTTCCGGTAGCAGAATATGAAAAAAACGGGGGGTTTTTTTGTTTCTGTTTTCTAGTGATTTTATTTTTTGTTTTGAGAAGTAGAAAATGAAAATCATCCCGTTTTTTAAGTTTAGTAAATCCCTTTTTGACCGTGATAAAGAAAAACGCCTTGTATTTCAATTTTGGTTTTTCAATTTGAAAACAAAAATCAAATATCCAGTCGTTTTTTGTTTTTGAATTTCCATTTGTGAAAAGAAAATCCAATGACCAAAACATACACAGACCGAGCTGATTAAATCCAACAGGCCTTCAATAAAAAAATAAAGAAAAACTTGTCGTCGTTGATAAACTGTACAATGACTTGTTGGGAGACGTGTGGTGCAGTGGATTGGTTCGTTGGTTTTCGGATCAGGGGAGCACAGGTTCAAACCCCACTGCAGTCAGCATGTCGTTGTGTCCCTGGGCAAGACACTTCACCCCAAATTGCCTACACCTGGGACAGTTCATTTTGTATTATTGTGATTATATATATGCCACTGTTATTAATACTGACACTTCACTTTGCACTAAGGTGTGTCTGCTGCTGAGCCTACCTATTATTGTTATATATATATATATTGTTTTAATACTACTGACACTTTCTTTTATATTGAAAATGTTAACTTCTATTTACATTAAAACTTTTAACTTGTATTTAGATGAATACGACACACCTGGGACAGCGTGATGCCGTTATTGATATTGTCTTGAGTGTGCAATAAAAGAGAACCTACATGGCGATTAAACAGATCCTGTATCTTGCTTATTTCTCCTCTGACACTTTATCTTTACAGTGACCTGTGTAGCATCCTATACATCACATGTAAGTGATTATTCTGATACCATTATGTTTAATCGGTTATAAACTGGCGAAGCTTTATTTATTGTGTCCCACCCCAAATATGTGGCTTTGAAAAAGATAATTTCATTGTATTTCAAAATGGCGTCCATCAACACAAGCACTATTTATTTATAGAAAGAGAAATGGTTAAGTTTGTAATTACCAGTGTTGTCAGTTCAATATTTTAATTAACTATAGTAAGGGAACATCTTAGGAGTTAGTGTAGTGAGTTTCAGAGCAGTGTAATAATTATTTGACCTAAAACTAAATGTTTTTATTAATGTCTTCTGAGGAGGACATGGGGATTTGCTAACTTTTTATTTCCCCCATTTTACACGACACAAATGGAGGCCACTATGGGCCAAAACTAACACGTAGGTTTCTGTAGGGTTCATGGCAGACGGATGCAGTTGCTCTCAGGAGGATAATAAAGGTGTGTTAACCTGTTCCACTCTGAGCCTGTTTTTCAGGTCTCAGGCTCGAAAATGACATTCCCAGAACAAATGACCATATCTTCCCTTCTAAAAGGGTTAAATTAATAATCTTTTCTCAAAGTAATGATAAACCTGTGAGTTGGATGTAGAAGTGTCAGAATCAATATAAATGTTTTTTATTTTAAAGAAAATTCAGATTTTACATAGTAAAAAACTGTAAATTATAGTGTCCGTCCAAAAATAATTTTTTACAGATAGTGAAAACTACCCTTGGATGATGGGTTAGTAGACTAAAAGCTTTAGGAATCCAAAGTACAACATATAATAAGTACCCTGTATCAAGATTGATGCAAAACAAGTGAAATTTGACCTTTTTAGAGAGATTTAGCCAAAAACTGGGCCATCTGGGGTCATTTGGGTGGATTTGACCTATCTCTGGCCCCCCTTGCTCGATCTGGTTGGTTGACATACCCTTGTGACCGTTAGAGCCAATAGAATCGAAGGAGGAGACTCACATAGACACACATTGTAAAGAAAAAATGTTGCCGCTTCGCGTGTGGAAAGCGAAACTAAACTGGAGGAATGTCTCCTTCTGGAGTTTGGAAACTAAAACGCAGTTGTATTGCTTATGGATTATCAGAAATAATTTCAAAGAAGGCACAGACACATAGGATGAACCTATGGATTAACTGCAGCATCGTTTTTTTATCGTTTTAATGCCATTGAAGACCACTTTTGACCAAGGTAAGCCATATTTACATGTTTAGCTTCTTGGCTCCACATGTGATGATGTACGCTTTCGTTGATAGCGTCGCGAATGTTTATCACTGAGTGTTGAGGTGGGCACCGTTAGATTCAGTGTCTCCAGGACACCAAAAAATAGTGTTTGGTTGTGCATCTAGGATAAGTAATAAGGGAGTTCTGAGTGAGTTTATGTGCCTTTGTAGGTTACGTTTTTTCGTCGAGGCTAATTCAGAGGCTGAGTGCTAGCATTGTGGGTTTTTTTTGAAAAAAAAAATTAAAAAGATCAGTTAGCTGAGTTTCTTCCCGTTACATGGATATAACACATTCATAGTTTTATTCAATATTAAGATTCCTTAGACGTTGTTTCCTGCAAATGACGCGTTTATCCGCCCGGTACCGGGGGGAAGGCGTGAAACAGGTTAACTGCTGAGCCTATTTACTGTGCATACAACACACCTGGCACAGTTTATTCATTTCACACAGGTTACGCAATCCATAGCGCGTGCATGTCGTCGTCCAATCCTTTTGTCAATCCTTCTTAACCGCCATCGCTTCCGAATCAGCATTGCTATTGCATTTGACTGGTCGACGATCTGTATTTGTGTTTGCTTAAATAACTCAGACGAAACTCATGTCTGAGGTCGGAAGGTAAACAAACGCCTCATATACAGCAGGTGGGCGTGGCAGTATACGCGGGAGGTTTTTCTTCTTCTTCTTCTCTCGGTTTTTTGGCGGATTGCAACTTTAAGGTGCATCCCGCCACCTACTGTACTCGCCGTGAAGTTGTTTGCGGCCTGCCAGTAAACCCAAAGCAGAAGAAGTGACGTCAGCGGCTTCATTTGCCTAATCCACCCCCAGGAACTAATTTCGGTGTGAACGCGATCTGCTTTAGTTCATCCGAACTAAAAGATTTCTCATGAACTGAGTTCTCATGAACTATTGTGGGAAAAGTACTTGGTGTGAACGCGCCTCATGTCCCCCACACTCAGACACGCTTACCCTGTGAAGAGTGTGCATGAAAAATAGTGAGGAAGGCTCTCCCCGCCTATGGGCAGGCGGGGAGAGCCTTCCTCACTATTTTTCACTCTCTTCAGTCCCCCAGCCCTGTTTGGGGCTTACTGCGCACCATGTTTCCCGTGTCCCTAAGGAGCATGGGAAAACATAAGTGCACTATGTCTAGGGGGGGGGGGGGGGCAGATTTAAAGCCCCCTAACTGAATAGCCCACCTGAACGACCTCCCTAGATTCTTGGGAACAAAGGAGGGGTTCGGTCTGAGTGTCGCCCCGCTACGGTCACCCCGGCTCAACAAGCAACTTGGGTGCACCAACAGAGCCCTCACTGTACCCATCGAGTCCAGTAGAGGGCGGAGCCTGTGTGAGATATAACCATGGGTTACGTATTGTAACCCTAGTTATATAAGCACAGACGGAGCCCTCTACTCGGGGCCCTGTCTGTCCTATGCTCCTCGCTGAAGAGAAGTGTAGGATGATGGGAACGGGAGGCGTGGCTGCCTTATATACCGTGGGCTTGAGCACGCATTCGGGTAGGCCCGCCCCGGGGGCCAGCTACGGTTATAAATATCTCAGTAAGTGAATGCTCGCATAGTATGGTTGAGAGGTAGTACCCATAGAGCTGAAGTGCTCTGGAGCCCATGGTGGTTAAGCAGGAGGGTGGTGCAGTGAGGTGGATGGAAGCAGAAGATCTAAGAGTGCGGGAGGGTGTGTTGATGGGCAGGGAGTTTTTGCACCCATCAGTAAAACAATTTACGTTGACTGAATACTGGACTGCAATCGACACATTAATTGTTAAGAGTGAAAATTCATATTTTTAGATTTGACACAGTGTTTAAGAAGTTAATGTAAAAGAACAACAGATGTTGTTATCCTACCTGATAAGGAAAAGTTAATGAGTCTCCTGTTGCCCAGTCCATGGTTGACTTCAGGACTAACCACTGGCTTTAATACCTGAGGACAAAGACAGATGACAAGAGTTAAGAAATGTCCTCACATGAAAAGAACATGAAAAGACACTCAACTTTCCATTGCCGTAAGATGATATTTTAATGAGACCCAACAGGAAAGTGGGTCACTGTAGCTAAATAAGATACAAGTTGAAAATAACAGTAAATAAGTTAAAAGTACAGTAACAGTAAAAACGAAAAATTAATTACCAATACATTTAAGATCGATTTTGAGTATAAAAGTGACAATTTGCTCGCTGTTCTCATTATCCCAAAAACAGAAATATGTCAGAAATTAAATATATTTAATAACCATTTTATGTCCCAAAACTTTGTGTTTAAGTAGAGGCCAAACATTCAGTCTCAGTTCAACACAGCCTTTCATAAAGCTCCACTTTCAGTCAGTCTGACAATGTCCTGCAATCGATACTCTGTCTTTATTATCCTGACATTGATTCTACAGCCAGGAAGGGAAGAAGTATAGAGGACGGGAGAGGGCAGAGGAGCTGATGGATAGAGGAGGAAGTTGAGTTGAATGCTGCTGCGATGTGTCAGCTCCAACATACAGTGAAAATAGTTTGTTGGATTTAACTTGAATACTGAACAAGGTCAAATATGGGCAGGCCAAAACAAGAGCAATTATGTTAAAAATATCTTTGAGGTAACCTCATTCATTATGAAAGTCACAGGGGTACCTGTCTTAAATGTAACAAATTATTCCTGGATTTATTTAACCATTGTAAATACAAACATTTTAGAATATAACTATAAAATAATATCAAGTATTCTTTCAGCCTTACCACTTAAAGCTGTAAACATAATTAAATGTCCATAAGATAGCACTAAAGGAAAGGTCATTGCATTACTAAAAACGAGGGGTTACGTATGGTAAACCTTGTTATATAAACACAGGCGGAGCCCTCTACTGGACTCTATGAGTACTCCAGGGTTTCCACACATAGACTATACTTGGGCGGGCCGCCCAGGTATATTAACGGCCGCCCAAGTATATTTCGCGACCCATTTAGGTTTTGTTTTTTTATAATAATTCTTTTTTTCTTTTTCGTCCACGACGCCATCTGCGATCGATTAACTTGTGGACAATGATCCCTCGCTCTACGCCTCCTGTACCCAGTCCCGGACTGGCCATCGGGAGGACCGGGGGGTTTCCTGATGGCCTGGCCTGTTAAGTGGCCTGCCTCACACAGGGTGACTGGCTGTCTACATGATTTGGCCTGCCGACATGGCCACTGTCATACAGATCATAAATCAAAGCCCTCGATTGGTCTCTGTGTGTCATTCAAGCTCGGGATAACCTCAGCTCAGGTGAGGTAAAGGACTCTCTGAGTGTTTAGATAGTTAACTTCTTAAAGTTCTCAGTGGGTCTCAAACGGTTTGGTCACCATTTATGTAAACACATATTTCCATTTGAGGGGGTAGTGATTAGTAAAATATGCATGAATACAAAATAAAAAAGTTAACTATGGGAAAAAAGGTAAGATACACTTTATTGAAATGTATACAGTTCTGTTTCATATAGGTGTTCCCATTAGGGATGTGCATCTCCATCACTAAGGCCGATGCGATGCGCATCTCGATACGTTGCCAACGATACGATACATTAACGATACATTTGAAACACCAGGCGATGCGATACGATACGATTCACCCCTGTTGCGATACTGTTCGATACGATTTGATTCAACATTATGCGATACGGGGCGATACGATGCGATTCAACACGATGCAAAATAATGATACTTCAATATGGTACGACAGAGGATTTTTGTTTTATTCCTTATATGCAGCAAATCATAGATTAACAAAAAAGTGCTTTACATATTTGGTTCTCTACTAGTTCTTTGTTACCCTTTTTACCGTAAAAAACTCTCCAGAGTAAAGTACAATTGTATAACACCTCACAGTTAAAGGATGCCTTGCCCATGATTAACAATGTGCAAATAACAACTACCATAGTGCAATGCCCATACAACTGCCAGCCTGATGTGCTTAACACTCATACATAGGCTAACTCACCAGTGAGCAGAAAGCAGTGGTGTGGTTTCTGTATGAACAATAAAGAATACAAATAACCTTTCACAAACAGGTCTTTCATAACTGCTTACAGTAAGGAAGACATTTAAAGGGCCCATGTCATGGCCATTTCCACTGATCATAATTACATTGTTGAGGTATACTAAAATAGATTTATACTGTGCAATTTTCCAAACTCACATTGGTTTCGCATACAGCATCTCTGTCAAGCATGTGTATTCAGCAGTATTCACTCTCTCCACTAAACGACTCGTTGGAGCTCTTGCCCCCCCTCCCTGTGAGCCTAGTGTGCTCCGATTGGTCAGCTCGGCCACTCTGTTCTGATTAGTCAACCACCAGAGAGGCTCCGCCCGCTTTTTTCGGGGAACATCAGTGTAATAATGGCGTCGGTACAGCTGATATTTGACACGCTAACTAACCGAACTGAACCTACAACTGTTGTTATAGAAGAGTGTGACGGCCCCAGGGCCTTTGTGCAGGTGTGTTGCAGGTCTTATGGTGGGGTGGAGCTGAAGAGGCTAATCAGCGCGATCACGGACACCTCCGTAGCCGGTGCTATTAATCCCAGCGGCCCGGCGATTCTCTCCCCGACCACCTATCTCTGCATTTACCACAATAAATGTGCCGTGGTTTTGTAAACTCGTGTATGTCTCCTTGCCTTTTTCCGTTGTGGCCTACGAGCCGGTCATAACAAAGAGTAAGTTATTTTTACCTGTAAACTACTACTATTTGATGAGAAATCAAATCATGGTTTGCTATATATGAATGATATGTTATAGGAGCAAATAATTCAGGGAAGAAAGGATAGGCCTACTAAGTATTTCCATTAAACTTTATTTTTAGAAATGTACAAAATGAACATAAATATACATATATACACACGGTATATCATCCATTCCTCCCCGCATCTTGCCTGGGCGCAGCCGGTGCCTTTTAGCACGAGGCCTCAGTAGTAGTAGTAGTAGAGTCCCGTCCCCGTCATGTATTGTCCGCCAGGATCTGGCTGGACGAAATCAAATGCAAATCACAAAATATTAGAGAAACTTAGTTGTTTTAGATTCGTTAGTAGTAGTTGTGGTAGGAGTGTGGATCTATCTAATGAACAGCTTGCCTGCTAATATGCTAACCTAGCTTTGTTTACCTTGGTAGCTAACACGATATGAACGTTAGCTTGGAGGAACGGCAACTATAATGGAGTGTAATAAAACTACTATGAACAAAAGCTAGTGGTTCATATTAGGCTAGCAATAACGTGTTTATAATTGCAATCGTATACGGGTATTCTGCTACGTTCGGTCATACATTGTAACTTGCATGAATACATTGTTTTGCGCTAGCATACAGCTAGCCTCGTTAGCTATACATGCAGTATGTACTGTCACAATGTACGGTAAATCACCCGGAGTATACTGTATGAGTATTCCGTGTGTGTGACTGCAGACATTCTCCTGCCATGACAAACATGTAAGGCCATCTGCTGACATTGTAGTATATATAGTATGATATATTTAAACGCTAGCAACGTAGCATAACAAAAATGTTTTTCCGACCAAACCTAGGTCTAGCTCCGTGGGTTAGATCGGTAGCATACACGCTACGCCAGCTATAATGTAATTACGTTTCGCGACTGACCGCACGGCAAATCACCCGGAATATACTGTCAATAGGTATTTTGTGTGTGAATGCAGACATTCTCCTGCTATGAGATACATGTATGCAAGGCCATCTGCTGATATTAGAGTTGATATATGGAAACGCTATCAACTTAGTTAGCACAGTTAGCACTGTGTCAATGGCTTAGCAGTCCAACACAGTTTACACATTTAAACAGTCTTGATTGATAAATACACAAATAACAATGCAAACTTACAGGTTGTGTACCCGAATCTTCCCCTGCTCCAAACGGTCCAAACAAGCTGTGCATATCCGGCCTCAAACTGGGCAATGTTTTGGAAGCTTTCGTCTGTGAAATGCCGGTTCTTCGAACCTCTGAAGGAACAGTGTTAAAAAGAAATGTCAACCACTGACTTTGTCGTGGTTCTTCCGTCGGTAGGACAAACAGCTCAGATTTCTCCTCACATTTCAGGAAACAGGTCCTTGGCAGTGGCATGACTGGATCGATTGTGAACTGAACCAGAGCTTCCAACAGTAAATGTTAGGCTGGCAGAGGGTGCGGCCAGCGCCGCTGGGTGTGGCCATAGCTCTTCGGGATTGGTCCATTTCGTTCCGGGTACCGCATGACATCAGGCCGTACCCGGAACTAAATGGAAGACTCAAATGTGCAGTGACGTATCTCCAACGAGGCGTTTTGGGGAGGTATTTTCTGTGTTAGAGTTTTACTCGCTACAGGGTGTACTTTGAGGGTTTTGACTCTGCACACCGTTTACATGCATAAAAACCTTCATAACACACAAGGGGACGGGTAATAACCGGAAAAGCATGACATGGGAGCTTTAAACTATTATTGGCAGTCACAGGCTGTTGTAAACTAAACACCACTCTCACTGACAGAACACCTCACTGAGTGATTTAACTCATATGTCTAACTTTCAGGTTTTCTCTTCAGCCGCAGACCCCATGTCGCCTCTTTATGTGCGTCGCTAAGTTCCGCGTACTACTTGTGTACTTTAAAGCGGCACGGCATCGTTTACAATTTGCGAGCGATTCTTCAAGTTGACCGTCTTTCTTGAAAAATCCGAAGTGTTGCCAAACGTTTGATTTGTAGGTATTTTTCGGTGCACTGTGTTTCTCTTTCTCCTCGACTTCCATGTGTGTTGATAACTGAGACTCTCGGCCTCCGTAGTGCGAAGCAAAGATCAAAGATCGTCTCTGCTGAGTGCTGACAGGATGAGAGGATATTATATGAATGAATCGTTTTTTTACCGATGCAAAGACGCTACAATCGATGCATTGCGAGTTCAACCCAAACTGTAGCCGATGTGCACTCTTTCAACCGGTGCACTCGCATCTTGAACGTTTATGCCGGTGCACCGATGCGAATCGGTGAATCTTAACATCCCTAGTTCTCATAGATCTAGTCTCTTTATTTTCCCGTGAAAGTGCACCAGATTGATGCATTTAACTCCAAAATAAAATAAAAAATCTTACCGGGGGACCATGCCCCCGGACCCCCCTAGAGGATTTGAGGTCCACCCCTACTTAAAATCACATGGATAGGTTCCTAAATACATTTACCATTTTTTTTTAAATAGTAACCCATGTCCATATGTTTATTTGTGGGTAGTAGATTTAAACTATAGGGCTATCACTATGGGCCCTGCCTGTACCTGTTCGCTCTGCCATGGCGTGAAGGGTCTGCTAACAAGCGACCAACAGAAAGGTTAATGTTAATGTTGTTGCACGTCACAAAGGCACGTCACCTCACTGTTTCTGACCGGCTTTCTGGTTCACAGCCGCTGCGCCTCACTCACCTCTCCATCGGTCGTAACCGTGGAGAGAAAAGAGGCTGCGGCTGACAGAGCACACCCTGAAGCGCTTACCCCGCGGAGGTGTGCTATGACGTGGAGGACTCCCCCCTCCTGCCCTAAAGCAGGGGAAAAAGAGTCCTCCCCGCCTCTATGGGCCCATGTGCGCTCCTTTTCATCGTCTGTGCTTGCTGGGGCAACGCAGGACTGGTGAGGAGGGAGACGCCCCGATTGCACCTGCCTCCTGAGAGATTGCCCCCCAGATTTGCCCCCACGCGATCCGGCGCTCCCACACAATGATTGACAGACGTTCTCGCATCACTCTCCCCAGGAGTGGGAGAATGAGACACAATGGTGGAAAGGAAAGCAGCTTCTTTGGCCATGGCTCGTGTGCAAACGCGTCCACACACAAGGGCGGGTCGTCGCTCAGAGCCATGGAGAACCACAGGGCACAGTGGCTGTTGCGCCGGCTGGCGAAAAGATCCACCTCTGCTGTCCCGAACCGGGCCCAGATGAAGCGCCCACTCGCCTGGCAGGGGTCCGCCCCTCGACATGAGGTCGGCCCCCCTGTTCTCCAGACCCGGAATGTGGAGATAACACCACCTCTGAAGCCCATAACCACAATTTCTCCGCTGTGGTCAACAAAGCGGCGGAGCGGACTCCGCCCTGCCTGTTGATATATGCCACTGTGGTGCTGTTGTCGCTCCTGGCCATTACATGTCTCCCCCGAATTAAGGGTTTGAAATGCTGGAGGACCAACACTACTGCCCACAGCTCTAGGAGGTTGCTGTGCCGTGTCTCTGTTAGAGACCAGCGTCCACCTATAGCTCTCCCCAGGCAGGTCCCTCCCCATCCCGTTCCGGATGCATCCATGAACACTGTGATGTAGGAGGTCACCCGTCCCAGTGGGGACCCCCTCCGGAGGTGATCCGGGGACCCCCAGAACCGGAGGTTGCCCTCCACTGAGGGGGGGGTGGTCACCAGACTGCTGTGGCAGCAGGTGATGTACTTCCCATTATTGTTTGTTTGTTGCAACAACTAAATAATAATTACTGATCAGCTATATCTGTGTTTGTGTTTTATTGATTCCTCTCTGTTTCATTATTTACTGTTGTGTTATGCTGGATCGCCACAACACCTTCAGGAAGTAGAGCTGCCGAGCATCGCTGCTGAGATAGGACTCCTAATTGGAAATGACGTGTATGAAGCTTTTGAGCCATGGAAAGTAATTCACAGTCAGAACAAAGGCCTTGTGCATTGTGCCTTTATGATGGGAAAGGCAAGGGTTGTTCCACTAAAGCAAACTACCATCCCACGTATGGAGTTAACTGCTGCTGTAAACATGGACAGACTGCTCAGAAAGGAGCTCCAGTTAGAACTACAAGAATCAGTGTTTTGGATCGACAGCACTACAGTTAAGTACATAACAAATGAGGCCCTACGTCTAAAGACCTTCGTGGCTAATAGGGTTGCTAATTATAGCAACCCTATGAAGAAACAAAGGTGGAGCAATGGCAATACATCAACACCACATAAAATCCAGCTGACTGTGCCTCTCGTGGTAGTACAGCAGAGCAGTTTGTGGCCAGACAGAGTTGGATGGAAGGACCAGCGATCCTAAAAGACCCAGATTACAAATCGTCTGAAAAACAGGACAGTGTGAAACTCTCTGAGGAGGATAATGAGGTGAGAAACTGTCTTTGTGCACCGTACAGATGTTGCTGAAGGCATGGACGCATTGGACAAGCTAATGCGCAACTATTCAAGCTGGCATTGTCTGAAGAGCCATCGCATGGACGCTCAAACTAAGAAAAGGTCTCCTGATTCTAAGTAAAAGACGTCAAGAATTGGAGGTCCGTACTCACAAAGACGACGAAGACTCAAATAGGCAAAAGGCCAAAAAGAAAAAAGAGATGCAGCAGTATGAAGGCACCTTAAGCATAAACGAATCAGAGATGGAAATCATCTGCTACTGTCAACATCGCAGGTTCCTGGCAGAGATCTCTGCTCTAAAAAAGGAAAACACACTAGTCAAAGGTAACAGTCCCATCCGTAGACTAGACCCAGTGCTGCAGGATGGCGTTCTGAGAGTTGGAGGTCGACTGTTAGCTGTGGGATTACGTCTATTTTACCTGCCTCGTGAGTTCCATTACGCCATTGTAGTGGCTGTTTACATCCCTCCATCAGCTGATGCGGAGGTGGCTGGTGACGTCATTCACTCCTCAGATCACAACCTCGTCTTCCTGGCACCCAAATATGTCCCTCTGGTTCAGAGGCAGCCTGTATCCACTAGGACTGTGAGGAAGTGGACTCCGGATGCCAATGAGGCTCTACAGGACTGCTTCGAGACCACGGACTGGGACGTGCTTTGTGTGCCACATGGAGAGGACATCAACAACATGACCGACTGCATCACAGACTACATTAACTTCTGTGAGCATACAACATTGCCAGCAAAAACTGTCAACTGCTTCCCAAACAATAAACCCTGGATTACAAGTGACCTGAAAACACTTTTAAATAAGAAAAAGGAAGCTTTCAAGTCTGGGGACAAATCACTGCTGAGGAGTATCCAGCACAACCTGAGGGACAAGCTGAGGCTGAGCAGGAATGCATACAGGAAGAAGCTGGAGGCCAAGCTCCAGCAGAACAATAGCCAGGATGTCTGGACTGGGATGAAGGCCATCACGGGGTTCAAGGGGAGAGACAAACGAGCTGAACACCTTCTTCAATAGGTTTAGCTCTCCGCCCTCAGCTGTCTCCTCCACTTCACAGCTCACCTCCACCACTCAGCCTGGCTTCAGCATCCCCCCACTGCTCCCTATGCCTTTGACCCCCCCTCCTCTATCCCCCCTGTCGAGCACCCTGGACTCTACCACCACACCTTTGATGTGCCTCCCCTCCACTGAGACATCAAGCCCCCTCCCCCGCCTCACCGTGAGTACAGGCCAGGTCCAGCGACAGCTGGAAAAACTCCACCAAGGGAAGGCTGCAGGCCCTGACGGAATTAGCCCCGGGGTTCCGAGGAACTGTGCCAGCCAGCTGTGGAAGAAGAAGAAGGCGGTTTCTGTGACATGGTTGACGTGAGGGAGGAAAGTGAGAGCAGGATGATACCAAGGTTATGGACGTAGGGTGAGGGGTTGACAATGGAGCCGTCAATGTTTAGCGAGAAGTCCTGGGTGGAGCGGGTTATTGAGTTTGGGCCAATAATGATTATTTCAGATTTGTCACAGTTTAGTTTCCGAAAGTATATTTGCATCCATGTTTTGATGTCAGTGAGGCAGGTGGTGAGTTGGGAGTGAAGGAGTGGTGTGGTGTGGGAGAACTTGGGGAGGTTGAAGACCAGTCTGGCTGCAGCATTCTGAATTATCTGTAGTGGCCTGATGGCATTTGCAGGTAGACCAGCAAGGAGGGAGTTGCAGTAGTCCTGGCGCGAGATTACCAGAGCTTGGACCAAGACCTGCGTTGCCTTCTGGGACAGTAGGGGACTTATCCTCCTGATGTTGTAGAGTGTGGACAGTTGATGGACTGGGCTGAAGAGCAGTTCGGTCTTGTTTAGGTTGAGCTTCAGGTGCTGAGCAAACATCCACTGAGTCAGCCAGACAAGCAGAGATGCGTGCAACCACCTGTGATTTAGACCGGGAAAAGACAGACTCAGTTGTGTGTCGTCTGCGTAGCTGCGCTAGGAGAAGCCATGAGAGCGAATGAGAAAGCCAAGAGAGTTTGGGTCCAGAGAGAGGAGGAGGGGACCCAGGACAGACCCCTGTGGGAACCCCAGTGAGGAGATGACGAGAATCTGACACAGACCCTCTCCAAGTTGCCCTGTAGCTGCGATCTTTGAGGTAGGATGCAAGTAGGGGGAGCGCAGCGACTGAGACTCCAATTTCTTGGAGAGTTTGTAAAATAATCTGGTGGTTCACTGTGTCAAACGCAGCAGAGAGGTCCAGCAGGATGACGACAGAGGAGAGGGAAGCAGCCTTAGCAGCAGACTGATGCGGATCAAGAAGGTTGTTCTGACAAAGGTAGGTAAAGGGCTGAAGATGGCACGTTCAAGTGATTTAAAAATAAATGGAAGACGAGAGACAGGGGCGGTAGTTTGTTACATCCGAGGTGTCGAATGTGACTTTGTTCAGGAGAGGACTTACCCTTACGCACCCTACACACGGTTCCGTCGCGTGCTTCAACAGAGACGCTTCCCATTCACTTTGAATGGGGTGACGTCACGCTTTGCCGAACTGCATTGTGGTTCCTTTGCTTCGCTATGCTATGCCTCCGTTGCTCGCGCTGAAAGTTGCGAAAAGTTCAACTTTTCAAGCGTCGACGGAAGCGCCAGCCAATCAAATCATATGCCAGTACAAGCGCTAGTGTGTCTGGCGCGCGCTGTTGCCAGACACGCCCACCGGCAAGCTTCAACACGACGGAACCGTGTGTACGATACGTTACATCCTTGAGAATGTTAGGGAAGAATGTCTGTTTGATGTGATAGTGGTACATCTCTTGCTTGCACGACTACATCCTGCTACTGGAGTTGTAAATCCTCCAGTCTCTGCCCGTTGCATGGCTACCCAACACGAGCCCACCTGTGTTTCTCGTCCCTGTGTGGTCAGACTCGCCAAGTTCTGGTTGGACTTCCCACACTTTGACAATGCTTGTGGGTAAGATCCCACTTAAAAATACTGTATCGATTATTAGGGCCCGAGCACGGAGCACTAGGACCCCAACGGCGTCCTAGCACGAAGTGCGAGGAACCTATTGTTATCCTACGTATTATTATTCTTCTGCTGGTGTTTCCTGTTTTTGAGGCCTTTAGGACGCTTACAAAGTTGTATAATTTTGCACGGACGCCAGGACTGGTGAAAACTACAATATTCTAGAGTCAATGAGTTCAAATTGTCCAACGTGCTCGCGAACACCACCTATGAAAAACCCATTTCGGAATAAATGTACAAAGTCGCACCGTAACTCCAAATGACCTGAAATTTTGCACACATATCCGGGTGGACCTGCTCTACAAATAATCGTCTTGGAACCCTAAGCTCCGCCTACATTTATTTTAATTTAAATTAGCATAATGTTCAAAACAGTGAAATATTCACTTAAATTTCAATTTTCAGTTTTTCAACACCAAAAAAAAAAAGTAATTTTTCAAAAAAACTGCTCACTAGCGCCCCCTATTGTGTGTTAGTCACATATAGTTTCTCAGAACTTCACGAATTTTGGCACAGACATTCCTCATGGAATTGCGGACATATTTGTAAATAGCTTCCATTAGCCCCGCCCCCCAGGAAGTCGGCCATTTTGAAAAAAGTGCGTTTTTCATGCATTTTAAGCACATTCTTGCGAACTCCTCCTAGGGGAATGATCGGAAAAATTCCAGTCCAGGACAAGTTCAGCCCCTATCCAATATGATACTTAATTGCGGAGCATATTTTTGAAAAATCACTCGTGGAGGTCGTAAGCTAACAGCGAATACACCATTTTTGACGATTTACATGTCGCAAATTGCTCCAAACTGCTCGCATATAGTTTTTCCGATATTCACGAAACGCTGTATACACATTACTATTATGATTGCACACATATTTCAAATTGCCTTCCATTAGCCCCGCCCCCCAGAAAGTTGGCCATTTTGAAAAATTAAGCACATTTTTGCTAATTCGTCACAGGGAAATGATCGAAAAAATTCCAATGTAGGGCAACATAAGCGCATATCCAATGTGATGCTACATTGCGAGGGAATAGTTGATCGCTTGAACATGGAGCTCGTAAGCTAACGGAGAATGTACAATTTTTGTCAGATACTACCTTAAGCTACTGAGACCCGCCTGTCTGCCCGACACATCAACTCTCACACACACACACACACACACACACACACACACACACACACACACACACACACACACACACACACACACACACACACACACACACACACACACACACACACACACACACACACACACACACACACACACACACACACACACACACACACACACACACACACACACACACTCACCTACTGTTTGTCCAACAACGCCCTTTGCTGGCGGCATATTCATTACAACAGACACCTATACACTCCATAACCCTAACCCTAACCCTACTGTTTATTTGTAGATATCTCCTAAAGCCTACAAATAAAGTGTGAAATGTAGGACTGTTACATATATTATTGAGCGATATATATTATACACACTGTTCTGCTTTCTGCACTGACCTCAGCAGCTGTTCTCACTGTAAACATCGCGTCACAATGAAAGCAGTTGTATTAAACAAATAAAAAGCCTAACATCCAGGGGAAATGTGATTAGTGAAGACCCACCTGTTCCACACCACATTTTACTGACTGTCCTTTACTTTATTTATTTTTTAAACCTTCTATGCTCTTAACCTTTTATTTTTATTTTTATACTGCCATATTTTATCCAATATGCTCCTTTAGATAACTTTTTACTTATTGTTCCTAATAGCTTTGTGAAGCACCTTGAGATGACGTTGTTTTTAAAGTGTGCTATATAAATCAAATGTATTATTATTATTATTATTATTATTATTATTAGTGAGTAAACAAATGGTAAAGGGCAGAAAGTCTGATGCACATTTGATCATCTTAAATAACTTATAATCACAACGGGAACAGTTTGCAGAGCTGTGCTTCGTTGACATAAGTCCAGTCATGCGTCACGCCTCTTTTAAACATCACTGTTGGCTGAAATCGACTCCGGAGAATACATCAGTGTACCCTTGGTTATAGCTCCTCCAGAGAGACTCCTCTCTCCTCTCTCCTCTACATCTTTGTACCGTTTCCGGGACGCGAAAATTATAGAAATGACAAACAGCTCATTTCGGAGGACTCGCGCGCGTCTGTTTGACGCCGGGACGACCAGCTGCCCTCCCCGACAGGCGCACGGACGCGAGGGCCCGCTCATCACTGCGCGCACTTCTGCGTCCGCAGTTTTAATTATAGTTATTTTTTGTTCTGATTGACTCCAATGTGGTTTGTTTCACTAGTTTATTCTTCAATGTTATAATGGGCTTCCTGATGCTAATGTAGGGAATGAGACACCGGAAGATAAGCTAAGCTGTTAAGCTTTGAGCCATAGCACTCAGTCATTGTTTGTATTTTGGGTGTAACTCCAAGTATGGTCACATTAAGGTTTATGGCATGTGTTTTTTTAGTTATTTTTCCGGTGTTATTTTTATTATTTGTTTTTGTTTTGCTCTTTTGCTTTTTTTCTGCTTGATAATAATTTGCTGCATTTTACCAGCTCATGTGAATACCACCCTATAGTTACCTCAGATCATTCCCCTGTATCCGTTGACATCCACTTCCCTCTTAGTGTATCTCCCTGTACATTATGTACCGCCCCCTCCGCATCTGTACACAGTAATGGCGTTCAATCGTCTCCTTTCCCTCTTCAAAGGGGGACACGACAAGGATGCCCACTTTCCCCCCTGTTGTTCAACTAAGCCATTGAGCCTCCAGTTATCTGGTTCAGATGCCATGATGGGTTTGAGGGCATCTCTCGTCATGGCCATGTCTATAAACTTTCGCTTTATGCTGACGACCTCCTCCTATACATTTTCAACCCGGTGTCCTCCCTTCCTCCTATATTGTCAATCCTTACCAATTTGGGCATTTGTTAGGGTATAAACAAAACCTCCAAAAGAGCAAATTATTAATTGTATCAATACATCTTTTTTTCACCAGTCTCGACAGAGAAGTTAATGCGTTAATCTGGAATGACAAGGCTGCTTGTCTAAAAATATCTATTTTTCAGCTTCCCAAGTCAGAAGGTGGTCTATCACTCGCACTCAGAACTTATGCTACCACTACTGGGCCGGTAATATTAATAGTCTCCTCCACTAGGCTTGCTGCAAGACTCCTGCCCACCCTCGGTTCATACTGAGACTTCCTTCTCCTCTGGTTCCTTACACTCTGTGATTTGCTCTCAGCTTCCCACGGTAACCAGCGAAATCTCAGACAACCCGGTGGTCACTAGTACTTTTAAGATCTGGCTCCAATTCAGAAAACAACTTGACCTACACAGGGCTTCAACTCACACACTGATTTTAAACAATCACTTGTTCTCTCCACCCTGCTCTGACCCTCCTTCCGCATTTGGGCAACCAACGGTCTTATTGCGTTTAACAACTTGTACAAGGATGGGGTTTTCTCAACCTTTGCATCCCTGTCAGCTAAATATTACCTGCCAAACAGCCATAATTTTTCTTTCCTTAAACAGAAACATAGTTTTGTTCTATATTTATTATGTTGTAGATGTCATGCCTGCCAAATACCAAATACAAAGATTTTGAAAAAGAAAAGAAAATGCATGTCGTCTCATATTCGCTTTTTTTGTTTTTTCTAAGGGTGATGGTAAAAAACTGTCAATCTATCAACCCTGTATAGGTTTATGTGCCGGCAAAACCTGACAATCTCACAAAACTCTTGGTACAGTCACTGAACCTACAATATGGGGACATTGATTAAGAATAATTATAAATCATCTAAATATTCTCTTTGGTCCGAATTATACCGTTTTTTGTTTCTGTTTTTTTAATACTTCCTAGCAGCATTATATTATTACGTATCAGATTAATCAACAGTATTGTACAGGTTAGAGGCTACATCCAATAACATAATACAGAATATTACCCACACAAAAAAGTGGAACATATATTATAAATGATTATCAACCTGCTGTGTTTCATAATTTGTTGTATAGTAATCCAAGATGCTGCTCGAAAAATGAAGGCAAAGGCAGAACACTGAATGAGTTGTCACAAGTGTATGTTTAAGGAAAGAGAAAGTTATGGACAGAGTGACTATTTATGGTTACCCAGGCTTTCCAGCTGAGCCTCGTCCTCCTCCCGCTCCTTCTCTCAATACGACAGGGAGACAGCAGTCCCAGCTGGAGACACATGCCGTCCATCACACCCATACAAATCAAGGGCTTTGTCCTCTCTGTCTAAAGTGAAAAACAGGCAAAGCAGAGAAATCTCCCTCCACTGCTTTCCTGTCCGTCTATCTCCTCTATGATTTTCTTCTCCTTTTTTTGCTTTTGTTGTCTGAGCCTCAAGCAGTTTGGTCTTCTGCATTCCCCCCGCTATACGTCCAAAAACCTCAATGACTTACCTGGGGTGGACTCGATTCTCCTATCTCCCACCTTCCCTGCCTATGGCGGTTATTTTTATTCATTTGTCCTCAGGATGCAAGTACATATCAAGTTCTGGATCCATCAGCATTTCTAGGGGGCTACAGCAGCAGAATGGGAAGGCAAACACTGAAACCCAATCACCTAGCTTCACAACCTCTTGATAACAGGGTCTGACTGATATAGGCTTTAGAAACGGGGGTTGACTAGAAAAGTCAGCCCAGAGAGTCACATATATAGAGGCCATAGGTGTGAATATTAGAGGTTGTGAAAGAGATGCCTTAAGGCAGGGGTGGGGAACCTCCGGCCCCCGGGCCGTATACGGCCCGCGAGACCATTTGGTACGGCCCTCGAGGTAATTTATAAACACACGCAAAAAAGAAAAAAAATTAAGAAATCTAGACCGCAAAATAATTAAACAAGCGAGTGCCTGTTTTTCCTGGGTTAGGTCAGGGTCCTTGAACACAACACGAGCCTAACGTGTCATCACGTGGTCTATGTCCCGTCTGACAGGGGTGTAGTTCTGTCGGAGAGCACCAGAACGCTGCTCCGGGCCGGGACTTCACAAATTGCAGTACCCATAAGGAGCCGTACACATGCCGCAGTTTTTGCGTGGCTGTGTCTTAGTTCAAAGCCCAGTGGCGATCTGTTCATCTGTCATACTGAACATACAGTCAATAACTTTGTTGTTATTAGCATCTGGTTAGCTAGCTATGCTAAAGAATATAAGAAGCTTTTTCTCCAACCAGTGAGGTAAAGGCACATCTTTATATGATCATTATAGTTATAAAAAAATAAGAGAATAAAGTAAACAGGTATAAAATACTATATGACAGTAAAAGTTATTAATAAACAAGAATACAGTTTAAAAGGGGAGTGATTTGTAAAATATCCATAAAGAAAATCTGCTTACAGTTCTGTTTCATATGGGTGTTGAGAGATGTATCCATAGATCTCCTAATGTTGCTCTCAACGTGCACCAGATTGATGCTTTTAACTTCAACATTTAAAAAAAAATCTTCCCGGGGGAGCATGTCCCCCGGACCCCCCTAGAGGAGGTTAGGTCCCCCCCCTCTTAAATCATGTCCACATGAATAAGAAACTAAATACATTTGCACACATCTTGTGTCCATATCTTTCTGTTTTGGGGGTCATGCCACAACCGTGCACGTGCATGCATACGTGAGTCATGGTAAGATATCTGGATTAAGAGGTTGCTTTTTCTTTGCACAACATGAAAGAAAGGCCAAATGAATGGGCTGTGATTTTAGTATTTTTAAGCAGAGGTCAATAATTTGTACGGCCCTCGGAGGATGTTGAAACATTTAAATGGCCCTTGAGAGGAAAAAGGTTCCCCACCCCTGCCTTAAGGAATAAGAGGCATACTACTGTAGAGTGGCAAATAACCATGCACAAATCACCAGGTCAGAACGATTAAACAGATTGACTTGCTTTTCTTATTTAGAGCAGATATGGTTTGCTTGGTGATGATGTTTAATCATAGATGCCTGTCAATGGACAGAGCATAATATGAAATGCTGGGTTTGTTTTTCAATTGAAATACCCAAGGAAGATAACATATGGAGGAACATACAGTTATTCAAAGCCATACAGACAGATGGACAATGCATACCTTATTTTTTGCACGCCCACGACAAGTGCATGCACTCTTCAAAACAGATGTACTGTATACACAAACTCCTTCTTTTGTAGCTGTACATTTAGTTGTATAATACGACTTGATCTAAGAACTCCCTCAGTTTTTAATATAATAAAAAATCTGATTTCCTAACTAAGTCTAGTATATTTTATATTTTTACAACACATCATGTAATACTGCAAGGTGAAGTTTAAAAATGGTCTCAATATAATGAAATGATATGTACATTCAGGACTAATATAATAGATGCACCCAACTACAACCTACTTTGCATCTCTGCAGTATTTCTTGAACTCTGGCTTTAACAAATACAGCTGAAGTTCCAAGTCAAGCAGCATCTACAACATTTGGCAACTTGAAATCCAAGCTGAAACAGCCTGTAGTTCTTCCTTGCATCCAAAAACGTCACTGTTGCATCAAAGGGCAAGATGTCTACTGGATGGAGGGATAACAACAGGTTTTGCAGCTGCAAACCTAGCTCTGCGGATTATTTGCTTGACTACATTAAAGGTCACCTATCATGCTATTTTTAGGCAATAGCATAGGTCTCAGATATATAAAAAAATATAAAAAACATGTCTATGAAGTGTTTTGGTCAAAAAAACAAACAGATCACCCATTCTAGCCATGCCTCATATCCCTCTATTTCTCTTCCTGTTCCAAAAGTGCTGATTCTGGGTATAAACAGGTCTCTCTTGAGAATGAGACCCTGTGTCTCAATGAGATGTTCACCTGTATAAATATCGCTAAAATAGATACAAAATAAAGCTTTTTTTTTTTTTTAACTGAAAAAAAAAAAAAAAAAGAGGGGGCGGAGCTTATGACGGCTCATGCGGGGACCTGGCAGATACTGTCTAAAATGCTTCGGTGATGAAATGCAAGGATTATTAGATCAAGGATTATTTCTGAAACAGTATGGAGCTCAAAGGCTTTCTCTCTTGCCGGTTATACCACAAGGTGAGTTCCTTTTTATTTCCTGCTTCTTCACACATTGCAGCTCTCAAAGCTGCTCTCCAGTACAGGTTAGCTCTGAGTGTTAGCGATGCTAATGTAAACACAGACCATATTACGTCCAAAACAGTCGGGCATTGTTTCTGATAGTGCTGTGGGTCCGCCGCCGGTATTACGTCATATCGGCGACAAATCTGGATCAGCTCCGTTGTATCCCCGTTTTTAGAGATTTGGGTACGGAGGCCCTGAAAACTGCAGTAATTTTAAGAGTGGTAAAACCACTCTTAAAAAAGCATAATCTAGACCAGGGGTCGCCCACAGTTCTAAAAATAGCTCGCCAAGCAAATCCAAAATGTAAAAAATACACAAAACAAAAAAGGAAATGTAATTAAAAGAATCTACCCTATGCATAAACGAAACCTCAATCATAGCGAACTCTATCTACTTACTACAACTCTATATCTATCTAACACCCCTCCTCCCCCCACCCCCACAATGAATATCAACCAATCACGTTCTTGTTTGATTTGCGGGACCAGCGTTGCAGTCGGGAAGAAAAGCAATGTGTAGCGGCAGCTCACCACTTCATAAGGAGTGTGACCGTGATTTTCCATCTGGCAGAATCTACACAACATATCAGCCCCATTGAACAGCCTAGTCGTGCCAGCCTATACAGCACATGAGGGGCAGAGTTTTACTCTGTGTGTGTTGCAACTTGCATATATATTTATTGCACTTGACGCACACACACGCATGGCGTAATTTCCACTGGGGACAGGGGGGACATGTCCCCCCCACTTTTCGAAATCCTGTCTGTGTTTTTTTTAACGCAAGCCGTCATCGCCACGGAGGAGCACACAGCCTCTGTGAGCGAGCGAGGCAGAGAGAGAGCGAGAGAGAGAGAGAGCGAGCGAGAGAGCTAGGGAGAGCACACCTCTATCTATTTAATATAAGTAAGAAATCATTCCCATGTGTACTATAGGACAGTAAAAAAACTGTTTAAAATGGGTGTGATTAGTAAAATATGCATAAATAGAAAGAAAGAATGCTAACTAGGTAACATAAGATAAGAATAAACCAGTTTAAATGATTTGTTATTATTGTGATCATATTCTAAAGATTTTTGGATTATTGAAAAGTATACAGCTCCCTTTCATATGAGTGTTGAGAGCTGTATCCATAAATTTATGTTGTGCTCAAAGTGCACCAGATTGATGCATTTAACTTCAACATTTAAAAAAAAAAATCTTCCTAGGGTTGTATGCCCCTGGACCCCCCTAGAGGATGTGAGGTCCACCCCCAAATAAAGCAGTTTCAAATAATTAAATTGCATACATTTTCTTTTAGTAAACACTGAAAACGGGTCCCACAGACCCAAACAGCACACAAAGGTTAAAGGTAAGCATATAATAATGTTAAAATGTGCTAAATATATACACTGCAAAAAACAAAAAAAAGAGGAGTAAAAGTAGCCCCCGACTTGTTTTATTTTTTGAAAGTAGCTCTCATCCTAAAAAAGGTTGGTGACCCCTGATCTAGACGCATCCGTGATGAATAATTATAGGCCAATATCAAACCTTCCTTTTTTAGGCAAAATTCTTGAAAAAGTTGTTTTTCAACAGCTGAGTCATTTCATGCTTTTAAATGACGGTTTTGATGTGTTCCAGTCAGGCTTTCGACCAAACCACAGCACTGAGACTGCTCTTGTTGAAGTCTTAAATGACATCCATTTAAACACAGATAGTGGCAGAATATCAGTATTATTATTATTAGATCTCAGCGTTGTGTTTGATACTGTTGACAACAACATATTGCTAGACCGACTAGAAAACTGGGTGGGAGTTTCGGCAACAGTTCTAAATTGGTTTGGTTCCTACTTAAAGGACAGAAAAAACGTTGTCTCTATAGGCAACTACACATCAGCGTTGACAAATATGACATCCGGGGTTCCTCAAGGCTCCATCTTAGGACCTTTGCTTTTTAATATCTATATGCTACCACTGGCTCAAAATATGAAAAACAACGATCCAAGTTATCATATCTATGCAGATGACACCCAGATTTATTAAAAAATTACACCAGGAGACTATTCTCCAATTACAACACTGAGTAAGTGCATCGAGCACATCAATGACTGGATGTGTAGGAACTTTCTCCAATTGAACAATGAGAAAACTGAGGTCATTGTTTTTGGAGCAAAGAAGGAACGATTAAAAGTCATCGCAGAGCTTCAGTCGGCAGACTACAAAACAACGATTAAAGCTAGAAATCTAGGTGTAGTGATGCACTCAGACCTGAATTTTAACAGTCACATTACAACAGTTATTAAGTCTGCATACTATCACCTGAAGAACATATCTAGGATTAAAAGACTAATGTCACAACAGGATTTAGAAAAGCTTGTCCATGCTTTTATCTTCAGTAGACTCAACTACTGTAATAGTGTCTTCACAGGGCTCACAACAAATCCATTAGAAAGCTGCAGCTGGGACTTCCGGTTGCGTGATGGCGAGAACAGACGCTTGATTCCCCAGCTCCGTCAGACCCGTGATTAAAATAGTCAAAACCCAAGAGATATCCGACAAATCAACACTAGACTGAATTAGAGAATGCAATTCCTGAAGAAATTGCTAGTGGGAATGCTTTATGCTGAAAAGCTGACGCTAAACTGCTATGCTGAAATGTAATGTGTAAGAAGAAAGTGAAGAATTTAGATTGAAATGATACATGAAAACTGGGGGCTTGAATATGTGATGAGAGAAGAAAAGAAAGTAAAAAGGCTTGGAAAAGCAGCAGAATATTTGAACTGCAAACTTTTGAACTAACTTGATGGCGAATGATCTGTCGCTGTCACAGTTCTGCTCCATCATTCACCAGTAGTTTTCCATTCACCTGTCTCACCTGTTAACCACACCCACGTTTTTGCTCACTCTCTTTCTCTTCTGCACCCATTAGCTTTACTGCCAGTATTTAAACCCTCACCAGACACACACCCATTGCCAGATCGTACTTTGTCTTCATGCTAGTCTTTCACGCGTTTGTCACCAGATTGCCCACCCGGTTCCGACCCTGCCTGTCCCTGACCTGCCTGCTCTGCCTGTTCCCTGATCCTGCCTGTCCCTGGACTATCCTGCCTTGCCTGCTGTCTGACCCTGCCTGTACCTACGTTGACCGCCTCGCCTGCTCCCTGACCCTCTGCCCGGCCCTGACTCACCTTCTGCCCGCTGTCCTCTGGTTCGTCGGCCTGCACATCATCCGGCTGATACTGTTCTGCTGGTATTCCTCTGCTCTGGTAGTATTACCAATAAAGTACATTACCAATACTCCTTGGTTTCTCGAGTGCTGCATTTGGGTCCTTCATAAGATCGTGACAGAACGATCTGGCCAGAACATGGACCCAGCGCACTCCTCTTCACCTAAAGACCGTTTCGAGAGAGTTGAGGACGCTCTCCAGAGGCAGGGAGCCTCGATAGCCTCCCTGGCCACCGAGGCTCATCATGCTAACTCTACACACGACCAGACTCTAACCTATTTAGCTGCGCAGCTACAGCAGCTAACGGCTACTGTGCAGCAGCTAGCGGCGGCAGTAGGGGCTGCTCCAGCGCCTCTTCCCATGCCGCCGGCACCCGCTTCTGCATTCTCTCCGATGGGATTTACCCCAGAGCCTCGGGTGGGAACTCCGGAGCGTTACGCCGGGGAACCGGAGGGCTGCAGCCCGTTTCTTACTAACTGTTCTATCCTGTTCGCGCTGCAGCCACACACTTTCGCTTCTGAAGCAGCTCGTGTGGCGTTCACGGTCAATCATCTGACTGGGAAAGCCCGACTGTGGGGCACAGCTGAATGGGAGCGGCAGACACCCGCCTGCTCTTCTTTCCCCGCTTTTTCCGCGGAGCTGCGCAAGGTGTTTGGACCCGTGTCTGTGGGTCCAGACGCTGCAGGAGGATTACTGAGCCTGAGCCAGGGTAATGGATCTGTGGTGGATTATGCTATTGGGTTTCGCACCAAGGGCCGCCTCAGCAACTGGAATTCTGAAGCCCAGTGTGACGCCTATCTGCGTGGCTTGGCGGCTTACATTAAAGATGAGCTGGTGTCTTTTGATCTGCCCAACTCACTGGATGGGCTGATTGAGCTGACTTCCCGCATGGATCGGCGCATCCAGACACGGAGACGGGAGCGACGATCGGAGGGAGTTCAACATGCATGGGCGCCCCGACATCCGGGTTCGACTGGGACTCCTCCCCTCACTCCAGAGCCGCAACCAGGGGGTGATGAGCCCATGCAGGTGGGTCGCACCAGCCTCACCTTGGAGGAACGTGAACATCGCAGACGAGGTAACCTATGTCTCTACTGCGGCCGGGCCGGCCATTTTGTTTCTCGCTGCCCGGTAAAAGGCAAGGCTCAGCAGTAATGGGGAACATACTGGTGAGCCAAACCCCTGGATTTGTTCCCGCTCAGAGACCATTGAGCCACGCCAGGTTGCTATTACCGGATAGCTCTCAGGCTCTTGCAGTTTTTATTGACTCTGGTTCGGACGCGAGTATTATGGACGAAGAGCTTATGCTGCAGTTGGGAATAGACCGGGTTCCCTTATCTCGCCCAGTTCCAGCCAGCGCCTTAGACGGTCACCTGCTGGGGACAGTGACTCATCAGACTGTACCTGTTCACATGCTCCTGTCCGGGAACCATCACGAAACTATTCAGTTTCATGTTCTCCGGTCTCCACATATTCCGCTTATCCTGGGTTACCCATGGCTCCGCCGCCACAACCCTAACATTGACTGGGAGACGGGAGCCATTTTGGGGTGGAGCCCCTCTTGTCATCAGATCTGTCTGAAACAGGCTGCCGCGCCTCAGCGTTCGGTGAACCCCAGCCAAGTTCCGGATGTTACAGGGGTTCCACCGGAAT
The DNA here is from genome assembly GCF_902827165.1 of Trematomus bernacchii. Classification (NCBI taxonomy): domain Eukaryota; kingdom Metazoa; phylum Chordata; class Actinopteri; order Perciformes; family Nototheniidae; genus Trematomus; species Trematomus bernacchii. Next base: position 2,632,803 of record NW_022987574.1, on the reverse strand, counting down.
ATCTGGACTTTAAGGAAGTATTCAGCAGGACGAGGGCTACTTCCCTACCACCACACCGGCCTTACGACTGTGCCATCGACCTACATCCCGGTACCAGCCCTCCCAGGGGTCGATTGTACTCCCTGTCTGCTCCGGAAAGAGTTTCCATGGAGACGTACATCAATAACTCTCTGGCGGCTGGGATTATTCGCCCTTCCTCATCACCCGCTGGAGCGGGGTTCTTCTTTGTGGAGAAGAAGGACAAGACCCTAAGGCCCTGTATCGACTTTCGGGGTCTTAATGACATTACTGTAAAAAATCGATACCCACTGCCTCTTATCTCCTCTGCATTCGAGTTGCTGCAGGGAGCAACCATATTCACCAAGCTGGACTTGCGTAACGCGTACCACTTGGTACGTATTCGCGAGGGGGATGAGTGGAAGACCGCCTTCAACACTGCCTCGGGGCACTACGAGTATCTGGTGATGCCTTTTGGACTTACCAACGCCCCTGCAGTATTCCAGGCGTTGGTAAATGACGTGCTCCGTGACATGTTGGACCGACACGTATTTATTTACTTGGATGACATCCTGATATTTTCCAAGACTCTGAAGGAACACGTGCACCACGTCCAGGCGGTTCTCAAGAGGTTGCTGGAGAACTCACTGTTTGTTAAAACGGAGAAGTGTGAGTTTCACACATCCTCTGTCTCTTTTCTGGGATACATCGTGGGACAGGGGAGCATTGAGATGGATCCCTCCAAGGTCGATGCAGTCACTTCCTGGCCGGTTCCAGACTCCCGGAAGCGGCTACAACAGTTCCTCGGGTTCGCCAACTTCTACCGGAGGTTCATTCGTGGATACAGCACCTTGGCCGTTCCACTCACAGCCCTGACCTCCTCTAAGGTTATGTTCCAGTGGTCCTCCTCGGCTGAGGAGGCGTTCCAGAACCTTAAGGCCAGGTTTACCTCCGCCCCCATCCTCCGAGTACCCGATCCTGAAAGACAATTTGTTTTGGAGGTGGATGCTTCTGATATGGGGGTGGGGGCCATCCTGTCTCAGCGAGCAACAGACAGCCAAAAACTCCATCCCTGTGCTTTCTTTCGAGGCGTTTGACACCAGCGGAAAGAAACTATGATGTTGGAAACCGGGAGCTGCTAGCAGTGAAGTTGGCTCTGGAGGAGTGGCGTCACTGGCTCGAGGGGACCAGTCAACCTTTCCTGGTGTGGACCGACCACAAGAATTTGGAATACATCCGGTCGGCCCGCAGACTGAATTCCCGACAGGCTAGATGGGCCCTATTTTTCACTCGGTTCAATTTCTCCCTCTCCTACCGCCCTGGTTCTCGGAACATTAAGGCTGACGCTCTGTCTCGTCAGTTTGGGGAGGGAGGTAACATTCCCAGAGGCTCAGACACCATCCTTCCGACTCCTCAGCTCGTCGCCGCCCTTACCTGGGAAGTGGAGGAGAGGGTCAAGGCCGCCCTGGATGACCAGCCGGGACCCAGTGCCTGTCCTCCGAACCGCCTGTTCGTTCCGCAGATGTTGAGGTCTGATGTTATCCAGTGGGCCCACAACTCCAGACTCACCTGCCATCCTGGTATCCAACGTACCCGGGAGGTAGTCCAGCAAAGGTTCTGGTGGGCAACACTTAAGGAGGACACCAGGGAATTTGTTAATGCCTGCCCTGTGTGCAATCAACACAAGTCTTCTCACCAAGCTCCTGCTGGTCTCCTACAACCTCTGCCTATCCCTCATCGCCCCTGGTCCCACATTTCTCTGGACTTTGTTACTGGTCTGCCACCGTCCAACGGGCACACTGCCATTTTGACGGTGGTAGACCGGTTCAGTAAGATGGCTCATTTTGTGCCGATACCCAAGCTCCCCTCAGCTAAAGAGACGGCGGAGCTGGTCCTGCTCAATGTGTTCCGGCTCCATGGGCTACCTACCGATGTGGTTTCCGATCGTGGTCCCCAATTTACCTCGGTGTTCTGGAGGGAATTCTGCACACTCATTGGGGCCACGGTCAGTCTGTCTTCCGGTTTCCATCCTCAGTCCAACGGTCAGACCGAAAGGAAGAACCAGGAGATGGAGACGGCTTTACGTTGTATAGTCTCCAAGCACCCAGCGGCCTGGGCTAAACAACTGCTCTGGGTCGAGTACGCCCACAACACTTTGATCAGTTCGGCCACCAAGCTGTCCCCATTTCAGTGTGCATACGGGTTCCAACCCCCTCTGTTTCCGGCCCTGGAGAGGGAGGTTACCTGTCCGTCCGTTCAGGCTTTCATTCGTCGCTGTCGCCAGACCTGGAATCAAGCCCGGATAACTCTTGTTCGTTCGGCCAACCGGTACGCCTCCTCTGCCAACCGCCGACGTTCCAAGGCACCCGTCTACCAGGTGGGCCAAAAGGTATGGCTGTCCACCCAGGATATTCCTTTACGGGTGGAGTCGAAAAAGCTTGCACCGAGGTTCATTGGACCATTTGAGATTATAAGGATAATCAATCCCGCAGCAGTAAGGCTAAGACTGCCTCGGACTCTGCGGGTCCATCCCACCTTTCATGTTTCCAGGATCAAACCTGTCCGAGAGAGTGCACTGGTTCCTGCGGTCCCTCCTCCACCACCCCCCCGGATGATTGACGGCGGACCTACGTACACTTTCCATCGACTGCTTCGTTCCCGTCGCAGAGGGAGAGGAGTCCAGTACCTGGTAGACTGGGAGGGTTACGGCCCTGAGGAGAGGTCTTGGGTTCCAGCTCGTCATGTGTTGGACCCCCGGCTCATCAGAGAGTTCCATCAGCGCAATCCCGAGCAACCTTCTAAGGCCATCACATCGACGGGCAGAGACACTAGGAGAGTCTCTCCACATACTGTCAGCTCTTCCGAGGAGGACAGTGAGGGGCCTGCTTCTGATGAGGACGCCGATTCCCACAGGGGGCAGGAGAAGGAGGCCGAAAGAACTTTTTCAGATGAGTACTAACCCCACCTCCCACCCTCCTCTGTAGATTAGTGTTTAGGGACGTCAGGAGCCGTCCATTAAGGGGGGGGTTCTGTCACAGTTCTGCTCCATCATTCACCAGTAGTTTTCCATTCACCTGTCTCACCTGTTAACCACACCCACGTTTTTGCTCACTCTCTTTCTCTTCTGCACCCATTAGCTTTACTGCCAGTATTTAAACCCTCACCAGACACACACCCATTGCCAGATCGTACTTTGTCTTCATGCTAGTCTTTCACGCGTTTGTCACCAGATTGCCCACCCGGTTCCGACCCTGCCTGTCCCTGACCTGCCTGCTCTGCCTGTTCCCTGATCCTGCCTGTCCCTGGACTATCCTGCCTTGCCTGCTGTCTGACCCTGCCTGTACCTACGTTGACCGCCTCGCCTGCTCCCTGACCCTCTGCCCGGCCCTGACTCACCTTCTGCCCGCTGTCCTCTGGTTCGTCGGCCTGCACATCATCCGGCTGATACTGTTCTGCTGGTATTCCTCTGCTCTGGTAGTATTACCAATAAAGTACATTACCAATACTCCTTGGTTTCTCGAGTGCTGCATTTGGGTCCTTCATAAGATCGTGACAGTCGCCATGCCAATGGCATTTGATGACATCCCATAATACGCTTAGATGCGTTGATGGCTGCATCGTTTCCAAACCTGTAAAGTTTTGGGCCGTTTGGAGCATTTTCGCTGAAGTTATGAGAAAACCGGGTTTCATTGTGAGCATTGTGTTGCCATGGCAACGGCAATTGAAGAAATCTCAAAACTGTCCCGTAGTGATGTGCAGTAATCAGTGAGAGGAGAGCATTTTCATTGTTCTGAATGAGAGATAAACCTGTTACATGTGAACGTTTTGTTGAAGAACCGTAACAGATATCGGTGAAATTTCAAAGCGTGAAGCATGTCAAGGAACTTGAGCATTTGAAGTGTACTTTTTGTGTACTTTCGGGTTAATAATGTGGCCTTTTTGGCAGATTAACTAAAGGTCTGCGGCTGCTGTGGTGGGGAAAGATGAGGCTGAACTTACAATGGGGTTTAATGGAGACATGTTGAAGGTTTTTGTCACTTCATGCCCTCAAGAGGAATTTTGTTTAATTATTTTTGCTTAATTATTTTTTATTTTTCAAGCTACGAGATGTTTTCCTACGTTTGTCATGAAAAATGATGTCTCAGGAATGTAGGGTTTGAGAATTATGGCAGGTTTAAAAGAAAATATGAAGGCAAAATTAAATCTGTCCTCCACTCTAGCTGTGACATCACGCACTCTAAAATCTGAATAAGGCCTCTTTACCAAGGTCTGAACAATGTTTAATACTTCTAAAAGTATGAATCAGATTTAAAATTTGTGTTACACGAATAATGTCAGAAAGATGTGTAACATTTTAAAGTTGGAATGAGGTTTCTGAATGAAAGTATGAAGGAACAGTTAGCAGTTGAAGTCGCATGAAGATTTCTCAAGTCTGAAGAGTTTCTCCATTGACTTCCATGTTAAAAATGTGATGAATTATGGGATGTATCTCTGGAATTATGAAAGTTATGAATGAGAAAAGTAATAGCCATCGATTCCCGACCGAGCTAAACGTTTTGATGTTTGAACGGAGTTTCTGCAATGTGGAATGTGGGAGCAGAAGAGGCGCAAAATAACCCGGCGGAATAATAAAGAATTGTGTGCGTCGAAGAACAGATAGTTGGAATGCTGTATCAGCATTCCCACTAAATGATAGAATCCCCTACACAATGAGCCAGGGCAAGAAAGAAATCAAGAAGAACACTAATACAGGAAAACACAACGAAATGAAAGCTAGCCAGAAGCAGCTAATGCTAACGGACAGTATGTGTAGCATGAGCAGCGAACCAACAGGTGGTGAATCAGAGATGCTAGCGGAGTTGAGAAAACTCAGACAAGAAAACAGTGAGTCCTTTAAGGACACTAAACTGTCACTTAACAGACTGGAATCGTCCATGACTGAGATAAAACAGCAAATAGAGCAACTGGATGAAAGAATAACAACGGCAGAGAATAGAGTTAGCGCCACGGAAGACAGAAGCATACGTCAAGAAAGGGCTGTGGGCTACTTACTCAGAAGAGAGGCTAGTTTAGCAGCAAAATGCGATGACATGGAAAACTGACTTCGGCGCAATAATATCAGGCTGTACGGAATAAGAGAGGTCAATTGAAGAGATTGAATTGCTCAGTAGCACTACTGCAGGAGACCCATTTGAGTGCAGAGGAACACAAAAAGCTGAGAAGGGAATGGGCGGGGCAAGTTTTCAGTGCCTCATGTGAAAAAGAAAAAAAAAGAGGAGTAGCTATTTTGTGTTACAAGTCGTTATGTTTTGTTCCAGAGAAAGTACATGAAAACAAAAAGGGACGCCATGTTTTGGTTGTGGGGACAATTGGGAATGTAAATATAACTATTTTGAATTGATATGCTCCAAATGAAGAAGATCCCGGCTTCTTTAAAGAAATTGCAACACTTCTAGCAGAAAATGCAAAGGGAATAATCATAGTCGGGGGGGATTTTAATTGTGTTGTGAACCAAAGAATAGACAAACAACCACCTGTACTAGGACCACAAACACAACGCAATCTCTCCCCTCTCCCGCGCTTCCCACAATTTAGGGAGTAGCTCTTTCCTTTTCATTCTGACTGCATCAGTGTAATCTTCATTAATGTAGATGTTCGTCCCTCTTAGATTTTTGGCTCTCTCCAAAACCGCTGATCTGTCCTTGAACCTCAGGAACTTCACTACTATGGGTCTGGGTCTGGTATTGTTAGCGGCTGGCTTCCCAGTGCGGTGAGCTCGCTCAATCTCAATGCCTCGTTGAAGCTTGAGCTTGTCCACAAGAATGTCTTTCACCTTTTCCTCAGTTTGCGCCCAGGTCTCCCCAGGCTCCTCACCGATGCTGTCAAGAACCACGTTGCTCCTTCTCGATTGTCCTTCTGCATATTCCATTTTGTCAGTGACAGCTGACAGACCGTCACTATTTTTCAAGATGTCAGCTTGCATAGACTTACAGTGTACAGACTGTTTCACATTTTGAGTTTTCATGTCATCTGCACGCCAGATCTGCCAACAATCTCACATCATTCAAACAATCCCTCAAAACTCACCTTTTCACTCTTCCCTTCAACTCCTAATCCGCTAACCCCTCGCCCTTATTAGTGCAAATGCTGTGCCACAGCATTCCACTATAGTTCTTCAAATCTTTATTAGTGCGAATGCTGTTTACAGCTTTCCACTATAGTTCTGCGATTCTTTATTCTTCCCCTTATTATTAGTGCGAATGCTGTAGCATTCCACTATAGTTCTTTGATTCTTTATTCTTCCCCTTATTAGTGTGAATGCTGTTTACAGCATTCCACTATAGTACTTCAAATCTTTATTAGTGCGAAAGCTGTGCCACAGCAATACTTTGGCTCTCCATAACTTCAGCTTATTTTCAGCTACAGAAACCATTCAAATATTAAACTATTCAGCCTTTTCAGGAATCGATGGGAAACCTTCAACTTTTTAAAAATATGTTATACCTTTTGAAATATTCTGCTTTTTAAACTCTTTTTTTAACATGGAAGTCGATGGGAGATGCCTTCAAATCCTCTTTTCCTACACCTTGCGCCAAATGCTACTCCTTCCACATACTTTCAGCTAGACACTTCATTCCAACTTTAAAATGATCACAAGACCTTCAGCTATTCAGGAATGATTTGTCTTTTTGATATCTTTTACACTTTTTGAGATATTTAACTTAGTTTGGAGCTTGGTAGAGAGGCCTTTTTCAGATTTTAACATTAGTGTGGATGGAGCAGCTCGTTAAGTCTAGAGTGCTTTGATCTCAAAACAGAGAGCAGCAGTGCTTCAAATTCTCCTCAAAAAATGTTTTAAACTTCTCAGACATATTTTTTCATGAAAAAATCAGGAGAGAGAGAGGGCGATCAAGAGAAGAGAGAGAGGGCGATCAAGAGAAGAGAGAGGGGCGATCAAGAGAAGAGAGAGAGGGCGATCAAGAGGAGAGAGAGGGCGATCAAGAGAAGAGAGAGAGGGCGATCAAGAGAAGAGAGAGAGGGTGATAGAAGAGTGAGAGGGTGATCAAGAGAAGAGAGAGAGGGCGATCAAGAGAAGAGAGAGAGGGCGATCAAGAGGAGAGCGAGAGGGCGATCAAGAGAAGAGAGAGGGTGATAGAAGAGTGAGAGGGTGATCAAGAGAAGAGAGAGAGGGCGATCAAGAGAAGAGAGAGGGCGATCAAGAGGAGAGAGAGAGGGCGATCAAGAGAAGAGAGAGAGGGCGATCAAGAGGAGAGAGAGGGCGATCAAGAGAAGAGAGAGAGGGCGATCAAGAGAAGAGAGAGAGGGTGATAGAAGAGTGAGAGGGTGATCAAGAGAAGAGAGAGAGGGCGATCAAGAGAAGAGAGAGAGGGCGATCAAGAGGAGAGCGAGAGGGCGATCAAGAGAAGAGAGAGAGGGTGATAGAAGAGTGAGAGGATGATCAAGAGAAGAGAGAGAGGGCGATCAAGAGGAGAGAGAGAGGGCGATCAAGAGAAGAGAGAGAGGGCGATCAAGAGGAGAGAGAGAGGGTGATCAAGAGAAGAGAGAGAGGGCGATCAAGAGAAGAGAGAGAGGGTGATAGAAGAGTGAGAGGGTGATCAAGAGAAGAGAGAGAGGGCGATCAAGAGAAGAGAGAGAGGGCGATCAAGAGGAGAGAGAGGGCGATCAAGAGAAGAGAGAGAGGGCGATCAAGAGAAGAGAGAGAGGGTGATAGAAGAGTGAGAGGGTGATCAAGAGAAGAGAGAGGGCGATCAAGAGAAGAGAGAGAGGGCGAGCAAGAGAAGATTGAGAGGGTGATCAAGAGAAGAGAGAGTAATGTAACCTTCTAATGTAATGTATAACACACACACACACACACACACTCTCTCTCTCTCACACACAGACACACACCGATGATGCTGAATGATCAAGAGAAGAGAGAGGGCGATCAAGAGAAGAGAGAGAGGGCGAGCAAGAGAAGAGAGAGAGGGCGATCAAGAGAAGAGAGAGGGTGATAGAAGAGTGAGAGGGTGATCAAGAGAAGAGAGAGAGGGCGATCAAGAGGAGAGAGGGCGATCAAGAGAAGAGAGAGAGGGTGATAGAAGAGTGAGAGGGTGATCAAGAGAAGTGAGAGAGGGTGATAGAAGAGTGAGAGGGTGATCAAGAGAAGAGAGAGAGGGCGATCAAGAGAAGAGAGAGAGGGCGATCAAGAGAAGAGAGAGAGGGTGATAGAAGAGTGAGAGGGTGATCAAGAGAAGAGAGAGAGGGCGATCAAGAGAAGAGAGAGAGGGCGATCAAGAGAAGAGAGAAAGGGCGATCAAGAGAAGAGAGAGAGGGTGATAGAAGAGAGAGAGGGCGATCAAGAGAAGAGAGAGAGGGCGATCAAGAGGAGAGAGAGAGGGCGATCAAGAGAAGAGAGAGGGCGATCAAGGGAAGAGAGAGAGGGCGAGCAAGAGAAGAGAGAGAGAAGAGAGAGAGGGCGATCAAGAGAAGAGAGAGAGGGCGATAGAAGATTGAGAGGGTGATCAAGAGAAGAGAGAGAGTAATGTAACCTCCTAATGTAATGTATAACTCCTATGAAAATGTTCAAAAAGTGCTCAAACTTTACATGTGTGCTAACAGTCCAGCCGTGAAGACATCTACGGGACAGTTTTGAGATTTCTTCAAATGCCGTTGCCATGGCAAAACAATGCTCACCATGAAACACGATTTTCTCATAACTTCAGTGAAAATGCTCGAAATGGCCCAAAACTTCACAGGTTTGGTAACGATGCAGCCATCAACACATCTAAGCGTATTATGGGGTGTCATCAAATGCCGTTGCCATGGCGACAGATAATTCACCATCAAGTTAGTTCAAAAGTTTGTAGTTCAAATATTCTGCTGCTTTCCCAAGCCTTTTTACTTTCTTTTCTCATCTTAATACAAATTCATTCACTACTACTTACATCTGATATTTAACTCCTTCAGCCTATTTTCAGCTGCAGAAACCATTCAACTATTACATTATTCAGCTATTTCAGGACATCAAGGCTATACATGTTTTTGTAAACCTTTTCTTTTAAATATTAAGCTTTTTCTGCATTTTTGTAGCTAAAAGCAGCTACCATTCAGCAAATAACATATTCAGCTTTTTCTGCATTTTCAGCTAAATTCAGCCACACATGTTCACAGTTTACAGCATTCGCACGCATTTTCTGCAGGAAATGCATTTTCTAGTTATTATTATTATTTCAGCCAATACTTTAGCTCTCCATAACTTCAGCTTATTTTCAGCTACAGAAACCATTCAAATATTAAACTATTCAGCCTTTTCAGCGATCGATGGGAAACCTTCAACTTTTTAAAAATATTTTATACTTTTTGAAATATTCTGCTTTTTAAACTCTTTTTTTAACATGGAAGTCAATGGGACGACTCTTCAAATCCTCTTTTCCTACATCTTACGCCAAATGCTTCTCCTTCCACATACTTTCAGCTTGAGAATTCATTCCAACTTTAAAGTGATCACAAGACCTTCAGCTATTCAATTCTTATTCAGATTTTTGATATCTTTTACACTTTTTGAGATATTTAACTTAGTTTGGAGCTTGGTAAAGAGGCTTTCTTCATATTTTAACATTAGTGTGGATGGAGCAGCTCGTTAAGTCTAGAGTGCTTTGATCTCAAAACAGAGTGGAGGGGTACTTGAAATTCGCCCCAAAACATTTTTTAAACCTGCCATAATTTCCAAACCCTACACTCCTCGGACATAATTTTTCATGAAAAACTTCGGAAAACCTCTCCTAGGTTGGAAAATATAAAAAAATTAAGAAAAAATATTAAACAAAATGCCTCTTGAGGGCATGAAGAGACAAAAAGTCCACCTAGCTCCCAATTGATTCCCATGTTAAAAACATCCAGATCTTTCTTCAGAACAGAGAGAAGTACACTTTAGACAAACTGCTCTCATCTTCACATTTACCACACAAAACCCCAAAAAACAACACATTGGGGTTCCCTGATGCTCACGGTCTGTTAATTTTTTTATTGGAGCCATAGTTTTTGAACAGGTGGCAAAATTGTCAGATATAATCCTCAATGCAGTTGGTAACCATGGTGTTGCTGGGCAGATTGGGCCCACACACCTGAGTGACATCATCTAATCAGAGCAGACATGCCCACAGACAGACTGGAGGTTTGTATTATTTTTTTTTCAACAAAAGTTAGAAATGCAAGAGGCTTATCTCTCATTCAGAACAATGGAAAGACTCTCCTCTGACTGATTACTGCACATCCCCATGGAAACCTTTGATCTCTGGACACACACACAGCTGTCGTCAATAGCTCAAATATAAACACCTGTGTCATGGAACACGATGATGTCATAACTCCAACTGACATGCTCCGAGCAGCAGACTTCAGATAATGGTTAATGGTGATGCCCTCAACAGCTCTATGTCAATTATGGGGTGTCATCATAGGCTGTTGCCATGGAAACGCATCCCTCGCCATAAAACACGATGTTGTGGTAACGCCTATGAAAAGGGTCAAAACAGCAGCAGACTTCAGATAATGGTTAATGGTCCTGCCCTCAACAGCTCTACGTCAATTATGGGGTGTCATCATATGCCGTTTCCATGGAAACGCATCCCTCGCCATAAAACACGATGTCGCTGTAACTCCAATGGACATGGTCCGATCGTCCCCCAAACTTCGCTTGTATATCACCGGTCCATGCCTCAACAGCTCTAAGCCAAATCTGAGATCTCATCATATGCCGTTTCCATGGAAACGCATCCCTCGCCAAAAAACAAGATGTCGTTGTAACGCCTATGAAAAGGGTCAAAACAGCAGCAGACTTCAGATAATGGTTAATGGTCCTGCCCTCAACATGTCTATGTGCCAATAGTGAGTTTTCCTCAAAAGCTGTTGCCATGGCAACGCATCCCTCGCCATAAAACACGATATTGCTATAACTCCTATGAAAATTGTCAAAAAGTGCTCAAACTTCACATGTGTGCTAACAGTCCAGCCGTGAAGACATCTATGGGACAGTTTTGAGATTTCTTCAAATGCCGTTGCCATGGCAACACAATGCTAACCATGAAACACGGTTTTCTCATAACTTCAGTGAACAACACACTGTTGTTCTCACTCCCTAAACGTCCAGGAGCGACGCTTGGTCAGGGTCTCGTGGCGTGCAGTTGGGACGCGCCGATATACATAAACGGACGCAAAGAGCTTTCAACTGATTGCAATGTATTCCCATCGGCGGCGGTATTTGACGCTCAGGGAAGCACCGCATCGGTCCATGTCGGCGGCATTTAAAGGGAATGTGAGCGTCCATTCCCATTGGATAACGGAGGATTTCACCAGGAAGTAACTACTCTCCTTACTGTCGATTGATTTTACAGTGATATCTGCACTACTCATCAACTCAAAAACACCAGATTATCCTTGTTAATTACACAACATTGATTGGTTTAAATTGTGTGCAATGCTTTTGTGTTTTTCCCCTTCGATTCGGAGAAACAAATATTTTTTCGGAGTTTAGGATGGCAGAAGACACTACACTACCCAGAATCCTCAGCTATTGTTTGGAACTACACCATGTGCTTTGTTTGACAAACCCCGTGATTAGTTCTCAAGCTCTGTGATTGGATGTTGGAGTGGCAGTGCGCAAAGTTTACACCGCGTCAAACAGCACTTTGAAATGGAATGAAACCATAGACTGTATATATGAAGAATGAAACCCATTATTTAACTCCTTAAGCCTACTTTCAGCTATAAACCATTCAACTATTAAATTATTCAGCGATTTCAGGACATTGAGGCTATACATTTTATTGTTTATACCTTTTTTAAACCTTTTCTTTTAAATATTAAGCTTCTTCACTATTTTTCCTACTCTTCCAGTTTAACATTTCACTTTCAAGTTTTCAACATAGAATAGAATAGAATCGGAAAGATGAAACCCTCTTCAATGGTCACACATGCAGAGCACACAGCACACACAGTGACATTTGTTCTCTGCTTTTAACCCATCCTAGTACCAGGAGTCTAGTACTAGGAGGAGTGGGCCACTACATTGACACTGTGCCTCTACTGACTGAGCCACTGCCGGACAACAAAGTAATTGCAATGCATTTGAGCTGTAACAATTTGATTAAAATCATTTCACTTTTCTGCATTTCTCTGCTAAGTTCAGCAACACACTTACTTGGTTTTTGTAGCTAAAAGCAGCTACCATTCAGCTAATAACATATTCAGCTTTTTCTGCATTTTCAGCTAAATTCAGCCACAAATGTTCACAGTTTACAGCATTCGCACGCATTTTCTGCAGGAAATGCATTTTCTAGTTATTATTATTATACATCTCAGAAAGCTGCATACGTCAAAATAAAGCCATGAGGTTTGGTCGGACTCACAGGTGCAGAAGCTTTCTTCATGGTTATGCTGGGTGTCGTTGCCCTCAGTGTTCCGCTGACGCCATGGTAGTACCTGAAGCAGACCTGGGTCTCACCTGAGAAGGATGAGATGAGAGGGAAAGAGAGGTATAAATGATGAAGAGAAAATTAAACGATAATTAGTTATCTTTTCACCACATTGTCATTTGGACCTTGATACAAAACAGGTTTTGGGGTTTAGATATGTTTTTATTAGTATACATTTAAAGCTCACCTATTATGCCATATTTGCATGCAAGCAGTGAGCTCTGTGAAGAGAAGGGTGTCTACCGGCAGAAACTCAGCTAAACACTGCCCTAATTAAACGCCATATTATGTTCCAAACCAAATCAAGCACTATTTCTGAAACAGTATGGATTTCAAACGATTTCTATCTCGCCGATTACCACAAGGACAGTACCTTTTATATCCGGCTTCTTTACTCATATTCTCTCCAGTACAGCGTTAGCTCTGAGTGTTACGTCCCGTCCACACAGCAGCGTTAAAAAAATCTTGGAGGTGGGCGTATCTGAAGCTTGGGGATTTTTTGCGAGCAAGGCACCAACAACCAATCACATGAATCTCCCGCCCCCGGCATACGAAGCAAAAAAGCCCGAAGTAAACTGGATATAAACTCCCCAAACAGGCGAAAACCTACCACTGTCTCTGCCACCTCCCTCCATGCCTGGCTCCTCCGGTTTATATCCCGGTAGGTAAATAGGGACTGGTCATAAAGCACCGGGTGATTCCCTACCGCTAATTTCTCCTCCATTTTTTGGAATATGAGGAAATGACCTGCGGTATGTCTCTCCCAGCATACACGCGGTTTGATTGGCTAGCGCTTGAACTGTCAGATTTGCATACACGGGATTTGATTGGCTGACGCTTCCACCTCAGCTTCAAAAGTTGAACATTGCTCAACTTTGAATCCTGAAAATCCTGAAAATCTCCGCTCTGCTGCCCACAATGCAGTTCGGCGAAAAGTGAGGCAAAGTGACGTCACCCCATTCAAAGTGAATAGGCAGAAGCGTTCCAAGATTTTTTAACGCTGCTGTGTGGACAGTCCGTTAGCGATGCTTGCTAATGTAAACACCAAGCGGCAAACTCTGGGGAAGAGCCGGGACGCCAATACGGAAGTGCCACAAACTGCAGTTCATATATTGGCCGATAGGCGATGACTGCAGAAAGGAGCAATTTCTAATCTCCATTTAGAAAACACGCATTTTAAAAGGTTTTTCGCCTGCCGTCTGTCTGCAGACTTGTCAAAGCATTAATTCATGGTTTTTACTAACCGGTATCAGTATGTTGTTACTTCGGCATCATTTTGAAACGTGTATTACAATTAAATCACGGTCAAATATGTCCATCTTGTTGTAGTTGTAGCCCCCTTGCCAGCGATTCTCTCTCTAGTTTAGCATACTCAGCCCGACTCAGCCTCGTTGTCTCTGGCCCTAGACCCACGATTTTATGAGGCCAGAAAAACTGTGAATTAGGACCCGCCGGCCGGTACTAGGCCAAGTGGAAACGCAACCAAAGACGGGCCGCTGACGTCACAGCCCTCTTAAACCATGCTCCGCGCTGTAGTGGAAATGCGCCATAATTGGCCATCGGATTGGGCTCGGATCGGAATTACTGTGATCTCCCAACCCCCCCTGTGATCTCTCTTCTCCAGCAGTCTGTAGGTTTGTGTTCGCATATTTATGCTGTCGCAGTTCCTGTTGTTTCTATCGTGCATTGCCGGTATGAAAGGGTCTGTGCCGGAAATATCAAACATTTAATAAAAGTGAAAAACAATTAACAAGACTTAACATATTAATAATTAATTATATTTATTCCGTTTGGATGTACGATTTTTGACTTTGTTTAGAGCAGTGATCTTCTCTTCCTCTCTGCAGCAGAGAGCTAAGCTCTGTCAGACCGGACCTAACCCTAACCCTGAAAAGTATTATCATCTGAAAGTAAAATTAATCATTATGTTATTAGTATTAAATACATATAAGTATTTTTACAACTTGTATTTAGAAATACTCCGTTGTAATTATTGATGCATAAATTAGACCCTCCAGAAAAACGCGGGCAAAAATCCTTGATTATGCGGGCTAAAATCCTTGATTATGCGGGCTAAAGTTCTTGATTATGCGATTAAACATGCAGGGTTTTTATGTGATTTTATGCGGTGAAATTGCGGGAAGTTGCGAAATATGCGGAAAGTTGCGAAATATGCGAAATATGCGAAAAGTTGCGAAATATGCGGGAAGCGGAAAAAAGGTAATTCTTCTCCCACACCCTGTTACTAGGCTACTACTGAGTGAAAGGGAGCCCTTTTAAAGAGTTCCTATGATAAACAAGCATACTATTATGTGTTCATCCATTCAATGTGGCATCTGCTATAATGGGGTTAATGTATGATATTACTTAATAATACAATACATTATAATATATGATATGATAATTACATTTTAATTGTATTCATTTCTTATTTCATAGAAACTTATCAAACATTTAATTAAAGAATGGTGATATACACAGTGATAGATGTTAAGGACTAACGTTTATAATAAATAGCCTAATTATCCATATTCATAATAATATTTATATATTCAACAACAATTTTTAATGTAAAAGGTTCATAAAATAAAAACACAACACTGTCATTGCAAGTGACACTCAGTTGACTTTTATGTTCAACTGCTAAATTCGCAACTGATAAAAAAGGGCTTCTACCTAATTACCTTAAATAAACTCACTAATTAATTAAACCAGTTCAATACGCATTATTCTTATTCTTATCATTCTTTATGAGCGCAGTAATGGTAAGGTATCTAATTACTTATTTATTTAGTATTCCATAACTTATTAACACAGTTGGTCAAACTAAAGTGGAGACATGGCAGAAATCCTACAACCTCAGACAATCTGTTGACTTCACAGCTTGTCACTCAGAGGGGGGTGGGGGCTGGTGAACGGTATGGTCACTGTTTGTTTGTTTAAAAAGGACTCGGAGGGCTATACACTACACATTTTTCTTGGATTTTTTAACACCATAGTCCCTAATATATTTGTAGAAAGGCAGGAAATTGAATTAAATCGGAAAAATGTTTAATTGTGGAGGACCCCTTTCTCAAACCAAAGTTACACCCTTGGATTTTAAACAAAGTCACGTGACCACAACAATATTAGAAAAAATATATATTTGTATTTATTTTAGGATCTTAAAATCAGACCTGTTTTTTAAATGAAATCTGACGGCAGGCAGGCAGCTCTGATCAACTACAGATGGAGCATCTTATTTCAGACTCCAGCTTACTGCTTCCTGCCTACTACCTGCCAGTTACCTGCCAAAGACCAGTATCTGGGAATGTTAAGCCCTCCCACTATTTTCCAAGAGGGCGTTGCCAGATTTTCAATTTCAGGATTTAACCAGGAGATGGCGCTTCCTTCACAGAAACAGGAAGACAGCTTTTCATGGACTTTCAGTTTTGTTTAGAAGAGCATTTGAACACATCAATATTTTAGATCGAATAAAGTATATCTAATCTTGTAATTCAATAATATATAGTCTTTATATATTAAATAACTATGGCCAAACTAAGACTTAGTTTTTCACAAGAGAAAATGCAGATATTATATAAAAAACTAAAGTTAAAATCTTGTTTTTAATGCCCCAAGAGCAATAAAAACACTTGGTAAAAAGATCCTGAGTGAGGCTTTCATAAATTGCATTTAGCTGACGCTTTTATCCAAAGCGACTTACTATTTAATAAATGATAAATGATTATTCATAACAAATATGAGTGATGTGTGATTATTATTCATGCTATATACTGATATAGGGCTAAGTAAGCAATCAATCCTGCAGTTGTTGTAACCCTTAGTTGTTCAATATATTTATTCAGACAATGTGAGTAGAAATACAGAAATTCTGCCCCCTCCCACCTAAGGCCAACGTTGCAATATTACATCATTTCCCTAAAAATTTACCAAAACGTAAACATTTTTAAAACTCTTTCATTTCTGCTCCAGAGGCCAGGGGTTAAATTGGGATTTGATATGTGGGGGGGCTCTGTTAGAAGGTGCGACGGGGGGGAGAGAGTTAGACGCTCGTGAATTGTCAACGGGGGTGTTGTCGGCCGTAAGCGAACCGGGCCGCTGGGGTCCGGCCGTTCTGTGATTCTCCAGAACTCACAGCTGGCCAGGGATAAGACCCGACTCTCCCGACGGCCAATCCGTGCCTCCCCTGACTGCACGTTGCTGACACACACCGCTGCAAACTCTCTGCACGGAGAAGCCGCGGAGGAAGAGACACACGTTCACTAAGCCGAAAAAACTATATCCGGTCACAGTGATCTGCTATTTTAAAGTAAATTCAACACATATCGACCCTAAATATAGCATATATTAAGAACGAGAAAGTGTTAACATCGTTTTTTGTAAACATATGACAAATGTGCGAGGGTGATGACATCAGAGCATCGTCCTATGGGCTTAGCCCCGGACAGGTACAACAGGTATTCACTCAGAGGGGGGTAGGTACTAAATGCCACCCATTTACATGTAGGCAAACAAAGTCAAAAATCAACATACAGTACGGGGGTGGGGGATGGTGAATGGTATGTGGGTATGTGGGACACTGAAAAGTCTATGTTAAAAAGCCTCAGTCACCTTAATTCATGTAATAAAAACATCTCAGGTCAATAACACTGAAAGCTAAATGTGCAATACCATGTTCAGCTATGTTACTATTTATAATGTTATTGTTGTTACAACAGAAGATGTTTTTCTTTATATTGAAGTTAAATGCATCAATGCACTTTGAGGTCAAAATTAAGAGATTTATGGATACTGCTGGAAAAAGCTGCAGTACATATGCCGAGCCTGTACGTAGCGCTGTAACTTCCTCCACAAAAGCAGCCTTCTGTTTATTCAACGTGGTGGGGGCCGAGGGAACCGGGCAGAGTTTTTCGCCGGTCAACGTGTGTGAAAGTTTAAATCTTCCTTATTGAGCTTTAAAACAAATGAATAACGACTATATATAATAATAAAATAAACACCGGCTGTTGTTATGCCTGCTGTAACGTTAAATTACTCCGTTCTCCGCTTAAGTAATTATGCCGTTACAAGCTTCATAGTTATATTTATCATCTAAATTTGCCGAAACAAGTTTAATATTCTGAAAGCCAAGACTTTGTTTATTTGAAATCAGATGAAAACAAACTGTAACGGACCCTGCCGTGTTATCTATGATTACTATGCCTTACTGTACATTCATAATTTCAGCCAGAGGGAGGTGGGCGGCGCTGCGGAGGAGCAGATTGCGAGTGAGAGGTGCCTGTCATCTTCCCTTTACAAGCTTCACAAATGTATTTATCGTGTGATTTTGGAAATAAAAGTTTCATATTCTGAAAGCCAAGACTTTGTTTATATATTATACGTGGGTAGCTATGACGTCAGAAGGAGTTACCGTAAATGAGAGCTGCCGTAAAAGTGTTTCTAGGATTTCTAAACAAACTATTACAGCTGTTATAAAGCATTAAATAAAAAGTCATGAAAGAGATAAGGAGGAGAAAAGGTTTAAGGAAGTAAGCAAGGAATACAGAATGTCGAAATCCTCTGTTTCACGCGATGTCGAACATTGAAGACAGAGGACGGCGGTCCCCCACTCTACACAGCGGGAGAACGAAGATCATAAAGCAGATCGGAGGAGACATCACGATCTTTCCCACATTAGTGCAATTCACCTATAGGCTACTTAACCCCAAATAAAAGAACCCAATAAAAACAGTTGTTAAATAATAGTGAAGTCACGTTGTAATAATAACTCATCTCTCGGTTTGAGTGTTCTTTTTCTGCTTTTCTGACTATTTCTCATTGTGGGGAAAAATAACACCCAGGGTCCTGATCGTTTCAATGAAGTTGAATACAGAATATTCATATTTGTCAGTGATTTCATGTCAATTCGGCGAACATAAACATAAATGATCGTGGTGAAGATGATGATTAAATTAGGATTAAAAATCGGGAGAGCCGGCTGCATTTCCTCTCGTTCGTTTTTTTCGACTAAACAACATTATTTTGTTAAATAACAACATGGTGATGTTTTGTAAATGATTACATGTCTTATTTAGCACAGACTATGATCCTATCCGTGACATATGGATCTTAACAAAGATCCGCTATACATTAGTACCAGACATACTGTACATCCAGCTTACTGTATCGAAGTTGATTTCACATGAGCTCCAGTGTGGAACCCCACTGCACCCCCTGGTGGATCAATGATCCATTGCAGCTGGCTTCACAATAATTAAATGTATTTATCACGGGGGCGGTATCAAGTCAGACTGGGGGCCGGCTCTTCATCACGAACCGATCACGGAACGTGCACGAGCCAATCACGACCCTCGCATTTCAAACTGTCTGAAATAAGATGCTCCATCTGTAATTATAAATGCGCCACACCTAATCGCCGGCCATTCAGCCACAGCTCCCTCTATACAAATCAAACTGTAGACGGTGTGAAAGCGCCTATTGTTTTAAATAATGGTCGGAATGTGAGCCTTCTCAATTATCGTGGGACAGCAGAGAACTCTAAACAAAAATGTTCAATCAATAAAGTAACATTTTATCTTATCTTATCTTAATAATATCTTCATATTAATAATAATAATAAATCATACAGTATGTGTCCGAAAGGGAGCAGGAGGAAGCAAACACCAAAAAAAATATTACAAAAAATATACTGCATATTAAAGCAAACTATTGTAAAGGTAAAAGTATGAGCATAAAAAATAAAGAAGTGTAAACATTTACATTATTATTATGATTATTTAAAGGAGAGGTGTCATGCTTTTCCGGTTATTACCCGTCCCCTTGTGTGTTATGAAGGTTTTTATGCATGTAAACGGTGTGCAGAGTCAAAACCCTCAAAGTACACCCTGTAGCGAGTAAAACTCTAACACAGAAAATACCTCCCCAAAACGCCTCGTTGGAGATACGTCACTGTCCATTTGATTCTTCCGGGTACGGCATGATGTCATGCGGTACCCGGAACAAAATGGACCAATCCGGAAGAGCTATGGCCACACCCAGCAGCGCTGGCCACACCCTCTGCCAGCCTAACATTTACTGTTGGAAGCTCTGGTTCAGTTCACAATCGATCCAGTCATGCCAATGCCAAGGACCTGTTTCCTGAAATGTGAGGAGAAATCTGAGCTGTTTGTCCTACCGACGGAAGACCCACGACGAAGTCAGTGGTTGAAATTTCTGTTTAACACTTCAGAGGTTCGAAGAACGTTACTGTGTGCGCGGCATTTCACAGACGAAAGCTTCCAAAACATTGCCCAGTTTAAGGCCGGATATGCACAGCATTTGAAACTGAAGGACGATGCTATTCCTAGTTTGTTTGGACCGTTTGGAGCAGGGGAAGATTCGGGTACACAACCTGTACGTTTGCATTGTTATTTGTGTATTTATCAAACAAGGTATCTACCACGACTGTTTAAATGTGTAAACGTGTGTCGGACTGCTAAGCCATTGACACAGTGCTAACTGTGCTAACTAAGTTGCTAGCGTTTCCATATATCAACTCTAATATCAGCAGATGGCCTTACATACATGTATCTCATAGCAGGAGAATGTCTGCATTCACACACGAAATACTCATAGACAGTATACTCCGGGTGATTTACCGTACGGTCAGTCGCGAAACGTAATTACATTATAGCTGGCGTTCCTAGCGTGTATGCTACCGAGCTAAAAAACGGAGCTAGACATTAGTTTGCTCGGGAAAACATTGTTGTTATGCCAGCTACAATGAATGTAGCAGAATACCCGTATAAGATTGCATTTGTAAACATGTTCTTGATAGCCTAATATGAACCACTATCTGTTGTTCATAGTATAGTATAGTATAGTATAGTATAGTAGCCTATAGCATATTACACTGAACAACTAGCAAACGGAGGTTAGCATATTATCTGGCAAGCTAACTGTGTTGATTAGATAGATAGATAGATTAGATAGATACACACTCCTACCACAACTACTACTAACGAATCTAAAACAACTAAGTTTCTCTAATATTTTGTGATTTGCATTTGATTTCGTCCAGCCAGATCAGGAAACTCCTGGCGTATCTGGCGGACAACACACACACGGGATGACCCACTCTGATGCCTCGTCCTAAAAAGCCCCGCCAGCCGCTTACAAAGCTGCGATAGGCAAGATGCCGAAAACGCCTATCAGGGGTGGAATGGATGATATACAGTACAAAATATGTATATTTACGCATGTTCATTTTGTACATTTCTAAAAATAAAGTTTGATGGAAATACTTAGTAGGCCTATCCTTTCTTCCCTGAATTATTTGCTCGTATAACATATCATTCATATATAGCAAACCATGATTTGATTTCTCATCAAACAGTAGTAGTTTATTACAGGTAAAAATAACTTACTCTTCTATAACAACAGTTGTAGGTACAGTTCGGTTAGTTAGCGTATAAAATATATGGCTGTACCGAGGCCATTATAAGACTGTTGTTCCGCTGAGAGCGAGCCGAAAAAAGCACTGTTATGCTGTGTTCACACCGGACGCGATGCGACGTTTGGGGGCGGCGCGATTACATGTAAAGTCAATGCAGAGACGTGGACAGACGCAAATTCGCTCCGACGGCGCGCATGAAGCGGTGGACGCGGCGCGAATCACACGATTGAGGCGATTGAACGGTGCCGCGTTAAACGCGAGAGTTCAATTTTTTCAACTCGAGCGTCAAATTCACATGACGCGTTCTCGCGGAAGCCAATCAGCGGTGAGGATCTCAGCCGCCGTCACTGACGTTCAACCACACAACATCAGCCGTTAGCTGTTAGCAGTTAGCACACAGAGCTCACAGCTCCTCATATCCGTTCAGAAACTGGACAAAAGTTAAACAAGTACAAACCACAGACTGTCTGTGTCATGGTGAATACAGTCGCTGCTTATTTATGTCTGTAGGCCGTTGTTATGAGTGTGGAATGAGCATATACAACGTTAGCTTAGCCTGGTTGACCCGATCTTCATTCAGAAAACAAGCATTTTAAAAGGTGTTTTGCCTGCCGTCTTGTCTGCAGACTTGTCAAAGCATTAATTCATGGTTGTTACTAACCGGTATCAGTATGTTGTTACTTCGGCATCATTTAGAAACGTGTATTACAATTTAATCACGGTAAAATATGTTCATTTGTTGTAGTTGTAGCTCCCGAGCCAGCGCGTCTTGTTTGAATGATGCGAGTAAACACAGCTGGCAGCCGCGGTGAACCTCCAGCGTTTAGAGCGATGCGATAGGAGCGATTAGAGCGAAGCGAATAGTCGCATCGCGTCCGGTGTGAACGCAGCATTAGACATGGGCGGAGCCTCTCTGGTGGTTGACTAATCAGAACAGAGTGGCCGAGCTGACCAATCGGAGCACACTAGGCTCAGTGGAGAGAGTGAATACTGCTGAATACACATACTTTACAGAGATGCTGTATGCGAAACCAATGTGAGTTTGGAAAATTGCACAGTATAAATCTATTTTAATATACCTCAACAATGTAATTATGATCAGTGGAAATGGCCATGACACCTCTCCTTTAATATATAAAGACTATATATTATTGAATTACAAGATTAGATATACTTTATTTGATCTAAAATATTGATGTTTTTTCGTTATACTGTAGTAGCCTGTGAAAACCATAACAAATATGTGTTCAAATGCTCTTCACCAAAACACAACTGAAGTACTGAAAGTTCATGAAACTTGTCTTTCTGTATTTGTGAATGAAGCGCCATCTCATGGTTAAATCCTGAAATTGAAAATCTGGCAACGCCCTCTTGAAAATAGTGGGAGGGCTTAACATTCCCAGCCGCTGGGATCCCTTGGGTTTTTGGCAGGAATCTGTTGGCTGGAGTCCTTTCTAGAGGGCTACATCTGTACATGCCACCTTTATATGGGGGAATGCTGACACAGCATTCCAACTATCTGTTATGCTACGCACAAAATTCTTTATTATTCCGCCGGGTTATTTTGCGCTGCTTCTTCTCCCACATTGAACATCGCAGAAACTCTGTTCAAACATCAAAACGTTCAGCTCGGTCGGGAATCAATGGCTATTACTTTTATCATTCATAACTTTCATAATTCCAGAGATACATCCCATAATACATCACATTTTTAACATGGAAGTCAATGGAGAACTCTTCAGACTTCAACAATCTTCATGCAACTTCAACTGCTAACTGCTCCTTCTTCAACTGCTAACTGCTCCTTCATACTTTCACTCAGAAACCTCATTCCAACTTTAAAATGTCACACATCTTTCTGACATTATTCATGTAACACAACTTTTAAATCTGATTCTTACTTTTACAGATATTAAACATTGTTCAGACCTTGGTAAAGAGAACTTCTTCAGATTTTAGAGTGTGTGATGTCACAGCTAGAGTGGAGGACAGATTTAATTTTGCCTTCAGATTTTCTTTTAAACCTGCCATAATTCCCAAACCCTACATTCCTGAGACATCATTTTTCATGACAAACGTAGGAAAACATCTCGTAGCTTGAAAGATAAAAAAAAAATTAAGCAAAATAATTAAACTCCATTGTAAATTCAGGCTGCTCTTTCCCCACCACAGCAGCCACACACCTTTAGTTAATCTGCCAAAAAGGCCACATTATTAACCTGAAAGTACACAAAAAGTACACTTCAGATGCTCAAGTTCCTTGACATGCTTCACGCTTTGAAATTTCACCGATATCTGTTACGGTTCTTCAACAAAACGTTCACATGTAACAGGTTTATCTCTCATTCAGAACAATGAAAATGCTTTCCTCTCACTAATCACCATGGAAACATTTGATCTCTGGACACGTCCTTAGCTCAAATATAAACACCTGTGTCATGGAACACGATGATGTCATAACTCCAATTGACATAATTAGAGCAGCAGACTAATGACATGGTCACTGGAGTTTAACAGACTGTCTCAGCCTATTCTTTTCCATCTGATGGAGACTTCATACTGACTTCAACATGTTCCACATTTTTTAGACATTATTGGTGACGTATGCTTTTAGTTCTAAAGTCTTCAGTTCAAATATTCTGCTGCTTTTTCATGCATTTAGACTTTTATTTTCTTGTTCTTATTTCACATTCAAGTCCCCTCTATTCATGAACCCTTTAAAGTACTCAGCCACACCACTTACATACCACGTGTGACTGTTGCTATGTCAGTTAATCTTTCAAATACAAGGTTGCTTGTTTGATTCAAGCTCTTGTAGTCAATATGGCCCAATCCCAAACCACTCCCTCGACCCTACCCCTCCGTGACGGAGTGAACTCCGTCTGTAGCCACACTCGCAGCTGAATGAGGCTCCCTCCTGTAAATACAAGTCTTTGACAAGAAAATATGTGAATTTCTAAATATTTAATGTCAATCCCTGGTTTTGGTTCTAGTATGTTCACTGTACTGTAGGTTATTTAGTGGGAATGCTGATACAGCATTCCAACTATCTGTTATGCTACGCACAAAATTATTTATTATTCCGCCGGGTTATTTTGCACCTCTTCTTCTCCCACATTCCACATCGCAGAAACTCCGTTCAAACATCAAAACGTTCAGCTCGGTCGGGAATCGATGGCTATTACTTTTCTTATTCATAACTTTCATAATTCCAGAGATACATCCCATAATTCATCACATTTTTAACATTGAAGTCAATGGAGAAACTCTTCAGACTTGAACAATCTTCATGCAACTTCAACTGCTAACTGCTCCTTCTTCAACTGCTAACTGCTCCTTCATACTTTCACTCAGAAACCTCATTCCAACTTTAAAATGTCACACATCTTTCTGACATTATTCATGTAACACAACTTTTAAATCTGATTCTTACTTTTACAGATATTAAACATTGTTCAGACCTTGGTAAAGAGAACTTCTTCAGATTTTAGAGTGCGTGATGTCACAGCTAGAGTGGAGGACAGATTTAATTTTGCCTTCATATTTGCCTCTTGAGGGCATGAAGTGACAAAAACGTTCAACATGTCTCCATTAAATCCCATCACCATGGAAACCTTTGATCTCTGGACACGTCGTTAGCTCAAATATAAACACCTGTGTCATGGAACATGATGATGTCATAACTCCAACTGACATGCTCAGAGCAGCAGACTTCAGATAATGGTTAATGGTCCTGCCCTCAACAGCTCTACGTCAATTATGGGGTTTCATCATATGCCGTTGCCATGGCAACACAATGCTCGCCATGAAACACGGTTTTCTCATAACTTCAGTGAAAATGCTCTAAACGGCCCAAAACTTCACAGGTTTGGTAACGATGCAGCCATTAACGCATCTAAGCGTATTGTGGGATGTCATCAAATGCCGTTGGCATGGCGACAGATCATTTGCCATCAAGTTAGTTCAAAAGTTTGCAGTTCAAATATTCTGCTGCTTTTCCAAGCCTTTTTACTTCCTCTGTCATCACACATTCAAGCCCCCAGTGTTCATGTATCATTTCAATCTAAATTCTTCACTTTCTTCTTACACATTACATTTCAGCATAGCAGTTTAGCGTCAGCTTTTCAGCATAAAGCATTCCCACTAGCAATTTCTTCAGGAATTGCATTCTCTAGTTGTTCTATTATCCTTGTGATGCAATACAACAATATGGGGACATCTCCAAGTCTTTTTATTTTAATCTTCCCTCACTTCTCTTTTTATACATACTAACTCCCAGTCCACTGCACAAACCGTGACACATTCCTTCCCTCACACAACCATGTTAGTGTAACCAAGTGTAAAATAATATACCTCAAAAATATTTAATTTAAGTTATGATGCATTTTCTTAATATTATCCTTTGTATGTATACTTTGTGTTTATTAATGTATTTGGGGCAGGTTATTACTGATGTTTTTTTAAATATATAGTATTTTTTTTAAATATAGTATATATAGATACTGTATAGACAATATATATATATATACCACCACATTATCAGTTTCTCTGGTTTTACTATTTATGTATAGGTTTGTGTTTTTTTAATTGATTCTATAAACTACTTACAACATTTCTTGTAGTTGTTGATCAGAGTTTGAAAGCTAGTAAATAAGTGAGTTTTGAGAGATTGTTTGAAGGATTCAAGAGTGTTGGCCTTTCGGATGCTAGTAACCTGGTTCTGGTCTCTTGCAGAGAAGCGCCAGCCCCTGAGAAGCCCTACCTGGCAAAGCCTTATTTTGGAGTTTGTTTCTATTTGGACTGTTTTATGTTGCCCCTTGTTTTTTCGTGGCAGGTGTATAAACCTTTATTTGCAAACATCCTTCATCTCCTTCCGTCATTCCCCCTGGGTGAACAGGACAATCTCCGGGTGGCGCCTGAACAGAACCATGTCGAAAGGAGAAAGACCGCTGGGACAGGCCCTCCAGCATCTCGCTCTAATGCAGGAGAGCACCACCGCCGACGATTTCCAGCAAAGCGAAGACCGTGCTCTCCTACAGGAACTGCTGCAGCGGAGCATGAAGTAAGAGTCCGGGCCACTTGCCGTCACAGCAGGCAGACCTACCCCAGCCACGGGGAGGAGATTCCCTGAAGCAGTTGCTACTCCTCCCTCGCCGCACACACCGACACCCACACACCCTACAGCCCAAACACTTCCAACCAAAGCCCAACCGTATCCTCCTCCTCTTTTTGTCTCACTAAAACAAAACTATTTTGGGAAGCTGAATAGGGTCAAGTCTTGTGTAAATATATGTATATATATTGTGAAAAAGTGTTTTTGTTACTAACCGTCACTGAAGTTGGAGGTGGAGTCAATTTTCCATACGATCTGTCCCCTATGAGATCCGTTGATGCCTCGGTTCTTGTAGTCCAGAAAGTCCTCCGATAAAGCCTCGTCTGGGAAGAGGTAACAACCATTTAAACTCAAATGCTACTCAATCTCAAATAATTCTCTGATTAAGTCATTCTTTATAAGCAATTTCCCTACACTTTACATTACAGTCACATAAATTGCAATTGATTCTCCAAGTAGAATTGTCCTTGATCTACTAGAAATAATAGGTGTGCCACCCCATATTGTAGGAACTGGTATAAACCTTAGTGTAATACAAATGTGCAATATTACAATGTTTTGGGAATTTGGACAAGTTGATGTATTTGCATTATAACAACATATAGTATAGCAGAAACACAATGGCTGAAATCTAATGTCTTGTTTATTTTTTCTGAGGATATTTACAATTTAACAACTTAAAATGTGTGTTTGATAACATGTAGCTTCACAGAAAAAGATCAGAGGTGCACAACATACTCTGTGTCATGATCTTAGTGTTATGTCACGGTTTTAGTTTTGTCTGTCTGGTATAGTGTTCATTTCTTCAGCTATTTTTTAATTTAGTTTTAGTCTTAGTCCTGTGTTAAATTTCCTTTTTAGTTTTAGTCATATTTAGTCACCTTCATCCTGTTTTTATTTAGTCAAGTTTTAGTCGACTAAAAGTCTAAGCGTTTTAGTCTTATTTTAGTCGACTAAAATAGTAAATATTTGAGTCAAGATTTAGTCGACTAAAAGTCTGAGCATTTTAGTCTTATTTTAGTCTACTTTTTGTCAATGAAAACTGTTGAGTCTTTTTTAGTCATCAGATTATATAGAACATTTCAGTCAAACTAGTCTAGCCAAAACCAATAATTTGTCATTTTAGTCAAAATTATTTCACAATAAGATTATATCTTGTCCTTATTTGATGAAAAACACAGGTTGAATGATTAAGAATGCAGCTTTGCAGAGAGTATCTGGTCAGGTTTGTGGTGTTTTTACCAGCTGTGTTATGGCCACATTGCTTCCCTTCTGATAAAAGAAGAGAATCGCTGGCAACTACAACAAAATGAACATATTTTACCGTGATTTAATTGCAATACACGTTTCAAAATGATGCCGAAGTAACAACATACTGATACCGGTTAGTAAAAACCATGAATTAATGCTTTGACAAGTCTGCAGACAAGACGGCAGGCAAAAAACCTTTTAAAATGTGTGTTTTCTGAATGGAGATTGGCTAAGCTAACGCAGTATATGCAGACATAAATAAACCAGCGACTGTATTCGCCATGACACAGACAGTCTGTGGTTTGTACTTGTTTAACTTTTGTCTAGTTTCTGAACAGATATGAGGAGCTGTGAGCTCTGAGGGCTAACAGCTAACGGCTGATGTTGGTTTTGTGTTTCGCATTGAAGATGACGTCAAGGCTCCGCCTACACTGCGTTACTATAGTTACTACCCCAGTTCCTAAACTGTAATGGAAACGCAGCATAAAGTGAGCCTGGCCTAACAAGGCCTAACGAGGCCTAGCCATACCGTACTAAGCCGAGCGAGGCCCTGCAGTGGAAAAGCGCCACAAGTGAGCTTAACAGTTACAAAATAAAAAGTGTGCAAATGTATTTAGTATCCTATCCACGTGAACATGTTTTAAGTGCGGGGTGGACCTCACATCCGCTAGGGGGGTCTGGATGCATGCTCCCCCGGGAAGATATTCTTTGCATCAATCTGGTGCCCTTTGGAGGCAACATTTATGGACTAGATCTATGAATACATCTCTCAAGACCCATTTGAAACATAACTGTTTACATTTCAATAATCAAAGATTATTAGAATATGGTCATATTTTATATTTCTTTATGCATCTTTAACTTATCACTCACCTTTTAAACTTTATTTTTACTGTCCTACAGTATGAACTTGAATTATTTCTTATCTGTTTTTCATTTATTCTCTTGTTTTATTATAACTATAATAATATTATAAAGGTGTGCCTTGGAAATAGTAAGTAAGTGGCGTCTACATTCACAACAGTCGATTTGAGCACGCAAAAAACACAGCATCTCTACACCCCTGACTGACACAGAAGGACTCCCGAATTGGTGAATCACATTACATTACATGTCACTTGTTAGACGCTTTTATCCCAAGTGATTTACATATACTCCATACTGTGGACAATCCCCACAGGAGCAACTTGGTGTGAAGTGTCTTGCCCAGACATAACTTTTGTCTAGTTTCTGAACAGATATGAGGAGCTGTGAGCTCTGAGGGCTAACAGCTAACGGCTGATGTTGGTTTTGTGTTTCGCATTGAAGATGACGTCAAGGCTCCGCCTACACTGCGTTACTATAATTACTACCCCAGTTCCTAAACTGTAATGGAAACGCAGCATAAAGTGAGCCTGGCCTAACAAGGCCTAACGAGGCCTAGCCATACCGTACTAAGCCGAGCGAGGCCCTGCAGTGGAAAAGTGCCACAAGTGAGCTAAACGGTGGCCCTTTTCTCATTTTCTTTTTATTATCTTTAAAAAAAAAGTCAAACATGTCTGGCCTCACTGAAGATTGGAACCAACTGGGACGAAATACCATCTAAATTGTGACAATGAGTACTAATTTAAACTTTGATTGTATGTGGTAACTGGTTTCATCATTAAATATAGTTAAATGATTATTGTTTATCTTGTATCTATCTCAAAATCTAACATTCAATGTCATCATATCACAGCTCACTTACCGACATGATACATGCCAATCCAGTCCCCAGCATCCACTTCCTCCTTGATATCCCATGTGATTACGAGGTCTTCAGACTGGGCTATGGTGTAGTGGGAGGAGCTGATAGTTAGGGTGGAGCGAGTGTCAGGAGAGACCAGATCAGTGTCACTGGTGGACCGCGGCAATCCCATCATGAAGTCCTCCTGATTCAGACCATTGACAGCAAAGCTGTCTGGGCCGTAACTGTGACGAACTGCACTCTTGTAGCGCTGACTAGTCTGGCTGCTGCGGGTCGGGGAGGCCATGGCAGCCAGGCCAAGGAACCTATTCTGGTACAAGTTCTGCAAAAAAATACATCGTCACTCTACCTTAAGGATCAGTTAATACAGTGTTCAATGCAACATTTGTTTTCATTTTTTCCAGAGAAAACCTACTCATCCTGCTCACAAATAGGGTGTTTACTTTGAGCAGTGGTGGAAGGATGAGGGTCTGCACCAAAGATGTAATAATGTACATCGTTTTTTCCAGAGTGTAGAGTAAGGACTGTTATTTTACATGTGGTGTTTATGGATTGATATTAGGTAATAATCATATATTTTTTAAATATGTACTGTAAAGCTTTAGTAATTTGTTATTTTAAATATGTCTCAAATATTTATGTCCAGTTATGTATGTTAGTGTCTACAACAGGACACAATTCAAATCTATTTTCCTTCTTCCATGTTTGACAGCAAAATAAGCCCTTGGTACGTAATACTTGAAAATGGTGTCTTTCATTCTACTCTGTAAGAAACGCAGAGTGTGTGCAACTAGCAACCAAAAAAGAAGATGATAAATCACTACTACTTTAGCCAGTTATCCTGATGCACCAATCACTATTTTTTACTAATGGTGAATACCCAATTATGATTTGATACCTAAAATTAGACTTTATAGAGCAGTGTTTCTCAAACTTTTTCAAACCAAGGACCACTTAACCAATAAAAAAACACTCACAGGCCACCTAACTCAAAACAATAGGCCTGCTTACCACTCCAACAATATGTTACAAATAACAGCCTAATAATGATAGCTTTATGTGACCTTCTTTATATTGTTCGTTCACACATTAAATCAACAATACAAATACAATCAATAGAGTATCCAAAGAATACACAATATTAAATGTTAATAATGAATAAAAAGTCTCTATATTAGACCAATCTACTACCAAAATAGAAACTAATGGACACAAGTTACAAAATAAAAAGTGTGCAAATGTATTTAGTATCCTATCCACGTGAACATGTTTTAAGTGCGGGGTGGACCTCACATCCGCTAGGGGGGTCTGGATGCATGCTCCCCCGGGAAGATATTCTTTGCATCAATCTGGTGCCCTTTGGAGGCAACATTTATGGACTAGATCTATGAATACATCTCTCAAGACCCATTTGAAACATAACTGTTTACATTTCAATAATCAAAGATTATTAGAATATGGTCATATTTTATATTTCTTTATGCATCTTTAACTTATCACTCACCTTTTAAACTTTATTTTTACTGTCCTACAGTATGAACTTGAATTATTTCTTATCTGTTTTTCATTTATTCTCTTGTTTTATTATAACTATAATAATATTATAAAGGTGTGCCTTGGAAATAGTAAGTAAGTGGCGTCTACATTCACAACAGTCGATTTGAGCACGCAAAAAACACGGCATCTCTATACCCCTGACTGACACAGAAGGACTCCCGAATTGGTGAATCACATTACATTACATGTCACTTGTTAGACGCTTTTATCCCAAGTGATTTACATACACTCCATACTGTGGACAATCCCCACAGGAGCAACTTGGTGTGAAGTGTCTTGCCCAGACATAACGCCATGTTGACTGCAGTGGGGATGATTTGTGCTCCCATTATCCGAAGATCAACGCATTAGCCCACTGAGACACAGCCTCCCTACGGTTAAGCCTATCACGGTAAAGAAAGAAATAAGAGAGAAAGTGCATATCTATATATGTCAGCAGTCATGGGCGTAATTTCCACTGGGGACAGGGGGGACATGTCCCCCCCACTTTTCAATATCCCATTTGTGTCCCCCCCACTTTTATCCAGAGAGCGGAGACACGCCCATTTCCCAAGATGGCGGCAGGCAGTTCTGGAGCAGTGGCTGCAATCTATCTCTGCATGATTGTCCTACATCTCAAACCTCTGTGTAACTACACCACTCATCTTGCCCCCATGGTAAAACAACATGTTGAGGATACATCATTGTCTGCACCAGCAACATCGTTGAATGTCAAGCACTTCGGCCATGGTCGGCATATTATCTACAGTTCATTCATCTGGCACTCCTGGCAGACTCTCTCAAACAGAAAAAAGGGTTTTAAATGAAAAGAGGAGAATATTGGGCTATTGGCTCTGCTGTGTCTATTACTCTCGGGAGATATCCACCCGTGTCCGGGTCCCGGCGTTGTTTCCATTAACCTGACGGCTGGCAGCCCAGCCGCTGAGCTCCACACGCCATCAGTCGGCTTCCGAAGAGGCTCGCTAGCTAAACAGCTAGCACCACCGGCGGATCTCTGCGTGTCTCGCGCCGACGGCTGCCGGCCTAGTAGCAGGACCTCTACCCACACCACCGGAGAACTACAGGTCCACGCCGAGGGCTGGTGGCCGAGCAGCGGAGATCCACACACCGCCGGCTGGCTTCAGAGGAGGACGGATAGCTTCCACACCACCGGAGAACTACGGGTCCACGCCGAGGGCTGGTGGCCGAGCAGCGGAGATCCACACACCGCCGGCTGGCTTCAGAGGAGGACGAATGGCTTCCACACCACCAGAGAACTACGGATCGGCACCGAGGGCTAGCGGTCTAGCAGCGGAGATTCTTGCACCACCAGACACCACCGGACTGGCTTCAGAAGAGGCCGGCTAGCTGAAGAGCTAGCTCTGCCGGCGGGTCTCAGTGGCTCGCGCTGACGGCTGCTGGCCTAGCAGCAGAGATCCATAAACCACCAGCTAGCTTTGACTGCTCCACTATCAACAACGGCACCGAGGTAAAGCCTAGAAATCCTGTATTTAAAAAACACCGTTGCACAAAAATGTTTCAAACAGTGAATCAAGCTAAAATAGTGTGGGATCATCGGTGCAAGCCGAAGGGACTATTCAGTGGACATTTAAATTTCCGCAGCATCTGCAATAAACATGAACAGCTAGAACATCTCCTCCTTGAGTCCAATATTGACTGTTTGGGAATATCTGAATCTTGGCTAAAACAGTCGTCACCATCCACTCTTGTATCTATGTCAGGATATAATGTGTTTAGGAAGGACAGACTGAAGGGAAAAGGAGGGGGTGTGTTGCTTTATGTGAGGGATACCATTACTTGTAGGGAGATTGCACTCTCAGCTAATGTTGAGTTTGATTGTGTTGGTGTGGAAATCACACTATCTGAGGAAATGTCCCTCACCATGATTTGCCTGTATCGTCAACCCACCGCTAAGGTGGATTTCTATGACCAGGTAAAACTCTTGCTGAATTCCTGTGACTCCAACAAAGAGCTAATTATTGTAGGCGACTTTAATATCAACTGGAATGATAAACAAAATAGAAAGAACTTAAAACGGATCACGGATAAACACAACTTAATACAACTAATGGATCAACCGACTAGAATAACCAAAACCTCCAAGACTATGATAGATGTATTATTTACAAACAAAGCTGACAGAATAGTTAAAACCTACAACTTCCTGACTGGTCTTTCTGACCATAATCTTGTTCTTTTTGCCAAGAAACTCACCAAAAAAAGGTTCATGGCCACACCTAAAACCCTGCCTTGGGTTGACGCTTCATCCCCAAAAATCTGCAACAACGTTTTATGGAGGTAGTGAAAATGATTAATTGGGGGGACACTCTGTCCTCTGAAGACATTGGTGAAAACAGTCATCTGTTTATATCTAAAATTAATGATGCAATGTCTTCCTTCTCAAGGAGAGGGTCAGTTAGGGACAGGAAGGAACATCATCTTCCCTGGCTAAATCTACAGTGCAGGAATTTAATGAAATCCAGAGACCAACTATTAAAGCAGAGCTTGAAATCCGGACTATCCACTGACAGACAGAAATTCACTCATGCTCGTAATAAAGTAACTCAAACAATAAGACAGGCCAAAGGTAACAGTAAAAACGTTTGGCAAATCCTAAATAAACTATTAGGTAAACATAAGAAACAGGAAAATAATGCTCTAGAATTAAAAATCAATGATGCCCTGATAAAAGACCCTGCAGTGTTGGCCAGCTCTCTGAATGAGTATTTTATAAATAGTGCTCTGGACATCACAAAGCTCTTCCCGCCATCTGAGGTCTCACCTAGCCCAACTGTGGATACACATCCAGTTTTTGACCTGGAGGAAATCACAGAGGCTGAGGTAAAAAATATAATATTAGGGTTAAAAGGTTCTAAGGCTAGGGATGCAGATGATTTAGACACCAACTTTATAAAGACAAATATTGACGGTCTAATAAAACCAATTAGTATGCTAGTAAATCAATCTATCAGCACGAGGGAAGTTCCATCATCCTGGAAGGTGGCCACGGTGACACCGATTTTTAAATCTGGGGATAAGGCAATGATGTCCAATTACAGACCAATCAGCATCCTCCCCTGTGTCTCTAAGGCCCCGCTCACACGGGAACGTTTGCGTTTATGCACAGTATGCGTATTCAAAAAAGTCTTCCGTTCACATGCATTCGTTTCATTTAACGTGTCTGTTCAAACGAGGCCGCTGGAAATGCTGTAGTACATATGTCGGGACTGTAAGTGGCGCTGTACTTCCACACGAGACCGCTCGAAAGCTGTAGTACATATGCCGGGACTGTAAGTGGCGCTGTAACTTCCGCCACAAAATACACCAAAAGCAGCGAGTATAAGATCCCCCCCGGATGTGTGTGAGGCACAAACAAAACAAACAAACGAAGATGGCTGTTATTCGCGCAAGAAAGGAGCTATTTTCGTGGACCGACGATGAGGTGGAACTTCTTCTACATGTAACATTAGAGTACAAAACGACAAAAATACAGGATAATGTAGACTGGGAGTCCTGCAAGCCTAAATATATGGAGATAGGGGACTTATTTCAGGCGCAATATCCGAGGACCCCGACTGAGAAAGATTTCCCTCACGAGAAGAACACCATTTCACAGGGCCAGCTTACAGCGAAGCTAAAGCAAGTACGTATTAAGTACAGGCAGGCGGTGGACCTCGGCCGTCGGAGTGGCCAAGGACGTGTTGTTTACATGTTCTTCGAGCTGTGTGAGCAGATCTGGGGTGGCTCGCCTGCTACGCACCCCCATAGCTCCGGCGTCGAGACGGGGGACTTGCTCGACTTGGAAGAGTCGTCGCCCGGACCAAGTTCCTACCATAGTTTGGAGCATTCCAACGATTCGCCAGAGTCGAGTGGATCAAATGGAACTCTGCCAACTGCTGCGGTTGTAAGGCATCGCAGGGATCTGCTCCAGGTATGTTCATGATTTCAATCTTAAAGGGCTTGCTATATACTATGATGCAGTACCTTCCACTGAAAAACTGAACCGGTTTAAGCTTTGTAAAATTAGAAAGTATTGAGAGCTGTTGTATTTGTAAAATGTATTGAGAGCTATTTCACAACATGCCTTTTGTGTTATGTTATCTGGTGGCTATGGTCCTATTGTGTAGTAATTCAAACTTTCTCTGGTTTATTATAGGCACGGCTGGACGGCCACAGAAGTGACCGCATGAAGAGAAAGCTTCCAGCTGAACATGCGGTGCAGGAAGAGCTGAGAGTAAAAAACCGGATGTTGGACCTAATGGAGCAAGCATCCAGCCGCAGCGCAGCCAGCATGGATCGGATGAATAACACCATGGACAGCATTAACGGCACTATTCAGAATGGCCTTTCCCTGATCAGCCATTTAATGCAAGCACCTCCCTACAGTAACAACAGTGGATATGGACACTTCCAGGTGCCCTCATACCCACCCCGAAGGCCACACACGGCCACACCCGGCCACACACCAAGAGCAAACCCCTCTCTACCACACACGCATGGGATGAACCCTGACACCCCACAGCAACAATCTCCTCCTTATTCATTCAGGCAGTCACTGTATGAGGAGGACCTGTAAAGCAGTGAGCTTCAGTTTTTTTTTCCAGCACTTTTTGTTCTAAGGAAGTCTGGAAACATTTTTATTTTTAACTCCACACTTTGTACAAATGGAGAATCACTTTTTTTTTAGCCTTTTTTTGTAGCTAGCAAAGGTGTTTTTTTTCCTTTTACTGTGTACACCTTAATAAATAATGTTATTAATAAAAACCTTTTTAAAATAAAAGAACAGTCTTGTCTTTCATGTAAGGGTCAATGTACTCCGCAAGCACTCTCCTCACTCTCTTTCCTTCTCCCTCATTACAGTCAGTGAGATATCTATATCAGTGTGTGGGAGACTGTAAGTTCTTTTCACCTTGTAAACCTAATTTCGACTAAATACACCACATTTATGAAAAGTAACCCCCCCTAGTGTCAAATATCTGAACTGTGATATGTCACATTGGGCTTTAATGGTAAAGCCCAAACTATTGTTAGGCATATATTATAGGTCTCAGATATATAAAAAACATGTCTATGAAGTGTTTTGCTCAAAAAACATCACCCATTATAGCCTCATTCCCCTCTATTTCAGCCTGTTGCTAAAGTGCTGATACTGATTGGTTTAATGTATGTTAAATTTCAACAATCAACTCTGGAATCAATATGATCAGTATTATGCATTTTACAAATAAAGTTTGCATTATGATTTTTATGAATTGTATAAATTCAACTTTGATTCAACATTCACTTATATTACTTTAACTGTGAAAACCCTCAAATATTTGTTAAAATACTATTTAGAGAAGGGAAGGTAACACAATCTTAACAGGTTAATATAATACTTTTTTACTACAGTGTATGTACTATGTTTCGCTAGTGGCCAATACAGTCTGAAAATACCATATCAAAATGTACGGTTCTTTTACTATATGTGTAAATAAGATATGGTACAAAATATATATGGACAACCTGACTTTGGTCCAATTCGGTAGAATGGGCCATATAACTTCATTCATGAGGATGATGACATTTGTTGCACATTATGTTCAAAGAAAGTCTGGAAGTGGTTGCAGCCAATTTTATTTTTAATTTCACACTTTGGACATTGGAGAATCACATAGTTATTTGCTTAGTTTCACATAGGTGACATGCATTAAAAAGTACTAAAAAAAGTTAGGATATAATACAAAAAATCCTGTAACAGTCCTCAGATTTAGCAGCCAGGTACATATACATATACCTAGCCAGGTATATGAATATTGTACAGCAGCCTGTCGCTGAAGGAGCTGCTCAGTGAGGACAGGGAATGTAACAAAGAATGTTTATCACATCTTAATAAACACCTTTAAAAAAAATTACAGTCTGTCTTTGATGTAGTTGACCTAAGGGTCAATGTACGCTGTAAGCACTCTCCTCACTCTCTTTCCCTCCCCCTCATTACAGTCAGTGAGATAGCCATTGCACTGTGTGGGAGGCTGTAAGTCCTTTTCAGCTGATCATCCACAGCGTCCTTACTGGCCTCACACAAATTGTGGAGGACAAAGCAGGAATAAATCACATGGGGCAGGTCATCCATGTTTATGTCCATAGGCCTTCTAAGAGCAGCAAATCTGGCCTTGAGGCGACCAAAAGCACACTCAATGACCATACGTGCCCTACACAGAGATAGCCCAAAGTACTGTTCCTGAGCTGTGGAGCCACCGGATGCATATTCCTTCATCAGGTACGGCAGCAGCGGGTAGGCAGGATCACCAAGAAGATAAATTGGTATGGCCTCCTCTTCGTCCACAATCTGTTTTTTCAGAGCAGGGATCTTTCCAGTTTTTAAGTACATGTTTAGCTTGGAATTAGCAAAGACCCGTGCATCATGCACACTCCCAGGCCACTTTACCACGACATCCATGAATCGGTACCTGTAATCACAGACAGCCTGTACATTAAAGGAATATTTGCCTTTCCTGTTGATGTAACTAGTGGAGTCGTTAGATGGCTGCTTGATTTCGATGTGGGTTCCGTCCACTGCTCCTAAACATTGTGGCATGCCATGTGCACAATGGAACCCCTCAACCAGATCCGCGGTCTCGGGCTCAGTAAAAGGCAGCTTGATGTATTTTGGACCCAGGTGGATGGTGATCGCTCTGCATGTCTCGCTAATAATGAGGGACAAAGCCGGGCGGGAAACTCCGAAGGCGTTAGCAGTCTTCCGTAGCCTTCCCTCGTCGCTCAGGTAATACAGTACTGCAGCAACCCTTTTCAGTGGATCAATTGGCGCCCTCATGTTTGTTGTTTTCTTCTCGATATATGGGCGCAGTTCTTCAGTCAGGGCAACGACAGAGGCTTTGGACATGCGGAAGTTCTCCCTCCATTCATCGTCCACGACAACGCCATTGACAAAATTGTCCCACCAACTGCTAGTTCTGCCCGGTCTTACCCAAAACTTTCTCCTGGTCGCCCTTCTGGTTGTTCTCCGCGGTGGATTTAGCCACATGTAGTTTCTGTTGTTCTCCATGTCCACTTGTTGCTTGTGGTTTTCGTAGAAGCACCGTAGTTGTAGCACTAACATATGAATCATGGTCAGTAGCGTCTGTAGCACAACAGCAACCCTGTGATCCGCCATTGTTGTTGTTGTTGTCGAAATGCATCAGCAATGAGGCGGGGGTGAGGGGGAGAGGTGGGAAGAGGTGGGAAGAGGCGGGGAGAGGTGGGGCTATCGTTATTTTTTCAGGAAATATTCGTATAGAGGCGATTACACGGACTCGGTTGACCCCCCAGAGCGTTTCGTTTGCAAATCTATCCACCTTGGGACCCGTTATCGTTTGTGGGGTCAGTTTCTATCGGCCTCGTGTAAATAATAGGGCTATACGCACGCGAAACTATGCAGATACAAGCAGTTTTCTCCTCGTGTAAACGGCGCCTAAGATAGCTGAGAAATGGGTGTCAAAATAATCACCAAACATTTAGACAAAGGTTTCGCTCCACTCCACCCAATGCAGTTTGGTTTCCGTGCTCACCACTCCACTGAGACAGCTAACTGTGTCTTTGTGGAAAAGGTTAAATCTATGTTGGACACAAACCCATATGTAGGTGCTGTCTTCCTTGATCTCAGGAAGGCTTTTGACACTGTTGACCACCAAGTGCTCCTTACAAAGCTGCCGTATTTCAATTTTTCGGCAGATTCAATAGAGTGGGTTGAGTCTTACTTATCAAAAAGAAAACAGTGTGTTTTGGTCAACGGAGCCAAATCCCCCTTCCTTGTGAACCCTGTTGGGGTTCCACAAGGTTCCATTCTTGGACCATTACTGTTTTCACTGTACATTAATGACTTGTATGTCCTGATTTGAATGTACAAATGTATGCCGATGATGCGGTCATCTTTGTACAGGGGAAAAATACTGAAATAATCACATCCTGTCTCTCAAATGCTTTGGACAAGGTTCAACACTGGCTGAACAACATTTGCTTACAGTTAAATGCAAAAAAAACAGTATGCATGATGTTCAGTAAACGACCAGTCAATATCGAAGGATCCAATGTGTTTTTAAACGGAGCAGAATTAGAACTAGTCCCCCACTTCAAGTGTCTTGGAGTCATACTGGACTCAAACTTGACTTTTAAGAAACATATTAAGAAAGTATCAAATACTATTAAATTCAACTTGCAACATTTTAAACAAATCAGACCTTTCTTAACTGTCAATGCTGCAAAGTCATACCTCCATTGTATGATTCTATCCCACATTGAATACTGTTTTACAAACTGGTCGTTTGCTTGTGCCACAAACCTGAAACCGAGAGAACAGCTGTACAAGAGAGCTATCAAGGTGTTTGACAGGAAGCCATATTCATACCACCACTGTGCCATCCTTGAAAAACACAATTTCTTGAGTTTTGACAATTTTAAGTCTTTTAAAAGTATGTGTTTTATTTATAAATGTTTACATGGACTGGCCCCCCCTCCCCTAGGGGAATTCATCCACAAAAAACACACTGGATGCTGCACTAGGTCAGCAACCAGAGGAGACTGTGAAATCCACCATAGACGGACCACTTTTGGTCAAAATGTCCTCTCCGTTAAAAGGCAGCTCATTCTGGAACAGCGTCCCTACTGAGATACGGGATTGTCCCACTCTCAATAGTTTTAAAGGTCAACTCAGGGAATGGTTAAGAGACAAACAGACGTGCAATCACCGCTAAATGCACTTTAACACAGGGGTATCTCCTCTTGCACTTTATGTAGCACTTTTATCTTTTCTTGCACTTTATATGTCGTTGCTGCTATATTGTACTGCCATGTGGTAAATACTTGTGTATGCTGCTCTTGCTCTTTTGCACTTTTTGCATATCATGTATTTTGTTTTTACCATGTTTGTAAAATGTAATTTTCTTAAATGTTTAATGTGAGGGACAACTGGAAACTAGATGGAAACTAGCTGAAAGCTAAATCTGGCACTGTTACGCTTGACACATTTTAATGTTTTAAGTGTTCATTACTGTGCATTGTCCCTGCCAAATAAACGATTAAATAAAATGTGTTTTTTTTTTTTTTTTTTACGCAAGCGGTCATCGTCTGTGTGTGTGTGGCACGAGCGCATCTTGTGAGAGAGAGATAGAAAGAGAGAGAGACAGATAGAGAGAGACATAGAGAGTTACGGGGGTTGTTGTTAGCATTTGGTGCTAGCTCGGAGCTAACGGAGATTAGAAGCTGTTTCAACAATAAGGAGAGGGAGAGCTCTTTCCTGTCGGACTTTGAGAGAGACAGAGAGAGAGACTGAGAGAGTTACGTGGGTTGTTGTTAGCATCTGGTGCTAGCTCGGAGCTAACGGAGATTAGAAGCTGTTTCAACAATAAGGAGAGGGAGAGTCCTCTCCTGTCGGACTGAGAGAGATAACGTCAGCTCAGGGAGGTAAAGGACTCTTGAGTGATTAGGTTGTAAACTTTAGTCTAAGTTATCTCAGTGGGTCTCAAACGGTTTGGTCATCTATGTAAACAAATATTTCCATCTATGTAATATTAGTTGTATATAAAATAAGTTAAGAAATCCTTCCAATGTGTACTATAGGTCAGTACAAAAATAAAAAACACAGTTTGAAAGGGGAGTGATTAGTCAAATATGCATAAATAAAAAGAAAGAATGCAGACTAGGTAAGATAAAGATAGGAGAGAAGAGTTTATCAATGATTTGTTATTGGTTGTGATCATATTCTAATGGTTTTTTGATTATTGAAATATATACAGGTCTGTTTCATATGATTGTTGAGAACTGTATCCATAAATCTCTTAATGTTGCCCTCAAAGTGCACCAGATTGATGCATTCAACTTCAATTTAAAGAAAAAAATCTTCCCGGGGGTGCACGCCCCCGGACTCCCCTAGAGGATGTGAGGTAATCACAAATAAAACAGGTTCACATGGATAGGATACTAGATAAGTGTGCACACTCATTATATACACTACACATTTTTCTTGGATTTGTTAACACTATAGTCCCTAATATATTTGTAGAAAGGCAGGAAATGGAATTAAATTGAGAAAATGTTTCATTGCGGAGGACCCCCTGTTTTGTGTCCCCCCCACTTCTCAAACCAAAGTTACACCCTTGTCAGCAGTACAAAGCTTCTGTCAGTCAGAGGGTTAGGTACAAGTTGAGATAGTTATCATGTGAGGAGAATTTACTGAAATACACTTCATATCTTTGCATTGATTTTTTTCAATAACTGTCATGAAGCAGTGATTGAACCAACCTTGGTCATGGGTTTGTTTTAAATACATATGTCATTCCAGGCATATTTTTATTAAATTATTAACACAAATTGCCAATCTGCCCTTTTATGCATATGCATCATACGCTACATCTATGCTACACTCTATACCAATCATTTTTAAACAGTTTGAGAAGCACTTAAAATATACTGTATAATATATAATTTCAAATGGGACATTTTACCAATATACTCACGGACCACTAGGGGTCACTCACGGACCACCAGTGAGAAAGACTGATAAAGAGTATGGAGTATAGAAAAACCCCAAACTAACCAATTTGAAGTAATATTTGGGAAGCTTTACAGACGCTTGAGATCTGAAACTATTGGTGGTTACAGTATGTAGCTGGTTTTGTACTTAGCATGCTAGTTAGGTTAGTATGCTAGCTGAGAATAAGTGTTTGTTTTTTTGTGGATTGAGCAGCAAGTTAATTTTACATCTTGTTAACTGGTTGTTGTTAGCGAGCATGCTTTGAGCTGATGACAGTATCTGATTATAGTGTAGATTCAAGGGAATATAACTTGCTACAGAAGTTTGGTTGAGTGTGTGGGTTCAGGTAAAGTGAGGGTTGTTCTGGAATCGGAACACACTATTGAGCCTTCTCAGTGTTGTTAGCCCAACTCAACAAAACACCAGTTATTGAGAGGATGCTAGCTCATGACCCTTTAGACTGGATTGTTACACTTAAATTCAAATTGAAATCATGTTTTTCACTTTGTTAGTCAGGTAAAGGTTTCCTATACCAGAGGGTTTCTACCTTTGCTATTGGTAAAACTTAGAAAAGGCTAGGTTAATTGTGACATGAGCAGCCTCTTTGTTCCAACCAGATGCGCCTTTATCCGCATTGGTCAGGAGATTCTGCTCCTCTGCCGTCTCATCTACTCTATCTCTGTCTAGAGATGAGCCTTGACTACGAGTGAGCCATCACATTCAGATGAAACTCACCGATCAAGCCGTTGCAATTAGCCTAAACAGATACAATAAAGAGATTAGAATTGGTCACCAAGTATCAGCTCTTTGCATTGGGGAGTGTAGGATTTAAAGGTAGCTTTAAACTACTGAAAAATATTATTATAAATCAA
Organism: Trematomus bernacchii; assembly: GCF_902827165.1. Taxonomy (NCBI): domain Eukaryota; kingdom Metazoa; phylum Chordata; class Actinopteri; order Perciformes; family Nototheniidae; genus Trematomus; species Trematomus bernacchii. The sequence continues at coordinate 2,590,870 of NW_022987574.1, read as the reverse complement.
CTTATTGTTTCAACTCAATAAGCTCAATGTGGATAATTTTCTTTCGGAAATTTGAAGTATTTTTTTCCATTGGGTGTCCCTGAGACATGTGGTCACAGTTGCCTTGACCTTCAAAACCCCAAATATCTTCTGGTCATTCTTGAGTCTTAAGCAATGTTTGTGGGCACTAGAATGCGAGTGGACTGACGAGACAGTGACATTTACAAGACATAAACAAATAAATATAAAAAAACAACAATAAAAATAGAAATAGTGCAAGGTAAGGTGTTAATATAATTACTTTTATGTCAAAGCTAATTTATCCAGGTCTGAAAATATGTATCATACATGTCAGTTATTTAGCAAGGTGTAAAACCATATGAATCATTTTACTAAAGATTAGCTTGATTGACTAAACCTTTTCCAAAAAAGTAGCTGTGGGGCAAATGGAAGCTAACTTAATTCTCTGTAGTATAAAATTGTATTTTTTTATGTAGTTTTACACAACTGATTTGTTTTTTATGTTTGAAACATTGAAGAAACAACAACATTCCTTATGCAAACAACTGAAACGAGAAAGGGTTTAGCGGGTAGGGTGTCCAAGAGATCACATGATTCAGTAGGTCAGCCAATGTTAACTGGTTTGTGTAGGTAAATACCAGAGGTGGGAGTAAGTCCTACATGTGCAAGTCATGAGCAAGTCTCAAGTCTTGACCTACAAGTATCAAGCAAGTCCCAAGTCACTGTGGTGAGAGTCAAGCAAGTCAAGTCAAGTCATTGCTCAGGTCAAGTCAAGTCAAGTCAAGTCATACGAAATTCTGATGAATAAGCCCAGTTTCCGCATTTAAATCAGTGGCAGTGGTTATGAAAATGGATTCAACCCACACTATGATCTTCATTACATACACAGTTAATCATTTGAAATCTAATTTAGACCGATGACAATCATATTAGATCAATATTAACCCCAGAACTGCAGACAATATAGCTAGGATTTAAAACTCAGTTAATTGGGTTAATTTTGAAATGGCTTCAGTTTATCATCATAACAGATCAAAAAGTTCAGATTCATTTTTACAATAAATCAAGGAATGATGCACTTCTCCAAACAAAAACAACATAATTAAAACATTTAAACAAACTACTAAAAGTAGATGAACTACATTATTCAAACGTTTACAGTAACTTCTGATAATAACACAGGGGAAATAAACGAGGCATCTCTTTTCCTCTCTCTCTCTCCCTCTCCTGACAGCCCGTCAGTATCAGGGTTAGTACAAATGAATCCCGTGGCGGTTCTAGTGTTCATTTACCGTTTTGTCTTCTCTTTGCAATGCTTAATCGATTTGAAACCAAGTCTAACGTAGCTTAAACTTAACGTTAGCTTTCTAGCTAACACAACACATTCACGCACCTTTCTCTGTGGGTTTTTTGTAGTGACGAATGAAGTTGGATGTTGTGGTGGTCGTGTCACTGATCTTTATGCTGCAGACCCTGCATACCGCTGTTCTCTTCTTATTAGCGTCATCGACAACATAATCCTTGAATCCAAACTTCACTATTTTTGGAGTAACGCTAGCCGCTGCCATGTTAACTGACACTCCTGCCGTCTAGTGGGTTGCCAGGTTTGCGCACGGCGCTATAATCACCCAATCACGTTTTTTGAAAAAACTAAACGTAAGATCTCACTACAAAAACAAACGCAAATATTTAATTTTAACAGTCAAGTCCTTTCAAGTCATCTGTCTCAAGTCTCAAGTCATGAATACCAAGTCAAAGTCAAGTCAAGTCTTTTATCAATGTTAGTCAAGCAAGTCTCAAGTCAAAAAATATGCGACTCGAGTCAAGTCATGTGACTCGAGTCCCCACCTCTGCTAAATACAGTACCTTTATAGAATCAATTATATTCTTTTAGGTCTAGATTGGTTCTATTATTTTAAGACACGCCACCATCTTTCCTGCATGGCAGGAGTTATTTGACAATCTGGTTAAAGTGATGGACAGATGAGAGAATACCACATTTGATAACATGAATAACTATCAATGACTAGCCTATATAAATCAGTAAAGTATATTGGCAACAGACTGGCACATGAGTTTACCTACCAGCTACATTTACAAGGATATCTATTTTGGGCTATTTGGTCATACTGGTCTAGTTCTTTCATGTTTGTTTTACTGGCATTAATTCCCTCCAGACATGATTTATAATGTTGACGAAACAGGTGTCACTACAGTGCAGAAACCAAAGCCGGTAGTGGCAGAGAAAGGATGATATATTTTTACTTCAATTGGTCAATTTACCCCAGATCTCTCAATGTACCCCTTGACGCAGATCAACTTATCCCTTAGATGGGGGAAGACATATTTTCATGTTACAGATGCATTATTTTCATTTTGACTGATTGACAGAAAACACCCTGAAATAACAATTACTGTTGTCATTTGACTTCTATCCAGTGGCGGCTGGTGCATTTTTCTCCAGGGGGGGCTCTACCAACATTTAAGCAGACTTATACACAAACTCAAAACATATGTCATATATATGCAGGGCTAGCTCAAAGGCACACACCACTTAAAACAGTCTATTATTTGAGTGCCTGTTTTTGTCAACCTCCTTATTATGCTTACTGATCCCTATCCTGTAGCCCTCATTGGACAGCTGTGTTTACTTTCCTAAACATGGCTAGTCGCATAGCATCATCCATGTGGACTCTAGTTTGTTCATGCTTTTTAGTTTTTTCTGATATGTGTACTGTTTTCTCTATGTGTTGTACTGTCTCAGTGTGAACATAGATTAAACAGCCAGCCAAACTCTTTTGAGAGCCAGGGAATGAGCAGCCATGCTCCTTTATTGACTTATTTGCAGTCCACTGACATTCAAACAGAGTGAAACTATAAAAAAAGAAGATACAAGGCACGTAATGATCTCATACATGCAAGTGTAACATACACAGATTAACACATAGGACCCCTAAGTGTAAACAAGGTAAATATAGCTAATGCTAGCTGTGCAATAAGCATATACAGGCTAGTATGGCTAACGCTAGCATGTATGCTAACGCTACAGTGTATGCTAATGCTAGCGTGAATGCTAACGCATTTTCTCATTGTGTTTAAACATCTCCAAATGTTACTAATCCTACATGTTACTAATCCTTACTGTAGTAACTCACGGGAGGTTTCTTGTGAGCATGGAGGAGTTTATTTAGCTTCTGGCAGAACAGAACTGTGACTCAGGTTCATCACATACTTTAGCATAACATAACGTAGCCCATAGTTATTCTTCTATGCTTATTAACGGCAACAAGTTCAATGTCGCAGTGCCACCTAGTGGACTGGTGAACTAACATGCAATATGACCTTACAACACTTACACTTACAAGTTACTAATCCTTACACTTTCAGTCATTGTTTTCTGACAGACATTGCTTTCTGACGGACTTGACCCTTTTATTCTTCAGGTTGCATCATGGATGTATAATAAGAACTGGATACAGCGTGGGAGGCGGGGCCTCATTAATTCCTATGAGAGTTGCTCATTCGCGCATGATGATAAAATGGCCCAACTTTTGAGAGAGCGAAACGTCACAGATTACCCGGCATGCCTGAGAAGTACCCGTATGTGCGCTCATAGCGCATGCGCAACTTTAACCATGCCCCCCAAAATGCTCGTTCACATCAAGCACGTCAATTTGCGTACACGTAACAGCACCGCACGTTCCTGACAGCATGGTATGGTAATGGTTTGTTATTATGATAGATTTGATATTAACGAGGCGGCAGTTAGCAGCTAGCGGTTAGCTAGTAATTATGCTAATTTACACATCAATCGTTATGTACTTTTATATTACGCTGTAACAGGATCTAGTGATATCCAAGCAACAGAGCTTCATTTAGCATGAAATAATTATTGCACTGTATATATATATATATATATATATATATGTATGTATATGTATATATATATATATATATATATATATATATACAGTGCAATAAGCTTCTTAGTGCAATAAGAAGCTACAGGGACGTTAATCTACGTCGGTATTATTACTATTTTTAGGCATATATTATAGGTCTCAGATATATAAAAGCAGGCAGTATCATCAGAGTACTTAATGATGACTTGATTTGGTGTGTTGTGACGACAATCATCAGTGTAGAGAGTAAAGAGCACAGCTGAACTCACGCAGCCCTACACCTACATTGGTTGTGATGGCAGATGACAGGGTTTTGTTAACCTTCACAAGTTGCTCTCTACTAGTGAGGAAAGCAGCATACCAGTAAATCAGGTATGGATTTACTTCCATTTTGGCAATTTTTGACACCAAGATGTCTGCTTGTATTGTGTTGAATGCTGATGAGAAGTCTAGGAAGAGGGCTCTTGCATAGGTGTTACGTTTATCTAACTGTTTAGTGATGATGTGAACCAAAGTGGCCACAGCATCTTCCGTACTGCACCCTTGTTTATAGGCAAATTGGTATGGATCAAGTTTGTCTTGTGTTGTACTGATAAGAAATCGGAGCAGAATTCTTTCTAGTGATTTCATAATCACTGATGTGAGGGCTATTGGTCTGTAGTCCTTATGTTCTTTTGGGCATGGAATTTTGGGCAGTGGTTTGATGTGTGACGTTTTCCATGACAGAGGGATGGTGTGCGTGTCAATAGAAGCCTGAAAGATGGGTTGCCACACTGGAGCCAGCTCAGTAGCAAAGTCTTTCAGCAGAAAACCGCTGCACCCATCTGGCCCAGCCGCTTTCTTGGTGTTGGTGTACTGAAATGAGCTCTCCTCATGCAGAGAGGAGAGAGATCATGCTTATGCAGGAGAATTCTACCCAGATTCTCAGCTAAATGCTGCCGTGATTAAACGCCATATAGTGTTCCAAACCACATCAAGGATTATTTCTGAAACAGTATGGAGCCCAAATGCTTTTTCTCTTGCGGGTTTAGCACAAGGTGAGTACCTTTTTATATCCGGCTATTTTACACATACTCTCTCCAGTACAGTATAGTTCTGAGTGTTAGCAATGCTTGCTAATGACCATATTACTTCCATAACACGTCGCGCATTGTTTCTGATACAGCAACGTTTCTGATAGGGCCGTGGGCGTAAAGCCAGCCCAGATTTTTGTAATGTTGTCATGATCGCAGAAAATCTGGATCAGCTCCGTTGTACCCCCGTTTTTAGAGATGTGTGTAAGGAGGAAAAGAGAGAGGGTTGTATTTTTGGACACTTTGTGTGTCTCCTTACAAACATCAAAAAGACATCAAAAAGTGTGTTTTCCATAATAGGTGACCTTTAACATAATACAATGCAAAATACCACCAACTGCAAACTAAATCCCCAGTAATCACCATGATCAACTATTTTGTTTGCTTTTATTATGTTATAGATGTGTATTATGTCCACATCCTGTTTCCCACTGACAATATAATAAATAATTTAACAAAAAAGAAAATATTTGACACATTATCCAAGTTTTTTTTTATCTTTTCAAAGCACAATCAATTGGTTTTAAATTATACCTTAGCGAGCAGGATTCAGTTCATGAAAAGGAACCTATACACATTGGTGCTTATTAAGGAAAATATTTCCTAGGACCATACTTTTGACCCAGTTTTTCACTTTCTACTCGCCATCGCTGAGCACAGGCCTGCGACCTTGGGGTGCTGCGCTCTCTCTCTAAGAAAAAAGCTTTGTCAACTTTTTGTTGCTTATTAAGGGTTGAGCAAAGGCTGACATGAGAGAGTTTACTGTTTAGGGACATCTGGCAGTCCACCTTATCAGGTACGTGTGTCCCTTTGACGCATATTTTTAAGCCAGGAGCAAGAGTTATGGTGCTTTAACCTGTTAAGCCCTGAGCCTGTTTTTCAGGTCTCAGGCTCGAAAATGACATTCCCAGAACAAATGACCATATCTTCCCTTCTAAAAGGGTTAAATTAATAATCTTTTTTTCTCAAAGTAATGATAAACCTGTGAGTTGGATGTAGAAAAGTCAGAATCAATATAGATGTTTTTTATTTGAAAGAAAATTCAGATTTTACATAGTAAAAAACTGTAAATTACCGTCCGACACCTCTTTCTGACCGTTAGAGCCAATATAATCGAAGGGGTAGTCCCCCACACACACTCATTGTGAGGAGAAAAGGTGGGGGCTTTGCGCATGTAATTTTCCATCAGAGTGAACCTATCTCTAGCTTTGACATCTGGAAACGGAAAAGCAGTTTTAATGCTTATGGATTATCAGAAATCATTTCAAAGGGACACAGACACATTGGATTAACCTATGGATTAACTTCAGCAGCGTTTTTATCGTTTTAATGCCATTGAAGACCACTTTGGAGAGACTACAGAGCCAAGGTAAAAATGTTAGCATTTTTAGCTACCTAGCGTCACCTGTTTTGATGTCAGTTTTTGCTTATAACGTCGCAAATACGTATAATTCAGTGTTAATGTCGGTGTCAATCGATTCTGTGTCACCTCACGATGTGAAACGATGTGTTGGATGTGAAAAGATAAATAATAAGGTTTTGTGAGTGATTTTCGGTGCAGTAAGGTGTTAGCATTTTTCGCTCGTTGCTAATTCAGAGGCTCAGTGTTAGCATTGTGGGTTTTCTTTTGAAAAAAAAAAAAAAAAGATCAGATAGATGAGTGTCTTCCCGTTACATGGATATAAAACATTCATAGTTTTATTAAATGAACATGCCCTCAGACACTGTTTCCTGCAAGATGTTGCGGCAGTGCCCCGGTACCGGGTTCTCTCGGGCTTAACAGGTTAAGCCTTTTTTTATCTTGTTATGATTAATGTTGATTATTCTCTCAGAACTAGCTAAATACATGAGACTGGGAGAGAGATCTTCAGAATTGGTTAGGTAAGAGCTGTGTCACTTTGTGGCTGCATCAAATGTCTTTGTCAATTCTCAGGCCGGAACCATTAGGTTCGAGCTTTCACATGTTTTCGTTTTTTCCAACTCTTTGCTCCAGAAGTTTCCATTTCAATAAGAATGTTACAACTTATGCTGTAACTTGCCAAATTGCTTAGTTTTGAACGTTCAACACTATATTAGTCAAAAGGTGAAATATGAACGTTACTTTTTTAACGTGAAAGTCAAACAATTTTAAAACATGTTTGAAGGGTTGTATACACAGTGATACATGTGGGCCTAACAAGTTATGCATATATGTTTAGCTCAGGGGTCAGCAACCAGCAACAAGTATGCTCTCATCCATATGAAAACATCTACATCCAATTTATCACACAACAGGCAGGCAAGTTGAGTTCTCTGATGTGCTCTGGACCTTTAACTGATAAAAAAAAGAGCAGCGTGGAGCTTCACAGGGACTGAGAATAAGTTAACACAAGCACTCTAAAACTGGAAGAAAAGAGAAAATCCCTCTACCGCGTCTCTTTTCTTCCAGTAACTGTGCAATTATCGATGCCGCCGTGTCTGATGCCGCTGTTTCGTCACATCAGCCACCTGCCCGGACACCACCTCTTCAGCCACTGTCTTCATCAAGCAGTCAGGTAACCAGCCCTCCACACTCCTCCTATGTGAACCCACAGTCAGACTTTCCTTGGCCCCTTTTCCCTCCAACCACACTATTAGTTGGGGATTCCATTATTAGGAATGTTCGCTTTTTCAACGCAACCACACACGGCTTCCCTGGAGCCACAGTCCATGTCATGCTGGACAAACTCCCCGGTCTGCTGCGCTCCCTTCCGTCCTCAATCGAACGTGTAATTGTCCATGTGGGCTCAAACGATACATTTTGTCAGCAGTCCGAACTGACTAAAATGGACTTCAACAACCTTCCCAAAATTTTTCTGGCATGTGGAAAGTCGTTTTTTATTTCCGGTCCTGTTCCCACGCTGTTTCGCGGAGTGGGTCGCTTTTCCAGAATCCTTAGCCTTAATGTTTGGCTTCAGTCAGCGTGTAGAACAGACAATGTCGGTTTTATTGAAAATTTTAACCAAATCAGATGGAATCCACCCAAATAGGCTGGGTAGCAGCAGGCTAACGGACAACATTTTGCACGTTGTACAGAACACTCCATGTGATTTACTGTTTACTGTTTTTCAGGTCTCAGGCTCGAAAATGACATTCCCAGAACAAATGACCATATCTTCCCTTCTAAAAGGGTTAAATTAATAATCTTTCAAAGTAATGATAAACCTGTGAGTTGGATGTAGAAAAGTCAGAATCAATATAGATGTTTTTTATTTCAAAGAAAATTCAGATTGAACATAGTAAAAAAACTGTAAATTATAGTGTCCGTCCAAAAAGTGGAGCACAGGTTCAAACCCCACTGCAGTCAGCATGTCATTGTGTCCCTGGGCAAGACACTTCACCCCAAATTGGTCTTGTGGGGATTGCCCACAGTATTATAAGTCGCTTTGGATAAAAGCGTCTAACAAGTAACATGTAATGCAAATGGTTTCAGTCAGAATGTACACTCACTGTCATAATCACACTCTTGATCATGTTTTGACATATGGAATTGAAGCTGAAAATGTAATAGTCTGTCCACATAACCCTGCTTTATCTAACCACTTTTTAATAACTTTTGATGTACTGTTACTGGACTACAAACTGCCAGACAAGATCTCCTATACGAGACATCTAACTGAAAGTGCTATAGCAACATTTAAGGAAAAAGTTTTGTCAACATTTAGTGCAATACCTTGTCTCAGTGTATGGGAAGACTCCGACCCTAATTTTAACCTCCCCCCCCCAAATGGATAATGCTGTTGATGGTGCCACAGACGCGCTCCGAATAATATTGGACTAAGGAAACAAAAACAAAAATTACGACAACTGGAAAGGAAATGGCGTTCCACTAAGCTTGAAGTATTTTGTGTACTTTGGCTTGTTAACCTTAAAATATATAAGAAGGCTCTATAAAATTCCAGAGCAAGTTATTACTCATCATTGATAGAAGAAAATAGGAATAACGCCAGATTTATTTTTAACACCGTAGCCAGTCTGACAGAAAGCCACAGCTCTACTGAACCATCTATCCCGATTTCACTAAAAAGTAACGACTTTATGACATTTTTAATGACAAAATCCAAACTCTCAGAGACCATATTAACCTACTATTTCCCTTATACAGCACTGAGGTGTCTACAACCACTGGAATATTTTTACCGGCTGTTACACCTGAAATATACCTAGATAGCTTCTCTCCAATAGACCTTAACCAGCTAACTTCCATTATTTCCTCTTTGAAACTGTCAACCTGCGTCTTAGACCCAATTCCATCCAAGCTGTTTAAGGAAATGTTACCCCTTAATAAAATTAATAAATATGCCATTATCGTCACGCTATATACCACAGTCATTTAAGGAGGCTGTAATTAAACCTCTAATTAAACTAGCGAAAGTCACAAATGACCTTCTCATGGCATCTGAAAGTGTCCTTTGCTCGATTCTGGTACTGTTAAGTACCTAAGTGCTGCTTTCGATACCATTGACCACAACATCCTACTAGAAAGATTAGAGCAGTCCATTGGCATAAAGGGTACTGGACTAAACTGGTTTAGGTCATATCTCTCAGAATGGCTTCAGTTTGTATCGGAGTGAATGGTCAATAAAAACCACACTCAATCATGGAGTGTCGCAAGGATCTGTCCTCGGACCCATTTTGTTCTCTCTTAATATGTTGCCATTAGGCAAAATTATAAGGAAACATTCCATACATTTTCATTGTTATGCTGACGATACACAGCTGTACCCTATCGTTCAAGCCGGATGAACAGTATAAATTATCTAAACCACAAGAATGCGTGTCAGATATAAAACCATGGATGACCTGCAACTACTTATTTTTAAACACAGACAAAACCAAAGTCATTTTACTTGGCCCCAAACAATTCCGAAATGATGCCACAATTGACGTAAGAATTATTGATGGTATCACCAAGACCTCCAGCTCCACAGTCTTGGCATTGTCTTTGACGAAGATTGGTCCTTCAAATCTCACATAAAGCATGTTTCACAGACTGCCTTCTTTCATCTCTGCAATATAAAAAAAATCAGACCCATACTGACTCAAAATGATGCAGAAAAACGAATTCATGCTTTTATAACCTCTAGGCTGGATTACTGTAACTCCCTTCTATCAGGCTGTCCCACCACATCCATTAAAAATCTTCAGCTGGTACAAAATGCTGCAGCCCGTATACTCACTAAAACCAGAAAAATGGAGCACATCACTCCAATTTTAGCTACTCTACACTGGCTGCCGGTAAAGCACAGAAATGATTTTAAAATACTTATTTTAACTTACGAGGCGCTAAATGATCAGGCACCTTCGTACATAAAATATATTTGTATCCACTATTGCCCCGCTAGAACACTATGCTCCCAGGGTGCAGGTCTGTTAGTGGTGCCCAGAGTCCGCAAAACAACATCAGGAGTCAGAGCCTTCAGCTACCAAGCGCCCTTGCTCTGGAACCAACTTCCTGTTTCAATCAGATGCCTCATTCACACCAACGGTGTTTCAGGGCCGGTGCGGAGCTGGAGCTTGAAAAGCACCGGGTTTTCCTGTTCACACCGCAGCGGAGCGGCCTCTTAGCTCCGGAATCCGGTTAGTTTCAAGCACCAAAAAATTGTCCGGCTAGAACAAAAGCACCGCATACGTCACGCTTACGTCGAGGCGGGAGCCTGCGTTTTATCCAGTTTGTACACAACGATGGAGAAACTTAACAAGCAGCAGTGGTCCACTGAAGAGACCAGCTACCTACTGGGAATCTGGTCTTCCTGTAAAGTTGGTAGTAAAGTCGTCCCATTTCTTCCATTTCGTTTCGACAGAGCAAAACCAAAACGAGTAGCGCTTCAACACAATCTGCCATTGTTGTTGTTGTCGGTGTGAGCTATGAGGGGTTTCCGCGCGGTTTGGCTTTATGAAGCAGGCACGCAAAAGGTTACGTCATGACGCAAACGATGACGCAATGACGCAGCACCAGTCGGACTCTGGGCGGTGTGAAAAGAGCCGGAGCTAAACCGAAGAACCGGTTCTGAACCTGAAAAGCTCTAGCTCGGAGCTTGAACCGGAGTTGCGTTGGTGTGAATGAGGTAATAGAGGCAGAGAGTGTCCAAACTTTTAAAAGTGCATTGAAGACCTACATTTTTAACAAAGCCTTCGGTTAGAGCTCGCATTTTATGGTATTCATTTGATTTGATTTTGATGGTACTTAATTTGAATAATTTGAATGTTTTATGTCTTTTTATTGTCTTTTGTTGTTATCTTAATTTATTTTGTATTTCTATTTGTATTACATACACTATCTTGTCTTTTCATTTTTTTGTAACTGCATCATTTAGTGGGAATGCTGATACAGCATTCCAACTATATGTTATGCTACGGACAAAATTCTTATTATTCCATCCAATTATTTTGTCCGTCTTCTCCTCCCACATTCAACATCGCAAAAACTCCGTTCAAACATCAAAACGTTCAGCTCGGTCGGGAATCGACTGCTATTACTTTTATCATTCATAACTTTCATAATTCCAGAGATACATCTCATAATTCATCACATTTTTAACATTTGAACTTTAACATTGCGCAGCTCGTTAAGTTAGAGTGCGTGATGTCACAGCTAGAGGGTAGGAAATCTTGAAATGTCCCTTCATATTTTTTTTTAAAACTGCCATAATTCCCAAACCCTACATTCCTGAGACATCATTTTTCATGACAAAAGTAGGAAAACATCTCATAGCTTGAAAAATGACAAATAATTAAGCAAAATAATTAAACAAAATGCCTCTTGAGGGCATGAAGTGACAAAAACGTTCAACATGTCTCCATTAAAGCCCATTGTAATTTCAGGCAGATATTTCCTCACAGCAGCAGCCGCACACCTTTAGTTAAACTGCCAAAAAGGAAAGTACACAAAAATTACACTTCAGATACTCAACTTCCTTTTCACGTTTTGAAATTTCACAGATATCTGTTATCGTTCTTCCAGAAAACGTTCACATGTAAGAGGTTCATCTCTCATTCAGAACAATGAAACCTTTGATCTTTTCATAGCTCAACTATAAACACCTGTGTAATATATATATATATATATATATATATATACTCTCTCTCTCTCTCTCTCTCGCCATGAAACACGGTTTTCTCATAACTTCAGTGAAAATGCTCCAAACAGCCCAAAACTTCACAGGTTTGGTAATGATGCAGCCATCCACACATCTAAGCGTATTATGGGATGTCATCAAATGCCGTTGGCATGGCGACAGATCATTCACCATCAAGTTAGTTCAAAAGTTTGCAGTTCAAATATTCTGCTGCTTTTCCAAGCCTTTTTACTTTCTTTTCTTCTCTCATCACACATTCAAGCCCCCAGTGTTTCTTCTTACACATTACATTTCAGCATAGCAGTTTAGCGTCAGATTTTCAGCATAAAGCATTCCCACTAGCAATTTCTTCAGGAATTGCATTCTCTAGTTTACAATGTTATTTGTTTTTAATCTGTAAATCCCACTGAGACAAACGAGTTTTGTGATATTGGGCTATACAAATAAAGATTGATTTGATTTGATATATGCCTGAGTCTTTAGAGGGCCCCCTTGCATTGGAAGACGTCCTGCCTCAATTATGTGCCATGCTGTGTCCCGGTGGCTACAATGAGTTTTATTATGCATATTTACTTCAATTTCTTATTTGTATATAATTATTTATTTATTTTTGCTCTAATTGTTGCAACTGTTACAAAACCTAGTTACCCCAGTGTTTCCCCTATATACAAATAGTGGCTGAAATATGCGCGCCGCTGCTAGGGGGGCGCCAGCCAGGTACCCAGGTGGATTTGTAGTATTTGTGTTACTGTATGTTCAATAAAGGTGTATCTTTGCTAAATCTTGAGACATTGCCACTGTATGTACTAGGCAGGGCCGACATAGGCGGTCGCCTAGGGCGCCAGATCTGGGGGGCGTTGCGCTGGTAGCTCTGGGAGGGAAAAAACATTTTTGACCGTTGGCGCTCATCCTAATTTTCGGCCTTGATGTAACAACATTCATAATTAAGTAAATGTAACACCCTTTTCACCCCGGTTACACTTTTCATTTGCCCTGTATGGGCGCTGTAAGTGATGAAAGTGGGGGATGTTGGCTTATCAGGCGCCCGCAGCTCACAGCCAAAGTGCGAGCGTGGGAGCGAGAGAGCGAGCGAGGGAGAGAGAGAGAGGGCGCACCGGTACCGGTGCTGTTGTTATTAGAATCTGGTGCTAGCTGCGCTAACGGATATAAGAAGTAGATGTTTCTACAACCAGGGTAGAGGAGAGCTCTCCTGTCAGACTGAGAGGCTCAGTGAGGTAAAGGAGTCTCTGAGTGTTTAGATAGTTAATTTTAGTCTAAGTCATCTCAGTGGGTCTCAAACGTTTTGACCACAAATTATGTAAACACATATTTCCAAGGCATTCCTTTATAATTATTAGGATAAATAAAAACAGGTTTGAAATCATTCCAATGTATACTATAGGACAGTAAACCAAAAATATCGTTTAAAGTTGGAGAGATACAAAAATATGCATGAATAAATAAATGTTAACTAGGTAAAATAAGATATGAATGAACAACAAAAATAAAAAAAGTTACATTTATTTATTATTGGCTATGGTAGGTTATTGGTTATGCTCATATACTTATTTGATTATTAAAATGTAAACCGATCTTTTTCATATGGGTGTTTTAGAGTTGTACCCCCTAGATCAGGTCTCTAGTAATTGTGTGCTCAAAGTGCACCAGATTGAAGCATTTTACTTTAAAATGTTCAAAAAAATCTTCCCGGGGGGCGTACCCCCGGACCCCCCTAGAGGATGCAACGTCCACCCCCCAATTAAAACATGTTCATACAATACTGAATACATTTTAAAGCCATTTTGACATATATTACCGTGGTACGGGAACACCATGGGTGTTACAAAGTTGACTAAATCATCATGATTGCTGATTGCACCCAGGTGTGTGTTCCAAGATGGCAGCACGTTGATTTGTTTCTGTCTCTGTTAGTCTCATTCTCGTTGTTTTTTTGGCATTAACTACCTCTTGTGCATACTGACATTTAAAAAAAATTATTTAGCTTTTTAGACCCGTTTTTAAATTGGTCTGCTGTGCTTTTAAAAACGTTTTAAAAGCTTTTAAAGGTTTTTGGGCTGTTTTGCGTCGTTTTGTGGCGGTGCCTCGCTGTGACTGGATTGTTTGCTCTCTGCCTGAGCTGTCGCTCTTTCGGACTGTGGATTGCTGTCTGTCCTGCCGTGCTGTCGGGGGCTGGTCGACCTGAGCTGCTGATCGACCTGAGCTGCTGGGACCTGAGCTGCGGATCCTGAATTGGGTGTGTTGCAGCTCAATGTTGCCTAAAGCTACCCTTGTGTTCGCTTTTTTCCTGGGATTAATTGTCAGCCCGCATGTCGGCAAAACTGACGGATTGCCTCCCAGCGATGCCTCTGTTCACTTCGGACATTCGGATGGTGGAACCTCTGGAGCGCTGACTCCATCGGATAGTTTTTACCAAAAGCTGACGTTTCATGGCACAAAATGCGCACTCCCGTATGCCCTTTTGACTCTGGACAAATTAGATGTTTTCAAGACCTGGTTTTTAGTTGCTAAGCCTGATATTGTTGTAGTTTCTGAAACCTGGTTAAAACCCTCTGTCACTGACACTGTTATTCAGATTGATGGATATAATGTATTCAGAGCTGATCGTAAGGGCAGAGCTGGTGGTGTTGCAATATACACTGCTGAGAAACTACAGTGCTCTGTCCTTCACTCAATTTCAATTCCAAGGCAATTTGAGTTGCTAGCAGTCCAAATAACTATAGCAAATGCTCCTCTCACTGTTATTGGCTGTTATAGGCCTCCATCGGCCATCATGGATGCAACTACTAGCCTTACTGAATTGTTGTCTAAGTTTTCTTCTGAAATCATTTTATTGGGTGATTTAAATTGGGACTGGTTAAGTGATAAATCTTCACAGTTTAAGCAGGTTTGTGATTCTTTGAACTTAACTCAGCTTATTGATAGTCCCACTAGAATAAACCCTGCCAAACCCAATAACGATACCCTTACAGATGTCATTCTAACAAATGCAGCTCATAAGTATGTGTCTGTTGGTGTTTTTCCTAATGATATCAGTGACCATTGCACTATCGCTTGCGTTAGGTGCACTAAGTTGCCCAAAGCTAAGGGCCTTACTGTGCTCAGGCGCTGCTTCAAACACTTCTCTGAGCAGGCTTTCCTACACGATCTGGCGGAGGTTAAATGGCACTTCACAGCGTTAATTCCATCTGTTGATGTTGCCGTCCAATTTTTTATTGATCACTTTTTATCGATTATTAATAGACATGCCCCCCTTAGAAAATTCAGAGGAGCTCCAGGCCGAGAGGAACAAGATGGCAGCCTGAGCTGAGAGCTCCGCACAACCTCAGTGATTCATTTGAGTTTTTTACCTCCACTCAGAGAAAAAGCTTAACATCTTTATCGACTATAGTTAAGAGTCGACATCTAAGGAAAGACTCCTGCTACAAAAAGAAAGAAAAAGAAGGAAGGATGCCAAGAAAACCCCCACGAAACAACCAAGACAATGGGGGGCCTACCAGAACCGGCGGCTGAGTCTCAAGAGGATGATAGAAATCCTTCGTTTGTTGAGATAATGTCCGAGTTAAAATCTCAACGCTCTGAGATACTTAATCGTCTCGATGGAATTGATAATCGTTTGGAGATTGTGACTAGTCAAGTTTCAACAATGAAAGAAGCACTAGCTACAACAAACCAGGCCCTTGAGAATCAACTTCAGCGTATGGATGAAGCTGAACAAAGAATTTCGACATTAGAAGACACCTTACAAACTACGGCACGGGATCTTCACCGAGCCGAAAAGTTGATAAAGACGCTGGAATCTAAGACGGATGATCTCGAAAATAGAGGGAGACGTAAAAACCTTGTTCTACTAGGGCTCCCAGAGAAGTCAGAAGGCAGCCAACTACTACTTCAATACATTCAACAAAAACTACCTTGCTGGCTCAAACTCTCCCTCGATCAGAATCTAGAGTTGGAGCGGGTCCACCGCTCTCTACGACCATATCCCGAGCCAGGGAAGCCTCCAAGACCAATTATGATCCGCTTTCTACGAGTCAGAGATAAAGAAATGATACTGCAATCTGCGAAGAAAATGTCAATCCACGAGGGTAATACTAAACTCACCATTCGCCAGGATCTGTCTGCAGAGGTACGCCGAAAGCGCAAGGAGTTTGACCTGGTGATCAAATTATTCCTCGAAAAAGGCATGTTCAGAGGATTTGCATATCCTCATCGGCTCCGTATTCTTCATAAAGAGAAGATTGTTTTTTTTGAAGATCCCAAAGAAGCCGACACTTTTGTCAAGCAGCTGCAGTAAGTCGCTATTTTTCTAACCTACCGGAGTGGAGGTAAGATGTACATTCTTCTTTTCTTTTTTCTTTTTTCTCCTCTTCTTATCATTCCCATGTTGCAACGGTTATAAGTCATAATCGAACTCCAAATTAACTGTCATCGGGATTGGGGAAACGTGTGGAAATCGTTTTTCGCAAGGACACATTAAGAGGATTTTCCTGTTTAAAGGATCGAACTGGTTCATTTGTATTTTGTTATATTTACCAGTGCCTTTGCTTCCGGCAACAAAGAATGACGTAACGGACCACACCAACAAAGAAGGTAGTGGAGGGGGTCTGACAAAACAATAACATACTGTTCTGTTTAAAATACAATCTTCCTCCACTTTTATTTGACGGTTAAGATATCACCATGTACTCCTCCGATCGTTCTTTTTTGATTTGTCTTGTTTTTTATGGCAATTTATTGTTTGACATGTAAATAATCGGATGGAACATACCATGATGAAATTTGGGATGCGGACGGGTTTTCAATATGAGGGAAAGTTGTTTCCATTATTTTTACCCGTATATCTACCCGTCCTCTGTTTAGGAGGAAAATTATGAAGAAATGTATTTATTTTCAATGAGAACTGAGGAAGGGAGCTCCAAGTTGCCAACACAAAGAGGACATTTCGTTAGTTCTGAGATGAACATTTTTCTGACGTTTGTTTCTCTCTGGGCTACAACAAATTGGGTAGATGAACTGCCAGGGTCGGAAGACCCTGGTTTGGGTGGGATGTTATATTGTTTTCTTTTTGTGTTTTACGTTTTTGTTACATTAGTTTTAATGGTAAATAATAAAAGCAGTGACAATCCCTTTTGTGTATGGGGCCAAAATATACAACGTATTAAATATAATCCCACAGATATGCAGCAGTCACCATGCAAAATATGAAAATATATTCTTGGAATATTAAAGGCTTGGGAAATCCCATAAAAAGGAATAAAGTACTATCTCTTCTTAAAAAAGACAAAGCTGATGTGGTCTTCTTACAAGAAACCTTTCTCTCAGATACTGAACACCTTAAATTGAAAAGAGATTGGATAGGTCAGGTGTATTTTTCATCATATAAAACCCATAGTAGAGGGACAGCTATTGTGATAAACAAAACTTGCCCATTCGAATTAGAAAAATTAGTTACAGACCCAAATGGTCGGTTTGTTTTGGTTGTCGGTACTATTTTTGGAACCCCAATTACCTTTTTAAATATCTATGCTCCCAACATAGATGAACCAATGTTCATGTCTGACATGGTGCTGCTCTTCAATGAAAATTGTAAAGGATTAGGACTGATGGGCGGCGATTTCAACTGCACTCTTAACCCTACATTAGATAAATCTAACCAGTCCAAGAGCCACAATCTTAAATCCTCAAAGGTCCTTCAGGGGCTTTGTGCAGAATGTGGCCTTATTGATGTATGGCGTCAACTAAATCAGGATGTCAAAGATTACACTTTCTTTTCAAATGTCCACAACTCTTATTCTAGAATAGATTATTTTTTTATTCCCTCAAAATACATGCATAGGGTAAAAGAATGTAAAATTGATTCCATTAATATTTCGGATCATGCAAGAGTTCATGTAACTATTCACTTGGAGAGTGGAGAATTTGTATCCAGGCGCTGGAAATTTGATAACTCCTTACTTAGAGACGAAAAATTCAAATTAAAAATGCGAATGTGGATAAGGTACTATATAAAAGAAAACAATGACCCCGCTATAGATCCGAATATTATTTGGGAAGCTGCAAAAGCTACTTTAAGAGGACTTATTATCTCATACACATCCTTTAAAAAACGTGAAAAAATTAGGCTCAGACAAGAACTTGAAAGAGAAGTAAACAGATGTGAAGCACTTCATAAATCCGCATCAACAGATGAAAACTGGAAACAATTAAACACAGCCAGAGCTAAATTAAATATTGACTTAACAAATATGAATCTTATCAGACAAAAGAATTATGAATTCGGCAATAAACCAAGTAAACTACTTGCCTATCAATTAAAGAAGGAGCAGGCAGAAAGGGCTATAAAAGCAATTCGTCTGAAAGACAACGAAATAAACTACCACCCAAAACAGATTAACCAGACTTTCTATGAATTTTATAACAAATTATACAAATCTCAATCTGATTACTCACAAGATGAACTGGACAATTATCTCCATAACATTAATTTACCTACGTTATCTGATTTAGATCAAGAGTATCTAAACTCATCAATTACAGAAGTAGAAGTTCTGGCTGCAATTAAATCTATGCCTATAAATAAAAGCCCAGGGCCAGATGGCTTCTCGGCAGAATTTTATAAAGAGTTTTGGACTGAACTTCAACCTATATTTATGTCAATGGTTACCAACTTCTCTCACAACAGAACACTTCCTCAAACAATGAATCTTGCATATATTACTGTACTACATAAAGATGGAAAAGACCCCTTGAATTGTTCTTCATTCAGGCCTATAAGCCTCTTGGATCATGATTATAAAATTATCACCAAATTATTAGCAAAACGACTGGAAATTATTTTACCTAAACTAATTAGTCCTGATCAAACAGGTTTTGTCAAGGGCAGATATTCTTCTGATAATATAAGGAGACTTTTGAATATTATAAACCATTTGGACACCTGTCAGAGGCCTTCTCTGCTTCTTTCTTTAGATGCCGAGAAGGCGTTTGACAGGGTAGAGTGGAATTTTCTTTTTGCTATCTTGAACAGATTGAATATGGGCTCTCGGTTCATAGAGTGGGTCAAATCAATTTATAAAAATCCTAAAGCAGCGGTTATCACTAACTGCAGTTCCTCAGATTTTTTTCCACTAACAAGGGGGACAAGACAGGGATGTCCACTGTCGCCTTTGCTTTTTGCTATTGTAATTGAACCACTGGCGTCATGTGTGCGAGACAACATGGGTATTAAAGGAGTGAAGATTAACGATGAACACAACATTTCTCTGTATGCTGACGATATCATTCTTTACTTAACAGACCCAGAAAATTCAGTACCACATCTGCACGACACGATAGAGCAATTTGGAAGATACTCAGGATATAAAATTAATTTTAAGAAATCTAATGCTTGTTTCTTACATATGACGCCAACAGCAAATCTGGAAAAGTCTTGTTCTTTTAATTTGTCACCAGGTGGCTTTAAATACTTAGGAATAAATATAACACCACACCTGGATAATCTGTTTAAAGAGAATTACAATCCGCTCATTGACAAAATCAAACAGGATTTATCTAAATGGTCCACATTGCCAATATCACTGCTAGGAAGAATCAATGTCATAAAAATGAATATTCTACCGAGATGTAATTTTCTTTTTCAAATGTTACCATGCTATTTATCCGCTGACTATTTTAAATCTCTCAATAGACATATCTCAACATTTATCTGGTGTAATAAAAAACCAAGAATCAAGTTAATTACTCTTATGAAACCAGAAACTATGGGGGGACTTGGTCTTCCTAACTTTCAACACTACTTCTGGTTAGCTCAATTAAGAAATGTACTATCATGGTCTCTGGGAAGAAAGGATTCACTATGGGTTCAGATAGAAGCCAATGTCTTTGACCCGTTGCCAGTGGAAACTCTTATATTTGTTAAAGATTTCAATAAGGTGAAGAATATGGACAAATGTTTTACAGTGGTCAATACACTTTTAGCCTGGAGGGACTGTACAAAAAAAGCTCATGTTAACTCTGGTATTTCCATCTTTTCTCCTATTTTGAACAATCCGGATCTTAGCAAATATTTGTTGTCAATCGATATAAACAAATGGACGAAATCAGGTATAAAGCAATTGAAACATTTGTTTCACAAAGATATAACAATGAAATCATTTAATGATTTAAGAGCAGAATATGACATTTCAAATAAGGATTTTTTCAGATACCTGCAAATTAGGAACGTGATCCAATCAATTATTAAAAGCAATAAATTGAGACCGGGATTGTTAGAAGAGGAGGAGATATTGATGTCATCGAGCACGATCAAAGGTAAAATTAGTGAATTTAATGCAGTTTTTTCTAAAAGAGCTCAGTCATCATTTCTAACCTTAAAAAAGATCTGGGAAAAGGATTTAGGGATACAGATAGATGAAACTACTTGGCTGAACATTTGTGAAAGAACACATTTTCCATTCACAAGCAATAAAATCAAAGAAGCAAACTTTAAATTTATCAACAAATTCTACCTCACACCCATAAAGATGCATAACATTTCCAAAGAAAACTCTCCAAAATGTCCGAGATGTAAAATAAAAGAAGGAACATTTATGCATCTGTTTTGGGATTGTGATGTCTTGAAACATTTCTGGGATTCGATTCATGCTCTCACAAAAGCCGTTTTAGACATCGAAATTAGCCTAAATCCATGTTTTTTCCTGTTAAATGACATGCCAAACTTTAAACTGAACCCAAAACATTACAGAATACTAATCACAATAACATATTTTGCCAAGAAATGTATACTTTTATTCTGGAAGAATGAACGTCCCCCAACATTTAAACTTTTCATTGATCAGATAACACATTTTTTACCTCTGGAGAAAATGACATTGGAAAAATATAATCGTGGACATATTTTTCAAGCTCTGTGGTTGCCATTGTTTTCGTATTTGGAAAACATATCTGAGATATGACCAGTGATGGAATGGTGCATTCTGTGGCTATTTGTCCTGACGGCCGGAAATACGTGCTATGGTGTTGTCATTGTCTACATTGTCACTGTATTGTATAATTATTTGTATTGTATAATTATTTGTTTGTTTTACTTGTCTGGTTTTTATTTTATTTTTTATTTTTTGGTTCTATTTTTTCCTTTTCCTTTTTATGTTTATTTTCATGGCTCTGTTGTTTAAGTTATATTGATAAGCTTTTTTTGGTTTTGCCTGTGCGGGTATGTGTGGGTGGAGGGAGGGAGGGGGGAGTGTAGTGAGTGTACTGTGATATTACAATATAAATGAAATGGCATCGATTATTGTACACTATAATGAAATAAAAAGACTTGTTAAAAAAAAAAAAAAAAAAAAAAAAATTCAGAGTTAAGAATAGGAACACTCCATGGTTTACTAGAGAACTATCTGATCTCATTCATGATCGAAATAAGCAATGGTCCTTAGCTAGAAAGTCTAACACTAGTGATGACTGGCTTCTTTTTCGTGTCCTCAGAAATAAATGTTCTGCCCTTATTAAAAAAGCTAAAGCTGATTACTATCTGAGCTTAACCACTGATTGTTTTAATGACCATTCCAAATTCTGGAAAACAATTAAATCACTTCAGAACAAGAAGGTTTCTAGTTTCCCACAAAAACTGAAGGTCAGTGATTCTTTTATTTCAGATTCAGATGGTATGTCTAATGCCTTTAATGCTCACTTCAAAAAGGCTGGTCACATTTTTGAAGAGCAAAGTCATGACTCTCTAAATGGTCGTACTCACAGCCATAGTCAAGAGTTGAACTCCCCTGTTTTTGATTTAGCTTATTTCTCGGTCTCTGAAGTCTTACAGGGTTTGCACTCGATTGATCCTAAAAAGTCTGCCGGGCCTGACGGCCTTGACCCGTTCTTTTTAAAGATTGCAGCTCAGATGATAGCACAACCAGTAACTGATATTTTTAATCTCTCCCTGTCCACTCACACACTGCCAGCTGTGTGGAAGCAAGCTCTGGTATCGCCCCTCTTGAAAGCTGGTGTTCCCACGGAGTTGAATAACTATCGTCCTATCTCAAATCTTTCTGTGTTATCAAAGATTCTTGAGTCCCTTGTTTCTACTCAGCTAAAACTTTTTTTAAATTCACACAACATCCTTAACCCTATGCAATCTGGATTCAGATCAAAGCACAGTACTGTGACTGCCAGTCTGAAAGTCTTAGACGATATTAAGGCTGCTTTGGATAAGAAATCAGTTTGTGTTGCATTGTTTATTGACCTAGCCAAAGCATTTGACACTGTAGATCACCACATTATGTCTAATGTTATGTTGGTGTCTCGTTTCGGTCACAATGCCATTTGCTGGTTTCAGAGTTATCTAACCGACCGTACTCAATGCGTCAGGTTGGGTAGTACTGTCTCTGACCCTGTCACCTTGGAGAAGGGAGTTCCACAGGGCTCTATCTTGGGGCCCTTGCTCTTTTCATTATATGTAAACAATATTTGTAATCAGATGCAATTTTCTACCTATCATATGTATGCTGATGACACTATTGTATACTCGTGTGCTCCTTCTCTGGATATGGCCGTTTCCAATTTAAAATCAGATTTTATCACGCTGCAGCATGCGCTTCTTGATTCTAAACTGCTATTGAACAGTAAGAAAACCAAAGCAATGCTTTTTGCTCCCAAGTCAGCGTCCTCCTCTTGCCTCTCCATTGACACCCTTGATGGCGTTTC
The DNA here is from genome assembly GCF_902827165.1 of Trematomus bernacchii. Taxonomy (NCBI): domain Eukaryota; kingdom Metazoa; phylum Chordata; class Actinopteri; order Perciformes; family Nototheniidae; genus Trematomus; species Trematomus bernacchii. The sequence goes on along the minus strand of NW_022987574.1, from coordinate 2,568,076 downwards.
TGTTGAGTTTGTTGATACCTACAAATATCTGGGCTTTTGGTTGGACAGTAATCTGAACTTTAAACACCATATTGAAGAAATTGAAATTCACTCTTGGCTTCCTTTTCAGATTTAAATGTTGTTTTTCAATTTCATCCCGTAAAAGGTTGGTCTCTGGCTTATTCCTGTCCCAGCTGGACTACGGTGATTATTTATAGATTTGCCTGCCCCACTGTTTTGGCCAAACTTGACCCACTTTACCATGCTGCACTGCGTTATATATCAAATGCACCCTATAGGACTCATCATTGCACACTGTATAGCCTAACTGGATGGTCCTCACTTACTATGCGTAGGATGCAGCACTGGTTTTTATTAATGTATAAAGCCATTTTAGGTAAGCTTCCACTCTACATATGTGTCAGATTTGCCCCAGTTTGTGACTCTTACAACCTCAGATCCAGTGCCTGGATACGGTTCCAGGTACCTACTGTACGGACTGAGGCTGGAAAAAGGAGTCTTTCTTATTATGGTCCTTGGTCTTGGAATGACCTTCAATCACGCCTTAAACTGAGGGCACTTGTCTCTATATCATGTTTTAAATTGAAGTTGTCTGAAGTCCTCACCACCAGCTGCTCTTGCAGTAACAAGTAGTGTACTTTTTTTATTGTCCTAATGTGCACAATGTAGTGACTGCTTTTTCGTCTTTTGTTTTCTTTGTTATGTTCTCTGTATTTTATATGTTTGTGTTATGTGTTATGTGTAACGTTGCTGCCTTCTTGGCCAGGTCAGCATTGAAAATGAGATTTTATCTCAATGTTTTTATCTGGTTAAATAAAGGTTAAATAAAAAATAAAATGTCAATAAGTTTCTGTTTTTGTAGTGTATTTGTCTTTTGTAGAGATTTTTCATTTATTCTTTATATATAAAATCTCGCCTAGGGCAGCAAATTGGCTAGAACCGGCCCTGGTACTAGGCCTCAAGAGCCTTTCTTGTGCTGGCAGACACATAGAAACAAATTGGCGGGGCGCACTTCGCACGCGCACACACTAAAAAATTCCACGCGCTCCGCGCTCACATTATGCTGGGCCCACGTGCCTTAGCACCGCTGCTATGACTCCATCCTAGGGGAAACACTGTACCCCCTGGGATAAATGAACAATTATGGTTCTGATTCTGATGAACAACTAAGGTTTTATATCTATTCAGCATGGATACTGTGATCTCTTCAAAATGCAGCATTGTTACCAGCAAGTCCAAATGTGACTTTTTCATCTGATCAGAAAATGCTCTAGTTGGAAAGGAGCTTCAGGGCACAACTCAGTCAGCCTTGACAGATTGTGATAAATGCTGAGGCAATTTGTAGGTGCAGTTGATAATGAAGAGAGGTATATGACTGCCCAGCATATAATTCATGGGCCTGCTTGTCTTACCGTGCAAGAGGAACATTTGAGAAAAAGCCAGCATCATTACTGATAGGCAATGTTTGTACCAATATATATGTTTTGAAAAAATACAATAATAAATATGCAATGCACTTAGATTTTATCTTGGAATTTACACAATGATATTTCAATACAATGCATGACAGAATATACTGAAATACCCTGCCTTAAAAATCCTCCAAGAGAAACTGGGTGGTGCAGGCAAATGGAGAGGGTGATGGGTGATTATGGTTGTGGGGGCACTGACCTTGATACTACAGAGCTGCATCAGCATATTGAACAGTCAACCCAAAGTAGACCAAAACCTGAGGGAAGCGGGAGGAGAAGGGTGGGGTGTTACAAACCATAGAAAAAAAAGCAGAGGCTGTGAATGTAGAAAGTGGGACTTATGCTGCGTTCACACCGGACGCGATGCATGAAGCATGAAGCGGTGGACGCGGCGCGAATCACGCGATTGAGGCGATTGAAGGGGGCCGCGTCAAACGTGAGAGTTCAATTTTTTCAACTCGAGCGTCAAATTCACATGACCCGTTCTCGCGAAAGCCAATCAGCGTTGGGAATATTCGCATCGCGTCCGGTGTCAACGCAGCATTAGGTCTGGCAGTTTGGTGCAGGAAAGAAAACTGCATCAGGGTTATGTCACATGGTTCGCATTGATGCAGTTGAGGGACAAGTCATCAAAGAATGAAATTATATTAGCAGGAATATGATGTCATATAATTTCCTTCATAATGGTCCAGTGAATGTGGCTCACCTCTGGTAGGAAGGCTATGATGCAATATGGTTGTTTGTGGGCTGAATTCAAAGTAGAATCAATACTATGCTGGTTGTTTATCAGAGAACCATAACCCTGGATGATTTACTAAATAATCGATAATAATAAAAGTGCTATTTTTTATAAGTGGGTGGTGGACCTAACAAAAAAGAAATCTATGGATACATCGCTCAACACCTATATGAAACAGAACTGTAAACAGATGTACTTTTTCTTTATGGATATTTTACTAATCACTCCCCTTTTAAACTGTATTCTTGTTTTACTGTCATATAGTATTTCATACCTGTTTTTCATTTATTCTCTTATTTTTTTTATAACTATAATGATCATATGAAGGTGTGCCTCGGAAATAATCTTTTACATAATTCGTGACCAAACCGTTTGAGATCCACTGAGATAACTTAGACTAAAGTTAACTATTTAAAAACTCAGAGTTAGCTATAACCAGGGTAGGAATTTCACGACGGCCATGATGCCCCGAAAATAATTGTACGTCCTACGGCCACCATGGCCTTTGAGGCCCTGATACTGTTCAAATCTTGAAGTTGCTTTAAAAGCGTCAGAGCAGTGGTCTGGTCTCTGAACTGCATTATGCTGCGTTCAAACAAGACGCGCTGGCCAGGGGGCGGGGCTTATATCCATGTAAAATACTGTCTACAACAAAATTAACATATTTTACCGTCATTTAATTGTAATACACGTTTCAAAATGATCCCGAAGTAATAACGGTTAGTAAAAACCATGAATTAATGCTTTGACAAGTGTGCAGACAAGACGGCAGGCGAAAAACCTTTTAAAATGCGTGTTTTTCTGAATGGTGATTGGATCGATCAGGATAAGCTAACGTTGTATCTGCTCCGTCCACACTCACAACAACATGATACAGACACAGACAACAGCGACTGTATTCACCATGACACAGACAGTCTGTGTTTTGTTCATCTATAACTTTAATCCCGTTTCTGAACTAGGGCTGTACCCGAATATCCGAATATTCGGTCGATGGAGTACTATTCGGTTTTCAATTTTGTTATTCGACTATTCGTTTTTGGTCTTTTTTGGCAGCCGCGCTGCACTGCAGCTGCCAAATTGAATTTATTGAAATCTCCAATATCAACATAAGAGCTTGTGCCTCTTCGGGGGGTGCTAACACTTAACCATAAACTTTTTCGTTTACTTTCTCTGTCTTTATATGTAGATATTAGTTTTCTCCGTTAATCTCCGCTCCTTTTCTCCATCACGTTGTTTCCATAGCAAAAACAACTTCCTGTCAACAGCGCTAACTCTCCTTCAAAATAAAAGCATGTCCATACAAAATAGGAAGCAAAGCCAAATTACACTTAAGACATATATACAACTGCAACGAAAGTAACAAACACAATGCAATATCCTTTTCAATTTCAAAGAACACAAATTGTGTTATATACATTAACAAATAACTATAAAACAACAATACTGTAGAATAACAAAATGAATGCCTTGAATAAACAGAAATACACGTGTTGAAGCTCGTGCCTGGATATAACTAACAATGGAGTTGGGGACTCGGATGTATAGACAAAACAGTGTGCACAATGCGATACAAATACAGTAAAAGCATTAGAACAGACAAAACGTCCATTTTCCCAACATGTTTGAATCCCGTGGGAAATATCCCCAGTTGTCGTTCTTAAGCTGGCTACACACCAACCCGATTTTGGGAGTCAGAGGCCGTCAGAGGCAGTCGGGCATTCGCGGCGCCCTACTCAGGTTAGTGTGTCCCGCACCGTTGTGTCTTTACGGCACCTTTTCACACCTCCCGATGCCTCCCGCGACCGATTCAACCGCGGGAGGTCAGAGAAAGTCGGCCCAAGCAATCACTCTGATTGGCTGTTCACACTACCGCTGCCTGCTGGTAAGGACAGTTATTGCCACTCGTCGACTGAAGTATTTGCGGTGTGTTCGTAGGCGGGCGGCGTAGCGGGCGGCGTAGCCGACGCAGGCGACGAAGCTGACGTAAAAGTCGGGACGCCTTCGGTACGCATTTTTTGGTCTCAGGTGGGTGTGTAGCTGCCTTTACTTGTTCTGACACTTGCATGATTCACTAGTATAATTGCATTCAATCCTCCTTGATTTCTAATACAACATTCATGTAGAGCAGGCAGAACAAGTTAGACTGGATCGTATGGGATTAGTTTTGTATCATAAAGATAAAGCAACACTTTCTCAGAATAAAGCAAAACTATGAGTTTAAAAGAAAAAAAAACTGAGTCAAGCAAAATAAAATAAATTTCAAAAATAAACTATAAGTTGCAAACAAATCATTTGTGTAATCATGTAAACTATAAGTATTTTTTCTTTGTTTTAACAGAGGTTTTTGTTTGCAGTTCTTGTTTCTTCTTTCTCAATGATCAGACTTTTGCTCTCGCTGCAGCACTCTCATTTGCGCTCCTTCACTTTTTGTTTGAGTTTCTGACACAAACGTCCCAGGTGGGCGGGACTTTCAGGGGTGCGTCCCCATTGGCTACTCAGTTTTTGAGTTACAGCCCAGTCCTCCAGCGATTGTACAGTGCAGGCAGCTGCGGTGCGGTAGCTGAGCGTGGATAGAACACCCCCAGAAGAACCAGCATTTCAATTATTATAATACTACAAGTGAAAATATATGTAAGTATTGATCATTTGTGTTGTTTGTGCTGTACTATACGGTCTGTTTCTTTATTGTGTTAAGTGAGAAGTAAAGAAAAGCTGTGCTATGAAAGTTAGCTTTTGCTAACTTTAGATCCATAATAGGGCTGCTCAATTAATCGTATTTTAATCGCGATTACGATTATGGCTTGCAACGATTACGAAAACAACGTAATCGAAATAATTATATTATTTCAAATAATGTTTTGTTTTTTTGTTTTTTCAGTTGAATTATACTTAAAGTTCAGGGTAATCAACTGTTAAAAACATACTGTTCAAATTTCTTTTCTCCAATTTGCCATAATCGAGCAGCCCTAGTTCAACATTTATTTCCTGTTACTTCTGGATCATGACGGTGGGCCAGCCTTTAATGTTTAACTGAGTGGAATATGTTGAATATGTTTTACCAAAATGTTGGCTATATGGTAAGGAGTTTTCAGGTTGTGACAGTGCACTGCAACATGTTTGTTGATCTTGTTTATTGGTATTTATTATTTTGATATTATTTATTTAATTGTAGATATGAATGTGTAATTTATTTTATTTTATTTTGTATTGGTTTTTCAGTTGATTACCCTGAACGTATAATTCAACAGTTAAAAAGTTCAAATTATTATTTGTATTTGTTTTAAAGTACAATAAATGGAAGTCAATGAATAATCGCATTTAATAATCGCAATTACAATTATTGACCCAAATAATCGAGATTATGATTTTTGCCATAATCGAGCAGCCCTAATCCATAACAATGCAAGCTAGTAGCCTAATAGCAGGGACAGTTAGCTACAAAGCGAGCAGTGAGTGAGCGTTCAGACACCGGCGCACACACTCAAACGGACTCGTGTGCCTGACTCTACCAACAGGCTTTCATGATTCTGTTTAGATATGCAAGTATAAGCCATGATAGCTTATTTTATTAACACGCTAATTTGATATGAAAATCAATGGAGGCTGAGTTAACTTTGTAGGAAAACCTACCGTCCATGACTGCCCCTGAGCTGTGTTTTATTTGTTAACTTCATATTTTTAATTTCCTAAAACATTTATTTTCCTCTCATATTAACAGTGTGGATCATTGAGACAGCGTGGCGTCCAGAGTCTTATCCCGTTTTCCCACTTCCTCTGAGGGGACAGCACGGAGGGGGGGCATGAAGAAAGACCTGCACCATCTTCATCCACGCTGGGCGTTGCTGTTATCACTGGCTCAGTGTCATTTCAGTTGACCAAATGTCTTTACATAATACATTTAATAGATGTTATTATTATCCACCTTTTTGTTTTATGTCCGTTTATTTAAAACATTCTTTGAGACTTCATCTTCTGGTTCAAATTTCAATAAATGTAATTTGTATAATCACTCTTTTGTCTTTATTCTACATGAAAATGTTAGAGATTCCATTCAAATCTGTTGATTATTCATATCTTCCTCAGGCTAGGAATAGTATGTCGAGTTTTTTATGCTAAATGTATATCATTTTCTCACAGGATATAGAATGAGACAACACCGTTTGTATCCATTGTGTATGAATGCTTCAGCTCTTCAGACCAACAGTAAGATGTGAGCATGTTCCTAATTGTGTTGGTATGCAATCTAGGTCTGGTCTGTTTAATAAAGCAAATCTGCCACTTTTATATTGTAGAATTTGTTAAATGAAAGCAGTCTTTAATTGTTTGTCCTAAACATAGGATGCTTTTCAAATGTAACATGTCACTGCATGCACTGTATGATCTGTGGTGTGGTGGGCTGTCACTCAAAAACTGAGTAGCCAATGGGGACACACCCCTGAAAGTCCCACCCACCTGGGATGTTTGTGTCAAAATCAAAAACAAAAAATGAGGGAGCACAAACGAGAAAGCTGCAGCGAGAGCAAAAGTCTGATCATTGAAATGAAATGATTCAGTACAAAATGATAAGTAAAGATATCCTTGATTACCTTCAGCTAATTGTTCAACTATGAATGGGTAACCATAGCTATGATAGTCATTGCTCTCAAAATAGACCCTTGACTTTGTGTTTGCTGTACTTTCCACTTCAAGTGAAAGCTGATATGCACTTTATGTGCTAATGTGTTTCATGAACAAGATACGGACTATAGAGCAATTATTAGAATATGTTATTGCTAGTACTTTATTGCTGCTTATTGTGGTCCCTAACTTGGACTGATTTTGCTGAGATAATTGGATCATATCTTGGTAGAAATCAAGAAAATACACCTCAGACTGGCCAACAATTAGATGGGGTTCAAATGGTTAGATAAGGGCATAGTAGGTCAAATTGTTAGTTGTTTTAGTAAATGGCTGGTTAGTCTATTATATGATATGAAAGAATAAGACAGAAGTCGATAAAATATTTCGCAAGGGGACGTCTTAGCGGGTTAAGGGAATGTTATGAGTCATGGAACATACACGAACCATCAATACACAATTGAGATGAATACAATAAAACTGGATAATGAGAACGTGCATTACCCTTTTGATGTTAAATAAATGAAGTTATTGATACGATTTATCTCTCAAAATACCTCTCCTCCAATACCTAAGCTATTGATAATAAACATTATCCAGTCTATTTCTTTCTATCCAATAGAGTGGCGAAGTCACGCCCACTTACTTCCGGGTAATGGGACCTTATTTCGGAGAAATTATGCATTGAAGTCAATGGGGAGAGAAAACTTATCTTTCGATCCCGTTTGAATTGTGCCATGAATTACACATATGATGTTTGTCAATCTTAAAAAATCATTTCCATGTCAAAAAAGTCACAGTTTGTCGTAAAACTGTTGAAATATAACACTATGAAAAATACACAACTAGAAAGACTACAAATCCCAGAGTCGCGTAAGTGATGTCACAATTGAGACACTACGATATACGTATAATACCGTATATATACGATCAGCGCCATATAGATAGAATCTATCTATATGGCGCTGGCTAAGATAAGATAACTTTCACAAGATGCCTGTGTGCTTAGTACCAGGTTATTATTATACCAGCAATGGGTCTTGCTCGTTCTTTCGCTTCCCGTCTGATGAAAGAGGAGTGTGTGGATCAAGTTAGCTACCTAGCTAGTAGCTAGCACGTTAGTTAGCATTACAGCCTTGTCATTTTTATTAGCCTTAACATGAAGTAACATTAAGTAACCCAAAATGTTAAACAGTAAGAGTAGTAGTCATATTTCGTGAACCCTTTGAATAGTACTGTCACCGGTGTGATCATTCTATAATACACCATTTAAGCCCGGGGGAGAAATGCTAACGCTAACGTTAGCATCGGCGATCTTCTCTACTTCATGCTATCTGCACAAATGGTTGACATTAAACATTAAAACGACCAGGCAGTTCAGAGAGAATCAAAGGAAGGCAGGCAGGCAGCTTTGCATGACATTCTTCAGGACGTGTTTCATTGTGGTGATAGTGAGGGTTGTTGTGTTGACAAGACAGTAGTGACGGCCATCTTGGTGACGTGTGTTGTTGACAAGAGATGTAGTTCATTGAGCGTTTCACACAAACAAATGTGTTACTTCACAGTTTTACGACACATTTTTTTTTTTTTGACTTGCAAAATTATCTTTTAAATTGACAAACATCATATGTGTAATTCGTGGCACAATTCAAACGGGATCGAAAGATAATCTTTCTCTCTCCATTGACTTCAATGCATAACTTTTCCGAAATAAGGTCCCATGGGGCTCAACCGGAAGGGGAGGGACTTCGCCACTCTATAGAGAAAGAAAAAGACTGATTCACATGAAACCCTACAGGGAAGAACAACATGCACCCGTCGATTGGTGCTTTAAGAGGATTTTGAGGGTGGGAATCCCCACACAAAGAGGGAGGGTTAGTCTCTCCTTATATTACGGTTCGTAGTAGCCTACATCCCAAATCAAGAGCAAGTGGGGCGAAGATGTGGCCCAGATCGCCAGCGCCATATATCACACCAAACATCATTCAAAATTATTGTTTTGTTACGTTATATTTGCTGCACACAAATATTAAAATGTACAGGAAGAATGACTCAAGACATTTTCAGATTCATATCCGCTCTCTGATTCCGCACAAATCCAATGGCTCATCACCTCCGTTTTCTTTTATTTTTACCTAATACAATGACAACTTTGTTATGTGGCTTGCTAGTAACGGCAGCATATTAAGCTAATTTATGGTAGAACCGTGTTTGGTCGTATGATGCAGCTCCCCTAAAAAAACATGTTCACTTAGTTGCTAGACCGTTATGTAGTCCGTACTGAATAATGAAAACAAGAGACAGCGTAATATCCTGACGTTATGTCATGTTAGGTGCCATTACAGATTAACCTCCCATAATCACTCAATGTTCTTAATAGAAGCGAATCGTTAACTGCAAACGGGAGAGAATGACACATACGCGGTGTACACAGCGATGGGCCGCTGCTGCAGCGCCATATGAGAGGCTACATCACCTAACGTGACAGCAACAATGGAGACGACCTACCTGGGAAAAAATAACTTGCCGGTGGATCATTCTCTTAAGACAAGGGTGAGAATTCGAAGAGGTGCACGCCTGCTAGTTTCCACGGAGCTCCATTTCAACGGTACAAAAAAAGCAGGAGGAACACAAATAACAGCGTACAGTGTAAAGGACCGATGAGGCACGCAACAGAGGCTGTAATCACATCCTTCCCTTTTTCTCTGGACCAGAGTCAAGCTAGCTAAAATGCAACATACAGTTTCCGGTCACAGCCAACACCAGCCATTATAAAGTCGTATTCTGTTTACTGGTTTAGGGTTTATTTATGAATGAACATACATTTTATATGAACAAATGCTGATAAGTATGCGTAAAACAATTACATTTTTTAAAACAATCTGATTAAAGAAATTCCAATTTAAAATATGCTCTTATTTTGAAGGTTCCACTTCTGGTCATATTAGAAATAAATGTGTCGGATAGAGCCGGGTACCAATGCCTTACAGCCAATCGGAAAACCCACTTTTCTCCTTGTGTCTGCCCCCATCCCATATCATAAACACGTTTATATGCATATCACTCTCTCCTCTCCTCTATCGTTTCCCTTCAAAGAGCTGCAGAGGAGGCAGAGCGCCGTTGATAAGAGCTTCCTGCTGGAAAATATGCCGTTCACTATATCTTGGAGCAGTAAACATTAGTCCAACAGGCAAACGGTGAACTGAGCTTCCAGGAGGTAAATACCCTTTTGCACTTTAGTAAATAGTAAAGTAAAGTAACATTTGGAGCATCACAGACAGCGCCTCCGTTTATTACTGTCGAGTTCTACACAATAACACTCTGTGCATGCTCAAATAAATGTACTCACAACAGAGGTGACAGTGTCTGAGGAAGTGTCAGTGTCTGTCTCATGCAGCAGCTGATCCAGTAATGATGACTCGACAGTAAAAATAAACATATTTATAACTAGTTTAGGTAGTTTGAGAGGTAATTAAAATAGCTAAGGGTGATGATCTGACTTGAAATGTGTGTTTTCCTCCCGCTGCATCACAGCGTCCTGTCAGATTAGACTTCACTCGCGTTTATGTCCATATCGAGATAAAGATAAATAATCTGAATTCAGTGTGCAGTGTACTTTTGCGGGGGTGAGCAGCAGAGGTGGGGAGAGGCGGGGCTATTGCGTCGTCATTATCAGAAACGGATGACCGTATAGGCTACCACACGGCCCCGTTGGACCCCCCAGAGCGCTCTGTTCCCAGATCTATCCACCTTTGGACCCGTTGTCGTTTGCAGGGTCCGTTTCTACCGTTCCGTTACGGCGTCGTCTAGCTTAAAGGGCTATACGTAAGAGAAATATGCGGATTCAACCCGTTTTCGTTCCCGTGGAGCCTAGGCCTGACACTCCTGCCGTCTAGTCGGTTGCCAGGTTTGCGCGCATGCCGCTATAATCACCCAATCACGTTTTTCGAAAAAACTAAACGTAATATCTCACTACAAAAACAAACGCAAATATTTAATTTTAAACAGTCAAGTCCTTTCAAGTCATCTGTCTCAAGCTTAAGTCAAGTCTCAAGTCATGAATACCAAGTCAAAGTCAAGTCAAGTCTTTTATCAATGTTAGTCAAGCAAGTCTCAAGTCAAAAAATATGCGACTCGAGTCAAGTCATGTGACTCGAGTCCCCACCTCTGACTCACAAACCCACTGCTTACATACGCCCCCCCATACTGAAAGAAATGTCCCCATTTCCATACACAAGGAAACAAAAAGAAAATAAAAACAACAAAAATCAGCAATAATAAAAAAATATATATAAATAAATAAAACAAAAATAAAAACAACAATATACCAACGAAAAGCATCAAAACAAAACTGTGAAAAAAAAACAACAAAAAATAAAACAAACCTGGTGGACTCGCAATATTCCCCTGACCTGCACACTCTAAACATGAACAGAACATAACATTATGCAGCATAGAATACAAAGGAGAACAGAAACACACAATCATGCTCAAACACACTGCTTATACAAGTACTAAATAATAGCGAGATATAATATTTTCATTTTAATTACGCAAAATGTAATTTATAAAACTTTATATGAGAATAGTTAGGCGGATGTTAGCCTTATCTGTGTTGTTACTTTATTAACATATGTTTAAAAGTAATGTTTTTATTGAAAAACTACATGATATTTTTTTGGGTTGAATTAATAAAAAAAAAACGTTTTGTGTCACAACATTTTTTAAGGTACTATTTAGCTCTGTGTCATTGACAAATGAACCATGCAAACATAAACATTACAATTAACATGAAGTAACAAGTGAAGTCATCGATAAACCATATAGTTGGGTGGGTAGAAGGGGGTATCATGCACCCCCCTGAAATATACTTCTATTCAGCGTTTCTAGATTGGAAAAATTGTGTAGAAAACGATTAGCTATGTTAAAAAGTTGGCAAATTGTCCCACGTATATTCTTTTCCCAAATTAGTGTTTATTTACCCTAAAAATCGAGTTTCACTCTTTTTACACCTTTCACTATATCTCAGCCATTATTGCAGATAACTGAACAAATAAGGTATCCAGATCCATGTTTTGAGGGTCAAGGAACATAATAAAACTATTCTTAAAGTGATCACATGTGTCTGTGGCATGCTATTATGCTAATTAGTGCCGCCATTACAAGAAAATTGCATTTTAGTCTTGTACCAAGAAGGGTGTATTTTGTACCGACACAGATATATACTTATAATCAGTGTTTCCTAAATGGAAAAAGTATGTAGAAAATGATGAGCTATGTTAAAATGTTGTCTGGATGTCCCACATGTATTTTTTATGCAAATTAGTGCCACCATTACCAAAAACGGAATTTTCACACTTTTCACTATATCTCAGCCAATATTGCAGAGAAATGAAAAGATAATGTGTCTAGACCCATGTTTTGATGGTCAAAGATCACAATAAAACTATTCCCAAAGTGATCACATGTATCTGTGGCATGCTATGCAAATTAAGAGACGCCAATATTGCAGTAGTGAACAAATAAGGTGTCTTGACAGATGTGGTGTATTTAACCAATACAATTTGTTTTCTACTAGCCTACAGCAAGGGTCAAACATCATAATATAAGTGTTGATGTGACTACTCTTTCCCATTCCAGATAAGCAGTCAAGGTTTGGCTCTCCACTATCTGATTAATACTCAATCATCGTTTTCAATGCTATCATCAAAGTCAAATTCCTCTTCCTCTTCGTCTTCCTGTTCACACTCTGTCGTGTCCAGGAGATCAACCAGGGAGGTTGGCAGGACAGGACCACAGGAACCCACCGGTCTCAACACTCCATCAGTCCTCATCCATCCCTGCTCCTCATCATAGGGGTTTGTCTAAAGTCAAGGATCTAGAACTGGTACTACTAGTTTTAATGGTACAGTCTGGTTATTATGATGTTTGGAGGCCTCACAGGTAAGAGCACTAACTAGCTACCATCACATGTACCTTAGTTTGACTTAAATGTATTAAACGTATAATTAAGTGATGGCAAAATATAAATAACTAATGTCATGCAAACATATTCATATTTGCTTGATTCCAGTGTTGAATTTAGCACAATTGCATACAAACGTTAAGGGATTTTAAGATTCTGAAGTCTTCGTTCTAAATAGAAAATAGCATGGATAATTTACAAAGGCTTTAAAAACACAGCAGGAGCCCAAGACAATTATAAAACGTGTCATTATTTCAGTACAGTTCAATTAGTTTTATTTTCATAAACGGTTATCAACCGTTAGTGCCAAAGCAGTAGGCTATAATATATTAATTACTGCTGTATAGACTACAACCACTACTTGTTTAGCTAGCATAAATTCAACAAAGCTAGCGTTAGCTGGCTAACTGATGTTATTTTGCTGCTAAACTGCACGATATAAAACGGTGGTCTTCATAGCGGATTTCATCCTCAATCACAATAATAATATTCAAAGTAATACTGGGGAAGTAATGGGCAAAACTTACCGTTGATTGACGCCCATGTCAGTGGACTGGTCGCGACACGGACCGTTAGCCCCACAGTCATCTGGTTCGACCTGACCATGGCTGTGACTGTGTGACTGACCCGAGCCTCGTCGTTGTGATAGCTCCGCCCAGGGGCGTCGCCTGGACCTGAAAACATTCGGGGCTTAGCCCACAGTGGCACTACAGTGGCATTTTTCACTGCAACACTCCCCACACGCACACACACAGTACACCCGCGACTGTTACAATGAAGGCTCGATAATCAGCTCACGGCATATAGGCAGGGGTAAAGTGGTATTTTTTATGAGTGGGGGGCTCACCTCCTCTAGGGGGGTCCGGGGGGATGCTCCCCCGGGAAGATTTTTTTTAAATATTGAAGTTAAATGCATCAATCTGGTGCACTTTGAGAGCAAAATGAAGAGATCTATGGATACCTCTCTCAACACCCATATGAAGCAGAACTGTATAGATGTACTTTTTCTTTATGGATATTTTACTAATCACTCCCCTTTTAAACTCTATTCTTGTTTTACTGCCATATAGTATTTCATAACTGTTTTTCCTTTATTCTCTTATTTTTTTTATAACTATAATGATCATATGAAGGTGTGCCGCGGAATCAAAATAATCTTTTGAATAATTTGTGACCAAACCGTTTGAGACCCACTGAGATAACTTAGACTAAAGTTATGTATCTAAACACTCAGAGAGTCCTTTAGCTCACCTGAGTCTCTCAGTCTGAGAGGAGAGGAGTCTCCTCCAGCTTCTTGTGGAACAAACAGCTCCTTATGTCCGTTAGTGCAGCTAGCTAACCAGATGCTAACAACACGGTCCATGCTGGCACCGGTCCCTCCCTCCCCCTCTCTCTCTCTCTATCACACTAAATGCGCGATAGAGTGGCGAAGTCCCTCCCACTTACTTCCGGGGTATGGGACCTTATTCCGGAAAAGTTATGCATTGAAGTCAATGGGGAGAGAAAACTTATCTTTCGATCCCGTTTGAATTGTGCCATGAATTACACATATGATGTTTGTCAATCTTAAAAAATCATTTCCATGTCAAAAAAGTCACAGTTTGTCTTAAAACTGTTGAAATATAAGACTTTGAAAAATACGAAACTAGAAAGACTACAAATCCCAGAGTCGCGTAAGTGATGTCACAATTGAGACACTACGATACACGTATAATACCGTATATATACGATCAGCGCCATATAGATAGAATCTATCTATATGGCGCTGGCTAAGATAAGATAACTTTGTGCCTGTGTGCTTAGTACCAGGTTGTTATTATACCAGCAATGGGTCTTGCTCGTTCTTTCGCTTCCCGTCTGATGAAAGAGGAGTGTGTGGATCAAGTTAGCTACCTAGCTAGTAGCTAGCACGTTAGTTAGCATTACAGCCTTGTCATTTTTATTAGCCTTAACATGAAGTAACATTAAGTAACCCAAAATGTTAAACAGTAAGAGTAGTAGTCATATTTCGTGAACCCTTTGAATAGTACTGTCACCGGTGTGATCATTCTATAATACACAATTTAAGCCCGGGGGAGAAATGCTAACGCTAACGCTAGCGATCTTCTCTACTTCATGCTATCTGCACAAATGGTTGACATTAAACATTAAAACGACCAGGCAGTTCAGAGAGAATCAAAGGAAGGAAGGCAGGCAGCTTTGCATGACATTCTTCAGGACGTGTTTCATTGTAGTGATAGTGAGGGTAGTCTCTTGTGTTGACAAGACAGTAGTGACGGCCATCTTGGTGACGTGTGTTGTTGACCAGAGATCAGATGTAGTTCTTTGAGCGTTTCACACAAACAAATGTGTTACTTCACAGTTTACGACACATTTTTTTTTTTTTGACTTGCAAAATTATCTTTTAAATTGACAAACAACATATGTGTAATTCATGGCACAATTCAAACAGGATCGAAAGATAATCTTTCTCTCTCCATTGACTTCAATACATAATTTTTCCGAAATAAGGTCCCATGGAGGTCCACCGGAAGGGGAGGGACTTCGCCACTCTATTGCCACACACACACACAGAGCCGAGCTTGAATGACACAAGCACACGTTTATTTCCATGCAACTCTCTGATTGGTCTGGTGTCATGCCTCTGTTGCATTCACTGAACACGGGAAATTACAGTGCTGCCGTCCTCTCTTGTGTCTTGATGAGGTTCACGTAAAGCACGGTTAATGTATTATATTATTGAGGGAGAATTGTCCGGGGCTACAGAAAAAACATTCGGGGCTAAAGCCCCGGATGCCCAGGCCAGGCGACGCCACTGGCTCCGCCCCTTCGCTCCAACCCCCCTCCCTCTCCCCACATCTACAGGTGAAATTTACTTTTGCGACACATTCATCACAAGAAGTGTAGCAAAAGTCAAGGCCGCAGATTCGTCGATTTATACTGCCACAGAGCAGATTCGTGAAGTTGTAATGACTGAGTTGAGAGGTTGTAATAACCTAGATGCAGTTGTAATGGAAAATATATTTAAAAAATATATATTTTTCTGCAAGTGAACATTTCATCACTAAGTTCATTTTTTTTCTACAAGCTACAAACTTTTTTTTTTCTTCTGTGACTTCAAATGTGGTTCACAGATACGTGGATATTTTATACAAGTGTAAATGTATGCACACAAGCTCAGATTTATTTTCTGCAAGTGCTCACATCAGGTTTTACACGCACTCGCATTTTGCACCATATCTACCTTCATACATAACGGCATTGTAATACACGTTTCGGCTGCATTAAATATGACATATCTGCCGTAGTTAACTCTATTTATAGAGCCCTGATGACAAGACTTCTAGACAAACAGGAACTGCCGCCAAAACTGAAAACTTGACGTGGATCTTAAATAAGCAATTAAACAACATCTTACATTTCTTTTCACACAATACGTCTCCTTGCAGTACCAACACTAATTCGGCTGAATTTTATATTTGATCCAATTGGTAGATAGGCTGTATTTATGCCATAACGGTGCACAGCTGATAGAAAGGGACACCTACTGGTTAAAGCACGTTATTGCATTTTATAATTGTGTTATTAGATATTAATAGGATCCCTATAAAGTATATTCTTTACTCGTCGTTATTCTCTACTAATAGTTAATTAAAGACTGTATATAATGACTATTTTGCACATCCCATTCAAGATTTCAAGATTTTCTAAGGTTTATTGACATTAAAGACTGTATATAATGACTATTTTGCACATCCCTTTCAAGATTTCAAGATTTTCTAAGGTTTATTGACATATCATATTATACACAACTACGGTGTAGTTATGCAATGAATGAAAAACTTGGGTCGCAGGTTCCTCAACAGTGCATTACAAGACATCTATCAATACGTGTGTACCTCCACCATTACATTGTCATTTTCTGCACATTTCTTATACTATCTACATACATCTTATAAGAGTATAATGTATAATATCAGTTTAAAATAAGTGCTTAAACATAGTTAACATTGCAGGAAAGCAATATATTAGACGTTAAGTACTTTGTCAGGCTTAATATTTATCTGTAGATACAAATTTCACTGTGTGTGCTGTGTGCTCTGCATGTGTGACCATCAAAGAGGGTTTCATCCCTCCATATTCATCTTCTATACCCCCAAAGCTTTTTTCTTATTCAAAAGAAGACCTTAACCTAAAGTATTCTTTAATGTTTAAATAAAGCCTTATTAGTTTGTCTGTTTTGCACATCCTCCTATTAATATCTAATAATAATAATAATACATTTTATTTTTATAGCGCTTTTCTAAACCCAAAGACGCCTCACATTTGGGGAAGGGTAGACAAACAAGGACAGGCAATAAAACAACAACAAAACAAAAACAAAACAGAAAAACAAAACAGAAAAGCAGTCAGGAGGAAGTTGGTTGAGAGGGGGGGGGGCTTATGGATATACAGACTTGAAGAGATGGGTTTTGAGGCGGGACTGGAACAGGGTGAGGGACTCAGACTCACGGAGGTCTTGGGGGAGGGAGTTCCAGAGCTTCAGGGCTGCCACAGAGAAGGCTCTGTCCCCAAAGCTCCGGAGTTTGGCCTTGGGGATGGAAAGCAAACCGGCTGAGGTGGATCTGAGGGACCGGGGTGGTTGGTAGAGGATGAGGAGGTCAGTGAGGTAGGGGGGGGGCCAGGTGGTGGAGGGCTTTGTAGGTGAGGACCAGGAGTTTGTATTGGATGCGGTGTGAAACGGGGAGCCAGTGAAGTTCTTTGAGGACCGGGGTGATATGATGCCATGATTTGGTGTGGGTGAGGAGTCTGGCAGCTGCATTCTGGACACGCTGAAGTCTATTGAGGGATGTAGTGCTGATGCCGTAGAGGAGTGCGTTGCAATAGTCAAGGCGGGAGGAGATGAAGGCGTGAATGAGTCGTTCGGCTGCGGGGCGGGTGAGAGAGGGACGGAGTTTGGCAATATTGCGGAGGTGGAAAAATGAGGTTTTTACAACTTGGCGGATGTGGGGCTCGAGGGAGAGGGTGGGGTCAAATATAACGCCAAGGTTGCGTGCCTGGGTGGAGGGGGAAACAGGGGTGCCATCGATGGTGAGTGTCAGGTTGGGGGTTTTGCTGAGGGTGGATTTGGAGCCGATGAGGAGGAGTTCAGTTTTATTGCTGTTGAGTTTGAGGAAGTTGTGTGCCATCCAGGATTTTATTGCAGTCAGACAGGATTCAGTGTGGGGGGGGGGGGGGGGGTTGTGGGGGGATTTGGTGCTGAGGTAAATCTGTGTGTCGTCAGCGTAACAGTGAAAGTCCAGGTTGTAGTGGCGGAGAATCTGAGCAAGGGGGAGGATGTAGATGATGAAGAGGAGGGGGCCGAGTACTGAACCTTGGGGAACACCTTGGGTGACTGAAGCTGTGGCAGAGGAGTGGTTGTTGAGGGAGATGAAGTGGGATCTGTCGGAGAGGTAGGACTGGAGCCACCTGAGTGCAGTACCTTCGATACCGATATCCTGGAGTCGGGTAAGCAGGATGGTGTGGCTCACGGTATCAAAGGCTGCACTCAGGTCGAGGAGGATGAGGATGTTAAGGGAACCGGTGTCAGCAGAGGTGAGGAGGTCATTGAGGACTTTGATGAGTGCCGTTTCTGTGCTGTGGTGGGGACGAAAACCAGACTGAAGGGGTTCAAAAAGGTGATTTGTTTGGAGATGGCGGTGGAGTTGTTTGGAGATGATGCGTTCTATTGTTTTTGAGAAAAAGGGGAGGTTGGAGATGGGGCGGTAATTACTGAGGGAGGAGGGATCCAGACCGGGTTTCTTGAGGATGGGAGTGACAGCAACAGTTTTGAAGGCAGACGGAACAGTTCCTTGGGACAGGGAGGAGTTGAAAAGGTTGACAAGGTAAGGGCAGAGGACCCCCGTCCTCTACTGAAGGCAGGACTTCAGTAGAGGGGTGGGTAAAGGGTCAAGCGAGCAGGTTGTGGGTTTGGAGGAGCTGATCAGTTTGAGTATTTCAGGGGGGGTAACCAGAGTGAACTGGGAGAGGCGGCCGTGGGGAGGAGGGCTCGGGAGGTCCAGGGAGATGGAGGGAGAAATTGTGGCGGTGGGTGTTGGGGGAGATGTTTGTGTGTGAGATGCAGTGGATAGGGAGTGATTAATGGCAGTGATTTTGTCATAGAAAAACTGGAGGAATTAACTGCATAAGGTGGAAGTGGATGAAGAGAGGGTGTCAGCACGGGGTTTGAGGAGCTTGTTGACGGTGGATAAGAGGGTCCTGGGGTTACGGGAGGGGTCGGTAAAGATGGTGGAGAAGTAAGCAGATTTTGCGGCAGTGAGGGCGTCTCTGTAGGTAGTGAGATGGAGTTTGTAGGATTCGTGGTGAACTGTGAGGGATGATTTCATGGTTAGGCGTTCAAGCTGGCGGCCAGTTTGCTTCAACTTACGGAGTGCAGGGGTGAACCAGGGTGAGGAGGTTTTGAAAGTGACGTTTTTCCTTTTGAGGGGGACCAGGCTGTTGAGGGAGGTGAGTAGGGTGGAATTAAGGTGGTTGAGTTGTTCATCGGGTGAGCTGAGGTTCGAGTCCAGGGGGAGAGTAGAGGATAGCAGGTCGGAGAGGTGCTGGGGATCGACAGAGCGTAAATTACGTAAGATGATGTTCCTGGATGGGGGGGGTGGCGGACGGGGGAGGCGATGGTGAACTGTATGAGTTTGTGGTCAGAGAGGGGAAAGGGGCAGGGGTGGAGGTCGAGTACTGGGAGGTTGGTGGAGCAGACAAGGTCAAGGATGTGTCCTTTATCATGGGTGGGGAAGGTGACATGTTGGGTAAATGAGAAATTGTCCAGAAGGGAGGAGAATTCAGAAGCGAGTTTGCAGGTGGGGGAGTCCATGTGGATGTTGAGGTCGCCGAGGAGTAACAGACGTGGGGAGAGGGATGAAGCAATGGTGAGGAGTTCAGTGAGATCAGAGAGGAAGGAGGGGTGTGGTTTGGGGGGGGCGGTAAATGAGGATAACTGTCAGTGAGGGAGGGGTTTTGAAGGCGAGGAATTCGAAGGATGATACTGAGGGGAGGGTGAGTTCTGTAGTCCGGATGTTCTGGTTGTAGATGACAGCCAGCCCACCACCACGGCGTGAGGGGCGGGGTTTAGTGATGTAATTAAAACCAGGGGGGGGATGTTTGATTGAGGGAGAAGAAGTCATTGGGTTGTTGCCAGGTTTCAGTGAGCAGAAGGAAGTCGATGGATTTGTCCAGAATTATTTCGTGGAGGATGTGGGCTTTATTGTTGAGTGACCGGATATTGAGGAGGGCAAGATTAGTCAAGTGGGGGGTTGGAGGGGTGGTGGCAGGCTGGAGAGGTATGAGGTTGTCTAGGTTAGCAGCGCGGGTGTGGGCACGAGAGGGGAGGCAGTGGGGCAGAGGAGGGGGGCTTGATGGTGGGGAGAAATGGCTTGTTATATGTGTTGGGTGGCGGAGGGGAGTGGGATCCGCTCCGGGTATTTCATGCAGCTGGGAGTGTAGGTGAGCGGGGGAGAATGTAAGAGGAGCAGTAGGAGTTGCATTCTGATGACGCGTCAGGTGTGCGACAGTGCGTTGGGTAGAGCAGATGGATGGTATGGATTGTCTGTGCTGAAAGTAAACAAAACTGCGGCGGGTGCTTCGGTGAATGTAGCGGGGTCGACGAAGGAGTCCAAGAAGTCTGATGACTGAGATGGAAGACGGGGTGGAGGAGTTGTTGAGTGACAGAAGCTGTGAGATGGAGTATTTCAGCATGATGACAGGCGGGAAGGCTGGGAGCAGTGTGTTAGCAGCGATAGCGGCTAGCAGGCTAGGTGCACAGAGGTGGAGGATTGTTGTGGAGACGAGGAAGATCCACGACATGGCAGGAGGATGTGAACAGCGGGACAGGACAGATGCACCCCAGAGATGAAGGCAGGAGGCAGAGAGAGTCCACGGTTGTTGCGTGGGATGGAGACAGACAAATAGGCGATGTAGCAGATAGCAATAGCCACGGCACTTTGATGGCTGAGTGAGGGCAGCCGGCTACAGCCAGCAACGGAGGCAGAAGGTAAAGTAAGTTAACATTTTAAAAACAATGTGCAGTGCAGTAAAGATGTGCAGTGCAGGGCAGTAGTCCAATTCAAAAGTTTTTGCGAGAACGAATGGTAGCTGAGGGTGATAGAGGGTAACAGAGGCGGAGAAGCGGCGAACAGTCAACGCCAGCGTCCTCTCCTATTCATTGTCGCTCCAATGCAATAACGTGCTTTAACCAGTAGGTGTCCCTTTCTATCAGCTGTGCACCATTATGGCGTAAATACAGCCTATCTACCAATTGGATAAAATATAAAAGTCAGCCGAATTAGTGTTGATACTGCAAGGAGACGTATTGTGTGAAAAGAAATGTAAGATGTTGTTTAATTGCTTATATATTTAAGATCCACGTCAAGTTTTCAGTTTTGGCGGCAGTTCCTGTTTGTCTAGAAGTCTTGTCATCAGGGCTCTATAAATAGAGTTAACTACGGCAGATATGTCATATTTAATGCAGCCGAAACGTGTATTACAATGCCGTTATGTGATGACTTTCAAAGAGAAAAGCAAGCACACTCGGAATAATGTATTATTTAATTTGTTTATACAGTCTATGGTTGCTACAGAGGATTGTGGGTAATGTAATGTCTTCGGCCATCCAAAACTCATAGAAAACTACTTGTTTCTCAGAATTGAAGGGGAAAACGTGACAAAAGCATTGCACACACACTAAAACCTATCAATGTCGTTTAATTAACAAGGATAATCTGGTGTTTTTGAGTTGATGAGTAGTGGAGATATCACTGTCAAATCAATCGACAGTAAGGGGAATACTTACTTCCGGGTGTACAATACTCCGTTATCCAATGGGAATGGACGCTCACATTGCCTTTAACAGCCTCCAACACAAACGAATGCCGTGCTTCCATGAGCGTCAAATCCCGCCGCAAATGGGAATACATTGCAATCAGTTGAAAGCTATTTGCGTCCCTTTATGAAGCTGAAGGAGCCTAGGAGCGTCCCAACTGCACGCCTCGGGACCCTGACCAAGCGTCGCTCCTGGACGTTTATGGAGTGAGAGTGTGTTGGTCTGTGTTGACATTGCTCTTATTGTGGAATAAGGGGAATGCAGAGACAGGCTACAAGTGTCTTAGGTTCAAGTTAGACAACTAATGTCTGGGTTAGTGTTCATGACTTCATATTTATGTCATCTTAATGGTTAATCTTAATGTACACACATTTTCCGTGCTTTCCATTAGTTTAAAATAGTTTTATTCCACTGTTAAACAACCTGTTCAATACAAACATGCTACTTGTAAAAATTAAATAACATTTATGTGAACTGATATTTGTTTAGTGAGCTTATTAGAGGATGTTCCCTGAAAGATTGTAAAATGTCAATGAAGATGTCAGACTTAATTTGTCAATAATTACATACAATACATGGAATTTGTGTGTGTGTGTGTTCCAAGTGAATTTGCAGCCCCCTGGTGGCCAGTACATACATTATGTGGCCCCCACCACCATCCAAGTTGCCCATCCCTGCACTAGGGCATTGCGTTCCAAGCATGGCGGGTTATTGGTTGCTCCTAGAGTCTCTAAAAGTACAATGGGAGCCAGAGGCGTTTGCTATCAAGCTCCTCTTCTGTGGAATCAGCTTCCAGCTTGTGTTCATCAAAAACTGTATATAATGGCTATTTTGCATATCTCTTTCAAGATTTCAAGATTTTCAAAGGTTTATTGAAATATCATATACACAACTACGGTGTAGTTATGCAATGATGACAAACTTGGGTCATAGGTTCCTCAACAAGAGATCTATCAATATGTGTGTACCTCCACCATTAAACTGTCATATTCTGCACATTTCTTATTCTATCTACATACATCTTATAAGAGTATAATAAATATGTATAATATCGGTTAAAATAAATGCTTCAACATAGTTAACAGGAAAGTTGATTGTCAAGTCCCAAAACAAACCATGCAATATATTAAACGTTAAAGGTGGGGTAGGTAAGTTTGAGAAACCGGCTCGAGACTTTTTGTTATATTCCATGGAATGCTCTTAAAGGGCCCATGTCATGCTTTTCCGGTTATTACCCGTCCCCTTGTGTGTTATGAAGGTTTTTATGCATGTAAACGGTGTGCAGAGTCAAAACCCTCAAAGTACACCCTGTAGCGAGTAAAACTCTAACACAGGAAATACCTCCCCAAAACGAGATACGTCACTGCACAATTGAGTCTTCCATTTAGTTCCGGGTACGGCATGATGTCATGCGGTACCCGGAACGAAATGGACCAATCCCGAAGAGCTATGGCCACACCCAGCGGCGCTGGCCGCACCCTCTGCCAGCCTAACATTTACTGTTGGAAGCTCTGGTTCAGTTCACAATCGATCCATTCATGACAATGCCAAGGACCTGTTTCCTGAATTGTGAGGAGAAATCTGAGCTGTTTGTCCTACCGACGGAAGAACCACGACGAAGTCAGTGGTTGCAATTTCTTTTTAACACTGTTCCTTCAGAGGTTCGAAGAACGTTACTGTGTGCGCGGCATTTCACAGACGAAAGCTTCCAAAACATTGCCCAGTTTGAGGCCGGATATGCACAGCATTTGAAACTGAAGGACGATGCTATTCCTAGTTTGTTTGGACCGTTTGGAGCAGGGGAAGATTCGGGTACACAACCTGTAAGTTTGCATTGTTATTTGTGTATTTATCAAACAAGGTATCTACCACGACTGTTTAAATGTGTAAACATGTTTCGGACTGCTAAGCCAGTGCTAACTGTGCTAACTAAGTTTCTAGCGTTTCCATATCAACTCTAATATCAGCAGATGGCCTTACATACATGTATCTCATAGCAGGAGAATGTCTGCATTCACACACGAAATACTCATAGACAGTATACTCCAGGTGATTTACCGTACGGTCAGTCGCGAAACGTAATTACATTATAGCTGGCGTTCCGAGCGTGTATGTTACCGAGCTAAACAACAAGGCTACTAAGAGCTAGACATGAGTTTGCTCGGAAAAACATTGTTTTTATGCCAGCTACAATGAATGTAGCAGACTACCCATATAAGATTGCAATTGTAAACATGTGCTTGATAGCCTAATATGAACCACTATCTGTTGTTCATAGTATAGTATAGCATATTGAACAACTGAACAACTAACAAACGTAGATTAGCATTGTAATCCAGCTGGCAAGCTGACGAACATCAAACAACTACGTTTATTTCACACTTCCAGCAGAGACAACGGGGAAATTCCCTCTCTTTGCCCGCTCACAGACCCCTAAAGGACGGCCTAGAGACCCCCAAAGGACGGTACATTACAGTTGGCTTTCCTCCGACGCTGATAGCATGTATAGCTAACGAGGCTAGCTATACATGCTAGCGGGAAACATTGTATTCATGCCAGTTACAATGAATGACCGAACATAGCAGACTACCCATATAAGATTGCAATTATAAACACGTTATTGCTAGCCTAATATGAACCACTAGCTTTTGTTCATAGTAGTTTTATTACACTCCATTATAGTTGCCGTTCCTCCGAGCTAACGTTCATATCGTCTTTGCTATCAAGGTAAACAAGAAAACTAGATTAGCATATTAGCTGGCAAGCTTACTGCGTTGATTAGATAGATGGATTAGATAGATCCACACTCCTATCACAACTACTACTAACGAATCTAAAAAAAGTTTCTCTAATATTTTGTGATTTGCATTTGATTTCGTCCAGCCAGATCCTGGCGGAAAATACATGACGGGGACGGGACTACCACACTGAGGCCTCGTCCTAAAAAGCCCCGGCTGCGATAGGCAAGATGCCGACAACAGGGAGGAATGGATGATATACCGTGTATATATGTATATTTATGTTCATTTTGTACATTTCTAAAAATAAAATTTGATGGAAATACTTAGTAGGCCTATCCTTTCTTCCCTGAATTATTTGCTCCTATAACATATCATTCATATATAGCAAACCATGATTTGATTTCTCATCAAACAGTAGTAGTTTATTACAGGTAAAAATAACTTACTCTTCTATAACAACAGTTGTAGGTACAGTTCGGTTAGTTAGCGTATAAAATATACGGCTGTACCGACGCCATTATAAGACTGATGTTCCGAGAGCGAGCCCGAAAAAAGCACTGTTAGACATGGGCGGAGCCTCTCTGGTGGTTGACTAATCAGAACAGAGTGGCCGAGCTGACCAATCGGAGCACACTAGGCTCACAGGGAGAGGGGGGCAAGAGCTCCAACGAGTCGTTTAGTGGAGAGAGTGAATACTGCTGAATACACATACTTTACAGAGATGCTGTATGCGAAACCAATGTGAGTTTGGAAAATTGCACAGTATAAATCTATTTTAGTATACCTCAACAATGTAATTATGATCAGTGGAAATGGCCATGACATGGGGCCTTTAACATCCCGATAGCAATGAATATCTTAAGTGCTTTGACAAAAAATCCATAAAAAAAATGTCATCTGTGGAAGCAGTAATACTGTAAAAAGTACGACCAATCATTTTAGCCGGCCCGGCTAAAATAACTGGATGGCCTACCTGCCTGTCAGCCTTCCATCTGTGCACAAACTTATCTCTTGCCCTCATTGGTCATGTGCGTGTTCGTGTGTGTTGGAGGAGGGGCTCTATAAGGAAGTGGCAGATTTTCTCCGGTTGTTTATTTTCAAATTCTAGCGATCTCGAGCCGGTTTCTCAAACTTACCTACCCTACCTTTAAGTACTTTGTATAGATACCCCCAAAGCTTTTTGCTTACATGTATTTAAAAGAAGACCTTAAAGGTGGGATAGGTAATTTTGGAGAAACCAGCTAGAATTTGAAAATACACAGCCGGAAGAAATCTGCTACTTCCTTACAGAGCCCCTCCTCCAACACACACGAACGCGCACATGACCAATGAGGGCACGAGATAAGTTTGTGCACAGATGGAAGGCTGACAGGCAGGTAGGCCATCCAGTTATTTTAGCCGGGCCGGCTAAAATGATTGGTCGTGCTTTTTACAGTACTACGGCTTCCACAGATGACATTTTTTTTATGGATTACGGTTTCTCAAATTTACCTACCCCACCTTTAACCTAAAGTATTATTTCATGTTTAAATAAAGCCTAATTAGTTTGTCTGTTTTGCACATCCTCCTATTAATATCTTTGTACATCCGGCACTAAACTGTTTTATTCTAGATACCATTTACAGTATCTTCTTGATATTTTCTATTCTATATTTCTATCATTGACCTTCTACTTTCCTTCTATTTTGTATATACTCTTAATATTTAAATGTTTTCATAAAATATAACACATTCAAAAGTGCTTTACAAAAATGAAAGACATTAAGAAAAAGGCATTTTAAACAGTCATTCATGCAACACAATCTACCTGCATTGCAATCACTCTAAACGTGTAATAACGTGCTTTAACCAGTAGGTGGTTTGGGTTAAAAAGCTGTCAAGTTTACAGTGTTAACAAAATAAAATATACTGCTGTTTCCGGTTTAGTTTACGACGGATATATTTTGTTATTATTTTGATATTTGTAACACAAAAGCGATGGAAAAAACCCACAGCAACACAGAAAAGATGGTCTTAACATGACCCAGCGGTCTAGTAGTTAATACAAAACAATAATATCAAAACAAAAATATTACTACTAACTTTATTGTGAAATTAAAACAGAACGGTAAAAGAATAGTTTCCGGTCTATTCTGAAGCCCGATCTCTGTCGATAAATAAAGAACTATGACAGATGTGTAATATTTAATGCAGCCGAACCATTTATTACAATGCATTCATGTGATGACTTTCAAAGAGTAAAGCAAGCACTGCTGAATAAAGTATGATTTTATCTTTTACGAAATGTTTTTTTTTCATATGGAATGCAGTTGGAGGTCAAACAATCACAGAGCTTGAGAACTAATCACGGGGTTTGTCAAACAAAGCACATGGTGTAGTCCTAAACGATAGCTGAGGATTCTGGGTAGTGTAGTGTCTTCTGCCATCCTAAACTCCGAAAAAATATTTGTTTCTCCGAATCGAAGGGGAAAAATACAAAAGCATTGCACACAATTTAAACCAATCAATGTTGTGTACTTAACAAGGATAATCTGGTGTTTTTTAGTTGATGAGTAGTGCAGATATCACTGTCAAATCAATCGACAGTAAGGGGAATACTTACTTCCGGGTGTACAATTCTCCGTTATCCAATGGGAATGGACGCTCACATTGCCTTTAACCTGTTAACCTGTTCCACTCTGAGCCTGTTTTTCAGGTCTCAGGCTCGAAAATGACATTCCCAGAACAAATGACCATATCTTCCCTTCTAAAAGGGTTAAATTAATAATCTTTTCTCAAAGTAATGATAAACCTGTGAGTTGGATGTAGAAGTGTCAGAATCAATATAAATGTTTTTTATTTTAAAGAAAATTCAGATTTTACATAGTAAAAAACTGTAAATTATAGTGTCCGTCCAAAAATTATTTTTTACAGATAGTGAAAACTACCCTTGGATGATGGGTTAGTAGACTAAAAGCTTTAGGAATCCAAAGTACAACATATAATAAGTACCCTGTATCAAGATTGATGCAAAACAAGTTAAATTTGACCTTTTTAGAGAGATTTAGCCAAAAACTGGGCCATCTGGGGTCATTTGGGTGGATTTGACCTATCTCTGGCCCCCCTTGCTCGATCTGGTTGGTTGACATACCCTTGTGACCGTTAGAGCCAATAGAATCGAAGGAGGATACCTACATAGACACACATTGTAAAGAAAAAATGTTGCCGCTTCGCGTGTGGAAAGCGAAACTAAACTGGAGGAATGTCTCCTTCTGGAGTTTGGAAACTAAAACGCAGTTGTATTGCTTATGGATTATCAGAAATAATTTCAAAGAAGGCACAGACACATAGGATGAACCTATGGATTAACTGCAGCATCGTTTTTTTATCGTTTTAATGCCATTGAAGACCACTTTTGACCAAGGTAAGCCATATTTATATGTTTAGCTTCTTGGCTCCACATGTGATGATGTACGCTTTCGTTGATAGCGTCGCGAATGTTTATCACTGAGTGTTGAGGTGGGCACCGTTAGATTCAGTGTCTCCAGGACACCAAAAAATAGTGTTTGGTTGTGCATCTAGGATAAGTAATAAGGGAGTTCTGAGTGAGTTTATGTGCCTTTGTCGGTCCCGTTTTTTTCGATCGAGGCTAATTCAGAGGCTGAGTGCTAGCATTGTGGGTTTTTTTTGAAAAAAAAAATTAAAAAGATCAGTTAGCTGAGTTTCTTCCCGTTACATGGATATAACACATTCATAGTTTTATTCAATATTAAGATTCCTTAGACGTTGTTTCCTGCAAATGACGCGTTTATCCGCCCGGTACCGGGGGGAAGGCGTGAAACAGGTTAAGCCCTGAGCCTGTTTTTCAGGTCTCAGGCTCGAAAATGACATTGCCAGAACAAATGACCATATCTTCCCTTCTAAAAGGGTTAAATTAATAATCTTTTTTCTCAAAGTAATGATAAACCTGTGAGTTGGATGTAGAAAAGTCAGAATCAATATAGATGTTTTTTATTTTAAAGAAAATTCAGATTTTACATAGTAAAAAACTGTAAATTATAGTGTCCGTCCAAAAATTCTTTTTTACTTATAGTGAAAACTACCCTTGGATGATGGTAAGGTAGACTAAAAGCTTTAGGAATCCAAAGTACAACATATAATAAGTACCCTGTATCAAGATTGATGCAAAACAAGTGACATTTGACCTTTTTAGAGAGATTTAGCAAAAACAAACCACTTCTGGGGTCATTTGGGTGGATTTTCCATATCTCTGGCCTCCCTTGCTCGATTTTGATGGTTGACACCTCTTTCTGACCGTTAGAGCCAATAGAATCGAAGGGGGAGTCCCCCACACACACTCATTGTGAAGAGAAAAGGTGGGGGCTTCGCGCATGCAGTTTTGCATTAGAGTGAAGCTACATTCTAGCTCTGACACCTAGAAACGGAATAGCATGGATTATATTTTATTGGTCATGGATTATCAGAAATCATTTCAAAGGGACACAGACACATTGGATTAACCTATGGATTAACTTCAGCAGCATTTTTATCGTTTTAATGCCATTGAAGACCACTTTGGAGAGACTACAGAGCCAAGGTAAAAATGTTAGCATTTTTAGCTACCTAGCGTCACCTGTTTTGATGTCCGTTTTTGCTTATAACGTCGCAAATTTGTATAATTCAGTGATAATGTGGGTACCCATCGATTCTGTGTCACCTCACGATGTGAAACAATGTCATGGATGTAGAGAAGAGATAAATAATAAGGTTTTGTGAGTGATTTTCGGTGCAGTAAGGTGTTAGCATTTTTCGCTCGTTGCTAATTCAGAGGCTCAGTGTTAGCATTGTGGGTTTTCTTTTGAAAAAAAAAAAAAAAATGATCAGTTGGATGAGTTTCTTCCCGTTACATGGATATAAAACATTCATAGTTTATTAAATCAACATGCCCTCAGACACTGTTTCCTGCAAGATGTTGCGTCAGTGCCCCGGTACCGGGGTCTCTCGGGCTTAACAGGTTAAGTGAGTGTGTGTTTTGAGTAATATTATTTTGGTACCGATTCATATGCTAAGTTAAGCCAATTATTGTTTATGTGGAATATATGTTAAATCATTTTAATTCATATGCATGTATTTCTTATTTAGGCAGAATATTTTATATTATTTATACTTTATACTTTTTATATGTTTTGCCTGTAAGACGGTTTGATATTAATTTATCATGCATTTTAACTGAGAGCCTTGACATAATGTGACTGAACTGTATGCGCATGTCAGAAATAAACGTGCTGTGATCTGAGCAAGACGCTAACTTTGGTCCTCTCTCTAAAAATCCACAGACACAGTTTATATGTTGGTTCATCTTGACCCCGACCATCCAGATAGACATCCAACTACGTCAACCACAGACATTCCAACACAGCGATTGAATATGAAGAGAGACATTCACATCCCGCCAGCACCGATGGGAAGAGATCCTGGTATGCCAGCCAGTAACCTCACCACTTCTGCATCGGCCAAGTCACCCACAACAGGTGTGGGGAGTGCTCCCCGTGGTAGGGTGAGTCTATCTTCCAGTATGGGAGATCAGGTACTGAGGTTAAATGATGTGGCAGCTCTGCTCCCCCGCAGAGAGTTTAAGTTACATGGTGGACACATTTCTGATGTTGGTTCTGACATGTCATACAGCAGCCTCTGTAAGCAAATAGATGAAGGTTTGCAAGAAGGTTTTACTGAGTCAGAGGTAATCCGCACTGTGATTAAGATCATAAAACCTGGTACATTCAGGGAGATGTTAAGTTACAAAAGTGATTTAACTGTTGATGAGCTGAAGCGGTTTCTCCGCGGACACATCAGGGACAAAAACAGTACTGAACTTTTTCAAGAGTTAAGTAACACTAAACAGCAAGACAAAAAGAGCCCACAGCAGTTTTTGTACAAAATAATGGGTTTAAAGCAGCGTGTTCTATTTGAGTCACAACAGCCTGGTTTAGCTATGATAAGAGGCTTGTTCAGGGTACTTTTCTCCACACGCTTTACCAAGGGTTAAATGAGAAAAACAACCATGTTCGACATTATCTCAAACCACTTCTCACAGATTTGCAGGTTAGTGATGACTTTCTCTTAGATCAAATCACTAAGTCTACTTGTGAGGAGGTAGAAAGACTAAGACGCCTTGGCACAGTGGCTAAAACCAGACCAGTGACTGTAAGCACAGCTCAGGTTGACAGTAGTGACTCAGCTAAGCAAGACCAAGTTGACACTGAGTTACAGGCTAACCGTGTTGCTATTAGAGAACTAACTGCACAGGTGTCCTCACTGACCAAACATATGGCTCAGATGGTGAAACCAACTGACAGTGCGACACCTGGGGACCCCATCTCACCAGCAGCCCGTCCTCAGGCACCAACATCTGAGACCAGAGGCAGATGCAGTGAATGCGTACAACAGAGCAGGGCAAACTGCCCTCACTGCTTTATTTGTGGCCAAGCTGGACATCGTGCCATCGGTTGTCTGAAAAGAAAGATTTCGGGCAAACGGGGCGTGGTCACTGGAGAGAGGCAGCCAGTGACCATGACAGCTGAGGAGCCTCCAGCACAAGCCAGCCACTTGAAATCAACCAGTACTGTAAAAGCAAACACAGTGTCAACAACTACCAAGAAAGCGCATAGCACAACTAATTGGAAAGCGATGCATGGTCTCCTGTGCCATCAACAAAGTCCCTCTTCAAATGTTGCTCGACTCAGGGGCTCAAGTGACAATGATAGGGAGAGAATGGATGGAAACGACACTTCCGAACCTCCAAATCCTCCCTTGCTACCCCCCTTTGGAGATTTCTGCAGCGAATGGCACAGATGTTCCCTTTGATGGATGGGCAGAGGTTGAACTCCAGGTCCGTAGTGAGAATTATGGACATGTCACAATACAAGTGCCAGTATTAATCAGCAAAAACTGTCTTAACTGTCCTATTTTCGGCAGTAATGTCATAGCTGAGATAATCAACACAAATCATGAACAGAAAGGTGAGGCTTATATTTCTGCTTTGCTTAAAGAAGCTTTAAGTATCAGTGACAGTGCAGTGGAAGCCCTAGTTTCTGCTCTGCAGATTTTGACCCCTGATGAGACCGCCCCTGAGTGCAGTGTGAGAACAGGGAAGAAAGGTGTCACTATTCCAGCAGGACATATCTGTGAGGTTAGGTGTAGAGTCAGGGAATGGCCAAGGGGCGGGACAATGCTCTTTCAACCCGATCTAGTGAGTAACTGTTCTGAGGGGTTAGAGCTGTTTCCAGCTTTAGTAGATGTTCCAAGTGGGTCCACTAAGATGGTAAAAATTCCTATTCAGAACCCCACTAAACATGATATCTACCTCACAAAGAGAACAGTTCTAGGCACATTGGAGGAAGTTCTTGAAGTGAAACCAGTTAACTGTTTTCCAGATGGTGGAAAGTCAAAGTCCCATGCCACTGTGAACACATACTAAGCTCAGCTAAGCACAGACAAGCCGAGAGAAACAAGTGACAAACAGCAGACAAAGGACATGGAAAAACAAAAATGGCACCCGCCTGTTGATGTCTCACACCTGCAAGAGGATGAACAAAAGATAGTGAGAGACATGTTGTATGAAGAGTCAGATGTCTTTGCTAAGGACGATTCTGACATTGGTTCCTAAGACTTTGTACAAAGAGGTGAAGGAATATGTCCAGAAACTGCTCGACCACGGCTGGATCAAAAAGTCCATCTCACCCTACTCGTCTCCTGTGGTCTGCGTCAGAAAAAAAGACAAGAGTTTACGCCTGTGTGTTGAATTTCGGGGCTTGAACCGCAAAACTGTCCCTGATCGCCACCCTCTTCCACGCATCCAAGATCTGTTGGATAACCTGGGGGGCTATTCATGGTTCTCAATACTCGACCAAGGCAGTGCTTACCACCAGGGCTTTGTTGATGAGAGTTCTAGACACCTGACCGCCTTTAGCACGCCTTGGGGGCTGTACAAGTGGACCTCCCTCCCATTTGGCCTTACCAACGCCCCAGAGGCATTTCAAAGGTGCATGGAGGGAGTCCTTGGCGATCTAAGGGATGAGTGCTGCTCACCATACTTGGATGACGTGCTCTGCTTTTCTAAGACCTTTCATGACCGCGTTGACGACTTGAGTCGGGTGCTCCGCCGCCTTCGAGAACATGGGGTCAAGCTACGTCCAAACAAATGTGAGCTATTTAAAAGTCAGGTCAGGTATTTAGGGCGCCTAGTGACCAGGGAAGGTGTCCAGATAGACCCTAAAGACCTTGAGGCAGTTCAGCATTTAAAGAAAAGAGAGCCAAAGAATGTTGGAGAAGTTAGAGCGCTCCTTGGGTTTCTGGGCTATTATAGAACCTTCATACAGGACTTTTCTAGGTTAGCCAGGCCACTGTTTCAACTAATAGAGGGCCCTAAAGTGTCTAGCCAGACATTCACCACAGCTAGAGCTAACAAGACCAAGCCCAAGACCACAAATAATGGACAGCTTTCATCCAAAGCACCTGTCCAGTGGACATCAGAACACGGTGCTGTGGTGTCACGTCTTGTGGACATGCTAACCAGTCCACCCATTCTGGCTTACCCGGACTTTGATTTGCCCTTCGTCCTTCACACCGACGCCTCAAATGAAGGTCTGGGAGCCGTGCTCTATCAACAACAGGGAAACAAACTCTGTGTCATCGCTTATGGTTCAAGGGCATTCTCGCCAGCTGAGAAAAACTACCATCTCCATTCTGGCAAGCTTGAGTTCCTTGCATTGAAGTGGGCAATCTGCGATAAATGTAGAGATGACCTCTATTATGCACCCACCTTCACCGTATACACAGATAATAACCCCCTTACTTACGTTTTGAGCACGGCCAAGTTGAATGCAAGTGAGCATCGTTGGGTTGGCGAGCTAGCTGACTTTAATTTCACTATCAAATATCGGCCAGGCAAGTCAAATGCAGACGCTGACACCCTGTCACGGTATCCAGTGCAACTTCACAATCACCTGGAAGAGTACACATAAACATTTCTCCCAGAGATTGTCTCTGCCATCTGGCAGGGGGATAAAGCCATGAGAGACAATGACGTGCCATGGGTACAGACGACACACTTCATGAAGGCATTCCAGTTATCATTCCAGAAAACATTCGAGCTGCTCAGAAGGAAGATGCTCCCATCTGTGAGGTGATAAACCTGAAAAGTAGAGGATGGAATCCTAATGATAGAGACAAGAGACAAATGGGACGAGAGACACGCAGACTCGTACATGAATGGAATAGACTCACACTTGACAAGGGAATATTGTACAGGCAGACAGGACAACGAAAACAGTTGGTCCTCCCCAGTCGGCTGAAGCCAACTGTGTTGAAACACCTGCATGATGATATGGGGCATGTCGGCGCAGACAAAGTCATCCACTTGGCGAGAGAAAGGTTTTATTGGCCTTTTATGCAACGTGAAATCGAGGACTACGTCATTCGCCAGTGCCAGTGTGTTAAACAGAAGCGGTAAAGCATTCCAGAGAGAGCACCTATGGGTTCAATAACAATCAGTGCCCCATTTGAGCTCCTCTCTGTTGATTATCTCCATCTTGAACAGAGTAAGGGTGGCTATGAGTACATTCTAGTCCTAGTAGACCACTTTACTCGCTTTGCACAAGCCTACCCGACCAAGAATAAGTCAGGCCGAACAGCAGCCGAGAAAATCTTCTATGACTTCATTCCACGCTTCGGTTACCCTGAAAAGCTCCATCATGATCAGGGCCGGGAGTTTGAGAACAACCTTTTCCAGAGACTGCAGCAGCTGGCAGGAATCGCTCATTCTCGAACAACCCCATACCACCCGCAAGGGAATCCTGTTGAGCGTCTGAATAGGACACTTCTGCAGATGCTCCGCACTCTACAAGAGGACAAAAAGGCTGAATGGAAGGATCACTTACCCCACATAGTCCACGCGTACAATTGTACGAGACAAGAGGGAACAGGCTATTCACCGTTCTTTCTCCTGTATGGAAGAGCCCCACGCTTGCCTGTTGATTTGCTCTTTGACTTGAAACCTGAACAAGAGCCACAGTCCAGACAGGAATATGCACAGAAATGGGCTTCTCGCATGCAGGAAGCATACAAGATTGCCTCAGATAACAGTGGGAAGAGCTCAGCAAAAGGGAAGAAATACTATGATCGGCATGTTAAAGGCATGGTGCTGCAGCCTGGAGATCGGGTGCTTGTCAGAAACCTATCAGAGAGGGGTGGCCCAGGCAAACTTCGTGCTTACTGGGAAAAGAGAATTCATCGTGTTGTTGAAAAGTTTGGCGATGGACCTGTGTACAGAGTTCAGCCAGAAACAGGAGATCCAACCCTCCGTGTCCTGCATCGTAACCTTCTGCTACCTGTTAATGATTTGCCCTTGGAACAAGATGAGCAGAGTCAGCGTCCAACCAAGAAACGACAAAAACAGAGCGACAACCAGGTAAACTACAGTGAGGCGGTGGAGCAGGAGTCTGAACATTCGGATGAGGAGGAAGAAAACGCGTATTGCCTCAGGACCTCGGTGTATGGAAGGAGGAGAGTCAGACCCCTAATGCCTCAGCCTAAACCACCTACATTTTGGTTCTTGCTCTTTCACTTAAATCCTAATAACTTGGATCTTATATTTAAAACTAAGGTTATTACTACTACTCATTCTTCTAAATCTTTTCTCTCTCTACTTCTCATACTCTCTACTCCTGTAATCTATTCTTTCTATCCTCTCTTTATCCAAAAACCTTTTCCCTCTCTGACCTTTCGAGGTTTTATTAGAAGGAAACAGGTTTGCAGAGTGGCTTATCCAGGCCGGGGAGTGTTATGACCGTATTCACAGCTTACCTCCCTATCTCTCATCAATTCCAACTAAGGCTCCAGTGGGGACCTTGTTCCCTGCATGTGCCTCTCCACCTCTGTTTCTTACTCTCTTACTTGCTACCCTTTTCCCTCAACCTATCCTAAGAGAGTGCTTGTTCTTCCTTCCGTCTGTCTGTGTCTGTGTATTCTCATGTTCCGATTAACCCAGCCTCCCCCAAATGTTCTTGTTTTGTGTCTATATCTACGCCGGGATCCTGTGCCCTGGATCCTCTATCCTGAGTTCTGGATTAAGTCGTGGACTTTGGGTCGTGGCTGGGCCTGTCTCTGCGGTCCTGCCTGGGTCTCGTCATGCTGCTTCCCTGATGGCTCCCACAGGATTGTTGTTGACATCTTCGTGGATTCATCTTCTTATTATAGACACATGCATTTCCAAACATTCGGTCTACCTATGCTGTAAAATGTATTGTCTCTTCGATTTACACACAGCATCTATTGCACTTCTGTCCGTCCTGGGAGAGGGATCCCTCCTCCATTTTTCCCTTTAAACTGGGTTTTTCTCTGGAAGTTTTTCCTTGTACGATGTGAGGGTCTAAGGACAGAGGGTGTCGTTTTCTCATACTGACATTCTGCACAAACTGTGCTGTTGTATTTGCTGTAAAGTGTCTTTACTGTAGGGTATTTGTATTATATGTACAGCACTTTGGCTCGACCAAAAATCGTTTAAAAATGTGCTATATAAATACAACTTGATTTGATTTGAAACAGTGAACAGTGAAACGTTTTCGCTCCAGATTTCCAGCCAAGGAGACAAGCAACCGAGACCGCTGAAATGCAGCAGCCACATGAAACTGACCCAGTTGCAGAGCCAGATTCAGTGCAGATGCCGGTGCAGGTTACTACTCCACCAGCCGAGGAACTACAGGAGGAACCAGCGATGGATGACATATTGGAGGATGCAGGGTCAGAGGAACAGGTGGACAATAGTGAGCCTGCAACAGGACCATCAGATGACGAAATGCTGCCTGTGAGGAAGTCAACCCGAGCAATGAAACCTCGAGAAATGCTCACATATAACCACCTTGGACAACCTTCATACCAGCCCTGGAGGCCAGGAGCAAACTTGATGGTTGCCTGTGTTCCCTACCACATGCCATTTTACCCAGCTGTTCCTGAAACCTGTTACTACCCTACACCAGTATGGACATGCTAGACCTGTGACAACGTCCACAGTACCTTAAAAGACTTTCGACTGTAACAGACTGTACTTTGACCCACAGACTTGCTCGACTCTGGACTGCTACATACGACTTGTGTTAGGTTGGTTCTAGATGTCCGGAGACATCTCTTGAAGCAGGGGAGAGTGTAGCAGGTTGGAAATGCTATAGATGTTCAGTTTAAACAGACACCCCGCCTATTTTTTGTTAATAATATAATCTTCCTAACATTTATACAATACACTGTAACGTCAGTAGATGGCGCCCTGGCGCTGCTGTGGATCCATTAGGGAGGAGCTCAGCTCATGCGCATGTCAGAAATAAACGTGCTGTGATCTGAGCAAGACACTAACTTTGGTCCTCTCTCTAAAAATCCACAGGTACTGCAAAACTAACATTTCTGTCTTTAGCTTGCATCAAGATATAATGTAAATGCACTGTCAATGGTTTAGTAATGTTTCACAGGATTTGTGAGATGTGTGTAAGTGTAGCAAGTGTCCTTTTGTAGCTAATTGTTCTGGTTAGCATCGCCATGCTAAGTAGCTGTTTTCATAAAACACAGTTTTACACAGTAGTTTTGTACATGTAAGTAACTGACATTTAAAGGTAGGGTAGGTAAATTTGAGAAACCGGCTCGAGATACACTTTTTGTTATATTCCATGGAATGCTCTTATCCTGTTACGCACCGCCCCCCTGGTACCGGGCAGATAAACGCGTCATTTGCAGGAAACAACGTCTAAGGAATCTTAATATTTAATAAACTATGAATGTTTTTGTAAGGATTTGCAGTACTCCCTCCTTCTGCTTCCCTTTTTGTTTGTTGTCTGTTGTTGTCTGTCTGGCTGTGTTTGTCTCCCGGGCTGGGCGTGGCTGACCTACTTCTGGTTCCTGCCAATTCATCTCCGCAGCTGCTTCTCATTCATCCTGATCATCTACTCATCCACACCTGCTTATTAACCCGGTCTCCTCATCCAGTCTTCACCAGTTCGTCGTCAAGATTACACTGGTAAACGTATTGCTTTCTAGTTTAGCCTGACACAACTCTGGAATCAGTTTTTTGTCTTACCTGTTTGTCTCTCAATTCAGAACCCATCATCACCTCCTCCGCTAGCCACGTCGGATTCATCCGCTCTCCACGCAACCAGCTTCAGCCTGCTCGCACCCCTCAGCTCTGAAACCCCTGCTCGCCACACTCCTGTCCGGTAGGACAAACTCTCACTCCTGCTCCAACCTACTCGCTCTCGGGAGCGTAAAGACACAGGCTCAATCCACCTTTAATCTGCCTGGCGATTATCCCCAGCTCACTCCGGAGCCTCGGCTGAGGATCTCCATTCCCTCGCTTTTTTATCCCCTTTCCTGGACTATATTAACAACAATTAGTATCCCCTGTCACGATTTGAAATTAAAACCTTTTGCTGCAAACTCCTGTTTTTCTGTCCGTGTTTGAATTGTGGGTTCAGTCCTGAAAAGCGATCACGGAGTTTTATATCCATGTAACGGGAAGAAACTCAGCTAACTGATCTTTTTAATTTTTTTTTCCAAAAAAACCCCACAATGCTAACACTCAGCCTCTGAATTAGCCACGAGCGAAAGAATGTAACCTATCTCTGCACCTAAACTCACTCATAACTCCCTTATTACTTATCCTAGATGCACAGCCAACCCCTCGTTTTGCATCAGCTGGAGACACAGAATCCCACCTCAACACTCAGTGATAAACGAAAGCGTACATCATAACATGTGGAGCTAGGTAGCTAGAAACGCTAACATGGCTTACCTTGGTCAAAACTGGTCTTCAATGGCATTAAAACGATAAAAAAACGATGCTGCAGTTAATCCATAGGTTAATCCAATGTGTCTGTGTCCTCTTTGAAATGATTTCTGATAATCCATAAGAAATAAAACTGCAGAAAGAGGTGTCAACCATCAAAATCGACCAAGGGGGGCCAGAGATATGGAAAAAAAACATTTTCACCCAAATCACCTCAGAGGTGGGGTGGTTTTGGCTAAACCTCTCTAAAAAGGACAAATGTCACTTGTTTTGCATCAATCTTGATACAGGGTACTTATTATATGTTGTACTTTGGATTCCTAAAGCTTTTAGTCTACTAACCCATCATCCAAGGGTAGTTTTCACTATCTGTAAAAAAGAATTTTTGGACGGACACTATAATTTACAGTTTAAATCTGTATTTTCTTTAAAATAAAAAACATCTATATTGATTCTGACACTTCTACATCCAACTCACAGATGTAACCTTGCTTTGATAAAAGAAATTATTCATATAACCCTTTTAGAAGTTAAGTTGTAGTCATTTGTTTTGGGCATGTCATTTTCGAGCCTGAAACATGAAAAACAGGCTTGGTGCTTAACAGGTTAACATCCCGATAGCAATGAATATCTTAAGTGCTTTGACAAAAAATCCATAAAAAAATGTCATCTGTGGAAGCCGTAATACTGTAAAAAGCACGACCAATCATTTTAGCCGGCCCGGCTAAAATAACTGGATGGCCTACCTGCCTGTCAGCCTTCCATCTGTGCACAAACTTATCTCGTGCCCTCATTGGTCATGTGCACGTTCGTGTGTGTTGGAGGAGGGGCTCTATAAGGAAGTGGCAGATTTTCTCCAGTTGTGTATTTTCAAATTCTAGCGATCTCGAGCCGGTTTCTCAAACTTACCTACCCTACCTTTAACACTGTGGCATAAGAAAATGTATTTTAAATGTTGTCAAGAGTATTAGCCAGCCAGCAGTGAGTAAATGGTGATGAGGAAAATACCATAGTTAAGCTAGTTTCACAGTTCCGGCCATTCAGTAACATGGTGTGGTCACGCCATATTGTCACGTGCTGCTGTTAAGTGAGTGTGTGTTTTGAGTTATATTATTTTGGTACCTATTCATATGCTAAGTTAAGCCAATTATTGTTTATGTGGAATATATGTTAAATCATTTTAATTCATATGCATGTATTTCTTATTTAGGCAGAATCAGGGGCGTCGCCTGGACCTGAAAACATTCGGGGCTTAGCCCACAGTGGCGGCGGCACTACAGTGGCATTTTTCACTGCAACACTCCCCACACGCACACACACAGTACACCCGCGACTGTTACAATGAAGGCTCGATAATCAGCTCACGGCATATAGGCAGGGGTAAAGTGGTATTTTTTATGAGTGGGGGGCTCACCTCCTCCGGGAAGATTTTTTTTTAAATATTGAAGTTAGATGCATCAATCTGGTGCACTTTGAGAGCAAAATGAAGAGACCTATGGATACCTCTCTCAACACCCATATGAAGCAGAACTGTAAACAGATGTACTTTTTCTTAATGGATATTTTACTAATCACTCCCCTTTTAAACTCTATTCTTGTTTTACTGCCATATAGTATTTCATAACTGTTTTTCCTTTATTCTCTTATTTTTTTTATAACTATAATGATCATATGAAGGTGTGCCGTGGAAATAATCTTTTGAATAATTTGTGACCAAACCGTTTGAGACCCACTGAGATAACTTAGACTAAAGTTATGTATCTAAACACTCAGAGAGTCCTTTAGCTCACCTGAGTCTCTCAGTCTGAGAGGAGAGGACTCTCCTCCAGCTTCTTGTGGAACAAACAGCTCCATATGTCCGTTAGTGCAGCTAGCTAACCAGATGCTAACAACACGGTCCATGCTGGCTCCCTCCCTCTCTCTCTCTCTCTCTCTCTATCACTGTGCGCTATTGCCACACACACACAGAGCCGAGCTTGAATGACACAAGCACACGTTTATTTCCATGCAACTCTCTGATTGGTCTGGTGTCATGCCTCTGTTGCATTCAATGAACACGGAAAATTACAGTGCTGCCGTCGTCTCTTGTGTCATGATGAGGTTCACGTAAAGCACGGTTAATGTATTATATTATTGAGGGAGAATTGTCCGGGGCTACAGAAAAAACATCCGGGGCTAAAGCCCCGGATGCCCAGGCCAGGCGACGCCACTGGGCAGAATGTTTTATATAAATTATACTTTCTACTTTTTATATGTTTTGTCTGTAAGCCGGTTTAATATTCATTTATCATGCATTTTAACTGAGAGCATTGACATAATGTGACTGAACTGTATGCGCATGTCAGAAATAAACGTGCGGTGATCTGAGCAAGACGCTAACTTTGGTCCTCTCTCTAAAAATCCACAGAGACAGTTTATATGTTGGTTACACAGTGCTCCTTAGCCTGCTGGTCCAGATTACCCCTAGGTCTGGTGCCGGTAACATATACAAGTGAAGATTGGGGGACGATTGGACCGTGTCCATTGGATTTACAGCGACATCGTGTTTCATGGCGAGTGGTCTGTCGCCATGGCAACGGCATTTGATGACACCCCATAATACGCTTAGATGCGTTGATGGCTGCATCGTTACCAAACCTGTGAAGTTTTGGGCCGTTTGGAGCATTTTCACTGAAGTTATGAGAAAACCGTGTTTCATGGCATTGTGTTGCCATGGCAACGGTATTTGAAGAAATCTCAAAACGGTCCCGTAGATGTCTTCACGGCTGGACTGTTAGCACACATGTGAAGTTTGAGCACATTT
Organism: Trematomus bernacchii; assembly: GCF_902827165.1. NCBI lineage: Eukaryota > Metazoa > Chordata > Actinopteri > Perciformes > Nototheniidae > Trematomus > Trematomus bernacchii. The sequence continues at coordinate 2,527,057 of NW_022987574.1, read as the reverse complement.
TGAACATTTTCATAGGAGTTGATGTATAGCGACATCGTCTTTTATGGCGAGGGATGCGTTTCCATGGAAACGGCAAATGATGACACCCCATAATTGACGTAGAGCTGTTGAGGGCAGGACCATTAACCATTATCTGAAGTCTGCTGCTCTGAGCATGTCAGTTGGAGTTATGACATCATCGTGTTCCATGACACAGGTGTTTATATTTGAGCTAACGAGGTGTCCAGAGATCAAAGGTTTCCATTGTTCTGAATGAGAGATAAAGCTCTTACATGTGAACGTTTTGTTGAAGAACCGTAACAGATGTCGGTGAAATTTCAAAGCGTGAAGCATCTCAAGGACCTTGAGTATCTGAAGTGTGCTTTTTGTGTACTTTCGGGTCTCCTGAAGACGTAATCTGCGTCGTGGCCGCCACCGCCATCTTCTTCTGAGACTTTTCTCACGCCATCTTGTCTGTCTTTACGCCTGCACGTGGCGTCTTTGTGTGTGTCACTTTTGCATTGACTACACCATGTCTTCTGCCGACACACTCTCACTCGGTGGCCTTTTGTGCCGCACTTAAAACACACAATATCTGCATAGTCACTGTTCCTGTCATATGCACCTTGCTTGGCGGGCCGCCGTCTGGGTCTCGCTTGAGTCTTCATCACGTTATCACTCGACTCTGTCGTGCTTAATTTTTCTGTGTCTTCAAAACTCCTTAGCTTTGTCCTGAACTCTGGAAACGTTATATTGTCATCATTATGTGCCACGTGTATTGCAAATGGCCTAAACATCTCAGGCAGTCCTTTTAAGACCATGGCTATCAATAGGCCATCGCCTAACGTTTCACCTGCGTTCCGTAGCACAGTGATGGTGGTTTCTGCCCGTATGATATAGTCCGTGACACTTTCACTGTTCATCTTCTGAAGCGATGTCAACATGGTATACAAGTTTATTATCCGGGGTTTTCCCCTCCCGGCATAATATCCCCTTAAAATCTTTAAGGCTTCTCTTGCATTGTCGGGCGCATCCCTCATAATTAGCGTCTAAAAGTTGTATTAGCTCAGCATACGCGTCTGCATTTTTTTTGCCGTCTGCCGCTATCTCGGCTTGACTATTTGGTTCTCTTAGAATCGTGTTCTTTAACCCTAATAGGTGAAGGTGTCCTAACACTTTTGTCTCCCACAGTTCATGTTTCATCTCCGTCGAACATCAGTCGAGGCAACCTGCTTGTCCCTCGATGATCCATGTTAGCTTATCTTGCTATCCCGTTAGCACGCTGTTCGCCGTGACTTTCTGACGCTGATAAATCTTCAAACTTCTCCCCGAATGACTCCTGGGCCCATAACCTATTAAGGCCCAGACACACCAGGCCGTCACCAGAGAACTCGCCGACACCGACAGTTGCATCGGCGAGTTCTCCTGCGTCTTGGCCATGTGTCGCTAGGGCGGGTCATACTCAGGTGTCAAAATGAATCTGAAGGAAATCCTAACATGAGGGGTGTCTAAATTATGTGTTTTTCAATGGGGAATTCAAATATGAGCCTATTTTTTGGATAGGATAACTCTAACCTACATCGTTTTGTATTTCTAAATTGGCAATTTTACCCTTTCGAACCTCAATATAAGATAGTAAAAGGGGAATCATTTATATTGACAAAGCCAAATCATTTTACATATTTATTAACAGGTGAACTGCATATATAAAACTGGATAAGACTACAAAGATACATCTTCTGACTTCTTGAACTTTGCCAGGTGGCACAAGTCCTGCTTTGACTCATTCTTGGACATCAGTCTCCTGCTGGTCTCCTGAGCTCTGATCCTTCCATCCCTCTTTTCCTGTGAGAAGTACTTAGCAGAAGCCTCGGTCACCATTTTAACAACCCTCTCAATGCTTTGAGTATGGCAAGGCCAGTTGAGTACTTCCATGGGGGTTTTGATGAAGTTTTTCACCTCTGAGGTGCTTAGCAAGCAGGTGAGAGGTGGCTCTGACACACCTTCTGACCAGCTGATCAAGTCCCCAATACTGGAAGCATCACAATTGATGTCAGGAGTCCTTCTGGTCCTGACAGAGGAGTCCCCCAGCTGAGTGTCTGGGTCCCCCTCTCCCCTAATGGCCAGGATTCTCTCCACCCCCTCAATTCTCTCCTTCTGATCCTCAGAGCACAGCAGTGTTTGGAGGATGGCTTCACTGTGGGCATACCAAGCAGATCTTCTCACAGTTGGCATCACAAGGTCCAGCACCTCCTTCCTCTGGGACTTGAGGCTGTCCAGCTGAAACAGGATGTGCCTGGGCCCTTCGATCCAGGAGTGCTTGACCTTCACATTAAACCAACATGGATAATACACTCCAATGATGAATTCCACAATCAATTGTAGATTCTTCAGTTTCTTTCCTTTAAGTCCGTGCTTTGACACCCAGAGCCTGAGAAGTCTGTTTGCTGTGGTTTACTGGTCCAATCTCCAACAGAGCCAGCCTTGCAGGAAGCACTCCATCCCTGACTGCACAGACAATTTTATAGCCATAGTGTTGATCAGTTGAGAGATCTTGAATGACCTTGTCAGGCAGCTTGATCAGTGGAGGGCCAACAAAGATCCGGGTGAAGTTTGGATTGATATCCAAGTCTGTAGCGGAATCAAGGAGCTTTCCTATTGGCCCAGATAATTTGCTGTCTGATAGACTAGGGCCATCAAGGCCAACAATGAGATGGCGCAGGGGAAGTTCACCAGTGTGCAGGTTGCACACCAACCACACCAGCTTTCTCCCCAGGTGCAGCTCCAGCTTTCGCATTACCCCAGCTTTCACACCAGTGTTGACATTAGTTGAGTCTCCTCCAATGGCCGATAAGGTCTTATCAAAACCCCTTTCTTCCAGCCAGGCAAAAAGGAACTTAGCAATCTGCTCAGCATGTGAGTCCTCTTTAGTTGCTTTCTCTGGGGTAAAGTGGAACAGATAGTTGCAGCCAGGCTCACTAGCAACACTATAGTGTTCTTCTTTGATCTTTGCAGGAAAAGATTGGTCACTGCCCTCAGCTTCCATTTTCACATTTGTCAGGTCAATCCGCCCATCAAAGAGGATGCAGGAGATCCCCCCCCATCTCCCTGCACTTCTCCTCAAACTCTTCTCCCAGCTCTCTCATCAACTTTCCTGTGCTCTCTTGACCTTGTTTTTATCAATCACTTTACTTGTGTTGTCTTTTGTGATGATTCCTGCATCAATCAGAGCTGCAGTTGCTATCGCTGCAGTTGGTCTCAGCCCTATGCCATACCTTACACTAGCAAGCGCAATATTTGGAATATCATCATAGTTTTTTTTAGTTTTTTTTTTAAGCTGCAGGCTCAGGTTCAGTTTCAGGGAAGAGCTCAACTTCAGGGACAAACTCATCTTCAGCACCACTCTCCAATTCCAGATCCTCATCACCATCTGCCAAAAACCTCTTAACATCCTTCCTGGCTGCCTTGTCTGCTGCTGCAGCATTTCCCTCCTTGCTCCTTCTCCTTTCCTCAGCCATGTTTTCCATCCCCTGCCTTTCCAATGTCCTCACCTGTCTCTTGTGCTCCTGCAGATCAGGGGCCCCCATTTGGTGGGGTCCTTTACTTCCAACCTTCTCTTTCTGTCCCTTGATGTATGCAAGATCTTTTAAAGGAATCCTTTTCTCTCTGCTGCAGGAACAGTTAATGTGGGCTTGGATCACACAGCCATCACAGCCTTCCCTCTCACAACTGGTAATCTGACACTTGCAAGTCAAAATATCAAATAATTGGTCTAACTTGACACTGAACCTCTCTTTGGCATCAAGTTTGCCCTTCCCAAGGGAAAACTTCACTGCCTGATTCCAGACCTCCTTGAGCTTGGACATGATGGTCACCTTTTCATTTATAACAGGTGGCTTGAAAAGAGCATTCGCTTTGCTCCACTGACCAATCAGACCAGGGAAGATATCACCCACCAGCTGGTCCACTGGGTAGTTCCTCCTATCATCTTTACTTTGATCCCTCAAGTAGATGCCATACCTCAGGATATCCCTCACAGTTGGCAGTTCAGACACCAACAGCTCTCGCCCAGTGCCAACAAGATTACTCAAATGAGAAGTAGATTTTGCCCTTGTTTTGACTTGAGCCATTTCAACTAGTTCACACTGAAAACACTGATACACAATTAAGTTTCATTTCCTGTAAGTTTAACTTCAGACAGGAACATAAAATCCCCGACTTCAAAATAAAAGCCCCCCAACTTAGTCTCTTTTTTCCAGAAGAATAGCAAAATAATCAAAAAATAGATAATATTCAACTGCAAATTGATGTAGGTTAGGTTTATCAGAATTAAAAAATGTCTTCAGATTTGTATTCTACACGCCATAATACGTTATTTGAACACCCCCCTCGATCAATTTACAAAAAATAAATAGTATGGCCCGCCCTAATGTGTCGCACTGGAACACACCGCAAAGACTTCAGCCGAGCACGTACGAACTGCACATGCGTGAGTGGCAATAACTCTCCTTACCAGCAGGCGGCGGTAGTGTGTATTCGTCATTCAAAATAGGCAACACCCGGAAAACAGAGAAGAAGAACAGACTGATATAAACAAACAACAAATAGCGTGTGCGTTCCATTTTCACTCTCGTCCATCAAAAACATGTTTTAGAATATAAAAATACATGAATGATGAAATGAGCACATAAAGTGCAGACATACTATAAAATCACAGTTAATAAACCTGCATCTGATGATCGCAGTGTTCTGGCGGGTGTGTAGTTTATTGAGTCAGCAATGTAGTAATGTATGTAATGTAATAATGGCCACTTCTTGCTAAATTTACATTTCCATGTGATGCTTTTATCCGAGGCGACTCACAATAGGTAAATGAACAGCAGTAGACAGTATCTCATTTACTTAGACACTGTACTTAAGGACAATGTTGAGGTACTTGAGACTAATCCTGCAACTTTATACTGACAATTAAACCGATGAGATGAAAAACCGGACTTGATCAAACAAATCACGGAGCTCTCAGCAGAGGACAGCCGGGGACGCTCCCGCCGATATCAGAGATATCCCTGCTATGTGTGGGAGGTAAGAGAGGACATTTAAGGGCTATGTTTGATGTCTTTAAAGGGCCCATGTCATGGCCATTTCCACTGATCATAATTACATTGTTGAGGTATACTAAAATAGATTTATACTGTGCAATTTTCAAAACTCACATTGGTTTCGCATACAGCATCTCTTTAAAGTATGTGTATTCAGCAGTATTCACTCTCCACTAAACGACTCGTTGGAGCTCTTGCCCCCCCCTCCCTGTGAGCCTAGTGTGCTCCGATTGGTCAGCTCGGCCACTCTGTTCTGATTAGTCAACCACCAGAGAGGCTCCGCCCATGTCTAACAGTGCTTTTTTCGGCTCACTCTCGGAACATCAGTCTTATAATGGCGTCGGTACAGCCGTATATTTTATACGCTAACTAACCGAACTGTACCTACAACTGTTGTTATAGAAGAGTAAGTTATTTTTACCTGTAATAAACTACTACTGTTTGATGAGAAATCAAATCATGGTTTGCTATATATGAATGATATGTTATAGGAGCAAATAATTCAGGGAAGAAAGGATAGGCCTACTAAGTATTTCCATCAAACTTTATTTTAGAAATGTACAAAATGAATATAAATATACATATATATACACGGTATATCATCCATTCCTCCCCATTGTCGGCATCTTGCCTATCGCAGCCGGGGCTTTTTAGGACGAGGCCTCAGTGTGGTAGTCCCGTCTCTGTCATGTATTTTCCGCCAGGATCTGGCTGGACGAAATCAAATGCAAATCACAAAATATTAGAGAAACTTAGTTGTTTTAGATTCGTTAGTAGTAGTTGTGGTAGGAGTGTGGATCTATCTAATCCATCTATCTAATCAACACAGTAAGCTTGCCAGCTAATATGCTAACCTAGCTTTCTTGTTTACCTTGTTAGCAAACACGATATGAACGTTAGCTCGGAGGAACGGCAACTATAATGGAGTGTAATAAAACTACTATGAACAAAAGCTAGTGGTTCATATTAGGCTAGCAATAACGTGTTTATAATTGCAATCTTATACGGGTAGTCTGCTCCGTTCGGTCATTCATTGTAACTGGCATGAATACAATGTTTCCCGCTAGCATGTATAGCTAGCCTCGTTAGCTATACATGCTATCATCGTCGGAGGAAAGCCAACTGTAATGTACCGTCCTTTGGGGGTCTGTGAGCGGGCAAAGAGAGGGGATTTCCCCGTTGTCTCTGCTGGGAGTGTGATATAAACAGAGTCCCCATTTCAGGGACACCTCTTGGAAGTCTCTAGACCGTCCTTTGGGGGTCTGTGAGCGGGCAAAGAGGGGATTTCCCCGTTGTCGTAGCTCTTAGTAGCCTTGTTGTTTAGCTCGTTAGCATACACGCTCGGAACGCCAGCTGTAATGTAATTACGTTTCGCGACTGACCGTACGGTAAATCACCTGGAGTATACTGTCTGAGTATTTCGTGTGTGAATGCAGACATTCTCCTGCTATGAGATACAATGTATGTAAGGCTATCTGCTGATATTAGAGTTGATATGGAAACGCTAGCAACTTAGTTAGCACAGTTAGCACTGGCTTAGCAGTCCGAAACATGTTTACACATTTAAACAGTCGTGGTAGATACCTTGTTTGATAAACACACAAATAACAATGCAAACTTACAGGTTGTGTACCCGAATCTTCCCCTGCTCCAAACGGTCTAAACAAACTAGGAATAGCATCGTCCTTCAGTTTCAAATGCTGTGCATATCCGGCCTCAAACTGGGCAATGTTTTGGAAGCTTTCATCTGTGAAATGCCGCGCACACAGTAACGTTCTTCGAACCTCTGAAGGAACAGTGTTAAAAAGAAATGTCAACCACTGACTTCGTCGTGGTTCTTCCGTCGGTAGGACAAACAGCTCAGATTTCTCCTCACAATTCAGGAAACAGGTCCTTGGCATTGGCATGACTGGATCGATTGTGAACTGAACCAGAGCTTCCAACAGTAAATGTTAGGCTCGCAGAGGGTGCAGCCAGCGCCGCTGGGTGTGGCCATAGCTCTTCGGGATTGGTCCATTTAGTTCCGGGTACCGCATGACATCATACGGTACCCGGAATTAAATGGAAGTAATAAAAGGCAGTGACGTATCTCCAACGAGGCGTTTTGGGGAGGTATTTTCTGTGTTAAGAGTTTTACTCGCTACAGGGTGTACTTTGAGGGTTTTGACTCTGCACACCATTTACATGCATAAAAACCTTCATAACACACAAGGGGACGGGTAATAACCGGAAAAGCATGACATGGGCCCTTTAAGTATCACCTGCTGGGGTTTAGCTGCTGTCTTGTGCCTTCTTAAATCGTTTGTTTACGTCCTTCACTTCCGTTTCGCTTCTCATTTGCTAGCTGAACAGCTGATCAGAGTGGTTTCTTGGCCCGATAGCTTGTGTCGACCGTGAAAGGCCAAATAAGGCGTGTCACGGCCGAGGGTTCGGGACACACCAAATTGACTTTGGGCGACAGGGCATGCTTCGTCACCAGACAACCGAAGACGGCCGATATCGGCCTGGTGTGTCTGGGCCTTTAAGGTTTAGGATGGCAGCTTCTTCATACGTTGCACTCGGAGAGAAATAGTGGAGACAATGAACTGTTTAGCCCTTGAGCATGATTTATTTTCCTCTGCTTCCCAGGTGATTCCTTTCGCTCAGCCGAGCTAACTTAGTCGGCTTCACTATCTTTCGCCAAGACCGGACTGCTAACTCGGGGAAAAGTAAGGGAGGCGGTGTGTGTGTCATGATTACAAACAACTGGTGCACAGATGTGAGGATTATTTCTTCGGACTGTTCTGTTCATTTGGAGCACATCATGATCTCATGCCGGGCTTTTCACCTGCCGAGAGAATTCTCATCTGTGGTGATAACAGCTGTGTATATTCCGCCACTCGCCAACAACAACACGGCACTAGGAGAGTTGTTTGGATTTATAGACAGCATGGAGACTTCACGGCCAGAAGCAGCATTCATTGTAGCAGGGGATTTTAACACCGCTAACATGAAGAAGGTCCTACCGAAGTACTACCAGCACATCAGCTGTCCGACACGCGGGGAAAATATACTGTACCATGTTTATTCCCCTTTCAAACATGGTTATAAGGCTCTCCCTCGCCCTCCCTTCGGCAAATCAGATCACATCTCACTACTACTGCTGCCTGCTTACAAGCAGAAACTTAAACGGCATAGACCGGAAACAAGGATTGTACAGCGATGGAGTGAGGAGTCAGACTCAGCTCTGCAGCACTGTTTCGAATCTACGGAGTGGAGTGTGTTTGAGGACAATAACATCAACACACACACGGACACAGTCATCTGCTACATTGGGAAATGCATCGATGACGTGGTACCGAAGGTTTCTGTACGAACATTCCCAAATCAAAAGCCCTGGATAAACGGCGAGGTTCGTACCAAGCTGAAAGCACGCACTATCACGCACAGAGCTGGAGATTTGGAGGAGTACAGGAAATCTAAATATGATCTCCGGAGAGCAATCGGCAGTGCTAAGAGACAGTACAAAGAGAAGGTGGAGTCTGACTTCAAAGGCTGTAACACCCGGAACATGTGGGTGGGACTAAGAACAATGACAGACTACAAAGGTGCTGCGGGAGTGTCTGCGTGCGGATCTCTCCCAGATGAGCTGAACAGCTTTTTTGCACGTTTTGAGAGCAGCCAGGCTGTGGAGGCACAGAAGGACCAGGAGCCCTGCCCTTTTGTATTAAACAGGGCAGATGTGTGCAAATCCTTTAAAAGGGTTAACCCACACAAGGCTCCTGGACCTGATGGCATCACTGGCCGTGTTCTCAGGGTGTGTGCAGTTCAGCTGGCAGAGGTGTTGTCAGGGACCAAGCAGTAAGGCAACAGGACACAGGAGTGGTTTAAATAAACTAGGGTTTTTATTTACCCAAAAATCCACAGAAAACATCATACAATAACTAGGCCTATAAAAGAGGTCAACAGAAAATACCTCAAAGAAACATAACAGGTGTTAACTCAACAAACTGACCTGCTACAATGAAAAACCAAGGAACCTATATAGTGGCTTGGCCAAACCAAGTTGAAACCAAGGGATAATTAAAGGTGGGGTAGGTAACTTTGGAGAAACCAGCTCGAGTGCGCAAGAATTTGAAAATACAAAACCGGAAAAAATCTGCCGCTTCCTTACAGAGCCCCTCCTCCAACACACACAAACGCGCACATGACCAATGAGGGCACGAGATAAGTTTGTGCACAGATGGAAGGCAGGTAGGCCATCCAGTTATTTTAGCCGGTCCGGCTAAAATGATTGGTCGTGCTTTTTACAGTACTACGGCTTCCACAGATGACATTTTTTTATGGATTTTTTGTCAAAGCACTTAAGATATTCATTGCTATCTGGATGTTAAGAGCATTCCATGGAATATAACAAAAAGTGTATCTCGAGCCGGTTTCTCAAACTTACCTACCCCACGTTTAATAGTCACATAATACACAAAGGACACTGACAAAACCCACATCCCCCCTTTGACATGGAAGCAGGTGGTTTGTCCCACTCTGTCCCAATTGGCTCCTTGCAGTATTTATGAGTCCTCAGCGCTCGGCCACGCCCTTTGCTGAACCAGGAAGTAACCTCCCCCAATGGACATGGTAACTCCAGAGACAAAGAAAGTAATTAATACAAACAAATACTTGTGTTAGCTGTGCTAAAATGTTTGAAGTAAACAATCAAATAAAGAGTTTACCATTTAAAGCAAATGTGTGGTGTTAATTGGCATGTTTTATTGTAGCTGCACTGAAGCAAAACTACTGAAGATGAGGATGCAGTGTAGTTGGTTTACCCTATGTGGCTGTGGCCATCACACACTCCCCCCTTCAAGACTCTCGCTGAAACAGCGAGAGAGGTAGTCGGCTGTGACGTTGTCCTTGCCTGGGATGTGCTGAATGTTGAAGCGGAATGGTTGCAGTGCCAGGTACCACCGGGTAATCCTTCCATTGGTATCCTTCATCCTTCCCATCCACTGAAGCGCTTTATGATCAGTCTCCAGGGTGAATTCTCTACCCAGGAGGTAATACCCGAGAGAGTCGAGGGCCCATTTGATAGCCAGTGCCTCCTTTTCCACGGTTGAATACCTGACCTCCCTGGGGAACAGTTTCCGGCTGATGTAGGCCACTGGATGGCGGTTGTCTGATGACCCCTGGAGAAGCACAGCGCCCAGACCCCTATCAGAAGCATCCGTTTGCAAGATAAAATGTTCATCAAAGTTTGGACTGTAAAGAACAGGTTTCTTACTCAATGATCCCTGGATGTCGTGAAAAGCTGCCATGGACTCCTCTGTCCACTGTATCTGATTTGAAGACCGGGATCCAGTCTGGTCTGTGAGTAGAGCTGCCCTGGCAGAGAATTGTGGTACAAAGCGGTGGTAGAAGCCTGCCATGCCCAGAAAAGATCGGAGCTGCTTACTTGTTTGTGGCACAGGACATGACTCGATGGCCTGAATCTTGCTGACCCGCGGCCGTATCACACCACGTCCAATGATGTGGCCCAGGTACTCCGTCTCTGCAGCGGCAAAGACGCACTTTGATGGATTGATAGTCAGCCCCGCAGAGTAGAGGCGATCCAAGACAGTGTGCAGATGTTCCATGTGCTCCTCCCAGGTGGAGCTGTAAATGACAATGTCATCCAGATATGCTGCAGCAAAACCAGATAAGTCACAAAGTACCTGATCCATAAGCCTCTGGAAAGTCGCTGGAGCACCATGCAGCCCAAATGGCATGACCGTGAACTGGAAAAGACCCAACGGTGTCCTAAAGGTTGTCAGCTCCCTGGACCGCTCAGTCAGTGGAACCTGCCAGTAACCCTTGGAAAGATCTAATGTGGTTAAGTATTTGGCTTTTCCAAGCCGTTCAAGCAGTTCATCGATTCTTGGTGTTGGATAAGAATCAAACAGAGAAATTGAGTTCAGGTACCTAAAATCAATACAAAACCTAAGGCTGCCATCCTTCTTTGGCACAAGGACCACTGGGTTGCACCACTCGCTTTTCGAAATCTCAATGATCCCCAGGGACAGCATCAGATCGACCTCCTTTTTCAGTGACACCAGCAGGCGTTCCGGAATCCTGTAACTCAGTCGTCTCACAGAAGCACCTTCTCTAACCACAATGTCATGCTCAACAATATCTGTTCTCCCAGGATTCTCCTGAAATAATTCTGACCTACAGATTGTTCTCACCTGAAGCTGTTTGTCTTCTGAGAGGTGGCTGAGGTCATGGCTCACCGTAGCCCCCCCTGGAGATAGGTATTGCTCTTCCACTTCCTCTTCCTCTCGCACATCCCTGATGAGCATCACTCTTGCTTCTTGTTCAGGGGCCTCATTTATAGAGGGATATACGCTCAAAAAATGGCGTACGCCAGTTTCTACGCAATGTTTGCGATTTATAAAATACTAACTTGACGGGAAAATGTGCGGTCCTCCACGCAAACTCTAACCCATGCGTACGCACTAAGCACAACAACGGGAGACACGAGAAACTGCGACACCGTTGGCAGAAGGAAGAATGGAGAGAAATATGTGGAAATAAATAAAATGTTACCTCATTTATCATATATGAAGAATTCATTTTCAAACATTGATTAAAGCCAATGTTAAAATGATTAAACAAACGCCTGTTTGAGACTCCTCAGTGCACACAAAAACTTGGAGAAATAAATAAATACGGATGTTATTTAAAACCACCTCGAATATGTTGTGTTAATGTTATGAAATGTTTTCTCATAAATGATGCGGTAAGCAGGAGGACAGAATTACGTCTAAACTGACGCCGTTTTGCATTTCTATAGGTTGTAGATACGAGCATGGTTTTATATACTATCACGTTTAATCGTGTTTTATGCCGTTTGCCAAGACTTGATAAGTCGCTCGTAAAACACAGGAGGTATGGAAACTAAGAACACCATATGTGGTAAATTGTACAGCTAATATAACACAACACATTAGTTGTATTTCCTTTAACTGGTGGATTATGGATATATAGTTGCTGATCGACAGCTGGAACACAAACCACCAAATACAACAAAATAATTCAGATCCAGTCGTCATGACTCCACTCCGGAGGGATTCCCCGATCATTTCTTACAGTTTCTCATCAAGGGGGTGTCTCCTGTCCCCGGGACAAACACACTGCCTGAGGAAGGTTATATGTATTTTTTTTGTCATTAACTTTTTTCGGACCACTTATTTATTTATTTTGGTGACGATCCGACCTCCATGCTGCTACTCTGGTTCAAACTGCATCCACCAAACAATATGATTTATCTCGACCTCCCCAAAATAACCAAAATCTGACACGGTGTGAGATGTCTTTTTTAGCTGTGCTGTCGTAATTTCCTGCGATCTTCTTCATGCAGTCAGTCAAAATGAATGGGCGTTTCTTTGACTATTTATAGGCAAATATGGGCGTTACGTGAAGCCTTCAAAAGCTGCGCCGCATTTCGAGTCGATTGTGATTTATAAAGGGAAACAGGCGTAGGAAGTGCCGGTAGGCAATGTTTTGTGAATCGGAACATTTCTGTACCTATTTTTTTGCTTTGTACTACGTAAGCAACCTTCTCACGTCAATCCTACGCAAGGCGTTATAAATGAGGCCCCTGGTCACGGCACCCACTCCTTCAAGAGATTTATATGTAGTACTCTACTGGAGCGTGGCTTCCCAGGGGTCGATACCTCATATGTTGTGGGCCCGAGTTGCTTCTTGATCTCAAATGGTCCCTGCTACTTTGCCAACAGCTTGCTGTTATCACTTGGGAGGAGAACTAGTACCTTTTGTCCTGGGTTGAAGGATCTTTGCCGAGCTGACCGATCATACCAGGACTTCTGCTGTTGCTGGGCCACTGCCATGTGAGATTGGGCAAGCTGACTCATTTTCTCCAATCAATCTCTCATCTGAACAACATAGGATACAATGTTAACAGAACCCTCCCTCGCCTTGTTTCCCTCCCAAATCTCCCTCAACAGTGAGAGAGGTCCTCGTACTTCATGTCCATACAAAAGTTCAAATGGAGAGAAACCAGTGGAGACTTGGGGTACTTCTCTATAAGCAAAGAGGAGGTATGGCAGCCACTGGTCCCAGTCTGTGCCACTGTTGTTGACAAACTTCCGTAGCATCTGCTTCAGGGTTTGGTTGAAACACTCCGTCAATCCATCAGTTTGGGGATGATATGGTGTGGTCCTCAGGCTCCTAATACCCAGCAAGTGATACACCTGTTTCAGAAGAGTGGACATGAAGTTAGTTCCCTGATCAGTTAATATTTCATGAGGGAAACCTACTCTTGAAAAGAACTGAACCAAACAAAAAGCAACTGATTTTGCTTTTATGGATTTCAATGGAAAAACTTCTGGGTACTTTGTGGCGTAATCTGTTATGACCAGCATGTACCGGTTTCCCCCCTTGCTCCTCTCAACAGGACCAACAATGTCCATGCCAAGGCGCTCAAATGGGGTGCCAATGATGGGTAAAGGCTGGAGGGGGTTCTAGCAGATGTTATTTGGCACTGAGGACAACTTCTGCAGAATTGAGTGACCTCTCTTCGCAGGCCAGGCCAGTGAAAATACCGTTGGATGCGAGCTATGGTTTTATGCTTACCCCTGGCCAGCCCAGGGGATAGAGTGCCCCAAAGAGAGAATGCTGTATCTAACTGCTTGGGGAACCACTAGCTGCAACACCGACCCCTGCCGACGGTAGAGAATGCCATTTTGCAGAACATACTCGTCTTCGTTGAAGTCCAGCTCAGCCCCTGGCTCTTTTTCCTTCGCCGTCTGAAAAAGAGAAACTAGGGATAGATCAGCTTTCTGCATTTCCATGATATTGGCTGGCATTTGAAACTGTAAGGTTGAATCTGGCTCAGTGCTGGAGGGTGGGTTCACAACTGTGTGTTGGAACTTTTCCTGCCTCTTCTGTCTGCGAGTTTTCCGAGGTCTCCCGGATGTTGTGTCAAGCTCCTGATTGAAAAAAGGTAAAGCACTAAGAGTCTCAGAGTGCTCATTTGGTGATTTTGCCTGTGCTCTAGTAACTACAACATTACATGTTTGGCTTTGCTTCGCCTCCAACAAATCAAAAAGCACTGGAAGATCTCGCCCCAGCACCGCTGGATAAGGCAAGTTATCAACAACCCCAATGTTCAAGAGGTAAGTTTGACCCTCTACTTTTATGTACATGTCAGCTGTTGAATAGTTTTTCTCATCTCCATGCACACAACAGATTGGGATCGTGTCTCTTGTGCTAATAATGTTGGGTGGTACAAACTTCCGGTGTACAAGACTGCACCCAGAATCCAGCAAGGCCTTGATAATCTGTCCATTAACTTCTATGAGTGTCATCTTAATAGACTGGTCATCCTTACGCACATGCTCAATATGAGGGCGAGGCACAAAGCACATTTGTGTCATTTTGGCTGCATTTTGGGGGCACATAGGTTTTATATGGCCTTCTATTCCACAGAGATAACAAATTGGCTTTTTACCAAGAGGTTTAAATGGGCCGCTAGCTGACTGCTTTTCCCACATGGGAGGCTTAGCCACACCGGAGGGTGCCTCTTGATCGTACTGTCGAGCTGATTTGTGTCGATCCTTTGAACTCCATGAGTTATAGCTCCATTGTTGTCCTTTATTACGGGCAGCAACAAAGATATCAGCCAGTCCAGCAGCCTCCATTGCCGATCCTGGGTCACGCTCTCGGATCCAGACTTGAAGCTCAGGGGACAACATTCTCAAATATTGCTCTAGTATGATTATTTCACCAATTTCATGTATGGCTTTACCTTTTGGTTGGATCCATTTCCCATAAAGTTCCTTGAGTCTTACATACAACTCCTTGGGGCTCTCGTCAGGGTTAAACTCCAAGGAACGAAATCTTTGCCTGTAGGTCTCAGGGTTGATGTCATACTTAGAAAGAATAGCAGATTTTACTTGGTCATAGTCAAGGGAATCATCAATGTCCATATGCACATAAGCACCTTTAGCTTTGCCAGTAAGCAATGGTAACAAGTGAAAAACCCAATCTGCTTTCTGCCACCGGCCAGAAATGGAGTACTCGAGTCCTGGAGTCGGACTCGAGTGCCGATTTTCGTGACTCGACTCGGACTCGCGCACTGATTGACGCGACTCGGACTTGGACTCGTGAATTCTCGCGCACGATGACTTGGACTCGGACTCGTGAATTATCGCATACGCTGACTCGGACTCGGACTCGTGAATTTTTCCCCCCACGATGACTCGGACTCGACTTGTACATTGACGCTCCAACTTGGACTCGGACTCGGACTCGAGCAAGTTTTCTATGGAGTCTAATGTCCTCTATCCTGGCGTGTGCACCGGCTGCGAGGCGAGTTCACGTACTGGGCCCCGCTATTCCAGTCTAAAGATGTCTAGAGACACACCCCGCATCGTGCTGTATGCTTTCACACATTCTGCTTCCACATTGGAAAAGAGCAGCGCAAAATGCTCTATGTGGAAACAATATTGAAGAGAAGGCTCCGTAACACATTACTTGAGTTCAGACATATAGGCTGTCTTGAACACCATCATCAGAGTAACGTGATCTAATCAATAAATAAAGATTCAGCCGATAACACGAAAGCACATGGCTACTTAACATGCAGAATGACGTCATTTTGCATGCTGAAGTAAAAAGATATGATTCTACACTGTATTTTAGTGACCATGTATTGTTTGAACTGTTTTAGGTAATCAAAAACGGGTTTTGATAAGTCACTTAGAATAGGAATGTTATTCTTACTTTTAAACTCACTGATCCAGAGATTCTGTGTTCCAACACACCAACATCGCTTCTTATCATCCCTAAAAGCCAGATGTTGTCCTTAAGTCGTTAAAGACATCGTTAAATAGGTGAGGAAAAGTTTAAATGTCTGAAGGAGGATAGTTTATGGGAAAAAACCCCATGGAAAGGAATAGAGTTAAGATTCAAATCGAAGATAGAGGTTGACTTTTGACCTTAGGGGACTTTGGAATTTCAAGTCCTGGTGAGAACTATTGACCTCGGCCAGAAGCGAATCCAGCCAGTCAGGACACTTGGGGGAGGTGATCAGCTTACACAGCTCCTCCCCAGGGGCTCTCTAATTCGCTTGGGAGAAAAATGGGAAGGAAGAGTCGATTGATCTCCGCCCCAAAAATAGATATGAATACTGATGCTTTTGCATGTGAGGTCGCTTTTGGGTTTGGTGAGTTGGTTTGATCCTGATGTCTGTGTCCGCATCGCATCACAAACCTGAAGTCCAATTTCTTTTTGGTTTGATGAGTGGTTTGATCCCGACGCATTTATCCGCATCGCATCACAAACCTGAAAGTCCGGAGTGCTCGAGTACTCTGTATAACTTGTATATGTGTTTGGTTTCCTACTAGAAGTAAACTCAGATAATTTGTTATAACTTTGATTCCGGTGTTTTCAATTCCTTTCTTAATTTAATAGAGATCCAGCCTCATCCAACGAACGGCGCGTAGCAGAGGTGTTCTGCTCCAACAAGTGGTGACCCCGACGTGATGGGAGCTGATCTCTAGAAAGGAACACCGATAGCCAGGGGACAGAATCCAGTCCAGGGGGAGGACACAGAGATACTGGTGACAACTAAGACCATGGCAATATACAAAAGGTGAGCAGACACCTGTTTTGACTATCAAAAATCTGTGATTGATTATACTAAAAATGTTACAGTTGTCAGCAGCGTTCTCAGTGTTCTTAGTCACGGTGGGAAATACAATACATATTACAAGTTGGAGATATTGGGGAAGTGCTTAGAGAAGGGTATTCAGTCCTGGACCTAGAGCAAGAATAGTGTTTGAGAGAGGCGGGTAGGTTAGTCCCAGCCCTTCACTCACTAAATACGAACGCTGCAACGCTGTAAAAGATGTATGGGTTAAATTCCCCGCAAGTCAAAATAACATTGATTAATGCGGTTACCTTGCAGTGCGTCTATTAAAGGCTGCAAAAGGTGTAAAAAAGGGTTAAATTCCCCGCAGATCATGATAAGATTGATTAATGCGGTTACCTTTCGTGGTGCTTTAAATGTATAACATTTCTGTAATTGTTATATGGTGGGTGATAGAGGAGGAGAGAGACGCGACCTCCAACTAATTATTTGGAACGACCGTATCTCATCACAAAACTGTTGTGGGGATAATCAGGCTCATTAAACGTGACGATAAAGAGATTTTGTTGACTGAGTTTTTAACTCCTGGCCTGAAGTCGCAATCGCCGTGAGGGGATTGTAGAAGCTTGCTTCTGGAAGTCACGCTATCTGTTGAAATAAACATCGCACTATAAAAATTTGCCTGACTGTAATATGATAAGGTATGAAAAGCTCTGTGTGATTTTTTTTAAGTCAAATCTGTGTAATACTTGAGAGACAAATCCAGTAAAAAGAACTGTGGGTAAAGAATTGCAGAAGACATAGAGACAGAGAGCAACAAGCAGGTGGTATAATGTCTGAGACCCTACCTCCACCCTACGGAGATGATAGATGACGACAAATGCCACTTATGAGTATCCCATCTAATACTCCTAAAAGAAAACACATTGTTAGACCTGATATTCAGGGAAAAGGAATGTTGGAAATAGTAATGGCAGATATTGAAAATCTTAAACTGGATCAACCAACCATGTTAGTGAACCCTGCTAATATGGAGCTAAAACAGTGCGATAATATGATAAGGACTATTAAACTGACCCCTTTTTGGAAATGGGATTTTCCGTTACACAACAGAAGACTCAATTCAGGCCTTAAAGAACGCTTTACAAACAAGTCAGGGAGAGTTTAATGTGTTGCTATGTTGCTCATGTGGGAGCTTACACTTTTGGGAAGAGATCTCCCCCTTTCTCTGCTCCTGAGGTGCTGCAGACTCAAAGACAGGCATGACCTCTGGAGAGGAAGAAAATCTAAATCTGAACAGACCACAGAGCCCATTAAAAGGTTTTATGGCCTCAACACAGAGAGGAAGATCTGGAGATTGTAAGGAACTCTCCCAAACTACCCACCCCCACACCATTGAGGGGAAGAGTTTTGCTCTCACCAATAAACAAATCATCTCTTAACCAAGTCAGATTTCAAATAGCCATATCTCCAGTTGTTAAGAAAAGAGGGAGATTCAAAAAATTATCAATAATTGCCCAGTATATTAAATAAATACAAACGAACACGTATCACTATAAGTCAGATAATATAGACGAGGTCAATCATGGAAGAAGGCTGACATTTAATGCCTGATATATAAGTAATAGTAATAATAAATATATAGCTGATATTAAATAACTGATGTATAAGGCTCGATATTTCTGAAAATAAGAACACCGTTAACGGCGTTCTATTTCAGTAAAAGGGGGAAAAGGATAGGACAGGGGTACTCAAACGTTTTTATTAAAGGTCCAGTTGTGAAATGTATACAAGGTCACTGGTCCGGATCAATGCCAGTAAAGTCCGTCCGTCCGTCCGTCCGTCCCCCCCCCCCCGAGCGGAGAAACAAAACTGAAATTAAGAAGCAGTTTCTTGGCGATCTATGCATGGGGCCCCCTTGAGGGGGTTTCCCGACATGTCGTTGCAGTAAATTAAAGGGTGTTTCATGTTGTCGTTGCTGTGGACCTTCTTAATCTACCTTCTTTGGGGGCCCCCTTCTGGTCCAAGCACTTGCCTGCCTTGCCTGTCGGTAAACGGCACCCCTGTATACACACACACATTCAATACATACATACAGTATGTCAAGGTAAATTTGCGGTTAACTTGCGGTCTGCTATGCGTGTCACGCTCGCGCACACAAGTAAATATATATGCACGTTCATTCTCACAACGCGTCAGACACAAGACGCGCGTACATGATGATGTACATTAATTTATCAGAATCAGAATTATTTTTTCATAATTTTTTTTTTTTTTAAATAATGGGACACAGGGTTCGGTCCGGATTGATTTGCAGTTCGGTCCGGATCCGGACCTTGGTCCGGAGTTTGAGAAGCCCTGGGATAGGATATACATCAGACAATATGTATGTGAGATTATTACGTTTTTAGGAGAAATTTATCAATTTAAAATACTAGTTTTGGTATTTTTTGTTTTGTTTTGTTTGTTGCTTTTAAGAGAAATTGATACATTTAAAATAATCTAGCTTTGGTTATTTTTTGTTTTGTTAGTTTGTTCCTTTTTTGTTTTATTTTTATTTTTGTTCTATTTTTTATTTTTAATTTTTTTTAATTTTTAATTTTTTTGTTTATTATTTTCTGCATAGTCTCTTGTCCACACTAGAGTCTAGTTGGTGCCGCCAATAAACACTAAAGAAGTAGAAAAGATGATTTCAAAACCATATTTCCAGCAACTTAAGGGCTTGGTATGAGACTTCTCCACACAGGCTGCTGACGTCAAAAGGGGGACCCGAGAAACACAAGGCCAACACAGCAGATTACGTCTGGTTGGAGGGGACCTCCCATGCCGTCCGCCTAGATGGAAAGGGAGACAACTGGTACCACTGGAGCCAGTGTGCGGTCGGGAAAAACACCTGCGAGGACCCTAGACGACATCAGGAAAGAGTTGGCCCTCGTCGCGAGGACCCTAGACGACATCAGAACAGATCTGGCTCTCGTCAAGGCAGTCGACCCAGGAGGCGCCATCAGCAGACCGGAGGAGGAGGATCGGGAGGACATCTCTCCAACAGTCGACCAGGAGGCGCCATCAGCAGACCGGAGGAGGAGGATCGGGAGGACATCTCTCCAGCATCGACCCGGAGGCCGCCATCAGCGGGCCGGGGGAGGACAATCAGGCCACATCTCTCTAGCAAGCACCCCAGAAGCCGCCGTCAGCGGGCTGGGGGGACGAAGATATGGCAAACCAAGACGGCACAGGGAACTCCATTTCCCGCTGAAACAGGTTGATATAGCCGGTGTGGAACTTTGTCTGAACAATCCATTTTTTTTTGAGGAACTTTCAACTTTATTTTATATCCCACAATTTAAGGGATTGGTATTTTTTATTCTACAGAACTATGTGTTACCAAAAGAGGGAAAAGTATGATAATGTCTTTTCTAATTTCTGTGGCTACTTTTATTGCCATTTTAGTGACATGTGGTTGTTGTTGTGTGCCTTGTATCTGCTCATTAGACTCATCAGTTCCACCATTGAGGGAAGAGTAAAGATGACTCAGCTGACAAGGACTTTGCTTTTTAGACATATTTTATTCTCCCTCCACTGTCATAATAAGTTGTTGTTGTGGACTGTTCCTAAAGGTTTAAAGTGCTCTATATCCCAACTTCTGATGGGTTTATATAAATGTTGGGACAGACACAGTAAGAAGAAAATTGACAGTGGTAATGTTTCAAATGCTATATGTTGATCTCGTGAGGTGAGATCAAAAGAGGGATTGAAGTAAAAAGATATGATTCTACACTGTATTTTAGTGAACATGTATTGTTTGAACTGTTTTAGGTAATCAAAAACGGGTTTTGATAAGTCACTTAGAATAGGAATGTTATTCTTACTTTCAAACTCACTGATCCAGAGATTCTGTGTTCCAACACACCAACATCGCTTCTTATCATCCCTAAAAGCCAGATGTTGTCCTTAAGTCGTTAAAGACATCGTTAAATAGGTGAGGAAAAGTTTAAATGTCTGAAGGAGGATAGTTTATGGGAAAAAAACCCATGGAAAGGAATAGAGTTAAGATTCGAATCGAAGATAGAGGTTGACTTTTGACCTTAGGGGACTTTGGAATTTCAAGTCCTGGTGAGAACTATTGACCTCGGCCAGAAGCGAATCCAGCCAGTCAGGACACTTGGGGGAGGTGATCAGTCCCGATCTTATTACTATCAAAATAAAAGTGCAAAACGAAAACTTTACCATTGGAAAATATTGGCATACAAATATAATCACTTCTCTAAAAGGTAACTCATTTTAAACATAGTTTATTTATATATAATAATAATAATATTAATATTAGTAATAAGCTTTATATTTGTATAGCACCTATTTCAAGAATTGTAGCCAAACTGGCTTCACAGCAGTTCAATAGACAGATTAGTATAACATGACAGGATAAAAGCAATGTAGAGGAGCAGCTACATTTCAACACATATATCCACGAAGATTAATACATGAAGACTTGTGACTCGGACTTGACTTGGACTCTTCTTAGGGCACTCGGACTTGGACTCGGACTCAAACACAGGTAATGATGACTCGGACTCGACTCGGACACTCCTTGGGTGACTCGGACTTGGACTCGGACTCGAACACAGGTAATGATGACTCGGACTCGGACTCGACTCGGACACTCCTTGGGTGACTCGGACTTGGACTCGGACTCGACTACGACTCTCCCTTGGTGACTCGGACTTGGACTCGGACTCGAAGAGTGGTGACTCGAGAGTGACTTGGACTCGTGAATTGGTGACTTGACTACAACACTGCCACCGGCATGCTATAGCAATCCGTTCAAATGTAATCAGAAAGTGTTCAATGTCATCGTTGTCCGTTAATCTTTCCATTCTGGGCTCATGGTGTGTGTGAGACTGACCTGCAAGGTTTGGATGGGCAGCCATGGTAAAAGGCTCAGCTTGCACCTGAGGATGGTTGCTGGTGGATGGTAAAACTTCCACCTCTGATGGATCAGGGTCTGCGGACAGAGAATCTGGTACTGGAGATGTTCTGGCCTGAACTTCTAACTGCAAAAGCTGAAACTGCTGTTGCATTGTTTCAAAACGCTGTTCCTGTCTTGTAGTTATCTCGCTCTACTTTGCCGCTTGAGCCTCCGTCTGCCCCATATGAGCCTGAAGCAGGGCCACCAGGTCCGACATGGATGGCTCCTTACCTTCACCCTCAGTGCTTTCTACCACTCCAGAGGCCCCATTGTCCTCCTCTTCACTACTGGCTTGCTTCTCCTGGACATTTGAAAGGCTTGTCGGTCCTCCCGGTTTCCTTGCAATTCTCCCTCCACACTGCATCTTTTTTCTTTTTAAAGAAAAGAAAGTGAAAAAACCCTGTGTCCTCCACTGAATGGATCCCACCACTGCCACCAATTGTCAGGGACCAAGCAGTAAGGCAACAGGACACAGGAGTGGTTTAAATATACTAGGGTTTTTATTTACCCAAAAATCCACAGAAAACATCATACAATAACTAGGCCTATAAAAGAGGTCAACAGAAAATACCTCAAAGAAACATAACGGGTGTTAACTCAACAAACTGACCTTCTACAATGGAAAAACCAAGGAACCTATATAGTGGCTTGGCCAAACCAAGTTGAAACCAAGGGATAATTAATAGTCACATAATACACAAAGGACACTGACAAAACCCAAATCTCTGTCCCAATTGGCTCCTTGCAGTATTTAGAGTCCTCAGCGCTCGGCCACACCCTTTGCTGAACCAGGAAGTAACCTCCCCCAATGGACATGGTAACTCAAGAGACAAAGAAAGTAATTAATACAAACAAATACTTGTGTTAGCTGTGCTAAAATGTTTGAAGTAATGTCAGATTACAATCAAATAAATAGCAAATGTGTGGTGTTAATTGGCATGTTTTATTGTAGCTGCACTGAAGCAAAACTACTGAAGATGAGGATGCAGTGTAGTTGGTTTACCCTGTGTGGCTGTGGCCATCACAGGTGTTCAGACATCTTCAACAGGTCCCTGCTGCAGTCTGTAGTCCCCATATGCTTCAAACACTCCACCATCGTTCCTGTCTCCAAAAAAACAATAATCACCAGCCTCAATGACTACCGGCCAGTAGCACTCACCTCAATCATTATGAAGTGCTTTAAGCGGTTAGTCAAAACCTTCATCACCTCCTCCCTCCCTGACTCTCTGGACCCCCTGCAGTTTGCCTACAGAGCAAACAGGTCCACAGACGACGCCATAGCCCACACCATCCACACTGCCCTCTCACACCTGGACCAGAGGAACACATATGTGAGAATGCTGTTCATTGATTACAGTTCAGCATTCAATACCATTGTGCCCTCCAAGCTGGCCATCAAGCTCAGAGACCTCGGGCTCAACAGCGCCCTCTGTGACTGGATCCTGAACTTCCTGACGGGCAGACCCCAGGCAGTGCGGGTGGGAAACATCACATCCTCCACCCTGATCCTCAACACCAGTGCCCCTCAAGGCTGCGTGCTCAGTCCTCTCCTCTACTCCCTGTTCACTCACGACTGCGTGGCCACACACAGCTCCAACACCATCGTGAAGTTTGCTGACGACACGACCGTCATCGGCCAGATCACAGACGGCGACGACACGGCGTACAGAGAGGAGGTCGGAAAACTGAGATCTTGGGGCCAGGATAACAACCTCCATCTCAACGTCAGCAAAACAAAGGAGCTGATTGTGGATTACAGGAAGCAGCAGGGAGAGGGACACGCCCCCATCGCCATCAATGGGAATACGGTGGAGAGAGTCAGCAGCTTCAGGTTCCTTGGGGTCCACATCACTGAGGACCTGACATGGACTCTTCACACCATCACCAAGAAAGCTTGACAGCGGCTCTTCTTCCTCCGCAGGCTGAGGAGGTTCAAAATGGATTCCAAGATACTCTGCAACTTCTACAGGTGCACCATAGAGAGTATCCTGACTGGCTGCATCACGGCCTGGTACGGCAGCTGCACCGCCCTTAATCGTAAGGCTTTACAGAGGGTGGTGAAAACTGCAGAGAACATCACCAGGACGGAGCTGCCATCCATGGAGAACCATTACTCCCAGCGGCTCAGGAAGAAATCCCTCAGGATTATAAAAGACTCCCATCACCCCAGCCACAAACTGTTCAGTCTGCTGCCGTCTGGCAGGCGTTACCGCAGCATCCGTACAAAAACAACCAGATTCAGAGACAGCTTCATCCCGCAGACAATAAGACTGTTAAACAACTGAACTGCTGAAACAATTTCATAACATTCATCTGCTACTTAGTAATTATTTATCTATTATCTAATATATCATTCCAATAACTTGTATATAGACTCGTATTGCACTATTCCACTTTTTTTTTGTCTTCTCACTTTTTTTAAAACTTTTTCTTTTTGTATTACTTTTAATATAATATACTTTAATATTGTTTTAATATTGTCTGCTTATCTGTATTATTGTGTTGCATTGTTGGAGAAGCCTGTGACCTAAGATTTTCAACGACATAATTACTCTGTAGCTATGTTAGTTTGACAATAAAGAACCTTGAACCTTGAACATAGACAGTGTACATGTGCATCAGGTGAACACACCCTCATTTACATGACGCAAGCCTGCGTCCTTACGTAGCACGTAACACTACAGTGCCTCACAGTGGTACAATAACAATATTACATCCCTACAGTACAGAATAGACACAATCTCTCTATACATATAATAACTGAGGACATATGTAAACATTTCCCAACTGAATAGCCCTCGACCTGAACGCACTCCTTAGGCTCTTGGGCACAAAGGAGGGGTTCGGTCTGAGTGTCGCCCCGCTCTGGTCACCCCGGATCATTAAACAACTCGGGTGCACCGATAGAGCAGTTAACTCTGACTCTTTTGGCTGACGTTAAGGCAAGTAGCAACAGTGCTTTCAGGGAGGAGAGCTCCAGAGGCTCAAACGGTTCTGTGACCAGAGCCTTGAGCACCAGCGGCAGGTCCCACTGCGGGGCGGAGGTGCGCACTACTGGGCGCAGCCTCCTGACCCCCCTTAAAAACCGCAACATTAGTGGCTGAGAAAAGGCTGACCTGCCGCCAAATCCCTCATGGCAGGACGAAATGGCTGCTGCATACACTTTCACTGTGGAATGAGCAAGCCCTCTGTCCACCAATAACTAAGTACAACAAAATAGATCCCAATTCACACGATAGGAGCTCTATTTTCCGCTCCTCACACCATCGCTGGAATCCAAGCCACTTCGGGCTGTAACAGGCTGTGGTGGATCCCGCTCTAGCTGCCTGGATAGACTGAATAACACTATCAGACAATCCACCCTGTCTTAGCCTGTCCCTCTCAGGAGCCAAGCCTGGAGAGGTTGGCCCAGAGTGGGTAACGCCCCGATTGCACCTGCCTCCTGAGACATCGCCCCCCAGAACTGGGGGAGCGCCCAGGGCTGGCCCACCTTCATCTGTGTCATCTCTGAGTACCGCGGCTCCCCGACACAATCCGGCGCTACCAGGATGATTGACAGACGTTCCCGCATCACTCTCCCCAGGAGAGGGAGAATGAGACACAACGGTGGAAAGGCGTAGAGCAGCTTCCTTGGCCATGGCTCGCGTGCAAACGCGTCCACCCCCAAGGGCGGGTCGTCGCTCAGAGCCATGGAGAACTAAAGGGCACAGTGGCTGTTGCGCCGGCTGGCGAACAGATCCACCTCTGCTGTCCCGAACCAGGCCCAGATCCGCTTTACCACCTCCGGGTGAAGCGCCCACTCGCCTGGCAGGGGTCGGCCCCCCTGTTCTCCAGACCCGGAATGTGGAGGGCTCTCAGAGATAACACCACCTCTGAAGCCCATAACCACAGTTCCTCCGCTGTGGTCAACAAAGCGGCGGAGCGGACTCCGCCCTGCCTGTTGATATATGCCACTGTGGTGCTGTTGTCGCTCCTGACTATTACATGTCTCCCCTGAATTAAGGGTTTGAAATGCTGGAGGACCAACACTACTGCCCGTAGCTCCAGGAGGTTGCTGTGCCGTGTCTCTGTTAGAGACCAGCGCCCACCTATAGCTCTCCCCAGGCAGGTCCCTCCCCATCCTGTTCCGGATGCGTCCGAAAACACTGTGATGTAGGAGGTCACCCGTCCCAGTGGGGACCCCCTCCGGAGGTGATCCGGGGACCCCCAGAACCGGAGGTTGCCCTCCACTGAGGGGGGGATGGTCACCAGACGCCGTTTGTGTCTCTTGGGATCTAAACACAGGCTGGAGAACCACCTCTGCAGGCGGCGCATATGCAGTAACCCGAGTGGGACCACAACGTGAGCCGCCGCCATGAGACCCAGGGTCTGCATGACAGTCAAAGCTGTCACTGTTTCCCCCTGTCGCAGTCTGCAAACTGCCCGAAGCAGTCTGCTCTCTGACAGGGTGGCGCGTAGCCTGCCTGCATCGAGCACCACTCCCAAATACAAAGCCTGTTGGTGAGGTATGGGGGTGATTTTCTTCCAATTGATCGCAAAACCCAACTTGGTTAGGTGTAGAATCAATTGGGCTGTGTAACGCGTTGCCCGTTCCCTGGACCTGGCCATGACTATGAGGTCGTCCAGCTAAAAGAAAACTCTCATGCCACGGCTGTGCAGCGGTTGGAGCGCTGTGGCCACACATTTGCTGAACGTGCGTGGGGACAGGGAGTAGCCGAACGGTAGTCTGTTGTACTCGTAGGCCACCCCCTGGAAGGTAAAACGCAAATACTTTCTGTGTTTCGGAGCAATCTCGACATGAAAGTAAGCGTCCTTCAGATCGATGGTTGTAAACCAATCGCCTGGCTGCACCAGTCCCAGTAACTGTTTTATAGTTAACAATGTGGAGATTCAGACTGCGAAGATCCAGAATGGGCCTGAATTCGCCTGTCTTTTTGGGAACCAGGAAGTACAGGGAATAATGCCCCCCCTCTCTGTCTTGGGTGCGCACAGCAGACACTGCCTGTTTTTGCACCAAGGCCTGAACCTCTGCTGAGAGAGAATCTCCCCTCGGGATGATAGCTTTGCCTCTCTTATGCCTGTGAACGGAGGAGGGATACTGCAAAACTTGAGTGAATAACCCAGTCTCAGCGTCCTGTCCATCTACTCCGTTAACACGCAGCTGCGCTTCCATTCCCCATAACACTGTGTTAGAGGATGTGCGATCAGCTGTGGGGCCCCAGTGATAAAGCTGTGGTACTCTCTGGTGACCCGTCCCGCCGCAAAACTCCCCGTGAAGGGAAGCTCTGCCCATGGGGGGTCGACACAGAAAGGGGCGACTCTCTACTGAGGACCTTGAACGCGCCGCGCTCTCGTGGGAGTGCGTGCTCCGCCATGATGCTTTCGCCCAAACAGTGAAATGCATCAAGCAGAGTTTTTACACTCTGCCACATGTGACGCGACACCACGGTGGCCAGGGACATCACACGACCGGCTGCGGTAGCCATACCGTGGACCAGATTATTCATCTGGCCCATGTAGCGGCCCGAGTAATCACTCCTGCCCTCAGGCGGGGGGGGCGGGAGTGCCCTGCTGAGGGGTAATCAGCGATACTCCCAACACACCAAGATTACTGGCCGCCGCCACCATCTGCGCCCCGAGCCTGAACATCTTATCCAGATACTCAAGCATTTTGCGGTCACGCGGCAGCGGGGGCAGGGGCCTTCTCCCCTCTGCCCACCCGGCTGCCTGCGGAAGCAGATGGGCCGCCAGGCTTTCATCCAGTGGGGGCACACCAGGACACTCCGTGTCCGAGTGGCCCTGCACCCTGAGGATTCCAGCCCATGTCGCCACCGGAGCCTTCGTCTTCAGTGGCTGTCGCCACGTCGCCTCCACACACCGCCATATGTCTGGCTGGGGGGGTGAAACGAAGGCCGGCTGCGCCGGACGGGCCGGGCCATAGAAGCCCTGACGTAGGCGGCTCACCGGCCTCGGTGGGGGGAGCGGCAAGCCTGCACGCCATAGTCATCACCGCCAGGAAGTCCTGTCGCGCAGACCTGCGCTGCTGGCCTTGCTGGAAACATCAGACGACGAGTTTTTTGTTTGAAATTGTATCCGTCTCTCTTCACTCAGTTGTGTCTCTCTGTCTTGCTGAAGAGAAAGGGATGACAGTCAGGAGGCGAGGCCTCCTTTTATGCGGTGAGATGCGCACGCATTCAGGTAGGCCCGCCCCGGGGCCGGCTACATCTAGAAAGTCTCAGTGGATGAATGCTTGCATGATAGGATCAAGGGGAAGTACCCATAGAGTCTAGTAGAGAGAAATGCAAAACGGCGTCAGTTTAGACGTAATTATGTCCTTCTGCTTACTGCATCATTTATGAGAATACATTTCAAAGACAACATATTCTAGTTGATTTTCAATAACATATCCGTATTTATTTATTTCTCCAAGTTATGTTTTTGTGTGCACTGAGGAGTCTCAAACAGGCGTTTGTTTAATCATTTTAAGATTGGCTTTAATCAATATTTGCAAATTAATTCTTCATATATGTGAGAGGTAACATTTTATTTATGGTATTATTTTTACATATTTCTCTCCATTCTTCTCCTCCATTTCTCTCCATTCTTCCAGTTTCTCATCCCTCCCATTTTTGTGCGTACACATGGGTCAGTGTCCGTGGAGGACCGCACATTTTCCAGTGAAGTTTGTTTTTTATAAATCGCAAAAATTGCTTAGAAATTGGCGCACGCCATCTTTTGAGCGTACGCCACGTTTATAAATGAGGACCCTGGACTTTTTGAAGAACATCCGTAAACATGAATCTGTTTGCAATTATTGTTATCTAATATATCATTCCATTTACTTGTGTATATAGACTCTTCCTTCACTATTTATATTCTATTCTATTTTATTTGTATTTACTTGCACATCTCAAAACATTCTCTTGCACTATTTTATCTATTTGATTTGTTCTATGTCCTATATATATATGTTGCACTGTTGGAGGAGCCTGTGACCTACGTTTTTCATTGCCATATACACTGTAGCTAATGTGCAAATGACAATAAAGCCTTGAGACTTGAAACGTAACATTTGCAGAGGAAATTCGTGAAAAATGACTGACCCTGTGAACAGAGCCCGGTGAAGATGAAGGTATTTGTCGTGAGGAGATACAGATCTAAATTGTTAGCATGTTTTTACTTGTTGCCCATTACAGCAGGTTTGTAACACAGCGACTAAAATATAAAAAGTAAAACATTTATCAGCTTATAAACAGTAAAACAGCATAACAAATGTTAAAACGTTCAGCTTTCTAGTTTCAAGCTGGGTAAAAGACATCCAAGAGAGATCCATTGGGGCTCTGAGTTTACATTTTTTCGAAAGAAATATGTTGATGCAGTGTTCTGACTTGTTCTGAAAGACATTTTCTATTGTCAGATCATTTCAGTCAGAAGTCCTAAAACACCTAAAAATGTAAAGTGAATCCGCTTCACATCCTCAGTTGATGTTGGAGGGATTGTACAGTTGCTCTCTGGGCGGTTCTACTCATTGTAATGATCAAATCATCATGCAACTTATATCTCTGGTTTGGTCGACTGAGAAAAAATATCCATCTTTTCAGAGGCACATTTTGGGTCAACCAGTCAGTTGCTAACTTTGCCGGCTATTTAGTGCTGAGCAGGGAGCTTACATTTCGCCTACTCCATTTGATTAATTCAGCCTAATATTGTGTTCATGTTAATTTCCCCTGTATCATAGATATACAATGTAGATATAGACAAACCATCCTCTATAACTATTTCCGTCTATAACATAAAATCACTGACTAACACACATTTCTTTAAAGTTACCACACTTTGAAACCAATAGAAGAAAATACCGGAGGGAGAGAGAGAGTGAGAGAGAAAGAGAGAGAGAGAAAAACCACTTGTGTCTTGTTTTGAGTGGAAATGATTAATCATCTGCAGTGTCCTCCGTGTCATACCCTTTTCCAACACTAGAGGGTAATGTGGTCATTCCCAACAGCTAACATGCTGCAGTTCTTTTCCTCACTGTCTCTGTAACATCATGTGGTTACATTTTTCTCTCTTTCACTCATCAGTGCACAATCTTGTATAAGAGGGAGGAGTGTGTCTGAATGTCTGTATGTGTGTGTCTGTGCAGTAATGGTTTGCGTGTCTTTACTGGCCAGCAGTGGCAGGGAACAGCTTCCGTTGCAATGAAAAAACACCTTTAAAGCAATCAGATGTTCCTCTTTCTCATTCTTTTGTATTTGTGTTGATGCGAAGGCGGCAGAATCAAACAGATTTTCCATCGATAGCAGCTGTACAATGCTCATGCCAATAGTTTTTTATTCTGACAGCTAAAACTGCTACTACCTCTCACACTGCTTACCACTACTACTTCTGTAACTATCAATACTAATATTTCAAAGATTCAAAAGGTTTAACCTGTTAAGCCCCGAGCCTGTTTTCCAGGTCTCAGGCTCGAAAATGACATTCCCAGAACAAATGACGATAACTTCACTTATAAAAGGGGTAAATTAATAATCTTTTTTCTCAAAGTAATGATAAACCTGTGAGTTGGATGTAGAACAGTCAGAATCAATATAGATTTTTTTTATTTTAAAGGAGAGGTGTCATGGCCATTTCCACTGATCATAATTCCATTGTTGAGGTATACTAAAATAGATGTATACTGTGCAATTTTCCAAACTCACATTGGTTTCGCACACAGCAACTCTGTAAAGTATGTGTATTCAGCAGTATTCACTCTCTCCACTAAACGGCTCGTTGGAGGTCTTGCCCTCCCCTCCCTGTGAGCCTAGTGTGCTCCGATTGGTCAGCTCGGCCACTCTGTTCTGATTAGTCAACCACCAGAGAGGCTCCGCCCGTGTCTAACAGTGCTTTTTTCGGCTCGCTCTCAGCGGAACAACAGTCTTATAATGGCCTTGGTACAGCCGTATTTTTTATACGCTAACTAACCGAACTGTACCTACAACTGTTGCTATAGAAGAGTACGTTATTTTTACCTCTAATAAACTACTACTGTTTGATGAGAAATCAAATCATGGTTTGCTATATATGAATGATATGTTATAGGAGCAAATAATTCAGGGAAGAAAGGATAGGCCTACTAAGTATTTCCATCAAACTTTATTTTTAGAAATGTACAAAATGAACATGCGTAAATATACATATATACACTGTATATCATCCATTCCTCCCCTTATAGGCGTTTTCGGCATCTTGCCTATCGCAGCTTTGTAAGCGGCTGCCGGGGCTTTTTAGGACGAGGCATCAGAGTGGGTCATCCCGTGTGTGTGTTGTCCGCCAGATACGCCAGGAGTTTCCTAATCTGGCTGGACGAAATCAAATGCAAATCACAAAATATTAGAGAAACTTAGTTGTTTTAGATTCGTTAGTAGTAGTTGTTTGTTTGTAGCCTTTATTTAACCAGGTTAAAAAATCCCATTGAGATCAACGATCTCTTTTTCAAGGGAGACCTGCGGTACATTAGTTACACATAAAAACAAAAGGACATCACAACATAATTACAGGGGTATACATTAGCAACCTATTTACATTGACAGGTATCCAATAACATTTCATCCAGCCGCGCTTTAAAATGATGCAAGGGAATCAAAATGCTCAGTTTCAATATTTTTTGCATGGTGTTCCAAGCTAGAGGAGCAGCGCACATAAAAGCTTTAGTACCTAAAACAGTCCTAGCACTTGGCACATGTAATAAAAACACATCCTGGGATCTCAGGCAATAGCTACTTGCCACTCTCCGTGAGATCAAAGAGCATATATAAATCGGTAGTTTACCCAGCATGGCTTTATATATGAATATGTACCAATGACTGAGCCTCCGACCAGTAAGTGAAGGCAGACCTGCCTTGGCATACAGGGTACAGTGATGAGTAAGTACTTTACAGTTAGTAACAAATCTCAGAGCACTGTGATAGGCGGCATCTAACCTTTCCAGGCAATGGGCAGGTGCATTCATATAGACCAGATCACCATAGTCTAGCACAGGTAAAAAGGTCACAGTGACTAGCCTTTTCCTGGCTTCAAAAGAGAAACAGGACTTGTTTCTGAAAAAGAAACCTAGTCTAACCCTCAGCTTTTTAAGCAGATTAGTGACCTGAAGTTTAAAAGTAAGACAATCATCAAGCCAGATACCAAGGTATTTATAACAGCTAACCACTTGGAGTACTTGTCCTTGCATAGTCACAATATCCAAAGCAGTCTCTGGAGTCTTTTTAGCTTTAGAAAAGAGCATTACCTTGGTTTTCTCAACATTTAAAAGAAGCTTTAGTTCAGAGAGCTGAGTCTGAATAATGTTAAAAACAGCCTGTAATTTAACAACCGCCTCCTTAATGGAGGGACCTGCACAGTACATCACGGTGTCATCCGCATAAAAATGCAAAGTAGCTTCATCCACATTTTCACCTAAACTATTGATGTAGATGGAGAATAAAAGTGGACCTAAAACAGAACCTTGAGGAACACCATTAGCAATGTTCAACCACTCAGAAGACAGCCCATCAAAGTGAACACATTGGGACCTTTCAGAGAGGTAGTTCACAAACCACCCCACTGCATGGCTGGATAAGCCAATACTGAGTAGCCTCTGCTTTAAGATGCGATGATCGACTGTTTCAAACGCTTTGGAAAGGTCAATAAATAGAGCTGCACAACTCTGCTTTTTATCTAAAATATTTGTAATGTCATTCACCACTTTCATTGTGGCAGTGATGGTGCTATGTTGCTTTCTGAAGCCTGACTGATGTTTAGACAGGATGTCATTGTTACATAAAAACTCCTTTACCTGTTCACTCACTAGGCGTTCAAGAACCTTAGCCAGAACTGACAATTTCGAGATTGTCCTATAATTATTTAAAACAGTTGCCTCCCCTCCTTTTAGTAGTGGCAGGACATACGCTGACTTCCATACTTTAGGAATTGTGTTTGTGCTGAGGGAGAGGTTAAAAAGAGTAGTGAGAGGTGGAGCAATAAAATCTGCAGCTATCTTTAAAAAGAAAGGTTCTACGTTGTCCGGGCCAGCCAGTTTCTTAGGATCTAACTTAGATAATGCTTCATGAACAACATTTACAGTAAAAGGAGTAAAACTGAAAGGGTTTTCCAGACCACATTGTTCAGAGTCACCGACTGTGGTGTTCACAGTAGCAGAGTTAGTCACAGTTGTGGTAGGAGTGTGTATCTAATCTATCTATCTAATCAACACAGTTAGCTTGCCAGCTAATATGCTAACCTACCTTTGCTAGTTGTTCAGTGTAATATGCCAATCTACTATGAACAACAGCTAGTCTAGGCTAGCAAGAACATGTTTACAATTGCAATCTTATATGGGTAGTCTGCTACGTTCGGTCATTCATTGTAGCTGGCATGAAAACAATGTTTTCCCTAGCATGTCTAGCTCTAGGTAGCCTTGTTGTTTAGCTATGTAGCATACACGCTATGAACGGTAGCTTGGTAGCATACACGCCAGGAACGCCAACTATAATGTACTGACCGTACGGTAAATCACCCGGAGTATACTGTCTATGAGTATTTTGTGTGTGAATGCAGACATTCTCCTGCTATGAGATACATGTATGTAAGGCCATCTGCTGATATTGGAGTTGATATATGGAAACGCTAGCAACTTAGTTAGCCCAGTTAGCACTGTGTCAATGGCTTAGCAGTCCGAAACACGTTTAGACATATACATAAATACATATAGATAAATACACAAATAACAATGCAAACTTACAGGTTGTGTACCCGAATCTTCCCCTGCTCCAAACGGTCCAAACAAACTAGGCAACCCTGTCTCCTAAAAATTACGTTCCCACAGAACTAAACTGCATTCTCAATTACGTTTAGCTAGAAACGTATTTTCTCCCACGTTACGTTGGTTATGAACGGATCTCAAATACGTTTATTTTCTACATATCTTCTAGAAACATATTTTCTCCCACGTTACGTTTGTTATGAACTTATCTCAAATACGTTTATTTTCTACATATCTTTGCCATTTATTGTCTTGCTTATAATAATGATAATAGTCATTTATAAATATCATTTTAGAGCACACATTTGAAATCGACGATCGGGCTCTATGGTTACATTAAAATCAGTAGGCGAGGCTGTAATTTCGCCAGCTGCGAGGCAGAAAATAATAGTTTTAACATGCCAAAAAGCTGCTGTGTCGTTTATTGCACCTCAAACATTAAAACAAATCCAGAGTTACGTGTTTCTGTACTTCCTCTAAGAAGAAAGGACAGTATACAACAGAAGAGCTCTGTGGCTTCAGGCTTGATCGCTGTTCAAATGACAGCTGGTTTCCCCAAAAGTGGGCGGGGCTGTAAAGTGACGTAGGAAAGATCCTCAGCTCGCTGATTGGATGTTTTAGCCGCAATGCACGTCGGGATATGGTGTTAATGCGATATGAAATCCGAAAAAAAAATCAGAGTTTAGGATGGCCGAAGACACTACACTACCCATAATCCCCAGCTATCGTTTGGGACTACAGTCCCGTTGACAAACCCCGTGATTAATCTTCAAGCTCTGGGATTGGATGTTGGAGTGGCAATGCGCCAAGGTTATGCCGAGCGCCAAACAGCTCTTTGAAATGGAACGAAACCACGGCAGACTTTCCAAAACTGGACTCGAACGCCCCCCCAGAACTACACATGCTGGCTATTGTGTTTCGCAACATGTTCTATGGCACGTCTCTACTGGGAATTGTAGTTTTAAAAGACGTTTTCGTTTTTCCCAAAATTAGAAGTTGACAGTATTAAACTGTGTACAGCCCTGGAGGTTTAGGGGATATGAAACAAATTGGTGTGTACAAATGTAAAACATGTAATTAATAAATGGGTGAAAATCGCTTGTGTCCATAATGGGAAGCATTAATATATACCCACATGCCAGCTCATTGTTACTTTGTAATTCTACTCCACTACAATTCAGAGGTTAACCTGGTATTTTTACTCCACTACATTTATTTTAGTTACTCTGCAGATTCTGATTAATGATGTGAAATATAAACAACCCTAAAAGCAGACTTTAGTTACACCTGAGTAAAATTCAGGGAAAGGTGATTGTCAAGTGCCAACAATCAGGAGAGATATTAGTTGGTGCTTGAGAAGACTAAACATTTATCTGCAGATCTCTATAAAGTATATTCATTACTCGTTATTCTCTACTAATAGTTAATTAAAAACTGTATATAATAGCTATTTTGCACATCCCTTTCAAGATTTTCATTGACATATCATATACACAACTATGTTGAAGTTATGCAATTAATGAAAAACTTTTGGTCACAGGTTCCTCAACAGTGCATTACAAGACATCTATCAATATGTGTGTATACCTCCACCATTAAACTCAAATTCTGCACATGTCTTATACTATCTACATACATAAGAGTATAATTAATATATATATAATATCAGTTAAAATAAGTGCTTCAACACAGTTAACATTGCAGGAAAGCAATATATTAGATGTTAAGTACTTTGTCAGGCTTAATATTTATCTGTAGATAGATACCCCCAACGCTTTTTTCTTATTTGAA
Organism: Trematomus bernacchii; assembly: GCF_902827165.1. Taxonomy (NCBI): domain Eukaryota; kingdom Metazoa; phylum Chordata; class Actinopteri; order Perciformes; family Nototheniidae; genus Trematomus; species Trematomus bernacchii. The sequence continues at coordinate 2,491,814 of NW_022987574.1, read as the reverse complement.
AGAAGACCTTAACCTAAAGTATTCTTTAATGTGTTAATAAAGGTTAATTAGTTTGTCTGTTTTGCACATCTTCATATTAATATCTTTTGTACATCAGGCACTAAACTGTTTTATTGTAGAGATCACATACAGTATCTTCTTGATTTTTTATATTCTATATTTCTATCATTGACCTTCTACTTTCCCCCTATGAAAGTATGTACTCTTAATATTTTATTCATCAAATAACATTATTCAACAAAAATAACATTATTCAACAAAAATAATTAAATAACGTGCTTTAACCACTAGGCGGTGCACACAAGGTACACACAGTATACTAATAATAACTTTGTATTATTAGTGTAGGACACTTATGTATGTATAACATCTGAAGATGTGTAGTTTTATTCATGTTTTTACATAATTGTACAGGATATTGCTATATTATTTCTCATGTTTTACTTCTACACATTAATATCTGATTTGTAAAACATCACAGACAGAAAGGTATATCCGTAATTTAATGGTAAGCTATTGAAATTGTGATTCCATAGATGTGTCTCCCATCACCCAAATCCCCTGACTATTCTCTCAACTCAGTATTTACATTCTTATATTCAAAGAAAATCAGTAATATCTTTAAAAACTACAAGTCCTTTTCTATCAGCTCTGCACCGTTATGGTGTAAATATAACCTATCTACCAATTGGATCAAATATAAAAGTCAGCCGAATTAGTACTGCAAGGAGACGTATTTTGTGAAAAGAAATGTAAGATGTTGTTTAATTGTTGATATATTTATGATCCACGTCACGTATTCAGTTTCGGCGGCAGTTCTTCCTGTTTGTCCAGAAGTCTTCTCATCAGGGCTCTATAAATAAAGAACTACGGCAGATGTGTAATATTTAATGCAGCCGAACCGTGTATTACAATGCCGTTATGTGATGACTTTCAAAGAGAAAAGGAAGAACACTTGGAATAAAGTATTATTATTATTTTTTTTAATGTTTTCGGATTTCACATCGCATAAACACCATATCCCAACGTGCATTGCGGCTAAAACATCCAATCAGCGAGCTGAGGATCTTTCCTACGTCTGTTTCCGGTATTGTTCCTGTAATGAGAGTTCTATTTCGTCCCTACTGACCGCCAGAGGCGGTGCTTTTAGCACTGGATATGTCCATCGTGCGCATGCGCAGTACGAGTACCAATATCAACAAAGTCACCTGTGACCCACGTGACACCGGCTATATCAGCCGGTGTCATCAGAGGATCTGTTCCTTTCATCTTCTCGCTGCGCGAGAGTACCGTGGCTGCATTCTTGCAGCCTACAGCGTTCAGGTTTGAACGTTTGATCTGAGGGATTTCTCTGCATACAGCTGGCCGCGGGGAGCTTCGCGACTGATAGTCGGAGCTACGGGTTGTTAACGCGTCCTCCAGGAGCTGTGGCCGGCGGTGCGCCGTGCAGAGCCTCGACGGACAGGTTCGTGTCAACTTGTGGTGATGGCTGTGTTCCCGCACTCTCTCCCAGCTAAGTTGTCCTGATTGCTGTCTTGTTATTGTCGGGCTACTTTCTGGTGACGACAGTGTTCTCGCCTCCTCTCCCATAAAGTTGCCCTTATGATGCTCTTTCGAAAGTTCTGCTTGTGGCGTTGTGCCCGAGCTATCTTTAGCATTTGAGTTCCCAGCTTTCGCTGCGTCTCATTTAAATGTATGGAAAGCCCACAGTGCCATAATTTGCCTGTTTTTTGTTAGGTGCAGAGAGTAAGGTAAGTTCTGGCCAGAGTTACTACTGTAACTACGGTCCTAGGCCATGCAACTACGGCATGGTTACTGCTGTAACCATGGCCTATGGTTCTTGCGGGCTGTTCTATTCCTTAGAAGCTAATTAGCTTCATTCTCAGCGACTTCAGTAGCGCTATATTGTTGTATTTACCACTCCTAGTGCTAGTCTCCTAGCACTAGGATGGGTAGATGCGGAGAACAATCTTCACTGTGTGTGCTGTGTGCTCCGCATGTGTGGCCATTCACCGGCCACGGTTACTTTTGCCATAGTTACTACTGTAGCTACGGTTCTAAGCCGTTTAAGTATTGGCCATAGTTACTACTGTAACTACGGGTCTACGCCTTGTAAATACTGGCCATAGTTACTACTGTAACTACGGTTCTAAGCCGCGTAAGTACTGGCCATAGTTACTACTGTAACTACGGTTCTAAGCCGCGTAGGTACTGGCCATGGTTACTACTGTAACTACGGTTCTACGCCGCGTAAATACTGGCCATAGTTACTACTGTAACTACGGGTCTAAGCCGCGTAAGTACTGGCCATAGTTACTACTGTAACTACGGTTCTAAGCCGTGCAAGTACTGTCCATAGTTACTACTGTAACTACGGTTCTAGGCTGTGTAGGCTGGCCATGGTTACTACTGTAACTACAGCTCTGTGCTGTTCTCTTCTTTGGAAGCTAGTTATCTGGTCTTAAACATTGTGTTTTTTGACTTGATTTCGCTTGATTGTTAGCAGCAGCCGCTTGGCTAACACCTTGCATGGACCGTTTAGCTTCATTATTTAACTCAGCTGGTGAAGGCAGTGCTCTCGCTCCTGCTCCCGGTAACGTTGCCCTGTAACGTATCACTCTGGCTATTAGCAGCGGCCACTTGGCTAACATCTGGCGTGTTCGGCGTGCTGCTTGATTCTTAGCAGCAGCTGCCTGGCTAAGCTGCCCTGTTAAGCTTCTTCGTTTAATCTAGCCAGGTGTAGGCAGTGCTCTCGCTCCCGCTCCCTCTGCTAGTAGCGTGGGTGTAGGTCATTCACATCCCCCTCTGTGTTCGGCGAGTAGGAGCGCGCTCTACTCTTTCCGTTCAGCAGGTAGCCGGTGAAGGCGGTGTTACCGCACCCGCTCACGCTGCATCTGGCATTTGTCTCGGACTCAACCAGTGAAGGCAGTGTTCTCGCCCCCGCTCCTGGTAGACGTGTACTTGATTCTAGCAGCAGCCGCCCGGCTAAGCTGTCCTGTTGAACTTCTTTATTTAATCCAGCTAGGTGAAGGCAGTGCTCTCGCTCCCGCTCCCTCTGCTGGTAGCTCCGTGCTTCGTTTACTCGGCTAGGTGAAGGCAGTGCTCTCGCTCCCCGCTCCCTCTGCTAGTAGCCTTGCACTTTCATTTACTCAGCTAGGTGAAGGCAGTGCTCTCGCTCCCCGCTCCCTCTGCTAGTAACGTGGGTGTAGGACATTACACCCCTCTCGTGTTCGGCGAGTAGGAGCATGGCTCTACTCTTTCCGTTCAGCAGGTAACTGGTGAAGGCTGTGTTCTCGCACCCCGCTCCCGGTTACGCTGCATCTGGCATTCGTCTCAAACTTAACCAGTGAAGGCAGTGCTCTCGCCCCCGCTCCTGGTAGACGCTAAAACTGCCTTGTTCGTTAATCCAGCTAGGTGAAGGCAGTGCTCTCGCTCCCGCTCCCTCTGCTGGTAACGTGGGTGTAGTTACATCCCTCTTTGTATTCGGCGAGTAGGAGCATTGCTCTACTCTTTCGGTTCAGCAGGTAGCTGGTGTAGGCGGTGTTCCCGCACCCGCTCCTGGTTACGCTGCATCTGGCATTCGTCTCGAACTTAACCAGTGAAGGCAGTGTTCTCGCCCCCGCTCCTGGTAGACGCTAGACTGCCTTGTTTATTACTCCAGCTAGGCGAAGGCAGCGCTCTCGCCCTCTGCCGGTAATGTGGGTGTAATTACATCCCTCTTTCTGTTCGGCGAGTAGCAGCACCGCTCTACTCTTTCCGTTAACCTGTTAAGCCCCGAGCCTGTTTTTCAGGTTTCAGGCTCGAAAATGACATGCCCAAAACAAATGACTATAACTTAACTTCTAAAAGGGTTATATGAATAATTTCTTTTATCAAAGCAAGGTTACATCTGTGAGTTGGATGTAGAAGTGTCAGAATCAATATAGATTTTTCTCAGTCAGAGTAAATTCAGATGGAACATAGTAAAAAAAGGTAAATTCTTACCTCCGCCTAAAGAAAACCCATTACTTATAGTGAAAACCACCCTTGGATGATGGGTTAGTAGACTAAAAGCTTTAGGAATCCAAAGTATAACATATAATAAGTACCCTGTATCAGGATTGAGGCAAAACAAGTGAAATTTGACCTTTTTAGAGAGGATTAGTAAAAAAAAGTCCAGGCGGACTAACCTTTGGGCACATTTGGGCATGTTAGAAGAAGAATTAGAATAGGGAGGGATGAAACCCTCTTTAATGGTCACACATGCAGAGCACACAGCACACACAGTGAAATTTGGCCTCTGCTTTTAACCCATCCTAGTACAAGGAGTCTAGTACTAGGAGCAGTGGGCAGCTATTGTACAGCGCCCGGGGAGCAATGGGAGTGGGGGGGAAGGGGGGTGTCCGGTGCCTTGCTCAAGGGCACCACGGCAGGGCAGGAGGTGAACTGGGACCTCTCCAAGTAGAAGTCCACACTCCATATTTAGGTCTGGTCGGGGACTTGAACCAGCGACCCTACGGCTCCCAGTCCAAGCCCCTACTGACTGAGCCACTGCCGGACTGGTATTTGGATACCATCAGTGCCATTTGACCTTTTTCAGGTACCATACCGTAAAAATCATTTTATTATCACTATAGGTATTCATTCCATCCATTCCGTGTTTTTCTATAAAAAAAAAATTTCAATAATTTTAAAATAATATATATATATTTTTTTTTAAATTACATTTATTTTTTTAATGTAAATGGTGTGTGTGTGTGTCTGTGTATGGACTTTTCCACAGTCCTTACATGTTTATCACCCGACTAACACTTCTAGGAAGGTTTACTTGCACAATAAAAATTAGGAAACATAGGATAAATTTGTCTCCAACAGGAGCAGATTTATTTACACAACACACTATAAAATAAAACTACACTAAAACCTAAATAAAACCACAAGCATTTTTTTTGTAAACACTCGCAAAAAAAAAAAAAAAGCAAAAATGTACACAAAAAGAAAAAGTGTTCAGTCAGAGGTGTGCCATGCCTTGAAGCAGTTCTTCTTTGAAGTGAGGCACAGAGGGATCAGGCACTTAGTGCAGTATATAGGTGTCTTTACCGTTTTGTTGCCAGCCTCAGAGCACCTCCTGCAGTACCTCCTGAGCGCGGTGGCATCTTCCCCATAATACGCGGGCATGCATACCTGTGATGATGGGGGGAGTGGTGGTGGTGCTGCAGGGACATCACCCCTCAACTCTGCACAAAGCTGCTCCCTGAAGGACTTCTGGGTGTGTGGGTTCATCACGTCAACCCTCATCTTGTGCAGCTCCTTGTAGAGAATGAAGCTGTTGACCACGGCAATGTCCAGAAAATGGTAAAAAAATGTCTTGTACCATTTCATGGTTTTGCGGAGAACGCTGTAGTACCCAATCAAAGCATCGGACACATCCACGCCGCCCATGCTTCTGTTGTAGTCCACCACAGCGTCAGGAACGGTAACAATCTTGGTCTGCCACACACCAGCCCGTTTCACATTCCTCCTGACAGTCTGTCCACTGAAGGCTGCATGCACTGTGGAGCACATGGTCACTTCACGGCTGTCCATCCACTTTATGAACAGGAGCTTGCTTCTCCTTATCCAACGCATATCTCCCCTTTCAGCCTTTTTCGGAAGGTCGTTCAACTCAGTCTGTGGAAAACCAACTCGATTTTTTCGAATGGTCCCACAACAGCCAATGTTTTTTGCGAACAAATCCCCAAAGAGGGCAGGGCTTGTGTAAAAGTTGTCCACAAAGAGTGTGTAGCCCCCACCGAGCAGAGGGAAAGGCAGAAGGTCGACCACGGAGGAGTAGCTGAGTCCCTGGCCTGAGAGGAACTCACTCTTCCCTGTGTACACAAAGAAGTTCCATGTGTATGCCGTGGAGGAATCCGCCAGCACAAACAGCTTGTAACCCCACTTTGTTGGCTTATTCTTCATGTATTGCTTCAAGCTTATGCGTTCATGGTTCCGAATCAGAAGATGCAGAGGGAGGCTGAGTTAGTACAGGTGCAGACATCCGGCGACGTAGCTTGGATGTTGATGGCTCTGGGGCAACTGTATGCTGATCTGATGCACGTCGTAGCTCGGATGAGGCAGATGTTGATGGCTGTGATCCAGAAGCCATATCATACTCGTCATACTCACTGTGAAAAATGTGGGAAAAACAAATCGATTACTTCACTGGCTTATTCTTTCAAAAATGTAACTCAAATCAGAAATAATTCCTCCATTTAGCGTGTGTGAAATAACAGTATATATATATATATATGATATACAATACAGCTTTATTTATATACTGCCGTGTTATAGTGACGAAATACAATTAATCTATTGATAAGTGTTCACCAACACGTGTTCCCATTGTTTACAACAAAACGGCATCCATTTCGCGTACAGTAGGCCTATAGACTGCGTTGATATACAATACAGCTTTATTTATATACTGTTTTAATTAATAATTTATTTATTTATAATTAATCTATTGATGCGTGAGAGTGAAAGCGTGTGTCACACGCCAGATGCGTGAGAGTTGGCAACCCTGCTGTATACATGCTTATTGCACAGCTATTTACCTTGTTTACACTTAGCGGTGAAGTAAAAAGATATGATTCTAAACTGTATTGAAGTAAACATGTATTATTTAGAATTGTATTTTAGTGAACATGTATTGTTTGAACTGTTTTAAGTAATCACATATATAGAAATTATATTCTCACTTACAACTCACTGACCCAGAGATCCTGTTACACACACATACACCTCCTTCCACCAGAGCACACACACATGTTCTTTTCAAGGTTCTTTCTGGGTATCATTATGTTCTTTCTGGGCTCATTATATCTGTATACAATGTTTAATTGTCTGAGAGTAACAGTTTATGTGAAATATTCCATGGGAAAATAAGGGAGTGGATATCGGGGCAGAGATAAGATTGACTTTGACCTTGTGGAACCTTAGAATCTCACGTTCTGGTCAGAACTCTGATTCGCTGTATTGGACCCGGCCAGAGGTGGATCCAACCAGTAAGGACACCTGGGGGAGTGAGCAGCTCACACAGCTCCTCCCCACGGACTCTCTGATTCGCTTCGGAGTAAAATGGGAAGGAAGAGTCGACACATCTCCACCCCAAAATATGGATATGAATACTGTTGTTTTTGAATGTAAAAATACTTTTTTGTTTGCTGAAAGCTGGTCTAGAGACGGTAAACCGCATCACAAACCTGAAGTCCGTACTTCTCGTTTTCTGAAAGCTGGTCTGTCTACCTGTAAACCGCATCACAAACCTGAAGTCCGGAGTACTCTGTAAAACTTGTATACGTGTTTTGTTTCCTACTCAGATAATTGTTATAACTTTTGATTCCGGTGTTTTCAATTCCTTTCTTTATTAAATAGAGATCAGCCTCATCCAACGAACAGCGCGGAGGGGGGGGGCTATCAGCCACCACCAGATAGGTGTTCTGCTCCAACAGCGGTCCTATGTGTTAATCCGTGTATGTTACACTTGCATGTATGAGATCATTAAGTGCCTTGTAACTTCTTTTTTTATAGTTTCACTCCGTTTGAATGTCAGTGGACTGCAAATAAGTCAATAAAGGAGCATGGCTGCTCATTCCCTGGCTCTCAAAAGAGTTTGGCTGGCTGTTTAATCTATGTTCACACTAAGACACTACAACACATAGAGAGAACAGTACACCTATTGTGTAAGTACATACAAGCAGGTCACACAGTATGATCACAAATACATAAAATCAGTTTTTATTAAAAAGTACAGGCTGCATATATGTGTTCTCAGCCTTGGAGAAACTTGACATGTTTTGGTATGTGTCTGAAACTCTCTTTAGTAGTTCATTAATAAAACCGATATTTCAACGTGTGCCTACTTTGTTCATGTACTGTTGAGGTTAATTTCAGTAGTTGTGTGCTATAACAACCCAGTCTCACGACATTTCATGTAATAGTCACGAAATTAATTTAATCTATTGATTCGTGTTCACCAACACGATTTTCGCATTTTTTTCGTGTCACACAGAACGATTTTAAAAGCAATGTATTTCTGTTGGTAGTATGTTTCGTGCCTGCACCACGTCTTTTTGTCCGGTCGGGTCTTGGAATACCAGAAGCTGTGTGGTTCATAAAAACATTTTCTTACTCAATATCTTACCCTAAGCCTAACCCTATCCCTTTTATTTTAAATTGTATAATGTCTGAGTTTTTTTGCCGTCCGCGAGTATTTGTATTTGCAAAGTGTGAAGAGGAGGCAACTTTCGAATAGGGAACCTGTTCAGGTCAATTATAGGGCTTTCACACCAACACGATTCCCGTTCTAGCTCCGTGCTAGAGCTTTTCAGGTTATGAACCGGTTTTTCTTTTCAGCCCCCATTTTATTTACACCGCCCAGAGCCCGACTGGTGCTGCCGCTGCTGCATCATGACGTCACCGTTTACGTCGCTGATTTTCTCCCCAACGGCGTTACGGCGCTCACTACAACAACAACAATGGGGGACTGCGTCGGGTCGATGATCGTGTTGCTTTTAATCATACGAAGCCAGATTAAATTAAATAACGACTTCTCCAACCTTATACTTTTCTCCAGAGTGCCGTGGTTCATTGTTTATTAATGCGTTTCAGCGGCGTTTACCGACCGCTGCATTGCTGCTCTTCCACGGGAGTTTATTCTCCCGTTAGCTCCGGGTTAGCTCACACGGCAGCGGCCGCTGTAAAGTATTCACTGTCTGACTGTCACACAAGCAGCTGATACATATCCCCAATTCCCCATAAGTGAATGTGTTTCAGTATGAATTGACGCTGTTTGGCATCACAACGCTGTTATTAAAGTTTCTCTGGTATAAAATGGGTGATGTTAGTGTAACCCACTGGATAAACCAAGGTTACAAGGTTCTTGTATTTTGTTTGTTAATAATTATTTATTATTTATTTAGTTATTTTATAGTATATTTTAGTTTAATGGTCAACTTTTAAGAACAAAGCTCATTGGTTCATAACGCAATCATGATTGCAGTTGGACTAAAATCCGCCAAGTCCCGCCTCCTCACTCAGTTAGTGAGGGCACGTTGAAGACGTGTGTGTGAGGGAGCAGCGTCACGCTGGAAGAACGGAGACACTTGTGCACAAAACAGCGCAAATTAAGAGTTTTACCGGGACGGCGGTGGACCAATCTCTGGGGCTGTCGTTGGAGGTTGGAGCTGCTTTGGAAAGCGGGAGTTTTGATAGTTATTTTATTTTCCTCTGTGAGTGAAGCAACACGCTACATGCTACATGCTAGTTGCTGCCTGCATGCTGCGGCCATCGTGGTGTGTTAGCCACCTAGCTCTTTTGAGAGTTCAGTTCAATTTAGCAAATATGAGTTATGGTTGATAGAGTTACAGTAGCTATATATTGTGTATTACTATACAGTGCTAACAAGCACTAGACATTTATTTTGTTTACTACAATGTTTTGAGCATTAATGTTTAAACTGTAAATGCTTATTTTGATCTACATTTCATGATTTCATGGTTATTGAAGTCAGTGTGTTTTTAGTAGTGCATTTAGAATGAATCTTTTATTTACAATGCAACAGTTTTCCATATTATGGTATCTAAATGTGTTGTATATTTGCATTGATAATTTAGCACTGCACAGTTATGATATTTGATGCACATGTGTTGAAGATACATTTGCAATGTTTTAAGCCATTACACAGGCTGGGTTTCTATGATACCCTTGGATAAGAAGATTCCGGATTTTCTGGATTCTGGATTGTGGACTCTGGATTCTCTCCCTGACGAGGAGGATGGCAAGCTACCAGTGATAACCTGAACACCTCATCTTTCCGCTACCAGTGGTAGGATTTTGAGAGGACCTTACAGGGACTGAACAAAGAACTATTTTCTTTTGGGGTTTATTTTAATTTTATTTGGGGTGCCCAAGTGTCAAGCGCTGTAAAAACAATTGGAATTATTTAGAAGAATGTTGTTTATTCCTGTGCCAATATATATATTTTTTTCTTGATAAAATCTCAGTATTCACTTAATTCACTCTGGTGTTCGACTTCATTTATTACCCATCCTTTAAGAACCTGGAATACTGGTCCAGTTTTCACACACCTGACAGACTGGTTACATTAGCATAGTAACCGAAGCTAAACTGACTATCTTGACCATCCTATTGTGGCATAAGCCGTTTTCTACATGCACATTTTACCGGCGTATTTTTCATTAAGATTCTACTTGTGATAGTCGGACATGACAACCTGTGCAGCCCATTTATTGATTCCATCCGATAGCTGCTATAATACAAAACAAAACGTCTGCCTGCTCTCCACAATGATCAATAACAGCGAACGGATGGTCAAAGTAAGGTACAAATAAACAGAATCACACGAAGCCTGGTTAGTGTTGCCTGACTTTATAAAGTGTGTTTTTTTTTGTATAAGTTTGTGGTTGCGTTCTAGTCACTTTGCTCAGCACTACTGCTTGTTACAACTTTTATTTGCCGTACTCGCCTTTAACTGTTAGCTCAGGTTAATCTCGCCCCCCTCCGACGTAAGCGTGACGTTCTTGCTTCTAGATCGACAACTTTTTGGTGCTTGAAACAAACCGGATTCCGGAGCTTAGAGCTCCGCTGCGGTGTGAACAGGAAAAAACGGTGCTTTTCAGGCTCTAGCTCCGAACCGGCCCTGGGTGTGAAAGCCCCATTAGAGTCAAACTACTAGCTTATTGGTTATGAACAAGACTTCACTTTCAAATAGGGAACATATTCTTAGATAGAAATACCTAATTAGAGTCAAACTACTAGCTTATTGGTTATGAACAAGACTTCACTTTAAAATAGGGAATATGTTCTTAGATATAAATACCTAATTTTGAGTTATTTAGACACAATTAACACTTATAGTTTCATGTCTTGTTACTACATAAGACAGTGTTATTATGGGAGAATTACTATTCTTTTGGTACTACTGCCTTATTACGCCCATATTGAGCAGAGCATATTAAGACCAAAACTCATGTACAACAACTTCCTTACTTGCAATAAATAAGCACTAATTAGAGGGTTATTGAGGAAAAACTCTCAACTAATGGCCTATTACTTGTAGAATATGGTCATGTAGAATAAGGCATTAATAAGTGTTTTATAATGACTAATAAAGAGCCAATATACTGCTAATATGCATGTTAATTAACAACTAGTTGATGGTTATATTTTTCAAGAGCAAATGAAGGTCTTCAAGGAAGTATTCCAATTCAAGGAAGCCAGTTTAGGGGAGGAGGTAAGCGATTGAAAATTTAGAAGGCAAAATATGCCTGTAGTTTTCGAGTGTAGTTTTACTGCTGCACACAGTTTTCCATACTACAACTTGCTCTTTTGAAAAATACAATCCGTGGAAATGGGGGCAGACCGTATTTCAGCACCAGTTTGAACACAGACTAACGGGCCGTCTCCACGGCAGCGTTAAAAAATCTTGAAACGCTTCTGCCCATTCACTTTGAATGGGGTGACGTCACTTTTTTTCGCTTTCGCCGAAATGCATTGTGGGCAGGCGAGCGGAGATTCTCAGGATTTTCAAGATCCAAAGTTGAACAATGTTCAACTTTTGAAGCTGAGGAGGAAGCGTCAGCCAATCAAATCCCGTGTACTGAAGTAAGAAGATATGATTCTACACTGTATTGAAGTAAACATGTATTGTTTGAACTGTTTTATGTAATCACAACGGTTTGGGTAATTATATATAGAATAGGAATGTTATTCTCACTTTCAAACTCACTGACTCAGAGATTCTGTGTTTCACACACCAACATTGATCCTTATCACCACTAAGAGCCAGATGCTGTTTCTAAGTCGTTAAAGACATCGTAAAATAGGAACAGATCCCCTGGAAAAGGTAGGGAGGGGAGATCGGGACGGAGATAAGAATTGACTTTTGACCTTAGGGGACTTTGGAATTTCAAGTCCTGGAGAGAACTATTGAACCCGGCCAGAAGCGAATCCAGCCAGTCAGGGCACTTGGGGGAGGTGGTCAGTTTAAACAGCTCCTCCCCAGGGCTTCTCTGATTCGCTTGGGAGAAAAGTGGGAAGGAAGAATCGACAAATCTCCGCCCCAAAGACAGATAGAAATACTGACGTTTGTGTGTGTAAAATTGCTTTTGGGTTTGGTGAGTGGTTGACTCCGTTGAAGTGTGTCCGCATCGCACCATTGACAGAAGGCACTCTCTTCTCGTTCGATGGGTGGTTTGATCCCGATACATTTTAGCCGCATCGCATCACGAATCTAAAAGCCCGGAGTACCCGGGGTACTCTGTATAACTTGTATATGTGTTTGGTTTCCTACTAGAAGTAAACTCAGATAATTTGTTATAACTTTGATTCCGGTGTTTTCAATTCCTTTCTTAATTTAATAGAGATCCAGCCTCATCCAACGAACGGCGCGTAGCAGAGGTATTCTACTCCAACAAGTGGTGACTCCCGACGTTTGTGAGCTGATCTCTAGAAAGGAACACCGATAGCCGGGGGACAGAATCCAGTCCAGGGGGAGGACACAGAGATACTGGTGACAACTAAACCAATGGCCATATACAAAAGGTGAGCAGACACCTGTTTTGATTATCGAAAATCTGTGATTGATTATACTAAAAATTTAGAGTTGTCAGCAGCGTTCTCAGTGTTTTTAGTCACGGTGGGAAATACAATACATATTCTAGTTAAATTAGATTATTAGTGCTTAGAGTCGGGTAGTTCAGTCCTTACCTAAGGCACAAAAGTGCTCATAAGAGGCGGGTATTCAGTCCCGTCCTATGACCCACTAACAACGAACGCTGTAACGCTGTAAAAGATGTATGGGGTAAATTCCCCGCAAGTCAAAATAACATTGATTAATGCGGTTAGCTTGCAGTGCGTCAATTAAAGACTGCAAAAGGTGTAAAAAAGGGTTGCATTCCCCGCAGATCATGATAAGATTGATTAATGCGGTTACCTTTCGTGGTGCTTTAAATGTATAAAATTTCTGTAATTGTTATATGGTGGGTGATAGAGGAGGAGAGAGACGCGACCTCCAACTAATTATTTGGAACGACCGTATCTCATCACAAAACTGTTGTGGGGATAATCAGGCTCATTAAACGTGACGATAAAGAGATTTTGTTGACTGAGTTTTTAACTCTTGACCTGAAGTCGCAATCACCGTGAGGAGATTGTAGAAGCCTACTTCTGGAAGTCACGCTATCTGTTGAAATAAACATCGCACAATAAAAATTTGCCTGAATGTGATATGATAAGGTATGAGAAGCTCTGTGTGATTTTTTTAAAGTCAAATCTGTGTAATACTTGAGAGACAGAGAGCAACGAGAAGGTGGTATAATGTCTGAGACCCTACCTCCACCCTAAGGAGATAAGGGCTCACAAATGCCACTTATGAGTATCCCATCTAATACTCCTAAAGGAAAACACATTGTTAGACCTGATATTCAGGGATAAGGAATGTTGGAAATAGTAATGGAAGATATTGAAAAATCTTAAACTGGATCAACCAACCATGTTAGTGAACCCTGCTAATATGGAGCTAATACATGTAGAAAGACTAGCAGCAGCTCTGGCAAAGACAATAGGTCCTAGCATGCAAGCACAGAGCGGTAATATGATAAGGGCTATTAAACTGACCCTTTTTGGAAATGGGATTTTCCGTTACATAACGGAAGACTCGATTCAGGCCTTAAAGAACGCTTTACAAACAAGTCAGGGAGTGTTAAATGTGGAGCTATGTTGCTCAAAAGGGAACTTACACTTTTGGGAAGAGATCTCCCTTTCTCTGTCCTGAGGTGCTGCTGACTCAAAGCAGCATACAGGGTCAAAGACAGGCGTGACCTCTGGAGAGGAAGAAAATCTAAATCTGAACAGACCACAGAGCCCATTAAAAGGTTTTATGGCCTCTACAATGAGAGGAAGATCTGGAGATTGTAAGGAACTCTCCCTAAATATCCACCCCCACACCATTGAGGGGAAGAGTGTTCCTTTCACCAATAAACAAATCATCTCTTAACCAAGTCAGATTTCAAAATAGCCATACCTCAAGTTGTTAAGAAAAGAGGGAGATTCAAAAGGTTATCAATAATTGCCCAGTATATTAAATAAATACAAACAGACACGTATCAATATAAGTCAGATAATATAGACGAGGTCAATCATGGAAGAAGGCTGACATTTAATGCCTGATATATAAGTAATAGTAATAATAAATATATAGCTGATATTAAATAACTGATGTATAAGGCTCGATGTTTCTGAAAATAAGAACACCGTTAACGGCGTTCTATTTCAGAAAAAGGGGGAGAAGGATAGGATATACATCAGACAATATGTATGTGAGATTATTACGTTTTTAGGAGAAATTTATCAATTTAAAAATACTAGTTATGGTATTTTTTGTTTTGTTTTATTTGTTGCTTTTAAGAGAAATTGATACAGTTAAAATAATCTAGCTTTGGTTATTTTTTGTTTTGTTAGTTTGTTCCTTTTTTGTTTTATTTTTATTTTTGTTCTATTTTTGATTTTTATTTTGATTTTTGATTTTGATTTTTGATTTTGATTTTTTGAGATGATTTCAAAACCATATTTCCAGCAACTTAAGGGCTTGGTATGAGACTTCTCCACACAGGCTGCTGACGTTAAAAGGGGGACCCGAGAAACACAAGGCCAACACAGCAGATTACGTCTGGTTGGAGGGGACCTCCCATGCCGTCCGCTCAGATGGAAAGGGAGACAACTGGTACCACTGGAGCCAGTGTGCGGTCGGGAAAAACACCTGCGAGGACCCTGGACGACATCAGGACAGAGTTGGCCCTCGTCGCGAGGACCCTGGACGACATCAGAACAGATCTGGCTCTCGTCAAGGCAGTCGACCCAGGAGGCGCCATCAGCAGTCCGGAGGAGGAGGATCAGGACATCTCTCCAACAGTCGACCCGGAAGCCGCCATCAGCGGGCCGGGGGAAGACAATCAGGCCACATCTCTCTAGCAAGCACCCCAGAAGCCGCCGTCAGCGGGCTGGGGGGACGAAGACATGGCAAACCAAGACGGCACAGGGAACTCCATTTCCCGCTGAAACAGGTTGATATAGCCGGTGTGGAACTTTGTCTGAACAATCCATTTTTTTTGAGGAACTTTCAACTTTATTTTATATCCCATAATGTAAGGGATTTGTATTTTTTATTCTACAGAACTATGTGTTACCAAAAGAGGGAAAAGTATGATAATGTCTTTTCTGATTTCTGTGGCTACTTTTATTGCCATTTTGGTGACATGTGGTTGTTGTTGTGTGCCTTGTATCTGCTCACTGTGTGTTAGACTCATCAGTTCCACCATTGAGGGAAGAGTAAAGATGACTCAGCTGACAAGGACTTTGCTTTTTAGACATATTTTATTCTCCCTCCACTGTCATAATAAGTTGTTGTTGTGGACTGTTCCTAAAGGTTTAAAGTGCTCTATATCCCAACTTCTGATGGGTTTATATAAATGTTGGGACAGACACAGTAAGAAGAAAATTGACAGTGGTAATGTTTCAAATGCTATATGTTGATCTCGTGAGGTGAGATCAAAAGAGGGATTGAAGTAAGAAGATATGATTCTACACTGTATTGAAGTAAACATGTATTGTTTGAACTGTTTTATGTAATCACAACGGTTTGGGTAATTATATATAGAATAGGAATGTTATTCTCACTTTCAAACTCACTGACTCAGAGATTCTGTGTTTCACACACCAACATTGATCCTTATCACCACTAAGAGCCAGATGCTGTTTCTAAGTCGTTAAAGACATCGTAAAATAGGAAAAGATCCCCTGGAAAAGGTAGGGAGGGGAGATCGGGACGGAGATAAGAATTGACTTTTGACCTTAGGGGACTTTGGAATTTCAAGTCCTGGAGAGAACTATTGAACCCGGCCAGAAGCGAATCCAGCCAGTCAGGGCACTTGGGGGAGGTGGTCAGTTTAAACAGCTCCTCCCCAGGGCTTCTCTGATTCGCTTGGGAGAAAAGTGGGAAGGAAGAATCGACAAATCTCCGCCCCAAAGACAGATAGAAATACTGACGTTTGTGTGTGTAAAATTGCTTTTGGGTTTGGTGAGTGGTTGACTCCGTTGAAGTGTGTCCGCATCGCACCATTGACAGAAGGCACTCTCTTCTCGTTCGATGGGTGGTTTGATCCCGATACATTTTAGCCGCATCGCATCACGAATCTAAAAGCCCGGAGTACCCGGGGTACTCTGTATAACTTGTATATGTGTTTGGTTTCCTACTAGAAGTAAACTCAGATAATTTGTTATAACTTTGATTCCGGTGTTTTCAATTCCTTTCTTAATTTAATAGAGATCCAGCCTCATCCAACGAACGGCGCGTAGCAGAGGTATTCTACTCCAACAGTACGCAAATCTGACAGTTCAAGCTCTAGCCAATCAAACGGCGTGTATGCTGGGAGAGACATACCGCAGATCATTTCCTCATATTCCAAAAAATGGAGGAGAAATTAGCGGTAGCGAATCAATCACCCGGTGCTTTATGACCAGACCTACCGGGATATAAACCGGAGGAGCCAGGCATGGAGGGAGGTGGCAGAGACAGTGGTATGTTTTCGCCTGTTTTGGGGAGTTTATATCCAGTTTACTTCGGGCTTTTTGGCTTCGTATGTCGCGGGCGGGAGATTCATGTGATTGGTTGATCGCAAAAAAATCCCCAAGCTTCAGATACGCCCACCTCCAAGATTTTTTTAACGCTGCCGTGGAGACGGCCCGTTAGGCAGCGTGCCGCCCGAACTAGCCCCCTTCCAAAGCACCAACCCTCAACACACTGGCATCTAGCATACCATTTCAACCTGGATTACAACACCTATGAGAGAATGCCCACAGGACAAACTGATCACCACAATGGTTGGCCTCATCAACAATGAGTTGGCCTACAGGGAGGAGGTCCAGCAACTGGCAAAGCGGTACTTTTAGTGTTGATGCTGATTGCATTGCAATAGGCTACATGCACAGTCACTTCCGCATTGTGCATAGTACTGCCCAATTGTTTCCGGTACAACAACAACAATGGCGACGTTCTACACCCGGTGTTTACAAGAGCTCCCGAAATTGAAAATTACGATGTTCATCGAATTTGCAGGACGACTAAATCCCCAGCCAGCAAATTGGACAAAGGGTTCTATATGCTGCATCATATATTCATGATTACGAAGGTAAGACAAAATTATAAACGGATTGACTAGTTAACTAGTGTTAGAAATTAAAATCAATGTTAAACAGCATAATTCAGTCTAAAATATATCGTCAGTTTAAAGCTGTTTTATTGTGGAAAAAACCCGGAAGTTCTCAGGAAATCAATGCCAAGCTTTTATTCTGAAAATCCTTTATCCAGTTAGCATGTGACTAAATATTACGTTTTCTGAATGTAAAGTGAAAATGACTTGGAGTGTTACACACCAAATCGTACGGACTTTAACACTACATCGATAGACGTTAAGATATTATTACTGCTGAATATTAAATGAAGGAACAGTTGATCATGGAGTGTTTACACATTACGTGAGTAGCTATGACGTCAGAGGGAGCTACCGTAAATGAGAACTGTGTCTTAAAAGTGTTTCTAGGACTTCTAAACTAACGATTACAGCTGTTTATAAGGTATTAAATAGAAAGTCATGACAGAGATAAGGAGGAGAGAATGCTTAAGGAAATAGGCAGAGAATACCAATGTCGAAATCATCTGTGCTCTCGCGATATCGAACCCACAAGATGAGAAGGGCGGTCCCACTATCTTCACAGCGGGGGACAACGAGACGTGGATAAAAAGACAGGACGGAAGATAACTCAGCCTTTCCTTCGCTGCAGCCCACCCTGAAGACATCACCGGCTTTGTCTCTCCATTACCCATGCTTGTTCTTCAACCACGTTACTTAATTAAACTACCCATTTGAACCTCTTCAGAGACTCCATTAGTCTCGTTATTTAAAGCTCCTCTCCTGGGCGCGAGAACATCGAATACTCTAATAATTGGCAACCACGCGCAGGACCTCGTGAACCCGGGAGAACTAACGAAGCCAGCTGTTTAACGGATCCCGCGGCCCTCCGTCACACAACGACAAGAGCTCACACACAGTGGTAAGAAGAACCGGTTAAATCAAATCTTCACTAGCTTATGCAGGAAACTTTAGGTTTGTGTGTTTGATGGCGGCCAGCGGATCCGGAGAATAACTGTGCATAATGTTAAATATCTAAATTTAAACCAAACCACGTGGCGTTGTTTTATACCAAGCAAGGGTAAGTCTCTATTCCTTTCTTTGTTCATTAACCAACTACATGATTATAATGTGTGTGTTTTCCAAGCCGGATATATTAATGTGCTTTTAAGCCGGTATTTATATAATCTTTTAAAAAAAAAAATTAAAAAAAAATCCCAGAAAATGAAGTTAAGTTCGGATGACATAGGATATTTGTTATCAGGAGCGAAGGTACTATTCAGTAGATTAGTGATTCATCTTTGATACATTTAAGGACTATATCCAACTACTTATTATATTGTGTTTGACGAGAAATAGATGGACTCTCCTCGTTTTGTATATTCTCAAGACAGATGGTATCTTCTTGACAGAGAAATAGATGGTATCTTTTCTCGTTGTTATTAGCAAGTTAAAGATGGACTCTTCTTGTTAAAGAGAGTTGATGGCATCGTCTCGTTTTTAGTCTCAAGATCAGATGGAATCGTCTTGTTTCATTGTCCCAAATAAGTGAGATGGTCTCTTGTTTAATTGGTGATAAGAGTCTGTGGAAGTCTGAAGTATACTCTTTAATCATTGCGTGTGCATTACGGAAAGAAATGCGGAATTCGTGCGTTAGATAGACGATATTCTTCTAATAGTGTTTGACTGGCTTCCCATTTGGTCGCACAATAGCGTGAGAGTTGCCCAGACGACCATAGGCTAAATAGTTTTGATGGTCTCTAACTATTTTGTATTAACTTGTTTAAATTGTATAGCATATTGAGAGCGTCGTGCTGTTATACTGCTCTGAAGTTTAGCCTGGAATGAGGTCTCCTTGTTGAGATCAACACCTCCAGGATTTCAACGCATCAGAG
Organism: Trematomus bernacchii; assembly: GCF_902827165.1. Taxonomy (NCBI): domain Eukaryota; kingdom Metazoa; phylum Chordata; class Actinopteri; order Perciformes; family Nototheniidae; genus Trematomus; species Trematomus bernacchii. The sequence continues at coordinate 2,472,694 of NW_022987574.1, read as the reverse complement.
ACAGCCATTCTTCTTGCAAAAAACTCTTTGTTCTGCAGGTCAGCATTTGAAATCAGTTGCCATCTTGTTTTGACCTCATGTTGACAAACAATGACATGGCAGTCGCCATTCTGTGAAATGCAAATTCAGAGGACCAGTTGTTGTCTTTTTGAAATCCATTCAGTTTCACTCACATGAGGCTAATTCAATATTCATGACCTCCATAGTGTGTAGAAAAAAATCATTCTTCTTGAGTCAAAGTTGGAATTAGATATTCCATTTTGCTGAATCAGGTTATCTATACCGTTGGAGTTTGGTTTTTGAAGAAAAAGATTATTGTATTTTCTAAAAAAGCTCAAATCTGATTTTTGAAATATTAGTCCTTGCAAAGGAGTTTTACCTGCTTATGCTTATACTGTGAATGTGGTGTGGCTGGGATATGCTTTGTTGATTCATCCTAAAAATTGTGTGTGCTGATGGCTGTTTTTATGCTTTGTCCATTAATCCTAAACATTGTGATTGCAAGTGTATTCGCTGGTTTAAGTTTGACTGTTTAATCATAAAGTACATTTCTTTCCCATATCAAAGGTAGTTATTAAGAAAATAAGCTTCTTGTTAAAAAGAAGTCCGTTTTTAGAAGAGCTAAAAAAGGGTGGAAAAAAGCTGAAAAATTACAACAGCGCACTCTGCTGGTTGTACAGAATTGTTGCACAAGAAATAGGGGTAAAAGGACAAACGTATAAATACAACACCAATTGATTATAATTATGCTAAGGTTTACTTTCAAGTGTTATAGATAAACACGTACTTCATCACACATAGATAAAATCACAGGTGGTTCCTGATATTAAGATAAGAAACCTTACATAATAGTCTTTCAACCTAGACTGTAGAATATCTAAACACCACACAATTGAAGTAAAAACATAGTTTATGACATTAGCATAATTGTATGCACTTTAGAATACACTATACACAGTAAAGCTAGATTTTTACGAGATTTCTATTTGCATATTTCAAAGCCAAGCCACTGTACAATTTAAAAAATGTTTTACTTTATTAATCTTTAAAAAAAAAAATAAATAAATAAAAAAAAAAATAATAATAATTAAAAAAAAAATATATATATATATATATATATATATATATTGCATATTTTTTATTTACTTTATTAATCTTTTAAAAAAAATTATTAAAAAAAAAAAAAAAAAGAATCCCAGGTATTGAAGTTAAGTTCGGATGACATAGAAAATATCCTATCAGGAGCGAAGGTACTATTCAGAAGATTAGTGATTCATCTTTGATACATTTAATAACTATATCCAACTACTTAAGCAATATGTCGCCAAAATACACTAAGTTAGGAGCACCCGCAGAGCCAGGGTCAACTGCAGACATCAAGGCAAAGGTACATGTCAGATCAGATGCCACAACACATGCATCAGACAGACAAAAGATCTGGAAACAGATACAGGAATTGTTTGATCAATGGCAGACGAGAGGATTGATTCCAGCAGATGATCAACCTGGCCCAACAAAAGCCCATAGAAAAGCTGTAGTTGCTTATGAGAATGAGAGATACTTAGACCAGCAAGAAGCATGGATCCACACCAGACACCCCTTTTGGTATGGACCTGAAAAAAGCGCTATGAACAAAGCTGAAAAAAGAAAAACGACAGTTACAAGTCTGCTGCTCCATCTGAAATATGCCAGCCAGGGATTGACAAACAGCATACATGTGTTAGAAGCGGCAGATCGGCCAGTGAAGGAAGACACAGCAGGAATAACAGAAGAGGCTCCAGTTATCCAAACTCAAGAGCAGAATCCAAGTCTAACTGAAGTGTCTTTTTCCAACATATCAGAGAACAACCCTTTTCACCAAGCCCCTATAGGAGAAGTATTGGAGTTGGATGGACTCCCCACAGCTACACGTGTCAAAGACTTGGAGTATGAAGTAAGGATGCTATCTGGTGAAGTTAACCAGCTGAAGGAGGAACTCAAAAGAAGAGAGGAAGACGGATCTCAAGACGCTACAACAGTAGCTATAGCTGGAAGACTCAAGAACTGCACAATCCACATGTTACCGGTGATAGAAGCTGGAGAAGGAGGATTTCAATACCAACCATGGACTCACAGGGACATGGAAACATTAGTGTCCAAGCTACCTCTACTCACCAAAGGAGGTCAGAAGTGGGTGAATGATCTGGAGAAGTACACTGTCCAAGACGACCTGTGCTTGGGAGACATGAGGGCACTGCTAAGACGGATAGAAGGAAGACTAAAGGCAAGAGCAGTAGATTTCGAGGCCCAATGCGCCAACTCTCCAGATGACATTTCATTCAACAAAATCAGGTCGAGCTATTGGGCTGCTATTCGTCACATCTACCCGACAGCATACAGTTTACATGCCCTCACCAGCCTGAAAAAAGGAACGGAGGAAGACATGCATGCCTTCTTGAAGAGATGTGAAGGAGTGTGGGAGGACAGCACTGGAGAACGACATGACGCTTCTCCGGCTGTTGTGATGTTGTGGAAGAATGCGGTCATTAAAGCCCTTCCCCAATCTGTGCAGGCATGCCTGGAAGACAAGGTGGGATTAGACATTAAACCCATTGAAGAATGGAGACAACATCTCATTCACCACGACATGACATACCAGGCAACACAGAGGGAAAATGACGAAGTGATGAAAGCACTAAAACTAAGACTTTTGAAGATGCAAGTAGCTGAGAAAGAGGCCGAAGCTAATAAAAACAAGAAATCGACAAAGCAGATGGCCATACTAGCAGAGAAGGCAGGGCGAACACCTCCAACAGTTCAAACTCAGGAAGAACCAGAGAATCAAATGCAGAACCAACAAAGCGGAGGAGGAAGTTTCAGAGGAAGACGTTTCCAGAATGGTGGCTGCTACACATGTGGTCAGACGTCACATTGGTCCAATGAATGTCCCACACAACTCCATCAACAGCAAACACCTGCATATCTGCCTACCCAAGTACAGCCGCAAACACAGGTATACCCTCCCATACAACGAAGGGGCAGAGGAGGAGGACGTTTTCAATCAACAGCAAGAGGTTCCCAAAGTGAAGGATGCTTCAAATGTGGTCAGCTGACACATTGGTCCAGAGAGTGTCCGCAGAACATTGCACCAAACAACGGCCCTCCACACAGTTACCCCAGGGGAGGTTTCCATGACTATAACAGAGGCAGGGGGTCTCAGGGATGGCAAAGAGGAATAGTATTTCCAAACATGAATGTGTTGAATGTTATTTCACAATAGTGAGTAGCATATTGCATTTAAATATAAATCATCCACAGATTAGTATAAGAAGATTAAAACATAGTAGAACATTTAGCAGACTATTTTTGTAATTATGAGAAGGAAAGAGATTACGAGTGATGTTGTTCCCCCACACAGAAAACTATTGTGCCCACACAGCTAGAGAGGTCAAGACAATGGTTTTCGCCCAAAAGATGAAGATGAAAGCCTAGTCCTCGCCCAAGACGGAGGGTCCTTACCAAGTCCTCCTGTTTAAATCGACTGCAGTTCAAGGGGCAGTTCAGGCTACACCTGATGTGCAGCTGCTGAGACCAAAAAACAGAAACTCGATTCTGCTGTGGTGAAGTCTGGCTACAAAGGGAGGTGTTTCAATAAGATCGCTTGTCTCAAACCAGTGAAGAAGTCAACAAGAACCCAGCAGAACTAGAGAGTGACTGTTAGCGGGAGAACAGTGACAGAGTGACAGAAACTGGCACAACATTTACCAGCCAGTACATAGATAGACCCCGTCAGAAGACCGGGGCTGTGTTTAAAGGGGAACTTCATTTAATATAAGTTGAGATATATATGGAGTCAGATTACATTCTCTCATAAACACATTTTTATAATAGGTCTGAAGTTTCTGATTTAAGGCATGAGCTGCCAACTAAATAACATAACACTGAGCTTGGATGAAGAAGTTGTAGGGTTTTTTACAACAGTTTCAAGAATCAGTCTTCATTTATTTATGTTCAAGTGAATTTGTTGATTTATAAAGTAGTGCATAAAGCAATATCTATTTTTAAGTGAGGGACATCAGCCCTTCATGTTCTTCTGCGTGCAACCCTCTGTGAGAGTAGTTCGTATTTCCCACTAGTTTAAAGACATATTATTTTGTCATGATTTGTTTGTTTAACAGTGTCAGCCAATCTCTAATACTAGAGCTATTAAGACGTATTAGCAACACCAGTGTGGTTTTTTCGCAGCAACACTGATACAGAGTACCATGACAAAAGCCATTATTGAACTAACAAGAAGTAAACTATATTTTTGTGCTGATGGCAGATTTTTAGTCAATGTGCATTTATACCATTGGAAGACGATACATCACACAACATCTTTGTACGCCTTGTGGGTACACAGAGGATTTATGTGTTTTCTACGACGTTATGGGTTTTCCATGTCCTATTCATAATAGAGTAATCATTGCGATATTAATTGAGCATTTTATGCTCAAAGGAGGGAAGGTCATGATTAGTCAGATAATGGATTTCGGTAACGTTGTAGTTGATAAATAATAACATGTTGTCAACAATAGGTCGCATAACAACAAAAGGTATACCAAAGCTTGGGCCTGGAGTGGAGTGGTCCAGTTTTAGATATTAGACAAATAGAAGTGGATGAATATGTCAGAGCTCTGAGTAATATTTTCCAAGTTTTTGTCTACACAGGCTAGGAAAGACTGCACAGATACCAGACGAGACATCAGAAGAGACTCCTGTTCGGCCAGGTGATTGGGTGAGGGTGAAAGTTCCCAAAACACAGTGGGCTGATCCCCGGTGGTCGGAACCGTGACAAGTTGTAAAGAACTTCACACGCGCTCCGGTTTAAAGGTAAAGAAAAAGGAGCAAATTGACACCACCTCACACATTGTCACCCTTCACTGGCAACTTCCAGAAAAGTTATTGGAAGCTAGGACTGATTTGGCAGAGCTGGAACAAAACAATAAATAGAAATACGATTAAGATAGCAACAGCTCAAAAGACGAATTGTCTTTAGATTTTTATAGATTGTACACTAAAGTGAAAACCTATTTTGTTTTTCACCTGAAAAAGAGTCCAACGTTTTGTTTCTATTTTCGTATACGTTATTTTTGTACTCATTTACATTTTATAACTGACACAACCATGGATAAAATGTCAAGAACAAAGCCAAAGCAATTATGGGGTCCCCTAGGGATAAGAGTCAGAATAGCATTGTTGATTGTGCTCATTACACTTGGCACCTTTCTGGTTGGATGGGAAGTACGATATCATGAAAGACATGGATCCATTAGTTCACTCGTAGAAAATGCCCACATCACTAACAAAAGATCAGTTGAGCAACAAGAGGAGGAGTTAGAAATACTCGTTCCCAAAGATGAGGAGGTTACAATCAAGATGATTCACCCCCCCTATATGCAGTTCTTGTATCAAATGATGAGATGGGTTTAAGTGATCGAGATATGTAAGTGATGGGGTTTTACAAATTAGGGGAATCTCCAAACACACTGGATCCATGTTTTAGTCTGTACCAGAAACACCCCCGTTAAGACTATGGACAACCGACTGGTGACCTGAGCACAATTATTGAAAAGTTATTACAGTAGAAACAGGGTACTAACCCACGAGGAAAACTGTATGTACAAACTCTATGAACAAAATTCCCCAACAGATTGTGGCGACTGTGCACAGATCCAGTCACAAAAGTGACTATTGCTAAGTAATAGTGAGAAGTAAAATATTGGAGAATATATATGGGGACGTCCTTTTATAGTGTGTGAAACATGTGGTGCTTGAAACATGTAAGTATTTCAATTTATAGAAGAAAATGGTTTCCTGAAGGAGTTATTTGGAGTAGATGTGTTACAGTGGGAGAAAAAACAATGTTTAGAGATATAGTACATTTATTAGTAGACATTAATTGTGTTTAGATGGCATTTAACATTTAAAACAGATAGTATGATTAGAAGATAGAGTGGAGAAGGTTGGATTTACTTTACCTCAGTGTGTTAGAATTTCTATAGGTAATGCGTCCCGAGACCTGGACTCTCTCTCTCTCTGCCTGTCAGACTGCTACGACCCCTATCAGACAAAAGACCTCACTACAGGAGACTCGTCCTCCTTCTCCATCGAACAGACAGAGAACCAGAGCTGAACCAACAACGACAAGACTCCATCCAGAACCATCTCCACCTGAGGCATCCAGAACCAGAACAGCATGCTGACATAAAGAGGCATACTCTCATCAGTCCCTCCAGACAGGACATGAAGTTCCAAGCTGAGCCACGAGATATGGCACAAGAGCAGAGTGTGGGACATGAAAGCAGAATACGCCCTCCATACAACAGCGAAGAGACTGTAAAGAAGGAGATGAAATGCAAAGCAGTTGGGCCACTGAAAAGAGTACCAGAGAAAGGATTTAAGAGCTGATGGACTGAGGAGAAGACAGAGCCTGAGGAGAAGACGGAACCAGAGGAGTTGGCATGGTCTAACAGAATGTGAGGGGGTCGTGGCTTGAGACAACAAGAGGAGGAGAAAAGGAAAACGGGAGTGAGTGAGTTTATACATAAACACACTTATTCACAAACTTGAATTGACTTGATAAATACGTAAAGACAAAAAGATTTATTAGCCATGAATTAATAAATTGGTAAATTAAAATAGTAATAAAGAGGAAACTGTTAAAGTAAAATGAGGAAATAATCCTAAAACACACTGAGGGTACTGTGAGATAATGGGGTAGACATGATGGAAATATTCACCACACTACACTATAAGCAGTGAGTGTTTTGGGACTTAGGAGTACAGAGTAGAACATCTTTTTCAATCTTTCCATCATGGAAACGAATTATTCCCTAAGAGATTTTATTCATGGGTGAATTTGGTAGAGATCTAATGTGTTACAATATTGATCTACAGCTAAAGGGATAGTTTTAGTGACCACTCTATAAGAGCAGACAAATCTGTGTTTGTTGGACAATGTTAAAGGGAGAGCTAATACCAAGCCAAATATAGTATCCCAATCTAAAGTATTGTTTTCGCCATTGTAGCATAGTTATTACCATAGGAGAACTGTTAAGGTGGAAATAACATTTGTTTGTCCAAGATGTAGAGTTTTAAAGGACACTGGGCAAAGAGCGATTGCAAATTTAATTTTGGAAAAAGCAATATAATTGGGAGTAATACATGCGGGGCCTTGGATCACTCATTGCAATGATGCATATTTTTGACAACCCATATCGTTTAGGGAGAAGGGGTCACTCAACCCACCCAGCAGTTGTTTTAAATCTTACTTGTAGCTTCACAGGGAGCGCACGGCACCAAATTATGAGTTTAAAAGACAAGCGCCATCACCTCCTGATGGTCATCCATTTAATCAGGGATGACCTGAAATTTAGAGATGTTATTTAAAGTAGAAACATATCCGCCATAAGTGAAAATTCCTAAATTGAACTACAAACCATGGATGAAATAACTACTGTTTTTAAAATCCTTGCTAGAGGAGGGAGTAACTGTTACATGCTCGGACACCAAGGTTCCACACACTGTTAAAGTTGTAGCATAGTTCTTTAAGTAGACTAGAATTGAAGATAAATTAGTATAATGAGTTATTGATATTCCACCGGTTTTCACACCATTTAAGGAACTTTATCACTGCATTAGAACAGACCACCCAAAGGTACTGAAGTAGGAACCATAAGTGATGAAATTCTCCAATTGTTGTAACTGACCAAAATCTTCTCCTAGAAATGACTGTCTGAAATGCTGTATCCCAGAGTAGATGTTTGATGGTATCATGGAACTAAAACCTTGTACGCAGTCTTGCCACAGGATTGGACTGGGACCTGTGCACTTGTACAGCCAGTGATGTTTTATATGCAGTACCAATGACAGTGGGGCAGTTAATCAACATGGCGAAACACCCCAAAACCAGTAGGGCTAAGAGACCAGTCAAAGGAGGGAGTTTAGGCTCCACAGTGTACAAGGATAGCATAGGGGTGCCCAGGGGAGTGCTAGATGTTGTAGTTGCATTCCATGTACCCGCACCCTAACGTACCGATTGATCACCACGGCCTTTTCAAGAGAACATATTACTTTCATACTTTAAAAAGTATGAAAGGGGGGAGGGTAAATTTCTCATAAGGGAACAGTTTAAATTGCTAGCAGAACAAGACGACTCAACCCATATACAGATATTGATGAAAATGATGACAGTGTGTAAATGATGTTAAATGATATGGATGATAAATGATGAGATTGTTCAAAGAATGTCCAAATCATGTGATATTTCAAATGATGAAATCATTAGAATGAAGAACCAGCTACAAAGTGGTATTACTTTGCACTATTCCAAAAAGGTTTCTAACTTTTATGTTTTATACTGTTATTAGTGATGCGATTTTTAAATAGTATGTTTTTATACTTTGTAAAACAAGTGCCTTAACACTGAATGTGGTATGGGAACGGTTTCTGTGAAAGGAGGGAGTAAGAAATGTTCTAATACCACAAGTTGCTGCTATTTTAAAAAGTGATATTGAATGTTAAAACTAAAAGTTATGCACAAGGGAAAACTTTTACACCAGAAGACCAACCAATGTATTGTTTGTATTTTTGATGACGGTTATTTGAACCATTCCATTTTGATAGTATGTTTTTGATATGAGTTATGTACTATGCAAAGTTCAGATGAAGAACTCATTGATTTCAGTATTGTGTTCACACCTTAAAAGGTGTGAAAGGAGGGATTGTTAGAAATTAAAATCAATGTTTTATGGCATGATTTAGTCTAAAACATACCGTCAGTTTAAAAGCAGTCAGATGAAGAACTCATTACTTTTAGTATTGTGTTCACACCTTAAAAGGTGTGAAAGGAGGGATTGTTAGAAATTAAAATCAATGTTAAACAGCATAATTCAGTCTAAAATATATCGTCAGTTTAAAGCTGTTTTATTGTGGAAAATACCCGGAAGTTCTCAGGAAATCAATGCCAAGCTTTTATTCTGAAAATCCTTTATCCAGTTAACATGTGACTAAATATTACGTTTTCTGAATGTAAAGTGAAAATGACTTGGAGTGTTACACACCAAATCGTACGGACTTTAACACTACATCGATAGACGTTAAGATATTATTACTGCTGAATATTAAATGAAGGAACAGTTGATCATGGAGTGTTTACACATTACGTGAGTAGCTATGACGTCAGAGGGAGCTACCGTAAATGAGAACTGTGTCGTAAAAGTGTTTCTAGGACTTCTAAACTAACGATTACAGCTGTTTATAAGGTATTAAATAGAAAGTCATGACAGAGATAAGGAGGAGAGAATGCTTAAGGAAATAGGCAGAGAATACCAATGTCGAAATCATCTGTGCTCTCGCGATATCAAACCCACAAGATGAGAAGGGCGGTCCCACTATCTTCACAGCGGGGGACAACGAGACGTGGATAAAAAGACAGGACGGAAGATAACTCAGCCTTTCCTTCGCTGCAGCCCACCCTGAAGACATCACCGGCTTTGTCTCTCCATTACCCATGCTTGTTCTTCAACCACGTTACTTAATTAAACTACCCATTTGAACCTCTTCAGAGACTCCATTAGTCTCGTTATTTAAAGCTCCTCTCCTGGGCGCGAGAACATCGAATACTCTAATACTAGCTAATGCTAATTTAGGCTAGCTAACTCTAGCTAGCAGCGGCTAATGTCAAATGCAAGCTTTTGTTGTACAAATTTGCCATTTATAATCGACAGTTTTGTCTTACTGTATGCACTCTATCTGATCCTAATTGTTTAAAACGTTAGTGGGCCTGGTTAACTAAAGTTAGACTTGTTATTAGCCACTGTTATGCTACATGGTAGAAAGGTAAGTGCCTAGCATTACATGCTATTTGTAAGTAACATAGCCATTGTGTTGACGTGAGTAGTATACAGGGTTGGGAGGGTTACTTTGTAAATGTAATCAGTTACTGATTACTGAATACATGGCTCTGAAAGTAATCCGAATACAGTTACAGTTACGTGTCTTAAAAAAGTAACGTAATCAGATTACTTTTAGATTACCTTTGGATTACTTTCTTTTTCCATCACAGATGGGTATGTTTTGGTGTACAGGAGACACAAAAAGCAAAAGGAAACTGAACGTGTTTTTACTGTTTTAATGGCTTATCAAGAGCACAACTGAAACATAACATCTGAAACGATGTTACAACATAATAATACACTTTTTGGGGATGCAGCTTGAGATGTGAGGAGTAAGGGACACAGCTTAGAACGGGCGTGTCGCCTGCCAGTGAAATCTCTGCAGCACCAGGAGGCAGCGGGAGGGTTAACTCAGCCTCTGAGAAGAGGAGCACCAGCGCGCAGTGCCTTTCACACACCGCCTTTCACGCACCGCCTTCACTGTGTTTACCTTCAGAATCATTAGAAAGGCTAAAGAGCGACCGCAGGCTGATGTGTTTTAACCACACACACGCCTCTACACACACACACACAATTTAAACGCAGACTTTTGTTCCTCCATGTTTCGTTGTTATTGTTTCACTGAGCAGACCCGCGACATTTTTTCAAACGCTCCCTTTTTTTCGTCCATCTGCGGCGGTAATAGGTTTTGTGCGCTGTGATGCTGTACCTTTAGTAATGAATATTAAATGTTGTGAGGAAATCTTTCCACCAATAATTCCAATAAATAATCCAAAATGTATTCACTTCAGGTTTACGAAAGTAACTGTAATCAGATTACTCGTTTTTCAAATGTAACGCGAGCTGAATACAGTTACTTGATTTTTGTATTCTGATTACGTAACGCCGTTACATGTATTCCATTACAACCCAACCCTGGTAATATATCTAACCCAACACTCTGTTTTTCTTTATTCAGTGTCCAACAAAGACAGTCTGACAGGTCAGGTCAGCGTGAGAGCCTTGTGCTACCGATCAATGAAGAAGAGTGAGACACCGCACAGTTTGAGTGTAGGCAGGAAAAAAAAAACGTTGTTCACCCCTGTTCAGTGGGGTTCAGTTCAGTTATTCACTAGTTAAATAAATGTTTCCAATGCCTCCCTGCTTTATCATTACTTAATTGATTGGTCATATAATCAGTTATATATTGATAATGATGAGATGGAAATGTGATAAGAATGGAGAGAAGGTAATGCTAAGAATTCTGAAAGCTAAACTTTTACTTAATTTTACCCTGTGTTAAAGTGTCTTTAACTACCTTGAAAGGCGCTCTGTGGATAAAATGTATTATTATTGTTATTACTATTATCATGGTTCAGTATCAATAACATGTTTCTACAAATGATAACCTCCTGGCTCTTTTCTTTGAAGAAGAGGTTGTATTTTTAATCAGTATTTTTTCTTTCTTTCTTAGATAAAGCTTCGTGATTCCTCGCCGGTGGTGTTAACGCACAACCAGTGCTCCTGTGTTGCAGGCACTGTTTTGTGCAATCACACTGTGGCACTGCTTTACCAAACAGCTTATTATAGTCAACTGAACATACCAGTCGTGCCCCTGTCCATAGCTGCACAGAATCGGAACAGCAATGGCACAAGCCACGTACAATGGTAATTTAAAGTGGACCTATTGTGACGTATGGATTCTTGGACCCCAAAGCAGAGACAGACACAAGTTAAGCTCAAGGTGTTTAATAAATAATAGGCCAAGGCAGGTACTGAAAACAGGGAGCTGGCTGGCTGCAGAAAGGTCCAAAAACAAAGCAGAGGGAAACGTCCCAGGCTATACTCGAAAAGTAGCTCAAAAACTGCAAAGAAACAAAACAAAACTCAAGGCTGCAGAAAGGCACTCTGGATCGTTGAACAGCATTTAATTCTCTGGCAGAGAAGTGAGGTGAGGGCCAGGCTCTTAAAGAGCAGGTGATTATGTGAGTGGGAACAGGTGTGCCTCATCTGCAGCCAGGAGAATACCAGCCACGCCCCCTGTCACACACCAGCCCTGCAGAGAAGGAGAGACAGAGTAGTGAGGGGTAAAAGGAGCAAAACAGGAAATCACACAACAAAACCCATGCATAAACATAACACCTATCATGCTATATTTAAATGATATATTGTAGGGCCATATAAGGTATATTTATACGTTTCTGTTTTCAAAATACCAAACAGATCATGCATTTTAGCCATGCCTGTTTGCTGTCTACGGGTCTGATTCTGCTGACCACGCCCCCCTGCAGGAGAGGTGAGCCGTGCTCTGATCAGCTGCTGGGCTGTCAGAAGAAGGGGAGAAAAAGAGATCTCCGTCCTCCGTGTTTTATTATATAGAGTCGTTATTCATTTGTTTTAAAGCTCAATAAATAACAAAGAAGACCTTTGACCGGCACTTTTCTAATTTTGTCCGGAAGATTTCAACTTTAACGGACATCTTGACCGGCGAAAGTAACTGAAACTGAAACTGTGCCGCACGGTCCCCTCGTTCCTTGGAAGAGGCGGAGAGGTGGGTGTTTGTCATCTGTTGGTGGACTAACCGGAGATAATTACAGTGCTTGCCTCGACGGGGAGGGATTGCATTGAATTAAAGCAGCGGGAGCAAACGCTTGCCTCGGGGAGGGAGAAAAAAAGCCACAGCGGAGAATAAACAGAAGGGTAACTATGGGCGGGAAGTCTTCTTTGCTGCTTTTGTGGCAGACTACAGCGCCACTTACAGGCCTGGCATATGTACTACAGCGTCTCCAGCTCTTTCGAGCGGCAATGGCCGGCTGTGGCCCAACCCCACATTCCCCTGATAGGTGGAGAGTTGGCCCAATAGCCGTAGCGCCACTTCTGTGACGACATAGAAGTGTTCAAATCTGGATCAGTCTGTATCAGATCCGTTGCAGCCCCTTTTTTAGAGATTTGGGTATGGAGGAAAATAGAGAGGGTTGTGTTTTCTGACACTTGGTGAGTTCCCTGGAACACCGGGGACACATATTCATGTATAAAAGACGTACAAAAGTGCATTTTGCATGATAGGTCCCCTTTAATTGAGGTTTTAAAGTGTTCTTGTTTGACTGTTTTCAAAGCAATCAGAGAAAAGGTTGATGCTTTTTTTCCCCACACATAGATGCCTAAGTACCTTTCATTCAAATAAATACCACTGAACATTTCCCCTCCTCGCACTGTAAGCCATTTTGAGGAAGCTAACTCTGAATCACATGTTATGAATGTTTAACATAGCACCTTCAAAGACCGATGACAAAAATGTGATTAAAATATTTTCTTTGTAACACAAAAAAGAACATTGTTTTCTTACAACATTACACTTTTTATTTAATCAACAAAATTATTTGTGACATTTCACTTTTTGGGAAAATTAATGAAACATTTTAATTTAACAGAGTGATATGTTCTAAACATGGTAAAACATTGCATTTGTGTAAAAATCATTTGGGATGTATGACAGGTTATGTGAAAATTGTAGAGTAGCTCAGCTAATTTGAAACAGAATTATGGATAAATGGTGAAAACACAAAAAAAAATGACTTTAACAGTACAAGTCCATGAAGAAGTTAATATAAAAATATACATTTTTAAATCATTTACACTAATTAATAAGATCCGATTAGTTTAAATCAATATGGCTTGACATGTCTATCTTGTTTCACTTTACCCATTTTTTTACTAATGCCTTGTTCTGATAATTTGACAGCATACATGCTACTGCAAATAGTTGGTTGATGTTGTAGGCATGGGATAGGAGGATGACACCATCAAACAGTTTGTTCTGTTTTATCCTCCTGATGACACGCTCAACATGTACCCTCAGTCTGGCAATGGCCTGTGTCTCCCTAACCTGGTAGGCTGGCATTTGCTTCTGCTTTGACGGAAAAGGTGGGCAGTACACTTTGCATTTGCAACAATCCCCAAGCCCTTATCTACCATGATTGCCATGTTTTCTGTAAACTTCTCGGCTATTCCAGACGGTTTGAATATCTCCTTATCGCTAGCAGAGCCAGCGTACAGATTGGAGACGAATGTCACTGCACCATGTGGGGCTATGCCAACCAAGGCTTTCATGGTGCAGTGGGATTTGTAAGTAGAGTACATCTCACTTTGGAGGAGGGGTGAGGAGGGTGTTTGACACCTCAGCTCTGTACAATCCAGGATCACCTGTGTGTCTGGGAAATCACTGAATGCATCAGGGAGGTACGCGTGGACTTCTGCAGGTGTAAGCCAAATGCATAGTGATCCCAGTAGAGTAGCAAGAAAACTTGTCCATGTAACAATGATGCGGCTCACAGTGGACTGGTGAATATTAAATCGATGACCCAGGTCCCTCTCCTTCAAACCAACCGACAGGAAGCAGAGAAAAAGGAAGAACTCATCAATTGGCTGAAGCAGCTGTCTCTGGAAGATAAAAACAAAAAAAGGTTACTATATTAAAGTCATTAGTGTAGCACACCATGGGAAAAACATTAAGTTGTTTTAGTTCTCTGATGTATTCAAAAAGGATTGAGTACTTTAGCCTTTTAGCCTACACAAAAGTAATGAAATGTCGGAGAAACATTTTCCCTTTAGTTTGTGTTTAGATTGTGTGTTCAAAAAAACGTAGCCTACCGTTGATGGACGTGCGTGTGTAAACACTTCTTCATTCCTCTTGGCAGTTGATATCGATCTTTTAACACGAACCATTTTATAAATTGAAGGCTCAATCAAAAACCAGAAGGCCATCAGGTGGTTATAGCTCGGGAATCTGTACACAAAAGACACATGTCAGTCATTAATTGACACAGTAAATACAGTCGTGTTAACTGTAACACATGGGCTAATGTTTTCCTCTTGTTTGCTATAATACATTACAATTCAAATAGACTGATTAAGAAGGCACTTGGTGCAGGTATAGTAATCTACAGCAGTAAAATGCAACAACTACATTAAAGCAGCAGTAATAATAATCTAAAACATACAGGGAACATTTTACACACATTGACTACTTTTACTCTTCATTCTTAAGTGTGCAACTGGGGGAAACGCAGTGGATATTGACATACTTTTACTTTGGTAAGGTTTTGAAGATTTCCACTTGTAGTAAAGTATTATCAGTATGTTGTTAGTATTAGTATGTTTTACTCCACCACATTTAGTTAACCTTCATAGTTTCTAGTTACTTTTTATATATGAAAACACATGATCTATGATTCTAGATTTTCAGTTCAGGAGTATTTTAAAACCATAGTATTTGTACTTTTACTTTAGTTAAGATTCTGAGTACTTATTCCAACACTGCATGCATATAGTCAGCGGTCAAACGGCAGGTAAACAGGATTCTTTATAAGCTAACTCATCTCAAAAACGTAGCTGGATAGAATTTAGCCAAAACATTACCTGGTATAGAATCGGATGTAAGCAAACCGCTGTAAGCCAAACTCTCGCTGGACTCTTAACTCCTGCAGTTGCTTCTGCAGATCCTCCACTTTTTTGGAGTTGTCTTCTGTAGCTTGAGAGGACATTTCCAGTGATTCAGTGGGCCGCTCCCTTCTCTCCCAAACACTAGCCCGCAGTGTTTGAGCAGTAAAATGACACAGCAGTGCTCGGAGTAGTTCTTCACTTGTCTTTGCAAATGTTCCGTTTTGAAAATCTTCCGTCGCATACTCATATTTAAACCATAGATTTAAACAGACTAAAACTTTTCTCCGCTCAGCGTAGCCTAGCCGTATTACGTAGAAGCCGGAAGTACGTCACAGACCCTAGTACATGTAGCCTATTGCAGTGGTAACTGCTTATTTACTTTTTCTTAACTAGGGTTTTGAATGAAGTACTTTTACCTGTCTTGGAGTAAGTAAGTTAGTATGGAATTTCTGAATTCACTTAAGTAAATGTTCTGAACAAATAAAAAATTGGGCCATGTTCTTCGTCTATCCAAGACAAATATTCCACTCTATCCAAAGCAAACCGTTAAACAGCTATTTGAGCTCAGCTTGAGCTATCCAGCAATTATATGTTATAAAGTGAGCTAGAGGATGTTTCCACCTAGCAACATCTTGTCTATATTTGTATTAATTCTTCTCCAACATTATTTGAATCAAACTAAAAAGCAGTGCGGGCAAGTTAATTTACATAAAGTGATTTATTGTTTTGTTTAGCTTCAGGGACTCACAGGGCAATCTAGAAGTACATCATATGCAAACTAGAGAATGCAATTCCTGAAGAAATTGCTAGTGGGAATGCTTTATGCTGAAAAGCTGACGCTAAACTGCTATGCTGAAATGTAATGTGTAAGAAGAAAGTGAATGATTTAGATTGAAATGATACATGAACACTGGGGTCTTGAATGTGTGATAAGAGAAGAAAAGAAAGTAAAAAGGCTTGGAAAAGCAGCAGAATATTTGAACTGCAAACTTTTGAACTAACTTGATGGCGAATGATGTGCCCCACCCAGAGGGGCACAGTGCTTGCCAGAGTCAATGTCCTGTGCAGACGAGGAGGAGGGGGAGGAGGAGGAGGAAGAAGGAATTGACTCATTTGCGAGACGGAGGTCAGGAGACACGGCAACAAAAGGTCGGCGAAAATGTGTGCTCTGCAAAAAACGTTCCATCTGGAAGTGTGCGCGGTGTGATGTGACACTGTGTCTTGTGGCTCACAGAAATTGCTTCAGCAAGTGGCATAGCAGCTGCACGTAAAACCTTTCGATTGACTGAATCAAGTCTGATTGTAATTTAATGTAAATAATTTTAAAAATGTTGATACATTTCCTTTGCTCTTTGTATATTTTTCTAATATTTTGTTTATAGTTTGAAGATCATTTGCTCTTTGT
This sequence comes from Trematomus bernacchii, assembly GCF_902827165.1. NCBI lineage: Eukaryota > Metazoa > Chordata > Actinopteri > Perciformes > Nototheniidae > Trematomus > Trematomus bernacchii. The sequence continues at coordinate 2,455,951 of NW_022987574.1, read as the reverse complement.
ACATTTGCACTTTCTATATATTTCTAATACTTTGTTTATAGTTTCAAGATAATTTGCACTTTCTATATATTCCTAATACTTTGTTTATAGTTTCAAGATAATTTGCACTTTCTATATATTCCTAATACTTTGTTTATAGTTTCAAAATAATTTGCACTTTGTTCATTTGCACTTTGTATCTCCAGCACTTGGAATTTGTTTCACTGTTTGTGTTTGTATTTAAATGTTCAAATGATAATATATTTCTCTGAAACAAGTAATTTTTGTTGCAATGTCATCTGTTATGCTGCGTTCACACCGGACGCGATGCGATGTTTGGGGGTGGCGCGATTACATGTAAAGTCAATGCAGAGATGCGGACAGACGCGAATTCGCTCCGACAGCGCGCATGAAGCGGTAAACGCGGCGCGAATCACGCGATTGAACGGTGCCGCGTTAAACGCGAGAGTTCAAATTCACGTGACGCGTTCTCGCGGAAGCCAATCAGCGGTGAGGATCTCAGCCTGCTGTCACTGACGTTCAACCACACAACATCAGCCGTTAGCTGTTAACACACAGAGCTCACAGCTCCTCATATCTGTTCAGAAACTGGACAAAAGTTAAATAAGTACAAACCACAGACTGTCTGTGTCATGGCGAATACAGTCGCTGGTTTATTTATGTCTGTAGACCGTTGTTATGAGTGTGGAATGAGCATATACAACGTTAGCTTAGCCTGGTCGACCCGATCTTCATTCAGAAAACAAGCATTTTAAAAGGTTTTTCGCCTGCCGTCTTGTCTGCAGACTTGTCAAGCATTAATTCATGGTTTTTACTAACCGGTATCAGTATGTTGCTACTTCGGCATCATTTAGAAACGTGTATTACAATTTAATCACGGTAAAATATGTTCATTTTGTTGTAGTTGTAGCTCCCGAGCCAGCGCGTCTTGTTTGAATGATGCGAGTAAACAAAGCTGGCAGCCGCGGTGAAACTCCAGCGTTTAGAGCGATGCGATAGGAGCGATTAGAGCGAAGCGAATATTCGCATCGCGTCCGGTGTGAACGCAGCATTATGGTTTCATTCTTTTTACTCTCTCAACCTTTTTTTGACAGAAGAAACATGATCAGTCATTTAAATATGGAAATACATTTCGTTTTTATTATTCCATGTTATCCTAGGCGTTTTTCACTGAAAGACACCTAGGATAATATTGTAATAAATAGCTGTAACTTGCTCAGGGAACATAATATGCAGATTATATTTCATTTGAAAGCCTAAAACATCTAAATGCAGCTTTATAAATAATAATGTTCCTGGCGGAGTAAGCAGTAAAAAAACACAACATTTGTACTGGCGTTTTTTAAAAGTGCTGGTAAATTCAGCCATTATCACACAAAGTTAAGGTAAAATTTGGACTTTAAATTAACCAGACTTGAACTAGAGGTTCTCCTGAATCAGATGAGGTAAGGCACTGGATGCTGACTGCTAGAAAAGGTTAGAACAGGTTAGGAGAAACAAATAAATACAGGAGAGTCAGGCAGGCGAAAATTCCGTCTAGGTCTTTAAGGGTTAAAGATGTGCAATACTTAAAACGTTTATAAAGATCCTCTGAGTGTGTGTCATCAGTTAGCTGATAAAATGTTAGGGATAAATACCTTGACATATTGACTACAAGAGCTTGAATCAAACAAGCAACCTTGTATTTGAAAGATTAACTGACATAGCAACAGTCGCACGTGGTATACAAGTACTTTAAAGGGTTCATGAATAGAGGGGACTTGAATGTGAAATAAGAACAAGAAAATAAAAGTCTAAATGCATGAAAAAGCAGCAAAATATTTGAACTGAAAACTTTAGAACTAAAAGCATACGTCACCAATAATGTCTAAAATATGTGGAACATGTTGAAGTCAGTATGAAGTCTCCATCAGATGGAAAATAATAGGCTGAGACAGTCTGTTAAACTCCAGTGACCACGTCATTAGTCTGCTGCTCTAATTATGTCAATTGGAGTTATGACATCATCGTGTTCCATGACACAGGTGTTTATATTTGAGCTAACGACGTGTCCAGAGATCAAAGGTTTCCATGGTGATCAGTGAGAGGAGCATTTTCATTGTTCTGAATGAGAGATAAACCTCTTACATGTGAACGTTTTGTTGAAGAATGTAATCTTATTATCTTAATTGTAGTTCAATAATATATAGTCTTTATATATTAAATAATCATAATAATAATGTAAAAGTTTACACTTCTTTATTTTTTATGCTCATACTTTTACCTTTACAATAGTTTGCTTTAATATGCAGTATCATTTTTGTAATATTGTTGTGGTGTTTTTACACAGTACAGTAGATCGAAGTAAATAAACGTATACATTAAGATAAGATCCCGTGGGGAAATTCAGTTGTTCAAACAGCAACAGGGTAAGAGTGAAAAACAGTATAGCACAGATTCACACAGATTAATCAAATCAAAAATAAGATCAGCGATAAAAATAATAATAATGAGAAACTATGAAATAAGAAATGAATAAAATTCAAATTAAATTATCATATATTATAATCAGGGTTCGTACGGGTGCTGGAAATCCTTGAAAATGCTTGAAATTGTACGAGGTGTTTTCAAGGTTTTAAAAGTGCTTGAATTTTGGGAATGGTGCTTGAATTTGGGACAAAGTGCTTGAAATTGTAAATGCTTTACTTCGCTTTTTAGATTAAAAAAAAATAAAGAAGTCGGAGCGCACTTAATTGCTTCGCTTTTACATAAAACAGCTCCGCTTCGGCCTTCCCGCGCTATGCGCGTGACCTGCAAGTGTTTTTGTTACGTGTGTGAACTGGGCATTCTGATGAGAGTGATAGATGACAGTATGCCAGGAGGTTGCCGTTTCAACGAGCGTTGGCTAGCAGAAGACAAATACAAGCCATGGCTAAGACGAGGGTCAAGCCCACGAGTAGCCTCCTGCAAAGTTTGCAAAAATAACGATGCGAGAGTCTGCGCTGACGAGCCACATGAAAGGTACGCCGTAGTAGAGCGTTTTAGATTAGGCTAACGTTGCATGTTACGTTTGTTTAAGCTAACGTTAGCAAGCTGAATAGCGAACTCGATGAGGGATAATAATAATTGCAGGGGACAACCATTTCAGAGGAGCGTACCTATGTTATGTGCGTTACAGTCGCCATCCTGTGGTGTTCAGAGGATGAACCACTCACTGTTGTAATTCAACCCAGTCTCACGGCATTTCGTGTTATAGTCACAAAATATAATCTATTGATTCGACAGAGAGCGATTTTAAAAGCAATGTATTTCTACTGGTAGTATGTTTCGTGCCTAAACCAAATGTGACTTGCTCTATCGAAATCAGTCACATTGACCGGAAGGCACATTTTCGTTTGTATTACTGGTCTGGGGGAAGCTCGCAATTGTGTGTGTGTTTGTGTATTTTTGCGTTTGTGTGTATTGTGCTTGTGTACCGGGGAAACACTCACAAGAAACACCGGCTGTTGTTATGCCTGCTGTGACGTTAAATTACTCCGTTCTCCGCTTGTAATTATGCCGTTACAAGCTTTAAAGCTGTATTTATCATCTGAATTTGCCGAAACAAGTTTAATATCCTGAAAGCCAATACTTTGTTTATTTGAAAACAGATGAAAACAAACTGTCCCGGACCCTGTCGTGTTATCTATGATTACTATACGCCCTTACTTCATAATTTCAGCGGAAGAGCAGGGTGCGAATTGAGAGGTGCCTCTTCTTCCCTTTACAAGCTTGAAAAATGTATTTATCATGAGATTTTGGCAATAACAGTTTCATATTCTGAAATAGTTTATTTAAAATCAAACAAAACACCTGAACCCTGAAAAACTAGTTTTTTTTACACAAATCCGCGTTTATTTTTTAAATGAGCCGTTGGGACTTTTGACTGATTTTGATAGACAGGGTCACAAATAATAAGAAATTAGAAGGAAATAAATATATACAGATTTCAGCATTCTGAGACTCTGAGCCCCATTTATTTTCCTCACAGACGGCAAAAGTACTTAAAGTAGTCAAAATTACCTACAAATCATTGTACACATTTGTAAATATTATTTTCCACTTGTTACATTGTGAGTCTATTGTTATGCAGCTCTGCGTGATTTTGTGGCTACAATTCAGGCTAATACGCTACCAGAGGTGGAATAAGTACTCAGATATTGTACTTGAGTGAAAGTAGAAGTACTCAGATGTTGTACCAGAGTGTAGGAATACTCTGTTTCAGTAAAAGTCCTGCATTCAAAATGTTCCTCAAGTAAAAGTAGAAAAGTATTATCATCAAAATATAGTTAAAGTAGCGACAGTAAAAGTAGTCATTGTGCAGATTGGTCCATTTCAGAATAATATATATGATATGTTTTATAATGATTGATCATTAAAGTGTTCTCAAAGCTGGTAAAGGTGCAGCTAGTTTGAATGACTTTAGGCTCGTCTCAATACCCCTCCTCGACTCCTCTCTTCCCCTCCTCCGGGACTTGACCCGGAAATCGATCAAGACACGCCATGTTGAAGGACGTCCCAATAGCTGAAATGCACACGGAGGAGTCGAGGAGGGGTGAGGGAGGAGGGGTGCGGGAGGAGACGAAAGGGAGGATACACGAGAGCAGACTACGCGGAAGTGTTTTCACTACTCGCGTATAAAAGCCCCGCCCCCACCTTCACAGCTGGTCGATTTCAAGAGAGGAAAACGGAGAACTGGAAGAATGAGTGGAAAAGCGTCACATAAATGTATAAGTGCTCACAGCTCCGTGGGAATTATTATGTGCAATTCATTTCTTAAGGTTATACTAACAATTTAAGTCATGTTTAATGATCTTGAACGTCACTAAAACATAGCTATTAAGAAAGCTATTTCATAAATGGTTAGATCTTGATAAATAACAATTATTTGTTTTGTTTTGTGTTAAAATATTGAGTAGTTAAATTATTTAAAATGCACAGTCCTGAATGTGGGTTTGTGGTGAATGTGGGGATCTACAGGACACACATGTTCAGAGTAAAGGCTTTCACATTATTATAATTTTATTGAAATGTACATTTTACACCAAAACGGAACACAAAAGCAGGACCAACCATCATACATTGAATTCCTTGACTAACAAGAGAAAGATTAATCATTTAAATACATATTTAACAACAAATGGGCCGATTCTAAGGGGTTATTCAGTTAAGCCCGATGAGAGGGGATACAGCTGTGCACATGTCATCATTACCAGACGTCGTTTAAAAGTGACGTTTGAGTGAACGAGGACATCCCAATTAATACCTGAGGACTCCTCTGTTCTCGCGTCACCTCCTCGTGTCTCTCGCTCGCATCTTACGGAGGCGGAGCTAAGACGCAAGGAAGGGACGCGAGTGAGGGAAAGGAGGAGTCGAGGAGGGGTATTGAGACGAGGCTTTTGTATACTGCAGGGTAGCTTGTGAATTTACTCCAGGTGGAACTAAAGTCTGATTTAACACTTGATTATATTTCACATCATTCATCCACATCTGTAAAGTAACTAAAGGAGTTAAATACATGTAGTGGAGTAAAAGTACACCATTTACCTCTGACTTATGTTTACTGCCAACCTAAAAGTACCTCAAAAATAGTAATCAATAATGTATTGAAAAGTTATTTGGCTGATTGTTTTATATTGGCTCAGCCAGGTTATATGGGAGGCCCAGTCTACGTACAGATGGGTCACTTATTTTGAAATATTAAACTTAGTTTTCTTTTCTTTAATTTTTCATCCTCATATAGAATGCTATCACGAAACACACATTTGGTTGTTTATAGCATAAAGAACATCTGATTTAATGTGAGGTAGGGAAATAATCATTTGAGTATAAGTACAGTGTTTCCCCTGCCAACGGAGCCCCGCGCCCCGCCTGAAATTCAAGGTGTTTTTTTTAATTATTATTATTTTCTTCTTTTTTTTTTAAATAAAAAAAAAATATATATATATAGCACCAAATTGCAACTGAAGTAATCTATCTACGGTCACTTTTCACATTGAACATGTGCTCTTTTATTAAATAAACTAAACACCTATGTTATTTATCCAATGTATGTGCATGTTTCAGTGTCCACTGCTTTGCGTATTCACATTCTCCCTCCGCTCTGTTTCTGAAGGGCGGGGCTCCGCTCCCCCCCCCCCCCCCCACACACACACACACACACACACACAGACACACACACTCAGAGACAAGAGCGGAGGAAAGGAGGAGAACAACAAAGTGTAAAAAAGTCAAACAAATCTGCATTATTGCCCCGAGCTCTGCTGTCTGCCCGTTTGTGTCCCCCCCCCCCCAGTTTCAAATTCGTTTATTATTATTTTTTAACCTCAAGCTGTTATCGATAAAAAAAAGAAATTCAATTTGTTTTTATCCAAGGCAGTAAACCTAGGGGAAACACTGAAGTATGTGTATATAAATATGTAATTTACAACAGCTGTAAGATACACCTTGAAATTGCTTGAAAAGTGCTTGAATTTGACTTTGGAAAAGGTGTAAGAACCCTGTATAATGTATTGTATTATTAAGTAATATCATTAACCCCATTATAGCAGATGCCACATTGAATGGATGAACACATTTATGCATCAATAATTACAACGGAGTATTTCTAAATATAAGATAACGATAACAATAACAATAATCCACAGCTCCTCTCTGCTCCAGAGGATAACCCCGTTGGGGGGGTACCCAAGCAGCACCCTGCCAAGGCAGTAAACCTAGGGGAAACACTGCATTGAGTTTGCTGACGACATGACAGTCATCAGCGTGATCACCGGTGGCGTCGAGACGGCGTACAGAGAGGAGGTCAGAGCCCTGTTATCTTGGTGTCAGGATAACAACCTCCATCTCAATGTCAGCAAAACCAAGAAGCTGATTGTGCATTACAGGAAGCAGCAGAGAGAGGGACACGCCCCCATCGCTATTAACGGGACTACTGTGGAGAGAGTCAGCAGCTTCAGATTCCTCTGTTCACATCACTGAGGACCTAACATGGACTCATCACACAAACACCATCACCAAAACAGCTTGACAGCGGCTCTTCTTCCTCCGCAGGCTGCAGAGGTTCAACATGGACTCCAGGATACAACTTCTACAGGTGCACGATAGAGAGTATCCTGACTGGCTGCATCATGGCCTGGTATGGCAGTTGCACCGCCCTCAACCGTAAGACTTTACAGAGGGTGGCGAAAACTGCATAAAATAATAATAGCTTGGATTTATATAGCGCCTTTCATGGGACCCAAGGTCGCTTAAAGCATAGAACATCCACAGGACAGAGCTGCCATCCATGGAGGACCCAAGAAGGCCTAAAGGGTCACAAAGCACCCCCATCACCCCAGCAACAAACTGTTCTGTCTGCTTCCCTCTGGCAAGCGGTAACGCAGAATCAGGACAAATTCACCGGTCTCAGAAATAGTTTTATCACACAGGCCATGAGACTACTTAGCACCTGAGCTTGCACCATTTTTTCTTTAATTTGTTTTATGTCTCGATATTGCAATGTTGAGGAACATGTGACCCAAGTGTTTAATTCATGTCATATCATATACACAACTACACCGTGTACATTAAACCTTTTGAATCTTAACAAGTAATGCTTAAATCTAAGAATGTTTTAATCATAGCAAATGTTTAAAGAAGTGAAATGATTTTTTTATTAACTATTGACAATCATCGGCTTAATGGCAATTCATATTTCAAATCACTGATAGCCCCAATATATACAATATAAATGATTTAAAAACCTGATTACAACACAGATGATCCACTGCCTTAGTACTTAGTGCACCCCCTCTAAACATGTCCATTACTTTAACCATGATGACAACAGTCCTTGCCTCAGACTGATACAATTCTTACATTATTTAGACAAAAAAATAACAAGCTGAAGAAAATCACTTGAAAATATATTATCTTTCCTTTGTGGTTCATCTGGAAAAATAGTTGGATTTTTGTCATTATTATGATTAGATATTTATATGTTTTTACAACTTATTTATATGTTTTTAACAACCAATCAATCAGGAGGATGTTGGACAGGGGTGCACATCCCTCCCAAGCCCAGGAATGGGTACAGGCAGAATATAAATCACAATGGGAGCTAGGGAACCTTTTTGTTTCATTTCCACCATGTTCCTGTCAGCAGTCAGCACTGTAAAAGAGCCCAACGGGACCTGTCAACGTCTGTCAAAAAGTGCACACAGGAAAGAAGCCAATGCCTCACTCAGTTTAGCAGGAAATTGGAGAGCTACACACATTTGCAATATTAAACTCAAATGACAGCACCTTTCTGCAGGCCAGCAAATACAGCACTTTCTCCCACTTAACAATACTCAGCCAAGTGTTTCACTAGCTTACCATGGGAGGCAACAGAACACTGCAATTTACATCAAATCTACTATCTGACTTACATACAAATAATTTTAACATGTTTACATTGCCATCCAATTTCTTTAAGGATCAATTCTGAAAGTATTTCAATTAAATACAGGGCAGTACACAGCAAAGTCCCAGAACACCTTGCCGATTATTCATTACCACAACATCCTTCATGCTGGCTGCAATCATTACAACACTGCCTACTTATTAAACAACTTAGTATCTTCAAATGATGCTCAAATTAGATGATTTCGCTACGTACAGTGACAGATATTGTTGAAAGGAACAAATGAACCTTCTGCAGTCCCCTCGTATAAACTAAAATAAGCTTTTTTAATGTGATTTGAAAATGTCAGTGTATAATTAAGCTGTAATGTTGTTGTACATGTTGCTCTGTAAATGCATGATCATTAGGTTTAAGTAGAACATCTGTATAATACGTTTTTAATCCCATATGTCTTTCATTACTAATTAGCCTATTTTATGAATGCCTGATTAAGCTGTAGTGGCTTTGGCATGTGGTACACACACATACTGTAAAGCATGTTAAGGGTCATATTTGATTATTTATGCTTGAACGGCCTCACAGCATGCAAGTCAAAGTGTTTCAACGTTAACTTGGTGCTTCTTCAGGCGCTACAACATTCAAGTCATTATCAGTGCATTAACCTTTAGACACTTATGTATACTTTTTCCTTCAATAAATAAGGAGAGGAATTCATATCATTCCTATGTCCGCATTTGCAAGTGTTGCATGTGCTGATATATGTTGGAAATTGTCCAAGATCATATGTGACAACCACTCATCATGAATGTATATGTCTTCTATATGAGCTTCAGTCAAGACTGCAATGCTGAACTTCCCTGTGAACTCAATCTATCTACAGTACACTTATTCTGTCTATATCTAAATGGCTTTGTCTCCAAACTCCCCATCTCTCCGTCATATGAGAATAACTCAATTGTGGATTGCAAAGCTGCAGGCATTTCTGAATAGCTGCCAGCCATTTCATATGAGATTTTCACACAACAGAAGAAAAGGCCAGCCTCAGTTTGGGGTGTGCTAGATGATGTGCGTCTCTTCAACATTCTGCCTATTAACCCCAGCAGGAGGATTCCTGAAGCCACTGCTCGCTTCCAAAAAAGACTTATATCTGTACATTGAAGTAAGAAGATATGATTCTACACTGTATTGAAGTAAACATGTATTGTTTGAACTGTTTTATGTAATCACAACGGTTTGGGTAATTATATATAGAATAGGAATGTTATTCTCACTTTCAAACTCACTGACTTAGAGATTCTGTGTTTCACACACCAACATTGATCCTTATCACCACTAAGAGCCAGATGCTGTTTCTAAGTCGTTAAAGACATCGTAAAATAAGAAAAGATCCCCTGGAAAAGGTAGGGAGGGGAGATCGGGACGGAGATAACATTGACTTTTGACCTAGTGTGGTTTGGGGTCTCACTCTGTTCGAAACTCTGATTGACCTCGGCCAGAAGCGAATCCAGCCAATCAGGACACTTGGAGGAGGTGGTCAGTTTAAACAGCTCCTCCCCAGGGCTTCTCTGATTCGCTTGGGAGAAAAGTGGGAAGGAAGAATCGACAAATCTCCGCCCCAAAGACAGATAGAAATACTGACGTTTGTGTGTGTAAAATTGCTTTTGGGTTTGGTGAGTTTGTTGGTTCCGATATCTGTGTCCGCATCGAATCACAAACTTGAAGTCCAATTTCTTCTCGTTTGATGAGTTTGTCTGGTCCCGATGCATTTATCCGCATCGCATCACAAATCTAAAAGCCCGGGGTACTCGAGTACTCTGTATAACTTGTATATGTGTTTGGTTTCCTACTAGAAGTAAACTCAGATAATTTGTTATAACTTTGATTCCGGTGTTTTCAATTCCTTTCTTAATTTAATAGAGATCCAGCCTCATCCAACGAACGGCGCGTAGCAGAGGTATTCTACTCCAACAACATACAGCCAGATACTGCAGCACACATTTTTCCTTCAACAGTTTGTACAACAGCCAGCTGAATATGTTCCTTATGGCTGTCTCTATGAGAAACAGTGTCTCACTCGCCTGTGATGGTTTGACATCAGTTCAAACTTTACGCTAAAAAAATACTCTCTCCAAATGATGAAAACTTTCTGAAACTGAAATGAATCCCAAACTTTTAAACAAAATGTGATTTAAAAAAGGTACATATACAGTATATATATATATTTATAAAACGGACAAGTCAAATCAAGCAATCTGATTGGTTCTTAGCCGTGTTATAATGAGCGTATATCACGGGTAGAATTGTAGTTACTTTTCACAAGTCATGTATCCCTCCAACCCAGTCTCACATCTAAACGTGTAATAACTACGTTGGTCCACAACGTGGGACGTAGTATTTCTGCAAAAACGCCTCTGAAATTGTAGGTTCGCTACGTTTCTTTTCACCATTCATTTCCAATGGCTGGCGTTTATGTCACGTGATCTTCAACTTTCTCCCCGCAGAAAAAGAAAACATGGCCGACCTTCGTTTTATTCTCGGTGGATAATGCCTATTTTAAGGTTAGTTTGGCCATTAAAATGCGTTTTGATGTCATTTGATGCGAGAAATATGAGTTGTTATTTCAGATTATGTGTGCAGTGGATGTACATGATCTTTAGTTTGCTAGTTATTACGAAGATTACTTCAGGAAAGTGTGTACATACAACGTTTTCATTGTTACCAAGGTGGTTGCTATGGACGCTGCTATGCTCTCAAATTGTAATATTAGAACGTCTTTGCCCTCATTTATTTCTATTTTATTGCTGTTAGCGCACAACTCGAACGTAGCAGTTTCACAAAAATGTCTCAGGAAATTGTGTACATTCAACATATTTTAAGTGTTGCTAATGCTAACAAGCATGTTGTTTAAACATTCTCTCTGATGTTATATTATTTCTGTTATGTTGTGTAACTGTTTAATGGTGTTATCTTTATTGCTACCTCCTTCCCCGTCAATTTATAGTGTTGGTCCACAGCGCAAAAGTATTAGTTTAACACAATCCGCATCTAAAATTGTTGCATAGATACGTTATTTTCCCCTGTGCAATTCTCATGGCTAGTGTCACGTGATGTTTAATTTTCTCTGCATGTAAATAATAAAGATGGCGGACACTCGTTTACAGAAGCGCCATATAGATAGCGGCGCTGGTTTACAGTTCGTAATGCGCAGGTATTTTGTGTGTACTTAATGGCAACGCTACAGGCCTGGCATTTCCTGTGAACCCGGAAGTCATAATAGTGTAATGTTCCACAATAGGAGTCGAAAACAGGCCTCAAGTTCTTAGGTTTAATAGCTCCTTTGGTAGCATACAAATACAGGTTCATAGGTCACAGGTTACAGGTCGCAGGTTTAACGTCACACAACAGGGTCAACGTCACACACCAGGGTCAACGTCACACACTCTCCAGCCCTCCCCACTCAACCACAGGCCCGCACACCTTACATTACTATGCAGCTCTGTGATTGGCAGAGAGACGGGGGATGCTTGAGTGACCCACACAGCACCCTATACCCGGTCGCTACACTACATTCGGTCAAACAATATATAGAACTGTGCTTACATTATAGGCCATGCTATTTAAAGCTAAAGAGTACGTAACATTATGAAAGAATGTCGAACGAAGCTAATGTTATCAGTGTTTCACACGTGCTAACCAATGCTAACGTTAGCTCTTCATTCTAACGCATCGGAAAATGTGGTATAAGTACATTTTCTCCCATTAATTTCTAAGGGCAAGTGAAACCATTAGCCCATCCCATGCAGGTTAAACATGGTCTTTGCTTCTTTTCTTTCTGCAACTGTTTGATGATGTTCCTTTAATAAAAAAAATACTATTTACCCATTTGAAGTTGTTTATTTATTTATATTGTTGATGTCCATCAAGTGGTTTTAAATTTGTATTTCATTTTTATTTGAAGAAGAAATTATACAAATATGCAAAGGAAAAAACAATTCTACAATAAAAACAAAAGGCTTTGAGGTTTGAGGGGCTCTCTAATTCGCTTGGGAGAAAAATGGGAAGGAAGACTCGACAAATCTCCGCCCCAAAAATAGATAGAAATACTGATGTTTGTGTGTGTAAAAATGCTTTTTTGGTTTGGTGAGTGGCAGGTCCTGATAACTGTGTCCGTATCGCATCACAAACCTGAAGTCACTTTCATCTCGTTTGATGAGTTGGCGGGTCCCGACGCATTTATCCGCATCGCATCACAAACCTGAAAGTCCGGAGTGCTCGAGTACTCTGTATAACTTGTATATGTGTTTGGTTTCCTACTAGAAGTAAACTCAGATAATTTGTTATAACTTTGATTCCGGTGTTTTCAATTCCTTTCTTAATTTAATAGAGATCCAGCCTCATCCAACGAACGGCGCGTAGCAGAGGTGTTCTGCTCCAACAACACATAAAATAGGGTCGAGCAGCACACCGGTTTTGACAACACGTGCCAAGATCAGTCCTGCTGTTCCTCTGTTGTCCTTCTCTACCCACTGTAGGGGCCACTTCTTCCCACTGTAATAAATTGTAAAGATATTTTGACATCAGCCATGAAAATAATTCAAAATATGGCAATATATGTTACACCTCTGTCAGATAAAAATGGTAATCAAATGCTTAGACTAATTAGTTATTGGTACATTTGCAGTGCAATTTAAAATACCGTAATAATAAAATGCTACATACCACGTGGAATGTATTCCACCAATTGCATTTGCTTCCCCTAAAAAATTATCGAAAATATTTTTACCATTTCAAGCAAAAATATGTAAGTTATGTTGCATTCAAATCCAAAAACTGCGTCTGTAGCATGCTTTAGATGTACATTATATGAACTTACACAATGACCTGTATTTATGACGAACAAACCTTTTGCCTTTTGGTTTTTACTACAGTCTTCACTGGATAATACTGCTCTCCTCCCATGATCTTATGGCTGCATTCTGAAAGAGCAAAATAATGTACACTCGTTTTTTGACCTTATAGATGTTAATGTTACTTTTGCACAATTTGATCTGTAATTTATAAAATCACATTCAGTTTGCTTTTATTCGCATAAATTATATTTCCACAATTATTTGAACATGTCAACTGTTTATATAAAACTGCAAAAACTTTACACAAAAGGACAATCATAACATATATTGTTTAAAATATATATATTTGACTGTTGTGGGTCGTTCTTCCACCACCGTTAAACAAATTATGAATTGTTTTTTTAAAAGTGTTTCTTTATTGATAAATAGTTGTAAAACAAAAATGCCATAGAAAGTATTTGTTTAGAAATACGGTTGACATTTTTAAAACTTCTCTATACAGAGAAAATATACTAGAGCTAGTGTCTTTACTGTCTAATCCCAATTATAATTGAAGCTAAATAACCTTCAAAGTCTTGGGGGTTCTTCTTCTTGAGCTTCTTCCTTGGAGACACGTCTGTTGAGATGAAAGAAAACCTTTTGTGAAGAGCTGTTATTATACTGTACACTTGATGTTACTGTTTAAAATATATAATTTAGTTGTTTAAAACAGCACTGTTCATTTGGCTAATTGTCATGACTTACCAGAAGTGTTTCTTATTTTTAATATTCATATCATAACAGCAATAACAAGTCATAAATAATTCATTTCACCTGGCTCCAAAACAGCTAGAGTGTGCTACGCATGCTTGGCACCCCGATTTAAAGAGTCATTACCGCTCATCGTTTTGCTTATGGTTATTGTTGTTGGTGTAGATGGCTCTTAAGGGTTTCTTTAACCTTTAGTTCACTTAGTTGTACAACACCTTAGAAGTAGCTTTACTGTTATCATCAGGGTTAGGAAGTTACTAGATATATATCAGTGTTTCCCCTACCATTGTCTTGGAGGGGCGCTGCGCCCCGCCAACGGAGCCCCGCCAACGGAGCCCCGCGCCCCCCCTGAAATTGAAGGTGTTTTTTATATATATATATATATATATATAGCACCAAAATTGCAACTAATCTATATCTCCTGTCACTTTTCGCATTGAACATGTGCTCTTTTATTAAATAAAATGTTAAGTTGTGAGTTTAGTGTTTTTGACCCTAAGAAACACTGATGCATTGATCAATAACAATAATCCACAGCTCTGCTCCAGAGGATTTAAAATATATATATCCCCCACCCCCCCCCCAAAGCAGTAAACCTAGGGGAAACACTGTATATATAAAAAGGAACTAGTCATTTGTAACCTGTTACCTTTTAAAAGTGTCCAACACTGGTCATCATCTAACATCAACATGTTTTGAGCGCAGTGAAAATCTTGTTTCGCCCAAAATATAATAATAATAATAATATAATATAGATTGAAGCTGAATATTTGCTGTGACATTTTTTTTTTAAATAAATCTTGACTTCTGGGCTTTACAACACTGGAGTTAAAAGTGAATGGTTGAAACGAGTCAAAAACGATACTACGCAGTTATTGTTTTTAACCTCATAAGCACGGCGGTCCCCACATTGGACCCCTCCCACCGTTTTGTTTTCGAGATAATCTCTCAGGGCTTCTTAACATTTATGAAACTATTAATGTGTAGCACCAGATTAACGGGAAGAATCTCAGCTAACTGAAGATATGAACCATTTTTACCAAAACAAAACACAAGTCTCATAAGAAGCGTCTAAATGACCCCTGAGCGAAAAAATTCTAACGCACTGCGGCACACAATTCAAGATAAAAATACCCTTATTACTTATCGTAGCTGCACATACAATATAGCCGATTAAAGCTGAGACTCCACTGATTATTTAGGTATAGTATCATCACTGAGCGACCAGAACTTGCGACAGGGGAAGCAAACACAGACATCACAACACGTACCTTTACGGAGCTTTTACGGCAGATCGTCTCACCGTAGCTGTCAATTAGGTCAAAAGACGTGTTCAATGGCATTAAAACGAAAAGAAAAAAATGCTACAACTGTTGATCCATAGGTTGATAATGTACCTGTGCCTTTGAAGAAATTATTTATAATCCATAATTCCATTTTTTATGTAAAAATCGGAGCGGAGAAGTTAGCTGCTAATGGTAGCCACCAGAGTGTATGCAGCTTCCGGTTTTGGTAACGCGTCACTCTCACTCCTTATTTGTTAACGTTTTGGTGTGTATATAACTTTCCCTCGATTCCATTGGCTCTAGCGGTTATAAAGAGATTTCATTCATCAAAATCGAGCAAGGGGGGCCAGAGATAGGTCAAATCCACCCAAATGACCCCAGAAATGGGGGTTTTTGGCTAAATCTCTCTAAAAAGGTCAAATTTCACTTGTTTTGCATCAATCTTGATACAGGGTACTTATTATATGTTGTACTTTGGATTCCTAAAGCTTTTAGTCTACTAACCCATCATCCAAGGGTAGTTTTCACTATCTGTAAAAAATAATTTTTGGACGGACACTATATATATACAGTTTTTTACTATGTAAAATCTGAATTTTCTTTAAAATAAAAAACATATATATTGATTCTGACTTTTCTAAATCCAACTCACAAGGTTTATCATTACTTTGAGAAAAAAGATGATTAATTTAACCCTTTTAGAAGGGAAGATATGGTTTGTTCTGGGAATGTCATTTTCGAGCCTGAGACCTGAAAAACAGGCTCAGGGCTTAAGAGGTTAAAGTATAATACTAATAATATTAGTGAAGCATCATTCTTATCTGATAGTATGCAAAATAAACAAAATAAATATATAAAAGCTGCATAGCATTCATATGATTTAGTATTGAAGTATCAACATTAAGAATGGAGTTTCAAAGCTTTCCACTATTCTGAACAGGCTTAGTTATATTTTTAACCCTGCAGGGTTCCAGCTGAAAGACTAAGACTAGAACTGTCATAAAAGCCATGCTTTCTCAAATGGGGATATATAAATGATTTTATATGTATTAACAAATTTCCTTACGGGGACAATAAAGTATATCGTATCGTATCGTATTTAAATATATTAACATATCATATATCAACTTACATGTTACCAACACATTAAATTATCCATATACACAAATGTTATTAGGTTATATCTACTTGTGCCCTTCATGGAGCAGTCCTATTAATTTAAACATTCACACAGTAAGGTTTTTTTTGTCAGCAGCAACTGTGCTGCTTTTAGTCTGGATTATGAGTTTAAATTCTTCATATTCATAATATTAGTCTGATTTTCGGTTGTAAAATATGCCTCTCTGCTTACAGTTGACCTAGGCCCTTTCTCATGTCATCAAATGTCCCATCCTCGACTCCTCGACTCCTCGGTCCTCCGTTAGTGACCCGGAAATGAATTTTAGCGCGCCATGTTGAAGGACATCTCATTTCTCGAAATGCACATCGAGGACCGAGCGTCGAGGAGGCTCTCTGGAGGAGCTATAACCGAGGATACACTGATGGGTCCTCCACAGTCCTCCACGGCTCCTTCGTGGATGCATTTCCGGCAACAGTGATGTTTCAAAGAGTCGAGACGCACGGCCGGACTTATCTCAGCCAATGACAGCTCTGCATGCATCCCCTGGATATTATTTTATTAACTGTTCATCGCGACGCGATGTTTACAGTGAGAACAGCTGTGAGGTCCGTGCAGAAAGCAGAGCAGTGTGTATAATATATATCATATCACTCAGTATAACAGGCCTACTCTCTTTATTTGCTTTAGTTTAGTAGATATCTACAAACAAAGTCGATATTTTTCTAAAACCATTTAGTGCTTCACATAATAAAATACACAACGGCTGTAGTCTGATTATATGCTTTAGGAGCTGTAGGTGCGTGTGTGTGGTGTAGGTGTGTGTGGTACAGTGTGTGCGTAGATGCAGCGGACAGACAGGTCTCAGTTGGTTTGGTGTCCTCTGCTTACTTGTAATACTTGTAAATAAAACTTTTGGCCCGTCATTTATTTCCCTCATTGTAGCGACCAGAGAGGGGGGGGGGGGATATATCCAGTCTCTGATAGTGTTACGTTATTATGAGAGTGCTCTGTTTGATTCTGAAATTGTATATATTTATATAAATATATACATATATGTGTGTGTGTGTGTGTGTGTGTGTGTGTCTGTGTGTATGTCCGCATCTGTAGCCTGTTATTGTCTCATTATACCGCACTGTGAATGAATTAAAAGTAAATATATAAGTCGTCATGAACACATCTGTCCATCAGACAGAGGGCTGCTGTGCCTCCTGTCATCATTAATGGACGTCTCTTTAAAATGACCGCTCAGAGGAGCGGAGTTCTCATTTCTCTAACCGCCTGCTGCTTCCCCTCCTCTCTCCTCGGTTCCCCTCCTCGGCTCCTCCGCTCGCATCTCCTGTGGGCGGGACTAAGTCTCGAGGATAGGAGTCGAGGAGGGGAGTCGAGGAGGAACATTTGAAGACATGAGAAAGGGCCCTAGTATACCTGTCCATGTTTACCATTGGTCATATGGGGCAAACAGTTCCCCTTTATGTGAACCTGCTCATGGCTAGTTTGGGGTTTATTTACCAAGTTGATAACTACTGTTATGTGACAATTTAGCTAGATTGCGGCTATTAAGGTTAGTGAAGTAAGATAACGCAAAAATACCTAAAGTATGTGAATTTGCTTTGTAGTATTGTCCTCTGGATGTATAAGCTATTTAAAATTGCCACTAAAACCTACCCTGTTTCTTTTTTGCTGCTGCAGTCCTTTTTCTTTGTGCTGCTGGAGTTGCAGGACCTGTAGAGGGTTGTATGGCAGGACTAGTAGGGACTAGTAGGGAGCAGGAGGGTCGGTCTTCTGGACTGGATGAGGGAATGGTGGTAGGAGCACTAGTGGAGGGTTCGGCGTTTGGACTAGGTGAGGGGATGGTGGTAGGAGCTCTTGTGGAGGGTTCGGCGTTTGGACTAGGTGAGGGGATGGTGGTAGGAGCACTTGTGGAGGGTTCGGCGTTTGAACTAGGTGAGGGGATGGTGGTAGGAGCACTTGTGGAGGGTTCAGCGTCCAGACTGGGTGAGGTTTGTGGGTTAGTCCAACCTCAATGACACAAAAAGACAAAACTATCAGAGTAATGTTGATTTGTTTTGCATTCAGCAGCTCAATTTCTACTTTGAATATATATTTATACAACATAGTAACACAATTGTTTCTGATGTCAGCTTCTTCTTAATTACACATTTATTTTACCTAGACTGTGTGTGTAAAATTAAATGAATTGTTGAATCATTAAGTATTTTTTCCATAAATTGTTCATGAGCATTTTAGAATAGACTGAGCTATATGGTAACATTTGAAATGACCACAAATATAATTGCTTACCATCTACTAACACCTCATATAAAGCCTTCATCCGGTCAAGGCATTTTGCAGCCTGGTCCGACAGATGCCATCTCGGATGTGCAACATTTGTCTTCCAGGTGGAAGGCTTTTTCCCTGGTTTTGAGAGAAACACCATGGCCCTATACCCAAGGGTGTTCAGTTTCTCAACCTAAAAAAAAAGATTTAAATGTAATACAGAAACCTTATCAGACTTAATTTTGTAAACTACAATTAGAGACATAAACACACACCAAAACAGATGCCTCATCAAGAACATGTGAGTTGGTTTTGTTCTTTTTTTGTTTTTTTAACCAATCATCTTTTTTGGCCTCAAATTTTTGCAGTTTCTTGGCCAGTCGTTGCTTTCTCGGCTGCAGTGTTTTGCAGAACTTGCAGGTCTTGGTGGCCACAGCAATGACTGCTTTGCAGCCGACGCAGGTTGTGTTTGTTGACCCTCTTGGCATCTTGAACCTGCAATAAAAAAAAGCAAAAATATAAACACCAAATTGACAAAGGAACTAAATAACTTTAATATTATCAAATTATCAGTTTGTCAAGTAGGCCTACCCTACTTCAATGTTTCAGTGACATTTCTGCCAGAATACTGGTGGTGGATTACAGGTGACTCTTACATGCCTTCTGTTACCCACCTCTATAGTACACAATACCAGTCTGAACCTGGTTAACCATGCAAAGTAGTAGTATCGGAGAGAACCATCTTGCACCAAGTCTGTACAGGCAGGTCTAGAAGATCCATTCTGAACTATGTACTGGCAGGGGGTGGTTGTTTTGTTTTGTAGTGAAAGTTTACACTTATTTTGTTAAAATACCTATGACATATATATATAGTATGTATTTGACTATTTCAAATGTTCACTGTAGATGTTCTTATGACTGACAAAAGAGGAATTAAGTATGGACAGTGTTATTGGACAGACATCAATCGGTACCACATTAGTGTCAGCGCATCTTGTGCATGAGATGCAGACTAAATTAAAGACATTGTTTATACTCTGTTCTATTTGTTATTGTTAATATAGGCCTACTAATCAACAGGTTTTAAAATATTACTCAACTGTTTTCAAGTAATAATATATTTGAGCAATACATCAATACATAGTATAAATACTGACATCATTGTCTTTGGGGATTTAACCTTCTCATTAGTAAAACAACAATCTATCTAAAATATCTCTGGCCCTGTCACCCATATTTAATGCAGTTGTTAAATGCCGCTAACTAAAAATAAAAAATAAATAAAACCCATAAAAAAATAGTTCGATTAACTGGGGGTATGTTTGAGAGCGACTGCTAGCTGCAACTGCCAAAATTAGGTACAATGGAGGCTGCCACTTTCATTTTGAGCTATAAAATGCAAAATAGCTCCGTAAACAAGTTTAAGGTAGGCCTATTACCGCACGTCCGCACCCTATAGCTTACAGTTTAAGATGCATGTTAATAGATAAGTGGCTGTTTTGCATAAACATTTTTGCGATGTTTAACATAACGTTACCCGTTATAGGCAAACAAAAAAGTTGGTGTATATTTAGCTTTTTAATGCATAGAAATGTGTGCTCATTACTGTTGGAGCAGAACACCTATTGGTGGTGGCTGATAGCCCCCCCCTCTGCTACGCGCCGTTCGTTGGATGAGGCTGATCTCTATTTAATAAAGAAAGGAATTGAAAACACCGGAATCAAAAGTTATAACAATTATCTGAGTTTACTCTCGTCGGAAACAAAACACGTATACAAGTTTTACAGAGTGCTCCGGACTTCAGGTTTGTGATGCGGTTTACAGGTAGACAGACCAGCCTTCAGAAAACGAGAAGTACGGACTTCAGGTTTGTGATGCGGTTTACACGTCTCTAGACCAGCTTTCAGCAAACCAGAAAACATTTTTCATACAAAAACAACAGTATTCATATTCATATTTTGGGCCGGAGATGTGTTGACTTCTACCTTCCCATTTTACTCCGAAGCGAATTAGAGAGTCCGTGAGGAGGAGCTGTGTGAGCTGCTCACATCCCCCAGGTGTTTTACTGGTTGGATTCACTTCTGGTCGGGTTCAATACAGCGAATCAGAGTTCTGACCAGAACGTGAGATTCTAAGGTTCCACAAGGTCAAAGTCAATCTTATCTCTGCCCCGATATCCACTCCCTTATTTTCCCATGGAATATTTCACATAAATAGTTACTCTCAGACAATTAAACATTGTATACAGATATAATGATGCCCATAAAGAACCTTGAAAAGAATATGTGTGTGTGTGCTGATAAGAAGGAGGTGTATGTGTGTGAAACAGGATCTCTGAGTCAGTGAGTTGTAAGTGAGAATATAATTTCTATATATGTGATTACTTAAAACAGTTCAAACAATACATGTTCACTAAAATACAGTTTAGAATCATATCTTTTTACTTCAATCCCTCTTTTGATCTCACCTCACGAGATCAACATATAGCATTTGAAACATAACCACTGTCATTCTTTTCTACTGTGTCTGTCCCAACATTTATATAAATCCATCAGAAGCTGGGATTTAAAGCACTTTAAACCTTTAGGAACAGTCCACAACAACAACTTCTTATGACAGTGGAGGGAGAATAAAATATGTTTTTAAAAAGTTCGTCCTTGTCAGCTGAGTCATCGTACTCTTCCCCCTCCGACGCATAAGCCAACAAGGGCATTCGGTACGAAGGGGAAAGGGCAACTTTTCCCTCAATGGTGGAACTGATGAGTAACACACAATGAGCGGATACAAGGCACACAACAACAACCACATGTCACTAAAATGGCAATAAAAGTAGTCACAGAAATTAGAAAAGACATTATTAAACTTTTCCCTCTTTTGGTAACACATAGTTCTGTAGAATAAAAAATACAAATCCCTTAAATTATGAGATATAAAAATAAAGTTGAAAGTTCCTCAAAAAATGGATTATTAAACAAAGTTCCACACCGGCTCTCTCAACCTTTTTCAGCGGGAAGTGGAGTTCCCTATGCCGTCTTGGTTTTCCGTGTCTTTGTCCCCCCAGCCCGCTGAAGGCGGCTTCTGAGCTGCCTTCTCCAGTCATCTGTCCGGATTGTCCTCCCCCGGCCCGCTGATGGCGGCCTCCGGGTCGATGCTGGAGAGATGTCCTCCCGATCCTCCTCCTCCGGCCCGCTGATGGCGGCTTCCGGGTCGACTGCCTTGACGAGGGCCAGATCTGTCCTGATGTCGTCTAGGGTCCTCGCAGGTGTTTTCCCGACCGCACACTGGCTCCAGTGGTACCAGTTGTCTCCCTTTCCATCTAGGCGGACGGCATGGGAGGTCCTTTGGGTCACTCGGTAGGGGCCGGAAAACCTGGGGTTGAGCCACTTAGGCCTGATGGCTTTCAGCCAGACGAACTCTGCTGTGTTGGCCTCGTGTTTCTCGGGTCCCCCTTTGGCGTCAGCAACCTGTGTGGAGAAGTCTGATACCAGGCCCTTAAGTTGCCGGTAATATGGTTTTGAGCTCATCTCTTCTACTTCCTTTCCTACGCTCAAGGCTCCTGGGCCCGGGAATTGGTGGCCATGTGTCAGCTCAAATGGGGTGAAACCTGTCCCTGTGTTAATGGAGCTTCTGATTGACATGAGGGCCAGAGGCAAGGCATCTAGCCAGTTCATGTCTGTCTCCTCACATGCTTTGCTGAGTTTCTGTTTGATGTTCTGGTTCATTCTTTCTACCTTTCCCTGTGATTGTGGATGGTAGACTGCTCCAAAACTGTGTCTTAGTCCTAAGGACTGTTCTACTGTGCTTAGGTCATGGTTCTTGAAATGGCTGCCATTGTCTGACCTCACTTTCCTAGGAAACCCATGTAGTGGAATATAATGCGTGACTAGGAATTTGATCACTGAGTCTGCATCCTCTCTCTTGCATGGCATAGCTTCTGGCCAACCTGTGTATGCATCTACCACAACTAGTAAATACCTGAACCCTCTTACTTTATCAATCATGTCAGTGTAGTCAATGATGATTTCTTCTCCTGCCATCTTAGGTAAAGGGAACTTTCCCTGGTGTGGTTTTACAGTAGCTCTGATGTTGTGGGTTAAGCAAATTACACATTCTTCCAGGTGATTAGCTATAATGTCAGGTAGGTAAGGGTGCCACCAGTGAGTCAGGTGTCTGCTCATCTGAGTTTTACCGCAATGTGTTGGGCCGTGTGCTTTTTTAAGCATTGATCTTACCCATCCTGGGGGTATCACTGGTCTCCCATCTGGGGAGTACCATATCCCATCTTTGTTGGTAGCTCCTCTGTTTAACCATACTGTTTTATCTTGAGGCGACCCTGATGCTTGAGCTTCTTTAAGAGTATCATCTGTTACTGCGGGCAGTAAGTCAGCAGATTTTTTAACAAGCATTTGAAACCGGGGTGTATACCCTGCTTTGGCTTTAGCTGCTTTGTCTGCTGCATTGTTACCCCAAGTCAAGTAGTTATCTGCCGTGCTGTGACCTTTGCACTTGAGTAAAGCTAGCTTGTTGGGTAACATTACTGCTTCTGCAAGCCTTTTGATCTCTTTCTCGTGTTTGATGGGGGTATTGGTGGATGTTACAAATCCTGCTCTCATCCACTGGCGCATTTCCACATGTCGGACACCATGGACATATGCTGAGTCAGTATAGATGTTTACATCTTTTTCTTTTGATAGTTCCAATGCTGCAATGACTCCCATTACTTCTGCCAACTGTGCTGAGACTTTCCCTGTTACTTTTTATGCTGCTCTTTCCTCAAAACCTCCCTCAGCTGTTTGACCCACCACTGCGTAGGCCGCTTGGAGCCCGTTGGTGGGGTGTCTGAAACAACAGCCGTCTGTGAACAGGTTCTCTGCATGTGTCATAGGCTCGTCTCTGAGATCTATTCTTAGCTTCACATCCTGGATGACTCTTTCCTCACACCTATGGGGTTCTCCGTTAACAATGGTGTCTGCGCTGTTAACTCCCACATGTGTGTAGGTGATGTGTGCTCGTGTCAGAGTTTTCTCTAACCTGGTCTGTCTTGTGGAAGTCATTGTGAATGCACTTGAGTTCACAAAAGAAACAATGCTATGTGTTGTCAGTACTGTCAAAGGGTGGCTCATCACAATGTGTGAAATCTTGTTTAAGATACGTGCTGTACCTGCTGCATGTCTCGTGCATGGAGGTTCTCTGTTTTCCACTCTGTCCAGTGTGATACTAATGTACATCAGTATTGTTCTACATTCCCCCTTTTTCTGAAATAGAATACCATTTACTGTGTTTCCACTTTCAGAAATGTCAAGAAAAAATGGCAATGCATAGGATGCAGCGGCGAGAGAGGTGACCTGAGACATGGATTGTTTGAGAGAAATGAACGCAGCTTCTGCAGCTTGTGTCCAGTTCACTGTGGCAGTGAGATTGCGCATGACTTTCTCATTGATCAGTGTTCTGAGTTCAACTGTTCTTGGGTTATACTCTGGGATGTAGTGTCTTCTGTAGCCTGTGAGACCCAGAAAAGATAGCATGTCTTTGACTGTCTTGGGTTTGGGGTGATATAAAATGTGCTCCTGATGAGCTGCTGACATGCCCGTACCTGCTGGAGAGATTACTCTGCCCAAAAATGTCACCTCTTTACGGGTGCATTGTAGCTTTTTCTTAGAGACTTTGAACCCTGTTGCGTGGAGGCGAACCAGTAGGTTCCTGGTGGCCTCTAAACAAGAGGCTGCGGAGGGTGCTGCAATGAGAAGATCATCTACATACTGTATCACTACCACCCCCTCTGGCAATGAAACGCCGTCTAGCTGTTCCCTGAGTATTTTGTTAAATATTCCTGGAGACAGACTGAAACCTTGTGGTAGTCTTGTGTACTGCAGTTTTTCCCCGCCCATTGTAAATGAAAAAATAGGTCTCATATCCTCTGCTAGAGGTATGCAGAAGAAAGCGTTGGCCAGGTCAATACAGGTGAACCATGTATGTTCAGGTGAGATGTTACAGATAGCTGTGTATGGGTTAGGAACTGGTATCAGAGCTGTAGTCGTGATAGCATTAATGGTCCTCAAATCATGAGCCATTCTGTACTCCCCGCTAGGTTTTGGTACCGGGAGTATTGGAGTATTCCACTCGCTTTGTGAGGGTTCCAATACTCCCGCTCTCTTTAGTCCCTCAATTGTCTTGCTGATACCCCCTTTGGCCTGTGGTTTAACAGGGTACTGTGATAGTTTTATAGGTATAGAGCTGCTCACCTCAAATGTTATTGATGCAGCCTTTGAGCAGAAACCTACGTCATGAGAGTCAGCTGACCACAGGTCAGGCGGGAGGTCACGCAACATATCCTCAGTGAATGCATGGTCAGTTTTCTCCCTACCATGATGCCTATCCACTTCGTGTCTCTCCATGAAGAGGCATTCTTGAGTGCAGATTTTTAGAGCATAAGCTTTGTGTGAGGGAGAGTATGTGAGTGCTGCTATCTGAGTTGGTTCCCAATCTTTAACTTCTAGCAGTGTTTTTACCATGGGACCAAGTTCTTTAGCTTTATAGCCCTTTCTGATAGCTAATGAAATGTGTGGTGTAGCTTCAGCTGTCATACGGTACCAAAATAGTTGTTCATCAGTGAGGTCAACAGACGCAGCCACCCCCGCTTCTCCCACAAATAAATTGGTTGTGGTTACTTTCCAAACGGACATAGACACCTCTGCGTCATACGCATAGTCATAACTTTGGTCGTCTTGTCTGTCATAATTTAGCGTCAGATGGGGAGGATCTGGAGGGGAACCATAAGGTCTGAGGAGGTTAATCCACGGCTTCCATTGTTGAAAAATGGAAAACAGTCCTGGTGTATGTTGGAGTAGAATACCTCTGCTACGCGCCGTTCGTTGGATGAGGCTGGATCTCTATTAAATTAAGAAAGGAATTGAAAACACCGGAATCAAAGTTATAACAAATTATCTGAGTTTACTTCTAGTAGGAAACCAAACACATATACAAGTTATACAGAGTACTCGAGTACTCTGGGCTTTTAGATTTGTGATGCGATGCGGATAAATGCATCGGGACCAGACAAACTCATCAAACGAGAAGAAATTGGACTTCAAGTTTGTGATTCGATGCGGACACAGATATCGGAACCAACAAACTCACCAAACCCAAAAGCAATTTTACACACACAAACGTCAGTATTTCTATCTGTCTTTGGGGCGGAGATTTGTCGATTCTTCCTTCCCACTTTTCTCCCAAGCGAATCAGAGAACCCCTGGGGAGGAGCTGTTTAAACTGACCACCTCCTCCAAGTGTCCTGATTGGCTGGATTCGCTTCTGGCCGAGGTCAATCAGAGTTTCGAACAGAGTGAGACCCCAAACCACACTAGGTCAAAAGTCAATGTTTATCTTTACCTTATCTTACTCTACATTCCTTCCCAGGGGATCTTTTCCTATTTTACGATGTCTTTAACGACTTAGAAACAGCATCTGGCTCTTAGTGGTGATAAGGATCAATGTTGGTGTGTGAAACACAGAATCTCTAAGTCAGTGAATTTAAAAGTGAGAATAACATTCTTTTTCTAAGTGATTATCAAAACCCGTTCAAACAATATATGTTTACTTCAATACAGTGTAGAATCATATCTTCTTACTTCATGTATTATCTTGGGGCCGGTCGAGCAACCCCCAGAATATAGTGGCATACTGAATTGCTTCTGCTTCAGTGGATTGGGCCAACATCATTTGAGAACCTGACTTTATGTTGAATAATGAACAATTGAGACGAGTGCCATCTGGGAACGATATTATTAGTCCATCGGGGGAACAGAGGATGGAGGCATTAGCTTTGACAAGAACATCCCTTCCCATTAGGTTAGCCGGGCTTTGGGGTGCCAGAATGTACTGATGGAAAAATATCTGGCCTGCTATTCTGGTGTTTAATGGCGTAGTGAGCGGTACTTGCTCTATTTCTCCCGAAAACCCTATGACTGAGACTGTACTCCTCGAAATGCACGTGTTGAAGTTGGGGGAGTTGATAGTTGAATATCTAGCTCCTGAATCAACAAGGAATGGTAGCTTCGAGTTTTTTACAGTCATGTCCATGTACAGATCCGCTAAGCCCATACATTCAGAGTTCTCTGGGCGACCTCATTGTGGTAAGTTATAGTCTTGTTCGTTCTGGACAAACTGGCCATAGGGGGCGGCCATCGCGTTGGGTGCAATGTGACCTTGGTCTCGGTGTTGGGCCTGTGGGGCTGCCTCATGGTGGTTCTGGAAATGTTGCATTTCTCGTCGGTTCCCTTGTCCACGCCCTCTCGGTCCCTCTTTTCCCCGCCCTCTTGGTGGGGGTCCCTGTGGGCACTGCTGGTACCAGTGGTCGGCCTGTCCACAGGTGAAACACACCTGCGGCTGATTCCCTCCTGCAGCTGTTCCAAACCCTCCTCTACCTCCAGTTGTGCCTCTAAACCCGCCCCTCTGTTGCTGAAAACCATTATTGTAGTCATATTGGGCCTGGTTATATGACGGACCTGGGTGGGGAAAACCCCCTTGTGGGTTTTGCGGCCCCGGTGCCTGCTCTGCTGGCGCCACTGGATGAACAATCAGCTGTTTGACACCCTTTTTCTCATTTTGGATTGTTTTACGGGCTATATCTAACTGAGTACGGAGTAGTTGCACTCTCAACTCTTCTTCCTCGGTTTTATTCTTTTTGAGCTGTTTGTTAAATTTGCCTAAATGATGGGCCAAATGACGCTCCCATGTCTGTGTGTTTATGTGATCTATTTCTGGGTTGTCTTCCATAAGAGTTTTAATCTCGGCAGGTATTGCTGCCATTATTGCTTTACGGAACATCTGTTTATGTTGGTCATTATTATCGGGACTACAGTCAGTAGCCGCTGTGTATTCTTGGCGTGACCTGAGCAACATGGTTGCGGCGGCCTCTCCGGGTGTAAATGTGAAGGACAGTGAACCGTAACCTCCTCCTGTCTGTGGGAAATGCTCTCTCATTGCCTTGCTCACCAAGCTGTGTATGTTATTGGAAGAGCAGGGCTTGTTATCATTCATTGTTTCTGTTCCTGCTCTTTTCTCAACTCTTTCTGCCTCATAGTGGGAAGTCTGTTGTGCTAATATTCTCCTGAAATCTCCAAGGCAGATTGTTTGTCCTACTGACATATCAGCAAACCTACTCATCCAATGTCTCCCTCCCTCAGTAGGTAGGGGCATTTTATCAACTATAGCATGTATGTCTCCCAGTGTGAAAGGGTGGTAAGCGATATTCCCACTGGGGAGAACCACTAAAGGCGCCTGTAATGCTGGGCACATAAAGGTATGAGACGTGGGGTTTTCTGAGGTGTGTTGGGTTCTTAACATCCTACGGGGGAGTGCAAGAACCTGTTCTTCAGGCAATTCAGTGATTGTTCCTGTCAGAGATATATTTTTAACCTTGCTCTTACTCTTTCTGCAGTGCTCCTCTTCCTGTTCTATTAACCCTGGCTGAACATTTTCCTGATAGCTATGTCTGTGTGCTGTGTCTTCTGCTTCAGAGTAACACTTATCACTTTCATCTCCAGCTGCTCCTTCTACATTGACTGGGTAATAGTGGGTCTGGGCTCCTCTACCTCTGAAAGGGTTACTTGACCACCCCTCCTCAGAGCATCTGTCTTCTGTTCTGTCCTGAATGTCTTTTTTATCTATGCTTCTCCTCTGATTCACTGGCTCCCTCCCAGCGTCCTCCATTCCTCCCATTTGTTCACAGGCTGTCATATAAGCCATTGCTCCAGGGCTCCTACCCTCTCTGTTGCTTCCTACACCTGTCTGCTTTTCCTGTGTTTCCCTCTCTTCCAAGGTTTCTGCCATGTGGAATATTTCTTCCTGTGTGGGTTCTGCGTGGTTTCTTGTTGCATTTTCCAGCATGGAAATAAACTGCTCCCTCTTATTTATCTGACTTTGGTCTGATGGGCTTTCTTGTTGTCCTTTATTCCCTCCACTTGAGGCAGAGCTACTCTTATCTTTTGGTCTTGTCTTTGTAGTGGAAGTGTTCCTTAAAGGAGTCAATGCTACATTTCCCACTATTTTAAAATGTCCCCCTCTTATTGTAGCTATGTCTTGTTCTGAATCGGAGGGTGTGCCTGATACCATCATTTGTAAATTAGACACGGGTGGAGCGCTTGGGGTAGGGAGAAAATAAGGGGGGGGGATGTGTGGATAAATCATCTAAATCCGGGTAAATTAGGGGAGAAGAGATGGGAGCAGGCGCGTCCCCTATAGGTCCTGCTGGAGACCTCTCCTCTGATCTAGCCTTCTGTGCCGTGCACTCCTCATTTACAGCTTTGTGGATAGTTTGCCTCCCTATGTCTTCTCTATCAGAGGCCGAGGTTTCATCTTTATTTATATCCTTAAAATATTCGAGGCGTTTAGCAATAAAGTCAAATATGTCTTTGTCCGTAGGTGGAACTGTTGACACTGTTGTTTCTTTAATGTCCTGAGGGCACAGGAGAGTGCCAACGTCACTAGAGCGTTGAAACTCCCCTCCTTGTGTTTGGGCTGCTCTCATAATCTCAGGTTTTTTTGCAGGGAGGAGAATAGCCGCTCCCTTTATGGCGAGCGCTGCGTTATGACAAATCCTCCTTAATTTATCTACCGCCTCTTTGTCTTTGTTTAGTTTCTTACGGCCAAAATATCCAGGCTTTTGCCCGTTCATGTCTCCAAGTTTCTTTACCAGCTGTCGCTCATACACATTTAGGGCTGAGCTTAAACTTCCCAAAGTCTCATCTGATCCCACTCTGTCCTCCTCCCTCATTTTATTTTTTAGGAATCTCAGATCTGCCCCAGCCTTTTTCTTGTCTCTCTGTTTGATTCCACTGAAAATCAATTTTTCCGTCTGTTCCCATTGCTCGCGGAAGCTTCCAGAAATTGGAGCTCCTGTTTCATTTTTTTCAAAATCTCCTTCCATGATTGACCTCGTTTATATTATCTGACTTTGTTGATACGTGTTCATTTGTATTTATTTAATATACTGGGCAATTATTGTCTTTAATTCTAAATGTTCAGTGTGTAATTTTTCAGAATATTGTAACACTCCCTGTTCGCCACCAGAGGGCAATAGCTGACCACGAATGAACTTGTCCCCTCTCACTGATACTGCCAACCTATCTCCTCAGCTGTACTTCTGGATTTTTCTCTTAATTATTACACAGATTTGACTTAAAAAATCACACAGAGTCTATTCCCTTATACAGACTTTGTACTATCTGAATTCTATCTCCGTGTACAGTATGTACTGTGTACAGAGTGGTGTTCTTAAATTATGTTTGCAGTTTTACACACATTTTATCCCCATACAGTCAGGCAGATTTTTATTGTGCGATGTATATTTCAACAGATAGCGTGACTTCCTGAAGCAAGCTTCTACAACCCCCTTACGGTGATTGCGGCTTCAGGCAAGGAGTCGGAACCCAGTCAACAAAATCTCTTTATCGTCACGTTTAATGAGCCTGATTAACCCCACAGCAAGAGTTGTGATGAGATTCGGTCGTTCCAAATAATTAGTTGGAGGTCGCGTCTCTCTCCTCTTGTATCACCCACCATATAACAATTACAGCAATTTTATACATTTAAAGGACCACGAAAGGTAACCGCATCAATCTTATCATGATCTGCGGGGAATTTAACCCTTCTGTTTTTTACACCCCCGCAGCCTTTAATTAAAGCACTACAAGCCAACCGTATTAATCAATCTTATCTTGACTTACGGGGAATTTAACCCATCTGTTTTTTACAAACTTGTAGCGTTCGTTTTTAGTGAGTTGTAGGACGGGACTTTATCTACCCGCCTCTTACAAGCACTTTTGTGCCTTAGGTACAGGACTGAATACCTGACTCTAAGCACTATCCCAATATCCCAACTAGAATATGTATTGTATTTCCCACCGTGACTAAGAACACTGAGAACGCTGCTGACAACTCTACATTTTTTAGTATAATCAATCACAGATTTTTGATAGTCAAAACAGGTTGACTCACCTTTTGTATATAGCGCGCTTGGTTTAGTTGTCAACAGTATCTCTGTGTCCTCCCCCTGGACTGGATTCCGTCCCCTGGCTGTCGGTGTTCCTTTCTAGAGATAAGCACTCATCACGTCGGCAGGTCACCACTTGTTGTAGCAGAACACCTATTGGTGGTGGCTGATAAGCCCCCCCCTCTGCTACGCGCCGTTCGTTGGATAAGGCTGATCTCTATTTAATAAAGAAAGGAATTGAAAACACCGGAATCAAAAGTTATAACAATTATCTGAGTTTACACTTGTAGGAAACAAAACACGTATACAAGTTATACAGAGTACTCCGGACTTCAGGTTTGTGATGCGGTTTACAGGTAGACAGACCAGCCTTCAGAAAACGAGAAGTACGGACTTCAGGTTTGTGATGCGGTTTACACGTCTCTAGACCAGCTTTCAGCAAACCAGAAAACATTTTTCATGTGAATGTACACAATTTCCTGAGGCATTTTTGTGAAACTGCTACGTTCGAGTTGTGCGCTAACAGCAATAAAATAGAAATAAATGAGGGCAAAGACGTTCTAATATTACAATTTGAGAGCATGGCAGTGTCCATAGCAACCACCTTGGTAACAATAAAAACGTTGTATGTACACACTTTCCTGAAGTAATCTTCGTAATACAGGGTTGCCAACTTTGGGTACCTGGCTGGAGTGAGATTTTGATATCATGGGTTTAATTCGGTTTAATTACACATATGCGCACGAAATGACTGCTATCGTGTCAGCAGCGGGACCTTAGCATATATATAGGATATATATTAGGGCTGTCAAGTTAACGCGTTAATAACGCGTTAACGCAAAAAAAAATTAACGCCACTAATTATTTTAACGCGATTAACGCATGTGTATTTTTTGTCCTCGGCCGCCGTAGTTTCAGAGCGCATCGAGTGTAAAATACCATCGACAAGCTGATGCTGACAGCCCCGCTCCTGCCGCCCGCTTGTGGCAGACCACACTTCCACGCTCACTGGCAGGCCCGGACTGGCCATCGGGAGGACCGGGAGGGAGTGTGTATGTGTGGCGCGACTCGCGCGAGCGAGGCACACCTACGTGTTGTTGTTAGCATCTGGTGCTAGCTAGCTGCGCTAACGGATATAAGGAGCTGTTTCAATGACATTTCGCCGACAACTGCGCCGAGCACTTGACTTTATGCAGGTAGCCAGACAGTGGGACATTGTACGAAAAAAGTCAGCGCAACATTATTGCAGCGTCCAGGCAGCTCCCATTCGAGCATATATGCCTTGAGCTGCACATAGCTCAACGATCCAGTCACAGTGTCTCCACACACACACACACACACACACACACACACACACACACACACCACACACACACACCACACACACACACACACACACACACACACACACACACACACACACACACACACACACACACACACACACACACACACACACACACACACACACACACACACACCACACACACACACACACACACACACACACACACACACACACACACACACACACACACACACACACACACACACACACACACACACACACACAGTATTATTGTATGAGAGAGGTTCCAGGTTGAATTGAGGCGAATATTTGTAATGTTCAGGTTGTTGTGTTTAATATTCATGAGAATATTTGTCATTGTTCAAATGATAATAAACAAACATATAAAGCATATTTGTCCACTCATATGTTGATAAGAGTATTAAAAACTTGAAAGATATCCCTCTAAGGTACATTTAGAACAGATAAAAGATGTGCGATTAATTTGCGATTAATCGCGATTAACTATGGACTATCATGCGATTAATCGCGATTAAATATTTTAATCGACTGACAGCCCTAATATATATACAATATATACAAATACACAATAATGGACACAGACTATAAAGGGCACACAGTTTCATTCACTAATGAAAGTCAAACATGTTTGTTTCCACTGTTTTATTGTGTGCCTGTCGTGATAAGCAATTAATTGACTTATCGTACGATAAATAAAAATGAACTCGATAACTTTTCTGACCTCGATAAATTGCCATTTACATGAGGATGTGACTAGCAGTTTGAAAGGATGTACTTGAATTATTATTATATATTATCATTATGTCAGTGGTCTAAAATGGTCATACAACGGTGCCGACAATATTATCGTTTATCGCAATAATTTCCGGGAAAATGTATCCAACAAAATTAATTATCGTGAGAGGCCTATACATGAAACACACACACACTGACAAATCTACAGACTTACTCCAAACTGCCAAATATATTAATTAACACACTCTCACTCTCATATACTCTTTGACTCTATTTTGGCCTTGTAGAACAATAAGCAGCAGACTTTTACTTTTTTATCATTTCTACTGGATCTTAGATCTTAATCTATGGTAGGGCTAACCCATACAGTGGTGGGGCTCAAGTCAGTATTTGCAATGTAATTACATACACGCTCCCCCCGACAGTGAAACGCCACGCGTGAGGTTTAGATTATTTCCCTGTCTCAATCCAAATTGAACAGTATGAAATAAAAAGGCACATTTGTCTTGTAGTAAATAAAAAGGGCGACCTGGAGCCAATCCTGCAATTTCCCCACAGGTGAAAGAGTTGACATGCTGAAAACCCAACCCCTGCAGGGGGGTCTGGGGGGATTCTCCCCCAGGAGAATTTTTTAAATACTAACATAAAATACACATTCTGGTACTCTCTTGAGAAGAAAAATAAATAAATCTATTACTACACATTTAAAAAAATGAATGCCATATTAGTTTTTTGTTACTTTGTTCTGAAAGCTGAACCTGCTGCTCCTCACAGAGAGAAGAGGGAAGAGGCTGTGTGAATTACTTTACATTGTGGATAAGGGTGGATAGCCCCCATTGTTCTGTGTGTCAAAATGAAAGACAGCCCACACACCTATCAATCATCAAACCGTGGGGTCTTATTTCATTACGTGTTGATTTCTATCAACACGTAATGTTGTATCGATGTATAGAGATGTACTACCGCAAAAGTATTCTCCGTCGGGACTTCCTGCAACAACACCACGCCGTTATCGTGATTCTGATTGGCCAGAAGACATTATCAAAGATGTTCTATTGAGAAGACGATCACTACGTGACAAAAGTTTTCAAAACCGTTTCTAGTCTTCGTATTCTTATTTTTGGCGTGAGAATAGTTTGGGCAGCGTGAGAGCGTGAGATTGAGAGTGAAAGCGTGTGTCACACGCCAGATGCGTGAGAGTTGGCAACCCTGTCGTAATAACTAGCATACTAAAGATCATCTACATCCACTGCACACATAATCTGAAATAACAACACATATTTCTCGCATCAAATGACATCAAAACGCATTTTAATGGCCAAACTAACCTTAAAATAGGCATTATCCACCGAGAATAAAACGAAGGTCGGCCATGTTTTATTTTTCTGCGGGGAGAAAGTTGAAGATCACGTGACATAGACGCCAGCCATTGGAAATGAATGGTGAAAAGAAACGTAGCGATCCTACAATTTCAGAGGCGTTTTTGTAGAAATACTACGTCCCACGTTGTGGACCAACGTAGTTATTACATGTTTAGATGTGAGACTGGGTTGATCCCTCCGTGTCAGTATGTATACTGTTACATTACGTTCGTAACGAAACTAACTAACTAACAAAGCTTAAAGGTAGGGTAGGTAAGTTTGAGAAACCGGCTCGAGATACACTTTTTGTTATATTCCATGGAATGCTCTTAACATCCCGATAGCAATGAATATCTTAAGTGCTTTGACAAAAAATCCATTAAAAAAAATCATCTGTGGAAGCCGTAATACTGTAAAAAGTACGACCAATCATTTTAGCCGGCCCGGCTAAAATAACTGGATGGCCTACCTGCCTGTCAGCCTTCCATCTGTGCACACATTTATCTCGTGCCCTCATTGGTCATGTTCGTGTGTGTTGGAGGAGGGGCTCTATAAGGAAGTGGCAGATTTTCTCCGGTTGTGTATTTTCAAATTCTAGCGATCTCGAGCCGGTTTCCCAAACTTACCTACCCTACCTTTAAGATGGAAGCATTTAAGGTTAACTTCGACCTCCGGGGTGACCTTACTATGGAGGAGTGGATTGAGCAGTGCCTATCTCCAGAAAAAAAAGCACCTAAACGACGACATGCAGAGCTACGTGAAGAGCAGGTAGACAAACTGGAAAAGTACCACCATTCAAAAGCTTTCTGATGCGGGTCTTGAAACAAAGCAAAGAAATGATGACCGTTAGTGGCCACAGGTGCGAAAGCTCTCTCCAGAGCTACTGGAAGCCTAAAGTGAAGCAATATTCTCGCCACGCCAAGCAACAGCCTAGAACAACCTCAGCCTAGTACAAGTAACCTCGTAAGCCATTCTACTGATGCTGGACAGTTTTTCAGTGGGTGCACAATAAACGGCAACATACAAATGAATGTAATAAATAGCCAAATAATCGATCAACACTCTCTGTCGAATATGTTCGCTAGCTGTTAGTGTTGTTGCATAGAAACCACTGTTGTAGCAAAACACCTAGGTGGTGGCTGAAAGCCCCCCCCCTCCGCTACGCGCCGTTCGTTAGATGAGGCTGATTCTATTTAATAAAGAAAGGAATTGAAAACACCGGAATTAAAGGTTATAACAATAATCTGAGTTTACTGGTAAGAAACAAAACACGTATACAAGTTTTACAGAGTACTTCAGGTTCCCACTGCTGTGCGATACAGGTATCGGGACCAGCCAGCCAGCAAACAAGAAGCATTTTACATGCATAAACAACAGTATTCATATTCATATTTTGGGGCGGAGATGTGTTAACTTCTTCCTTCCCATTTTACTCCGAAGCGAATCAGAGAGTCCGTGGGGAGGAGCTGTGTGAGCTGCTCACTCCCCCAGGTGTTTTTACTGGTTGGATTCACTTCTGGTTGGGTCCAATACAGCGAATCAGAATTCTGACCAGAACGTGAGATTCTGAAGTTCAACAGGGGCAAAGTCAATCTTATCTCTGCACCGATATCCACTCCCTTACTTTCCCATGGAATATTTCACATAAACTATTCTTTCTCAGACAATTAAACATTGTGCACAGATATAATGATGCCCAGAAAGAACCTTGAAAAGAATATGTGTGTGTGTGCTAGTGGAAGGAGGTGTATGTGTGTGTAACAGGATCTCTGGGTCAGTGAGTTGTAAGTGAGAATACAATATCTATATATGTGATTACTTAAAACAGTTCAAACAATACATGTTCACTAAAATACAATTCAAAATACGCTTTGCGTCGGGCCGAACCACGCCCCTTAACTGTGATATAATGACCATATACTACCACGGCCTGTCATGAGCTATTGCTTAAATATATATATATATATATATATATCTGCTGGTCCCCAATGTTTCTATATATATATATCTATTTGTTGTTTTTCCTGAAAGAACCTTTTGTACCTCTTTAGAAATCCATGAGCTTAGTGCTGAGGGCCACAGAGAGGGTGGAGATGTAATAAAGTATTATTTATGCCAGGGGTCGGCAACCTTTTTGATATGAAGTGCCATTACAAAAAATAAAATGTATCAGCGTGCCAACGATCGTGAATTATCAACGGGGGGGGGGGAGTGAGGAGCTCGACGCTTGTGAACTGTCAACAGGAGAGCGGGGGGAGCGTCGCTGCGGGGAAGCAGTGTGTGGACCTGTCAGCGCAACTTACATGATGCCGAATTTAAGGCGAGACACCCCAGGTGAATAGGGTAATGTTTTTAACTTAAAGATATCAGCTAGAAATATCTCCAGTTACTTACAATAAGGCAATTGTTTTTTGTATTACAAGTTTTCTGAAATAGCATGTTTAAATATGCAAATGATCTCATTAAATATGTGCATATTTTAACACATTTCAGGAACCGAAATCTGAACTTTGGATAAAGCCAGGTTCAAAATTCTTGTTTCATTTTGTAGTCATATTAGAATCTAAGGCTTTTACAGAAGGAATTTTGATCTCTTTAAATCAGAAAATGTTCGCCATGTTTTTAGGTATAGAATGTGTTGGAGCAGAACACTTATTGTGGTGGCTGGTAGCCGCGCCGTTCGTTGGATGAGGCTGAAATCTCTATTAAATAAGAAAGGAATTGAAAGCACCGGAATCAAAAGTTATAACAATTATCTGAGTTTACTGGTAGGAAACCAAACACATATACAAGTTATACAGAGTACTCCGGACTTCAGGTTTGTGATGCGATGCGGACACAGATGTCAGGACCAACCAACTCACCAAACCAAAAAGCATTTTACACTCAAAAACAACAGTATACATATCCCTATTTTGGGGTGGAGATGTGTTGACTCTTCCCCTCCCCTTTTATTCCAAAGCGAATGAGAGAGTCCGTGAGGAGGAGATGTCTAAGCTGCCCACCTCCCCCAAGTGTTTTTACTGGCTGGATTCACTTCTGGTCGGGTTCAATAGTTCTGACCAGAACGTCAAATTCCTAAGTTTCACAAGGTCAAAAGTCAACCCTTATCTCCGTGGGGATCTTCACTCCCATACCTTCCCATGGGTGTTTTTCACATAAACCATTCCCTCCCCGACATTTAAACCTTTCTGCATATATTTAATGAGGTCTTTAAAAACAACATCTGGTGTAGAGGAGAGGAGGTGTGTGTGTGTGTGACACAGGATCCCTGGGTCAGTGAGTTGTAAGAGAGAATATTATTTCTATATATGTGATCACCCAAAACCGTTGTGATTACCTAAAACAGTTCAAACAATACATGTTCACTAAAATACAATTCAAAATAATACATGTTTACTTCAATACAGTGTAGAATCATATCTTTTTACTTCAATCCCACTTTTGATCTCACCTCACGAGATCAACATATAGCGTTAGAAACATTACCACTGTCATTCTTTTCTCCTGTGTCCCAACATTTATATAAACCCATCAGAAGCTGGGATATAGAGCACTTTAAACCTTTAGGAACAGTCCACAACAACAACTTCTTATGACAGTGGAGGGAGAATAAAACATGTCTAAAAAGCAAAGTCCTTGTCAGCTGAGTCATAGTACGCTTCCCCCTCCGACGCATAGGCCAACAAGGGCATCTGGTACGAAGGAGAAGGGGCAGCTTTTCCCTCAATGGTGGAACTGATGAGTCTAACACACAATGAGCGGATACAAGGCACACAACAACAACCACATGTCACCAAAATGGCAATAAAAGTAGCCACAGAAATTAGAAAAGACATTATTAAACTTTTCCCTCTTTTGGTAACACATAATTCTGTAGAATAAAAAAATACAAATCCCTTTTTATGGGATATAAAAATAAAGTTGAAAGTTCCTCCAAAAAATGGATTGTTCAGACAAAGTTCCACACCGGCTATATCAACCTGTTTCAGCGGGAAATGGAGTTCCCTGTGCCGTCTTGGTTTGCCATGTCTTCGTCCCCCCAGCCCGCTGACGGCGGCTTCTGGGGTGCCTGCTAGAGAGATGTGGCCTGATTGTCCTCCCCCGGCCCGCTGATGGCGGCCTCCGGGTCGATGCTGGAGAGATGTCCCGATCCTCCTCCTCCGGCCCGCTGATGGCGGCTTCCGGGTCGACTGCTGGAGAGATGTCCTCCCGATCCTCCTCCTGTGGTCCGCTGATGGCGCCTCCTGGGTCGACTGCCTTGCCGAGAGCCAGATCTGTCCTGATGTCGTCTAGGGTCCTCGCGACGAGGGCCAAATCTGTCCTGATGTCGTCTAGGGTCCTCGCAGGTGTTTTTCCCGACCGCACACTGGCTCCAGTGGTACCAGTTGTCTCCCTTTCCATCTAGGCGGACGGCATTGGGAGGTCCCCTCCAACCAGACGTAATCTGCTGTGTTGGCCTTGTGTTTCTCGGGTCCCCCTTTGGCATCAGCAACCTGTGTGGAGAAGTCTCATACCAAGCCCTTAAGTTGCTGGAAATATGGTTTTGAACTCATCTCTTCTACTTCTTTAGTGTTTATTGGCGGCACCAACTAGACTGGAGTGTGGACAAGAGACTATGCAGAAAATAATAAACAAAAAATAAAATAAAAAATAAAAAATAAAACAAAAAAGGAACAAACTAACAAAACAAAAAATAACCAAAGCTAGATTATTTCAAATGTATCAATTTCTCTTAAAAGCAACAAACAAAACAAAACAACAGATGTCAGGACCAACCAACTCACCAAACCAAAAAGCATTTTACACTCAAAAACAACAGTATACATATCCCTATTTTGGGGTGGAGATGTGTTTACTCTTCCCCTCCCCTTTTATTCCAAAGCGAATGAGAGAGTCCGTGAGGAGGAGCTGTCTAAGCTGCCCACCTCCCCCAAGTGTTTTTACTGGCTGGATTCACTTCTGGTCGGGTTCAATAGTTCTGACCAGAACGTCAAATTCCTAAGTTTCACAAGGTCAAAAGTCAACCCTTATCTCCGTGGGGATCTTCACTCCCATACCTTCCCATGGGTGTTTTTCACATAAACCATTCCCTCCCCGACATTTAAACCTTTCTGCATATATTTAATGAGGTCTTTAACGACTTTAAAAACAACATCTGGTGTAGAGGAGAGGAGGTGTGTGTGTGTGTGTGACACAGGATCCCTGGGTCAGTGAGTTGTAAGAGAGAATATTATTTCTATATATGTGATCACCCAAAACCGTTGTGATTACCTAAAACAGTTCAAACAATACATGTTCACTAAAATACAATTCAAAATAATACATGTTTACTTCAATACAGTGTAGAATCATATATTTGTACTTCAAATGTTATATAATTCAGGCTATGAATGATATATGAACAAACCCTTCTGTAAAAGCCTTCATAATATTGATAGGAATATAACTGGAAGGTTTGCTGTATGTACGTGCTACTGAAGTGGACATTTCGGACTCAGAGTAGGAGAAAAAACTCATTTTGAGGAAACGACCTTTAAAGATTGCAGTGTGGCGCTAGCTAAACCCTCCTGTTCTTTGGATGACAGCTTGCGCCTCGACGCACTCCGTGAAGGTATTTCATGTTCAGGGTCATTTGTTTTTTGTATAACCTTGCTTCGTGCAAGTGACAATTGTTGTTGTCTTCTCTGTGAACGTTTTTTTCGCCGTTCTTTTGCCATTTTGAGATTTCAATTTCTAGCGGAAAGCTAACCAGGAAGTGTTTTAGCACACCACGTGACGCATCGGAACGAATCACGTTGTCAGAAATTGACACCAGCCAATGAGATTTCGTTTCTTGGTTTAAGACCCCTTTGTACTTTCACGATTGGTTGCTGATACAAAGGAAATGACCATATTTGGATCCGATGAGATTGTGCAGGAGAGACGGAGCTTTCCAACGATACCTATGATGACATGGTGCAAACAGCAGTCGCGGTACTTTATGTTACGTTAGAATGCTAACTTTTGGTGAATTTAGGAGAAATCTACAGACGCAAATAGACAAACTATAGTAAAAATAAACACTTAAATGTGTATTTTGTACGTTTTCCTTCCAAAAGCCTGAAAGAAAACATGTTATGGAATCAAAATTGACCGTGTCTTGCCTTAACAAACAAATTTAAATAATTGGTTTAAATGGCATAATAATAAGGACGATCGTCCATTCTGTGATTCTCCAGAACACACATGTTATGATATTAGGGTCATGCAGAGTGAGATGAGATCGCTGTCCCTTTAAGAGAGATAGAGAGGGGTGTGGCGTGTGCATGTGTGTGTGTGGATGGTAGAGCGAGAGTGAGCGAGCGTGTGTATGTTTCTGGAAGTGAAACGAGGCAGCAGAAAAACAGGTCTGTGATGAGCCAATAGAATCGAAGGGGAATTTCCACATAAACACACACGTTACCAAAAAAAAGTGGGGGCTTCGCGCATGCAGTTTTGCCCAGAGCGAACCTATCTCACGCTCTGACATCTGAAAACGGAAAACTAGGTTTATTGCTTATGGATCATCAGAAATCATTTCAAAGTGACACAGACACATTGGATTAACCTATGGATTAACCTTCAGCAGCGTTTTAACGTTTTAATGCCATTGAAGACAACTTTTGTTCAGACAACGATAAAGGTAAGCCATATTGCCGTTTTACCTACCTAGCGCCAAGTGTTGTGATGTCTGTTTTTGTTTATAAAGTTGCGAGTTCTTATTATAGAGTGATGATGTATGTACCTATCCATTCTGTGTCTTCTCACGATGCTAATCGATGGGTTGGGTGTGCAGCTACGATAAGTAATAAGGGTGTTATGAGTGAGTTTCTGTGCAACCGCCGTTAGCATTTTTTCACTCGTTGCTAATTCAGAGGCTGAGCGTTAGCTTTGTGTTTTCTTTGGAAAAAAAAAAAAAAAATGATCAGTTAACTGAGTTTCTTCCCGTTACATGGATATAAAACATTCATAGTTTATTAAATATTAAGATGCCCTCAAACGCTGTTTCCTGCAGATGCGTTTTTGTTTTTGATGCGGGGGGATGGGGTTCAAGTCCTTGAGGCAGTCTTGAATTTTATTTAGATGATTGGATTCATCAGGCTTGATGGATAAATATAGTTGAGTATCATCCGCATAACAATGGAAATGTACAGAATGATTCCTTATAATATTGCCTAACGGAAGCATATATAGTGTGAACAAAATAGGTCCAAGCACTGAGCCCTGTGGCACTCCATGGCTCACTTTGGTTTGCATGGAAGATTCATCGTTGACACACACAAACGGAGACCGTTCAGATGGATAGGACCTAAACCAGCCTAAAGCAGTTCCCTTTATGCCAACTAAGTGCTCTAGTCTTTGCAATAGGATATCATGGTCGATAGTATCAAATGCAGCACTGAGATCGAGCAAGACAAGAATAGAGACAAGTCGTTTGTCTGAGGCTATTAGAAGGTCATTTGTGACTTTAACCAGAGCTGTCTCTGTGCTATGATGTGTTCTAAAGCCAGACTGAAAATCTTCAAATAAATAATAGTTTTCTAAGTAATCACACAACTGTTTTGCGACTGCTTTTTCAATCATTTTTGAGGGGAACGGAAGATTAGAAATAGGTCTATAATTGTCTAAAACCTCTGGATCGAGGTTGTGCTTTTTAAGAAGAGGTTTTATCACTGCTACTTTAAATGATTGTGGGACATAATAAAGACATATTCATCATATTTAATAAAGAAGTGTTAATTAATGGAAAAACTTCCTTTAACAGCTTAGTTGGAATTGGGTCTAAGATACACGTTGATGCAGTGCTTGAATTGGGCCAGTACTCACCGGTACGCAGTACCGGCACTTCTGATTTGTACCCATGTGGTACCGGCACTTCGTACTCAGTAAAATGCCGGTACTCAGCCGCCGTCTCTCTCTCTCAGGTCTCCATACAAAGTGTACTACGTCTGCATCCCATAAACCACCGTCTGGATTCCCCTGTGTCCTCCCTGGCAGCTCCAT
This sequence comes from Trematomus bernacchii, assembly GCF_902827165.1. NCBI lineage: Eukaryota > Metazoa > Chordata > Actinopteri > Perciformes > Nototheniidae > Trematomus > Trematomus bernacchii. The sequence continues at coordinate 2,413,821 of NW_022987574.1, read as the reverse complement.
TGATGCCCTCTCTCCTTTCCTGCTGAAAGATGGTGAGTGTACTCAGGGACGAGGAGTCATTTAACCAGCCGCCAGTAGGAGTCAGGCTTTACTTTCTTTTATATCCATAAAGAAAAAGTAAATCTGTTTACAGTTCTGTTTCAAATGGGTGTTGAGAGGTATCCATCTCTTAATTTTGCTCTCAAAGTGCACGAGATTGATGCTTTTAACTTCAATATTTAAAAAAAAAAATCTTCCCGGGGGAGCATGCCCCCGGACCCCCCTAGAGGAGGTGAGGACCCCCCTAGAGGGTCTCAGGTCCACTTCCCACTTATAAAAATAGCACTTTACCACTGCACCCCCTCTAATCTCAGATGCACCCTGAGTTATTTTGTTTAAGTACAGTGAGCCTTTCTAAAATATACAGTAAAGAGACAAACCCACCAACATTATAGGATATAGCCTACTATGACTTTGAGCCAAATACTTGTTTTTGGGCTGTATAAATAAATTGACTTGAAACAGTTACTGATTTAGAGTACTGGCACCTTTTTTATTCCAATTCAAGCACTGCGTTGATGGTTTAGAACAGCGGTATTCAACTAAAATTCAACGAGGTCCAGTTAGAGAAAATCTCCCCATGCAAAGGTCTGGAACATCAAAATGTCTAAGTTGCTTTATGAATTAGTGTGATATATATTGAAGTAGCCTGTAGCTTTATCAACGTCTGCATGTAATCAACAACTGACTGCCAATCAAATAAAGAAAGTACAATTCATAAACAACTATTTATTGTCAATTAACATTGAACTATACATATATACGTAATGTAATATGTAAAATACTGTGGATATGTGTAATGTTCCTCTCTGGCTGCATTTAAAAATAAAATAGGAGAAAATAAATAAAATAGCTTTTGAAAATATGTGCATCTTAAAAGTGCTTAATTTTAGATAAATAAAATAAAGTGTAGCAGCAGCTTGAGTTTCCCTTTTTCTTTGTTAACCGTTTCACATCATGACTTAACAGTTTCAGCCGATTATAGAACAATATCAGTCTTTACACATCATAACAATTGAACAGCTTTAAAGTTTATCTTTCTTTCCCTCTTATATTGCAGTCCATCACTCACTTTTCTTTTCTTCAGTGCGAGAATTGAGCTTGTCCTGCCAGGAGTTTAAATCTGGGCTGAAATGGTGTCAGGGCCATTCTCATACACACATGCAGGTGCTCATTGGTTAGCCTGGAACGATATTTAGTTTTAGTTTTGATCCTGGTGGACTGATCATATCGGGCTCTGAGACTGCTTATTTTGTGTGACCTCAGTTCTGATTTGAGAGGGAATGTTTGGTCAAACACTTTGTGTTTTGTCTCATAGTGGCGTTTCACATTGGCACTTTTAATGAGCGCCACGGTCTCTGAACAAATGAGACACACTGGTTTTGTGCTCCCAGTGGGCAGGATGAACATGAATGAGTCAGTCCACTCAGGGTTAAAAGCTCTGTTCTCACTGTCCACTTTCCTTTTCTTGGAGAGCGCCATGTTTAATTATTTGTCTCTCCCTGTCTGCCGCTAACACGCATGTTCACTCTCCTCTCCGCTTCTCTCCCTGTATCGCTAATTATTCTCTTCACTCACTTTCCTCTCCGCTTCTCTCTGCCGCTCTATCGTCTCTTCTTCTGTGTTTCTCTCCCTGTATCGCTCACTCGTCTCTTTCGCCCCGTCGGTTAAAATAGAATCGCCCCGTCAAAATTGAAATCTCCTATTAATGTATTGATTATACGTCCGGGTCCGTATAGGTCGACGTCTGGGTCCGGACCGCGGTCTGCCTGTTACTGAACTATGCCCTAGGACAGGGATGGGCAACTTATATGGTGGTGGGGGCCACATAATTGATGTACTGGCCACCAGGGGGCCGCGGATTCACTTGGAACACACACACACACAAATTCCATGTATTGTATGTAGGGCTGTCAGTCGATTAAAATATTTAATCGCAAATTAATCGCACATTTTTTATCTGTTCTAAATGTACCTTAGAGGGATATCTTTCAAGTTTTTAATACTCTAATCAACATATGAGTGGACAAATATGCTTTATATGTTTGTTTATTATCATTTGAACAATGACAAATATTCTCATGAATATTAAACACAACAACCTCTGAACATTACAAATATTCGCTTCAATTCAACCTGGAACCTCTCTCATACAATAATACTGTGTGTGTGTGTGTGTGTGTGTGTGTGTGTGTGTGTGTGTGTGTGTGTGTGTGTGTGTGTGTGTGTGTGTGTGTGTGTGTGTGTGTGTGTGTGTGTGTGTGTGTGTGTGTGTGTGTGTGTGTGTGTGTGTGTGTGTGTGTGTGTGTGTGTGTGTGTGTGTGTGTGTGTGTGTGTGTGTGTGTGTGTGTGTGTGTGTGTGTGTGTGTGTGAGAATGTGGAGACACTGTGATGGATCGTTGGAGCTATGTGCAGCTCAAGGCATATATGCTCCAACGGGAGCTGCCTGGATGCTGCAATCATGTTGCGCGTACTATCCGTGCTGAGTGTGCTGACTTTTCGTACAATGTCCCACTGTCTGGCTACCTGCATAAAGTCAAGTGCTCGGCGCAGTTGTCGGCGAAATGTCATTGAAACAGCTCCTTATATCCGTTAGCGCAGCTAGCTAGCACCAGATGCTAACAACAACAACACGTAAGGTGTGCCTCGCTCGCGCGAGTCGCGCCACACATACACACACCCTCCCGGTCCTCCCGATGGCCAGTCCGGGCCTGCCAGTGAGCGTGGAAGTGTGGTCTGCCACAAGCGGGCGGTAGGAGCGGGGCTGTCAGCATCAGCTTGTCGATGGTATTTTAAACTCGATGCGCTCTGAAACTACGGCGGCCGAGGACAAAAAATACACATGCGTTAATCGCGTTAAAATAATTAGTGGCGTTCATTTTTTTTTGCGTTAACGCGTTATTAACGCGTTAACCTCTTAAGCCCTGAGCCTGTTTTTCAGGTCTCAGGCTCGAAAATGACATTCCCAGAACAAATGACCATATCTTCCCTTCTAAAAGGGTTAAATTAATAATCTTTATTCTCAAAGTAATGATAAACCTGTGAGTTGGATGTAGAAAAGTCAGAATCAATATAGATGTTTTTTATTTTAAAGAAAATTCAGATTTTACATAGTAAAAAACTGTAAATTATAGTGTCCGTCCAAAAATTATTTTTTACTTATAGTGAAAACTACCCTTGGATGATGGGTTAGTAGACTAAAAGCTTTAGGAATCCAAAGTACAACATATAATAAGTACCCTGTATCAAGATTGATGCAAAACAAGTGAAATTTGACCTTTTTAGAGAGATTTAGCCAAAAACCCCCACTTCTGGGGTCATTTGGGTGGATTTGACCTATCTCTGGCCCCCCTTGGTCAATTTTGATGAATGAAATCTCTTTATAACCGCTAGAGCCAATGGAATCGAGGGAAAGTTATATACACACCAAAACGTTAACAAATAAGGAGTGAGAGTGACGCGTTACCAAAACCGGAAGCTGCATACACTCTGGTGGCTACCATTAGCAGCTAACTTTTCCGCTCCGATTTTTACATAAAAAATGGAATTATGGATTATAAATAATTTTTTAAAAGGTACAGGTACATTATCAACCTATGGATCAACAGTTGTAGACATTTTCTTTTTCGTTTTAATGCCATTGAACACGTCTTTTGACCTAATTGACAGCTACGGTGAGACGATCTGCCGTAAAACCTCCGTAAAGGTACGTGTTGTGATGTCTGTGTTTGCTTCCCCTGTCGCAAGTTCGGATCGCTCAGTGATGATACTATACCTAAATAATCAGTGGAGTCTCAGCTTTAATAGGCTATATTGTATGTGCAGCTACGATAAGTAATAAGGGTATCTTTATCTTGAATTGTGTGCCGCAGTGCGTTAGAATTTTTTCGCTCAGGGGTCATTTAGACCCTTCTTATGAGACTTGTGTTTTGTTTTGGTAAAAATGGTTCATATCTTCAGTTAGCTGAGATTCTTCCTGTTAATCTGGTGCTACACATTAATAGTTTCATAAATGTTAAGAAGCCCTGAGACATTATCTCGAAAACAAAAAGGTGGGAGGGGTCCAATGGGGGGACCGCCGTGCTTAAGAGGTTAACTTGACAGCCCTAATTGTATGTAATTATTAGTTGTATTAAAAAAAAAAATAGCCTACATCCAGGGGAGATGTGATTAGTGAGTAAACAAACGGTAAAGGGCAGAAAGTCTGATGCACATTTGATCATCTTAAATAACTTATAATCACAACGGGAACAGTTTGCAGAGCTGTGCTTCGTTGACATAAGTCCAGCCATGCGTCACGCCTCTTTTAAACATCACTTTTATAGCTCCTCCAGAGAGACTCCTCTCTCCTCTAAATCAGTGTATCCTTGGTTACTGCTCATCCAGACAGCCTCCTCGATAATCGATCCTCGACGAGCCGGGCAGAACCTGCTGTCTCCAACATAAAGTCCACCTTCCTCATGGCGCGAACCTGGGGATGTCGTTTGGACATCACACGAAGCGACGGGGAGTCGGGGGCATGGGTGGCCTCCGGAAGCACATTCCAGAGCAGAACAGGTGGGGCTGGAGAACGGGGAACTTCCTGCTCTTCCACCAAGGAGAGGAGGGAAAGCTGTCAGGCCGCTCTCTTCTTCTTCCTCGCTTGATGACCGAAAGTCTGGGCCGGCTGTGCCGGTGCAGCTGCTGTCGTGGCTGGGGACTTTCTTGGCCAGCTCGTCCTCGCCTCATGCCTGGGTGGGTTTTGAACCGGGGCGGGATGTGGCTTTGGCTTTCGGGATCTTAAACTGGGAGGGTCGCGAGGCAGCCTGAGCGAGGGTCTGTCGGAGGCGCTGGCTGGACCTTCCGGGGAAGACAGAGCTGGAGAGTGTTAGTAATTCTTGAACCCTGAGAGCAGGACAGACTGAAAAGAGTCAAGGGAAGCTTATAAAAGTTAACAGCATTTAATTACACAAAAAAAGCGGTGATGTACAAATGAAATGTGCGAGTGGAGGCGCTCTCCCCCATCAGTTGTTGCCTGTCGCGTGTGCGTTCGGTCAGCCGAGGTCAGGAAAAAGAGGTTGATTCTTGGCTTGCTCTTCCTGTTGTCATCTGTGGTTGTGGTGGCGTTTTAATCCTTCTCTACAATTTAATAGCCACCTCTATCGGGTTGTGGGTTTTGACGCGCCTCTCTTTGTTTCCAAACAAATGAGCTGAGAACATGGTTAAGTCAGATGAGCTTTATTCGTTAGTCCACACATTTCTTCGCTTCATCTTAAATCAAAGTTAATAGTCTCCACAAGAACAAAAAGAACATGGTCAAAAGACTTTTCCGTTTCCCCGTCTCATCACCATCAGCTGTGTCCCATCAACCTACCATATATAGGCATATAGCCATGCATGTGATACTGACGCACATAACAAATAATAAGTGAGCCTTAAATTAATACATTTTAAACCATAGTATGACTCACAAAAATATCTTTAGATGGTGAGTTTAATCTAATTGATATTATTATCAAGCCTAACTATCAGACAATAATAACTCAAGGAAAATGGCTCTAACATACCAGCCCCTAATTGCTTATTACATAGCAATTACCAATTATAATATATCAAGAGTCATTTTAACAAAACATATAACATCCATACGTAGCATAGTATATTGCATACTTTCAAGTCCACAGTAAGACCAGTACTGAATGTGTAGGTCTAGTACTAATTGTCTGTAATGTTCTGCTGTTCAAAAGGCAGCCTTTGATGGGGAGGTAGGAGACCAAGAGTCTAGTCCTTTGGTCTAAAAGTCAGAGGTGCACGTGACTGAAAGGCTAAGGCTTAGTAGGCTCAGTCTGTTGTCTCCAGGAGCAGACATAACTTAGTTATGGGTCTTTCAATGGTACTTGTCTTGGTTTTAACCAGGACACTCCTAACAAGTCATGTTGATCCAGGAAGGGTCTTAACTACACGTCCCAGGAGCCAAGTGTTCCTCGGTGCGTTCTCATCAACGATGACGACCAGGTCTCCGGGGGTGAAGTTTCTTTTGATAGTATTCCAGTTGGGCCGTTCTTGCATCAAAGGAAGGTATTCCCTGGTCCAGCGCTTCCAAAACAGGTCAGCAAGGTATTGCACCTGCCTCCTGGCTGAAGAGTTTGCAGCTGATAGCCAGTAACGTTGAAGGAGTTTGGAGAGCATGTGACCTGAGTGACCAACTTGATGATGTATGTGGCTTAGTATCAACTTGGAAATACGAGAATGTTTAAGTAGAATCATTGGATGTTTGAAGTCAGTTGGCATAGCCATCTTTGTAGTTCTTCCTCCAACTCTCAGAATCCCAGCATCAATGATAGAGTCCAGCTTGTATAGGGAGCTTCCTCTATTGCACTGTTTGGCTTTTTCCAGCAAGGCAAAATCCTCTTTGAAATGCTGTCTCTGCTCGTGGCAAATAATGGCCTTTTCAGCATTTTCCGTGTCCTCTACTGAAAGTCTTAGTGCATTAGCTGTAGGCCTTTTGAGCAGAAGCATCTGATCCTTCAGTCGCTTTCCTTTATCCTGCTTTACTCCAAGATCAGTGGAGCAATCTTTCCTCTCCTCTGCAGGAGCTTTCGGTCATCAGCTGACATTTGTCTTTCCTCTTCATACTCGTTTTCTGGAAAGTCATTAATATATTGTCTTTCATTAAGCTTCTCAAGGTGAACAATTGAGGTCCTGTTCACTACTGCCACAGGGGTTTCATCATCCGGATCTGTGGAAGCATTAGGTGGACCATTAACGACCCATCCTAACAGTGTTTTCACTGCATATGGGCCGTTTCCTTGGGTATTTATAACTTTCCATGGTTCCATAGCCTTTGGAGTATTTACTCCAATAAGAAGTCCCACGTCAGCATCTAATTCTCTTATTTGGATTTCCTGCAGATAAGGCCATTTCTTGAGGTCCGCCTGGGTAAGAATGTTTCTTTTGGTAACAGGGATTTTGTTCTGAGTGTAAACCTTGGGCAACTTTATATATGTGCCATCTTCCACATTGCCCACTTCTAGACCCGTTACCTCAAAACTCCTGACTGTTTTCTCTGTTCCCATCGTTTGAAGAAGGACTTCAGTTCTCCGTCCTCTAGCACCAAGCTGCCTCATGAGCCCCTCTGTGCAAAATGTGTCGGTACTACCAGGGTCCAGGAATGCATAGGTCAGTATACTTTTATTTCCATGGCAGAGTTTCACCTTCACTGGCACTATGGCAAGTATGCTGTCTTTACCAGCCCCGATTCCTTCACCTTCTCCTACTGAAACAAGAGCACTGCTGATGGATGTCTCTTCAGGCCTTGCTCCTCCACTCTTCTGCTCTGTCTTATCATGTTTAAAGTTCTCAGTTTCAGGCTTAGAAGATCTTTTAATGTGCAGAATAGTTGGGTGTCTAGCATGACAGATTTGACAGGTCATTCTCCTGTTACAGTTCCTGCTCAAGTGCCCCACCTTCAGGCAGCCAAAGCATAGTCCTTTCTCTTTCAGAAACTCAATTTTAGCTTCATGAGATATTGAATGTATTGTATGGCATTCAGCTAAAGGATGCATGCTGGTACAAAAGGTACATGAGGTGTCATTGTTAGTGGAGGAAATGTAGCTTTTAACAAGATAATTGTCTTCTTTGGGTTTCTCTGCATGGCTGTCTGACACTATAGGCCACTGTGGTAGCAAAACTGCTTCCCTTGCACTTATTTCGGCTTAAATCAGCAGGAGTTGTAATGAAAGTCTTTGTACTGTTAAGTTGATGATCGTGAATGTCACCAAAGAGAGGGTCTTGAAGTATTCTAGCTTGTCTTTCAATAAATACAACAAGGTCATGCAATTTTGCTCTTTGATGGCTCCGATCCAGAATATCACAAGCTGCTGTTCTCCACTTCTCCCTTAGTTTGTAAGGTAGCTTTGAAAGAATAAGCCGTAGGTTGGATGGCAGGTCCAGCTCCTCCATGTCCTGCAGATCCCTCATTGCATTACAGCAGCCTCTCAGAAAAAGTGCATAACAGTGCAGTGACTTTCCATCCTCTGCCTTTATAGTGTTCCAGTTGAGAGCTTTTCCCATATATGCGTTTGCTATCTTGAGCTCATCTCCAAAATGCACTTTTAGCAGTCTCTTAGCTTCAGCAAAGCCACTATTAGCATCCATATGAAGGCAGCTTCTCACCAGTTCCCTGCAGGATCCCGAAGTATATTGTTCCAGGTAATATAATCGATTCTGGTTACTGGTGGTTTTCTCCTCAATGCCATGTTGAAATGCCCTCACAAATATTTGATAATTCAGGGGATTGCCATCAAAGACTGGGATTTCCCTAGTGGGCAGTGATGTTTGCTTTTGTTGAAGTACAAGTAAATTAACAATGTCATTTTGTCTCTGCATCACAGTCAGGAAATTGTCATTATTATTTGTCCCTGTAATTCCTGCATCTCTAGCTGTGTGTTGAGGGCTTTGGTTTGTATTATCAATATTTTCTGGTGGTCTTGGTTGTTGGTATAGAAGCCTTTGAAGTGGTGTTTTGGGAATGGCTCCAAACTCAGCAAAGGTAATTGGAGACGGCTCTGCATCCATTGACATATGTGGTTTTACTCTGTAGTCTTTTACATAGTCATTCATGCCGTCTTGTGTTGGATTTTGTGAACCAGTCTCAAAATGCTCCAGAACTTTCATTTTTGCATCAGATTCAGCTAGGCTGGCTTCCATTTCCATCCGTTCGAATCTAGCTTGCAGTTGAGCTTGCAGTTGAGCCTTTTCCATTTCAAGTGCATGCTTTTCCTTTAATCCTGCTGCCCGGGCAAGGAGGGCAGCTCTTTCTGTGGCTATTTTGAGGTGGGTTGAGGAAGCAGAAGAAGTTGTTGATCCTGCTTTTGAGCTCCTCCTGTGTGATGCATTGGAAACACTGTCATGGGGTTCAATCAGTATCTGAGGATCCATTTGAGAGCTTTTCCACATTTCCACATCTTTAAGGAAATTCGTGAATGCAGACAATTTTGGTTCATACCAATCCATTCTCTCAGTTTCCCTTATTTCCTCAGATAAAAGCATTTGAACATGTCCATGACACTCAATAAATTCATTGAGTAACATCTTGAATGTTGCAACAGCTTCATCCACCTTTTCCATATTTCCACCTTGCACCAGTAATGGTTTAATTTCATTCATTCTGCGGGTGCATGCTCCTAGTTTTCCTCTTCGCGATTGGCTGAGAGTTTTAAATCTCTCCTCTGCCGCTGCAACATCAGCTGGAGGAATATCAGGATCCATTGTTTATTTTTTGTTTGTTTTTTCTTCAATTAATCCACATGAAATAAAGTCATTAATATTTCCAAGAACAGTTCTTCGTGAATCCTGTTTTTGTGCCAAACATTCCTTTAACGTCCGCTTCCTTAACTGCGTGATAGTTCATTAATTCATTTCATTGTTTAAGCATTCCAACAGCAATTGTGGATTATCTTCATTTCATATCATCCCCAGTAAGCATCATGATATCACTGGGTGGATTTCCCTTTCGTTTTGTCAAACATCCGTAACTATGCACACATCAGTCCTTGCATTGTTTGATGAAGCGATCCCATTGTAAACAGCGTTTCATTCATAGATTCCGGGCCGGCATGGTTTACTCACGGCCTCCTCCTCATGGCACTTTAGAACGTCCGATCGCTGTTTCCAAAGCAGAGCTGAAATCCACACGAATCCTGTGCTTGTCCTTCGAAGTTTTTATCCACAGTTTACGGAGTCTTTTGACTAATGTGGTGGCGTTTTAATCCTTCTCTACAATTTAATAGCCACCTCTATCGGGTTGTGGGTTTTGACGCGCCTCTTTTTGTTTCCAAACAAATGAGCTGAGAACATGGTTGAGTCAGATGAGCTTTATTCGTTAGTCCACACATTTCTTCGCTTCATCTTAAATCAAAGTTAATAGTCTCCACAAGAACAAAAAGAACACGGTCAAAAGACTTTTCCCCGTCTCATCACCATCAGCTGTGTCCCATCAACCTACCATATATAGGCATATAGCCATGCATGTGATACTGACGCACATAACAAATAATAAGTGAGCCTTAAATTAATACATTTTAAACCATAGTATGACTCACAAAAATACCTTTAGATGGTGAGTTTAATCTAATTGATATTATTATCAAGCCTAACTATCAGACAATAATAACTCAAGGAAAATGGCTTTAACAGTGGTCTTCTCCTATTGGCCGGCGTCGACGGGGGGCGGCTCCAATGCAATTCCTGCATTTTTCTGTTGCTAGATTACATCATTCTGATGTCTGTGGTTATTTAAACATTCCCTGATAAACGTTATTTCAGCGTCAATAAATGTGTTAATCCCAGTGTGTTTAGTGTACAACATCACATGTCATTTCACGGTTTCAAAACGTTAGCCACATGCTAATGCTAACCGGAAATGAAGAATTTTCAGAATAAAAGTGTTAAGTTAATAGTTAGTGTAAACTTCTGTTTTTTTCAGAATAAAACTGCTTTAAATTAAAACCCTGTATTTAATTTAAATTACGCCATATCAACATTGATTTTAATTTCTTACAAGAGCCTAGTCTTCTCTCTTTTTGGCCTCACACCCATTGATGAGACGTGGAGAGAAGGGTCCATCCTCGATAGCCGGAGTGCCGACTTGGAGGGACGGAACAATAACTGGTATGTTACTGTTCAGAAGATAATCAAAAACCTTACCGTTAAAAACGGCGGGGCAGAATCGAGTATTAGCTGGTGTGCTAATATTCAAATCTATGCGAAGCAAGTGTTGCCGGCAAGCGTCCGGCGACCGAAAATTAGCTTAGAGTGGTTCAGTCTATGGACAGTTAAGCTAGCCAGGTTACTGAGAATTTAGAGATGTGCTCCGAAGTGAGAAGAGGTTTTTGAATGACGCTGCGTCGTAGCACAAGCTACTTAAAGGGTGGGTGGATTCCCTGACGTAGTCGTCAAGATCACCAGCCAATCAGGATTGGCGTAATGACATTGATGCTTCTAAGGCATACGCGGTAGTAGTGAGACATCGAAACGAATGTTATGAATGAGAACAATTATTTCCGAGGCACACGTTTATATGATCATTATAGTTATAAAAAAGTAAGAGAATAAATGAAAAACAGGTATGAAATACTATATGACAGTAAAAAAACAATAAAGTTTAAAAGGGGAGTGACTTGTAAAATATCCATAAAGAAATAGTAAATCTGTTTACAGTTCTGCTTCAAATGGGTGTTGAGAGATGTATCCATAGATCTCTTCATTTTGCTCTCAAAGTGCACCAGATTGATGCTTTTAACTTCAATATTTAAAAAACAAATCTTCCCGTGGGAGCATGCCCCCGGACCCCCCTATGTGAGGTCCACACACCACCTATAAAAATACCACTTTACCCCTGCTTACACCTATATGCCGTGAGCTGATTATCGAGCCTTCATTGCAACAGTCGCGGGTACACTGTGTTGTAATATTCTGTTCTATGGACATATAAGTGTCTACATAAACAGATGAAGCGGACTACTTCTCTCATTCCGAGTGTCCATCTTTATTCAACTGGCGCGTAACATGCACACATGCATTACGTCCTCTGTAATCAAAGATCTTGTATTCACCAAGATGTTACATCCCCCTTCTTTAGAAAAGAACAGTATAGCTGCCATAACAAATTATAACCATATGCATTTAAAGCATTTAAACATAAATGTACGTCTTAAGGCACTATATCTACTAATTGTGATTACTCTATCACTGAGGGAATATTATAAGGCTGGTACATCAACATTTAGTAAACACTTCTGCAGTTTAACTTATCTTTTTGAACAGTTGCCCAGAAATAATTCTAATAGATCATGTAGTTCTGCTTCTGAAACAAAACTGTTAACCTGTTTAGCCCTGAGCCTGTTTTTCAGGTCTCAGGCTCGAAAATGACATTCCCAGAACAAATGACCATATCTTCCCTTCTAAAAGGGTTAAATTAATAATCTTTTTTCTCAAAGTAATGATAAACCTGTGAGTTGGATGTAGAAAAGTCAGAATCAATATAGATGTTTTATATTTTAAAGAAAATTCAGATTGAACATAGTAAAAAACTGTAAATTAGTGTCCGTCCAAAAATTATTTTTTACTTAGTGAAAACTACCCTTGAATAAGGTTAAGGTAGACTAAAAGCTTTAGGAATCCAAAGAAATCCATATAATAAGTACCCTGTATCAAGATTGATGCAAAACAAGTGACATTTGACCTTTTTAGAGAGGTTTAGCAAAAAAAACTCCACCTCTGAGGTGATTTGGGTGGAAATTGGGGTTTTACCGTTTCTCTGTAACCCATTGGTCGATTTTGGTGATTGACATCTCTTTCTGACCGTTAGAGCCAATAGAATCGAAGGGGAATTTCCCCCCACACACACATGGTAAAAAAAAGGTGGGGGCTTCGCGCATGCAGTTTTGCATCAGAGCGAACCTATACTCTAGCTCTGACATCTGGAAATGGAAAAGCAGTTTTATTGCTTATGGATTATCAGAAATCATTTCAAAGGGACAGACACATTGGATTAACCTATGGATTAACTTCAGCAGCGTTTTTATCATTTTAATGCCATTGAAGACCACTTTTGACCAGACTACGACACAGGTAAGCCATGTTAGCGTTTTTAGCTACCTAGCGCCACATGTTTTGATGTCTGTTTTTGTTTATAAAGTCGCAAGTTCGTATCATAGAGTGATAATGTATGTACCCATCGATTCTGTGTCATCTCATGATGTGTTGGATGTGCAGAAAAGATAAATAATAAGGTTTTATGAGTGAATTTCGGTGCAGTAATCAGTATTGCATTTCTCTTTTTTTTTCACAGGTTTAACACATCTCTTGGCTTCACTATGCGGCCTGATCTTGTGATCTTATTGTAAACAATGTGTGATTGCTCTCTGGGGCCTATTTGTTTCTCAGTGTCCTGCTGCAAAGTCTCAGTGTCCTCAGGCTCCAACTGCTCGTCTGATGGAGTCTCCTGATCTGCGTCACTCTCACACGTTTGTAGAAGGTGACGCCTGTTGCGCCGAAACATGTGACCTCCGTCCGTGCAGATGTTGTAGGATCTCTGGGTACCTGCTGGCTCGACTACTGTTGCAGGTTTCCATGTCCCTGTTGGAAGCTGGAAGCGGATCGTGGCTCCCACTGGTAGTGCAGGCAGTGATCTGGCATTCCTGTCATAATATTGTTTTTGTCGTGTTTGGCACTGTTCTCTCCTGCTGTGAAGGGTGCTGCGACAGGCTAGCTCTGGTTGTAGATGCTTTTCAGTGGTGGGAAGGATGGAGTGCAGACGCTTGCTCATGAGTAGCTGCGCTGGCGATTTCAAACCATCCACTCGTGTGTTTCTATACTCCAACAAGCTGAGGTACAGGTCAGTTCTTTGAGCGTGTGCTTTGTCCATGAGAGCTTTGGCAGTCTGAACTGTTTTTTCTGCTAGCCCGTTGCTCTGTGGATACAGAGGACTGCTTGTGACATGCTTGAAGTCCCATGCATGAGCAAAAGCTTTAAACTCTTGTGAACTGTAGCAAGGTCCATTATCGCTGACTAGTCGCTTAACTGATCTTTTTAATTTTTTTTTTCCAAAAAAACCCACAATGCTAACACTCAGCCTCTGAATTAGCCACGAGCAAAAAAATGTAACCTAATGTAACCTATCACTGCAGCTAAACTCATAACTCCCTTATTACTTATCCTAGATGCACAGCCAACCCATCGATTAGCATCTCCTGGAGACACAGAATCTGTGTAAAAAACCTCAACACTCAGTGATAAACATTTGCGACGCTATAAACGAAAGCGTACTTCAGAACATGTGGAGCTAGGTAGCTAGAAACGCTAACATGGCTTACCTTGGTCAAAACTGGTCTTCAATGGCATTAAAACGATAAAAAAACGATGCTGCAGTTAATCCATAGGTTAATCGAATGTGTCTGTGTGCTCTTTGAAATGATTTCTGATAATCCATAAGCAATAAAACTGCTTTTTCGTTTCCAAATGTCAGAGCGAGAGATCGCTTCACTCTGGTGCAAAACTACATGCGCAAAGCCCCCACCTTTTTGTTTTACAACGTGTGTGTGGGGGGGCCTCCCCCTTCGATTCTATTGGCTCTAACGGTCAGAAAGAGGTGTCAACCATCCAAATCGACCAAGGGGGGCCAGAGATATGGAAATAAAAACATTTTCACCCAAATCACCTCAGAGGTGGAGTGGTTTTGGCTAAACCTCTCTAAAAAGGTCAAATGTCACTTGTTTTGCATCAATCTTGATACAGGGTACTTATTATATGTTATACTTTGGATTCCTAAAGCTTTTAGTCTACTAACCCATAATCCAAGGGTAGTTTTCACTATAAGTAAAAAAGAATTTTTGGACGGACACTATAATTTACAGTTTTTTACTATGTAAAATCTGAATTTTCTTTAAAATAAAAAACATCTATATTGATTCTGACACTTCTACATCCAACTCACAGATGTAACCTTGCTTTGATAAAAGAAATTATTCATATAACCCTTTTAGAAGTTAAGTTGTAGTCATTTGTTTTGGGCATGTCATTTTCGAGCCTGAAACATGAAAAACAGGCTTGGTGCTTAACAGGTTAATAAATAGTTGAACTTAAAAGTCGTTTGTCTTTCCTGGAATTTTGAACACAACAGCTCACAATGAGTAAAATCTATCAATCTTCTGCCTTTTTGAGGCTCTCATAAAATTCAATGAATTTCTGCTTAAAAATGCACAGCTCATTTTAAATATTATAAAAGTTATTAAAATACAAATAATAAATATTGAATTCAGCTCAATGTGATTTCTTAATGCACAAAGTCATTTTTATTATGTAAAGGCTACTATAAATGATTTATTTAAAATGAATTGACAGTTTTTACAGTGTAACTGTAAAATGTCTTACAAAATATATTTAGTAAGCATATTTTGTTCAGGGTTCCTTCGGTCATTAAAAACCTGGAAAAGTCATGGAAATTCAAAATGCAAATTCCAGGCCCTGGAAAAGTTATGGAAAACAATATTTTTCCCAAAGTTTTGGAAAAGTCATGGAAATGTAACTAAAGTTTAAACTATTTTATCTAATCGCCGAAATAGTAATTCTATAATGATAATAAATACTGTATCGTATAGTAATGAAACGTAAAATGGCATTTAACTGTCGAGGTATTTTGCTGTTGAGAGATGTTGGTTGCTTTAGTGTGTAGAAGCTAGTAAGCCTACTATTTGATTTGTTTTAGATAGGCACAACATGTTTCAGACCTTATTTTCCTGTTCCATGTTAAAATAAACAATTTTCAGTGGTATCACTGAGGAAGAGTCATTTAGTCATGGAAAATTAGGTAAAGGTCATGGAGAAGTCATGGAAAATCATTGGTGAAAAAGTGTATGAACCCTGTTTGTTGATTTTAGCTTTAAATATACAAAACCTCTTTTGTATTGTTGTTCATTTAAAACAGTAACTTTGTAATAAAACAATACACCATCTACTTCAAAAATTGTCAGAACTGACTAAGATTTGTATTTATTCCACAGAAATACTGTATGGGATGAGTTGAGACCCAATCTTCTGCTCCTTACAACCCACTGCCTGTGTTTTAACATGTTTTATTTGTTTTGTTTTAATGTTCTGTATTTTAAATTGTTTTATTTAAGTATCCCAGTAATGTATGTTGCATGTTTTAAATGTATTGTATTTACTTGTTTAAAATGAAATGTGTTTTAGGTTGACTTTTAAAATCTGTCCAGGGACAACAGATGAAAAATAGCCTCTTGGCTAACTCTGGCACATTTACAGAAATGTTCATGAATGTGCACTGTCCCTGTTAAATAAATGAATAAATAAATAAAAATGTCACAACAATGCATGAAACAAGTTCAAAGGTGAGTCCACTGAGTAGAAAACAATTTCCATGAGCAAAATGTAGCTTTGGAAGTTTCTTTGGTGAAAATAGCTTGATGACCGGAACAGAAGAAGGCAGATTTAGGACACTCCTCTCTCCTCCTCATCCCCAAACCTTCTTTCCCCACTTCTTACTGTCCTAGATTCTTTTAAACAACACATACAAGAAAAGGAGAGAATTATAATACTTCAACATTTCTACTTGTCTGATTTGACCCTTGGTCGTGAACGGCCCGTGAAAGGCCAGTGATGAAGAGCCTGCCCCCAGTCTGACATGAGACCGCCCCCGTGATAAATAAATGTAATTATTGTGAAGCCAGCTGCAATGGATCATTGATCCACCAGGGGGTGCAGTGGGGTTCCACACTGGAGCTCATGTGAAATCAACTTCGATACAGTAAGCTGGATGTACAGTATGTCTGGTACTACTGTATAGCGGATCTTTGTTAAGATCCATATGTCACGGATAGGATCATAGTCTGTGCTAAATAAGACATGTAATCATTTACAAAACATCACCATGTTGTTATTTAACAAAATAATGTTGTTTAGTCGAAAAAAACGAACGAGAGGAAATGCAGCCGGCTCTTGATTTTTAATCCTAATTTAATCATCATCTTCACCACGATCATTTATGTTTATGTTCGCCGAATTGACATGAAATCACTGACAAATATGAATATTCTGTATTCAACTTCATTAAAACGTTAACGTGCCTAAACTCAGTAATTCACTAAAAATATTTATATTTTAATGGAGCCTTGTCAGGCAGATCAGGATCCCGTTGTTATCGTTGTTTAAACAGTCCGAATGCTGTGTGTTTACACACCTAATGGCCCATCAACCACAGCTCTCTCCCCCCCCCCTGATCTTTCTTCTCCAGCAGTTAAGTTAACTGTAGGTTACTCTGAGTGACAAGTTTACAGTTAGTGAAGTAACACTTTTTTTTGTTGTGAGTCATGACCTGGCTGTTTCATTCAAACATAACGCTCCAAATGCTACTGTTTCCACTCGGACTTCAATACAGCTACACCATTGTTTGGTTTCCATGGTAGCGCGTCTCTTTATATATATACAGTCTATTACAGGTCCAGCTGCTGCATGAGACAGACACTGAAAAGTATTATCATCTGAAATTAATCATTATGTTATTAGTATTAAATACATATAAGTATTTTTACAGCTTGTATTTAGAAATACTCTGTTGTAATTATTGATGCATACATGTGTTCATCCATTCAATGTGGCATCTGCTATAATGGGGTTAATGTATGATATTACTTAATAATACAATACACTATATAATATATGTGACCCGCTCTATCGAAATCAGTCGGAAGTCGCAACGGCTCATTTCAAAATAAACGTGGATTTGCGAAAAAAACTATATTTTCGGGGTTCGGGTGTTTTGTTTGATTTTAAATAAACAAAGTCTTGGCTTTCAGAATATGAAACTTTTATTTCCAAAATCACACGATAAATACATTTGTGAAGCTTGTAAAGGGAAGATGACAGGCACCTCTCACTCGCAATCTGCTCTTCCGCAGCGCCGCCCCCCTCCCTCCGGCTGAAATTATGAATGTACAGTAAGGCATATAGTAATCATAATCATAGATAACACTGCAGGGTCCGTTACAGTTTGTTTTCATCTGATTTCAAATAAACAAAGTCTTGGCTTTCAGAATATTAAACTTGTTTCGGCAAATTTAGATGATAAATACAACTATGAAGCTTGTAACGGCATAATTACAAGCGGAGAACGGAGTAATTTAACGTTACAGCAGGCATAACAACAGCCGGTGTTTCTCGTGAGTGTTTTCCCCGGAAAACAAACACAATATACACTTACGCAAAAATACACAAACACACACACACATACACTCGCGAGCTTCCCCCAGACCAGTAATCCAAACGGAAATATTTTCCCTCCGGACTATTTTGATCATTTGCTCCGCTAATAATCAATCAGATCGATGGATTCCAGAGAAGAGGAAACTTTGAAGGCCTTTTTCTCAAAATGATGACTCGGTGACAGTCATTATATAATGTGACATATTTTGCTTAATATTTGGAGTACAACAACAATCCTGATACCATTAGAAAGCTAGGAATCTCCTCTTTCCAACAGTGTATACAACTCAAAATGTGTCACTCATTACTGGATCAGCTGCTGCATGAGACAGACACTGACGCTGTCAGAAGAGAGGGAGGACAAAGAGAGGCCAGGCTCCGTGTATTTTATTATTATATATAGTCGTTATTCATTAGTTTTAAAGCTCAATAAGGAAGATTTAAACTTTAACACACGTTGACCGGCGAAAAACTCTGCCCGGTTGCCTCGGCCCCCACCACGTTGAATAAACAGAAGGCTTCTTTTGTGGAGGAAGTTACAGCGCTACGTACAGGCTCGGCATATGTACTGCAGCTTTTTCCAGCGGTATCCATAAATCTCTTAATTTTGACCTCAAAGTGCACCAGATTGATGCATTTAACTTCAATATAAAGAAAAACATCTTCTGTTGTAACAACAATAACATTATAAATAGTAACATAGCTGAACATGGTATTGCACATTTAGCTTTCAGTGTTACTGACCTGAAATGTTTTTATTAAATGAATTAAGGTGACTGAGGCTTTTTAACATAGACTTTTCAGTGTCCCACATTTTGCACAGAACTGTCCCACATTAGGAAATGCAGATTGTCTGAGACAACTTGGCACTAAGAGTAGGCTACTGATATGTCTACCATTTCTTTTATGAGTGTAATATCTGCATTTTCTATTTTGGTTTGATTAGGACACATCCTGGGGATTGTGTTTACAAACATTGACCATACCGTTCACCATCCCCCACCCCCCTACTGTATGTTGATTTTTGACTTTGTTTGCCTACATGTAAATGGGTGGCATTTAGTACCTACCCCCCTCTGAGTGAATACCTGTTGACTTCACATCTTGTCACAAACTTTTTGGAAGACAAGACTGAGGCTATTTTTCATCTGTAGTTATTCCCTGGACAGATTTTAAAAGTCAATCTAAAACACATTTCATTTTAAACAAGTAAATACAATACATTTAAAACATGCAACATACACTGTAAACAAAATCTGTAATCTAGGCAGTAAATTGCTGTATTACCCACAGTCATTTACTTTGAATTTGTAATACAGTGTGATACTGTACATTATGCTGCACTGTGGGAATATTATCCTTAGGCGGGAAATGTATGTAAGCTGGAGTCTGAAATAAGCTGCTCCATCTGTATGTGCAGTATCTGCAGTGTGACTAAGCATGAAATTCCTAACTCAGGGTAGCCGCCTATGGTTTGCACGCTACCTCGGCTCCTGCCGAGGTGTGGTGTCACAGCGCTGTATTTATGCTGATGTGCCATCTCCCAACGCCCCCGTGGAAAATGACCAAGAACTCAGAAAATACAGAATAACCTCGGAATGTTAGGCCTCATTCAGAAATGTACGAAAGGAATGACATTTTTTCCATTATACGTCACAATGAATATGTGTTAACACCACTGGGTGTATTGGGTGAATGGGATCTCACCGAGGTTATAATAGCTTTTCAAAACAAAAGAACATGTTAAAACATGTTAAAACACAGGCAGTGAGTGGGTTGTAAGGAGCAGAAGATTAGGTCAGTGTTGGCAGAGCGTCTCCCCATCCCATTCAAATTCAAATTCTTGACTGAAAGAGCCTACAGTACATGTAAATGGATAGCATTGCCTATATGCATTTGAAAATAATTAGTACCCCCCTCTGAGTGACTACGTGTTGAGTTCACATCACCATTCTCCCATATGCTACAAATGGCTGTCTAGCCCTGTTTGTTTTTTTGACCTTTCAGATGTTGTATAGCCTCTGGAGCAGAAATGAAAGAGTTCTAAAAATGTTTACGTTTTGGTAAGTTTTTAGGGAAATGTTGTAATATTGCAACGTTGGCCTTAGGTGGGAGCAGAATTTCTGTATTTCTACTCACATTGTCTGAATAAATATATTGAACAACTAAGGGTTAATTTGCAGGATTGATTGCTTACTTAGCCCTATATCAGTATATAGCATGAATAATAATCACACATCACTCATATTTGTTATGAATAATCATTTATTAAATAGTAAGTCGCTTTGGATAAAAGCGTCAGCTAAATGCAATTTATGAAAGCCTCACTCAGTATTTTTTTACCAAGTGTTTTTATTGCTCTTGGGGCATTAAAAACAAGATTTTAACTTTAGTTTTTTATATAATATCTGCATTTTCTCTTTTGAAAAACTAAGTCTTAGTTTGGCCATAGTTTGGACACTCATTTTTAATCACACACGTCTCCCCATCCCATTCAAATTCTTGACTGAGCCTATATGCATTTGAAAATAAATAGTAGCTACAGTACCCCCCTCTGAGTGAATACCTGTTGACTTCACATCTAATTAGGAGCAAAAACACACACTTCAAGTCAGATCATCACCCTTAGCTATTTTAATTACCTCTCAAACAACCTAAACTAGTTGTAAATGTTTATTTTTACTGTCGGCCGGGTCAGCTGCTGCATGAGATGGACACTGAAAAGTATTATCATCTGAAATTAATCATTATGTTTTTAGTATTAAATACATATAAGTATTTTTACAGCTTGTATTTTTTTACCAAGTGTTTTTATTGCTCTTGGGGCATTAAAAACAAGATTTTAACTTTAGTTTTTTATATAATATCTGCATTTTCTCTTTTGAAAAACTAAGTCTTAGTTTGGCCATAGTTATTTAATATATAACGACTATATATTATTGAATTACAAGATTAGATATACTTTATTTGATCTAAAATATTGATGTGTTCAAATGCTCTTCTAAACAAAACTGAAAGTCCATGAAAGTTGTCTTCCTGTTTTTGTGAATGAAGCGCCATCTCCTGGTTAAATCCTGAAATTGAAAATCTGGCAACGCCCTCTTGGAAAATAGTGGGAGGGCTTAACATTCCCAGATACTGGTCTTTGGCAGGTCTTAGGCAGGTAGCTGGCAGGTAGCAGGCAGGAAGCAGTAAGCTGGAGTCTGAAATAAGCTGCTCCATCTGTACGTAATCAGAATACAAAAATCAAGTAGGCTAACTGTATTCAGCTGGCGTTACATTTGAAAAACGAGTAATCTGATTACAGTTACTTTCGTAAACCTGAAGTGAATACATTTTGGAATACTTATTGGAATTATTGGTGGAAAAGTTTCCTCACAAAATGTAATATTCATTACCGGCAGAACTGTGTGCACACTGCACAGCGCTGCAGCATGTCTGTGAGCGAGAGAGAGATGCAGCGTGTCTGTGAGGCCCCGCCCCCGCACGCAGATGAGAGAGAGAGATCTCTTTTAAAATATATTGAAAGTTAGAAACGGAGATGGTTAGATAAAATGTGCAAGATAACGTTTATGTAGCATTTATTTATTGTCGAAATGATGACATTTCATAACGGGATCAAATCAAAGTGAATGGCCTGCTGCTGCTGAATGCATGGGGCAAGTGACTGGAAAAAGTTTGAAAAGTTATTACATTGTTTCAGATAATAAATAATAATGATAATTCATTCTATTTAGGGGCGCCTTTCAAAGCACCCAAGGACACCTTACAATTCATAACATATTCCAAGGAAAGGTTTTAAGACAGTACAAAGAATGCAGTCCGGGTGATGTTTTTTATGTGGGGTGCAGATGAGAGAGAGCTGTCCAGAATGACACCAAGATGTTGTGTTTGTGCTCTTGATAAGCCATTAAAACAGTAAAATAAGTGTCTCCTGTGCACCAAAACATACCCATCTGTTATGGAAAAAGAAAGTATTCTAAAAGTAATCTCAATACGTTACTTTTTTAAGACACGCAACTGTAACTGTATTCTGATTACTTTCAGAGCATGTATTCAGTATTCAGTAACTGATTACATTTACAAAGTAACCCCCCCCCCCCCGGTCAACAA
The DNA here is from genome assembly GCF_902827165.1 of Trematomus bernacchii. Taxonomy (NCBI): domain Eukaryota; kingdom Metazoa; phylum Chordata; class Actinopteri; order Perciformes; family Nototheniidae; genus Trematomus; species Trematomus bernacchii. Next base: position 2,391,909 of record NW_022987574.1, on the reverse strand, counting down.
CTTCAAAATTCTGGGCTATATAAAAATCGCTGGCCCGTCTATTGGATACATTTTGGCCCTTGGACAAATGTAGTTGGTGATCCCTGCCATATAGTATCTCACGCCAGATATTGTGCCCTGAGACTTAAACAACAGCTCAGTATTAATGACCTGTTCCCAGCTGGTTGTGGCTCATTAGGTTTGATGCGTATCGCCAGTCAACTGTCATCTGATAGTGCATACCCTGCAGCATGCAGCTCTGAAATGACAACTAGTCCAGTCTGACTCCAAAAGTCCTCTTATCTCTGCTGCTGCTGTCGTCATGAAGGGAAGGAGGGAGAGAGCTCAGCTTTTAGTCTATGGAGGTTGGTACCAAGTCCCTGGTGAGTCATTCAGACAAAGCAGGCTCCAAAAAGTTGGACAGTAACTTAATTAGTGACTTATTAAATTACGGTCCCAGGCAATTGCTATTCTGCCCTGAAGCTAATGCAATCATAATTTGCATTTCTTTTTTTTGTTATCCCTCCACCAGCTTGAGTTTTGCATGGTTCAATTATTTTCAGAGTGGCCATCTCTTCCTGTCTTCTGTGGTAATGATGTTCTTCAGCGTTTCCTTGTAGTGCAGTTTTACTTCCATGTTTTATATCTTGTCCAATTATTTGCCCTAATTCTGCTCGCCAACACTTCTTCTTCAAAAATCTTCAGCTCATTTATTCACTACTTGCCAATAACATTTCAAAATACCTGTAGAGTTCCATATCTGTGCTTTCAAAATTGTTAACCCGAATATAATGTTTATGTCCATTAGTTGTTAGTATCACCGGCTTGTCTGACTGTTCCTTACTTTGTTATTATAATCCTTTGTATGATTATTTGCGGCCATTATTGTCAGGGTTGAGTGAAGCAGGCAGGACCCAAATGCAGACTTCAAAAGATAATTCCTTTATTCCAAGGTTAAATGTCGAAAACAGAACACTACCCTGTGACACAGTCAAAGACAAACAAGGATCTAACAAAGACAGACAGAAAAACCAGAACTTAAATACACACAAGACTAATCACACAACAAGACACAGGTGAGGAGGGAGGAGAAAACACAGGGGCACCAGGTGAACACAATCAGGAAATCAGACACAGGAGGGCAAACACAGAGACAGGAATCAACAGAGGTGTTCTCGGGCGGACGGCCCGGGGGCAAGGCAGAGTTCAAAAAGGGGCGAAGGCCACAGCGGGCGAACTCAGGGGACCGGGCATGAGAGCGAAGGCAGCGGCTGGAAGAGTCAGGGGGCCGGGCTCGAGGGCGAAGGCCGCGGCACTCAGGGGGCAGGGCTCGAGGGCGAATAAGAAGGCGGTGACGGGACAGCTCTGGAGGACGGGCAGGAAGGCCATGACGGGACAGCTCCGGAGGACGGGAAGGTCCCGGTGTCGGCCGGGCAGGACCCAGAGCCGACGGGACAGGCGTAGACGGGATCCTGGACATGACATGGGCTGGAGTCAATGGGACCCCGGATGGAGCAAGGGCTGGTGTCGACTGGACCCCCAACGGAACAGGACAGAGTTGGCAGGACCCCCGGTGGAACAGGTGTCGGCGGGACCTCCAACAGGACAGGACACAGAGTTGGCAGGACCCCCGGCGGGACAGGTGTCGGCAAGACCCCCAACGGAACAGAACATGGAGCTGGCAGGACCCCCGGCGTAGCACGTGTCGGCGGAACCCCCAACAGGACAGGATATGGTGTTGGCAGGAAACCCGGCGGAGCACGTGTCGGCGGGACCCCCAACAGGACAGGATATGGTGTTGGCAGGAAACCCGGCGGAGCACGTGTCGGCGTGACCCCCAACAGGACAGGATCTGGTGTTGGCAGGAAACCCGGCGGAGCAGGTGTCGGCGGAACCCCCAACAGGACAGGATCTGGTGTTGGCAGGAAATCTGGCGGAGCACTAGTCGGCGGGACCCCCAACGGGACAGGACATGGGGTTGGCAGGCCCCTCAGCGGAACAGGTGTCGGCAGGACCCCCAACGATACTGGACGTGGAGTTAGCAGGACCCTCAGCGGAACCCCCAACGCCACAGGACATGGAGTAGGCAGGACCCCCGGCAGAACAGTAGTCGGCGGGACCTCCAACGGCACGGGACATAGGGTTGGCAGGACCCCCAGCAGAAGAGTAGTCGGCGGGACCCCCAACGGGACAGGACATGGAGTTGGCAGGACCCCCAGCGGAACCTCCAACGGACCAGGACATTGGGTAGGGACTTGAGAGGGGACTCGAGAGGGGACTCGAGAGGGGACTTGTGTCGGGTTGTACGCAGACAGGACACGGGGAGCTGGAGTCGGCCGGAACGCCGACAGGACACGGGGAGCTGGAGTGGGCCGGACCGCCGACAGGACACGAGGGGCTGGAGTGGGCCGATCCACTGACACAACACAGGGGGCTGGCGTCGGCCGGGGAGCCAGTATTGGAGCCGAAACTGGAGCCGGGACCATGGCTGCTGGGGCCAGGACTGAGGCTGGAACCATGGCTGCTGGGGCCGGAACCATGGCTGCTTGGGCCAGAACTGGGGCCGGAACCATGGCTGTGTGGGCCGGTTCTGGAGCCGGAACCATGGCTGTGTGGGCCGGTTCTGGAGCCGGAACCATGGCTGTGTGGGCCGGTACTGGAGCCGGAACCATGGCTGCTGGGCACGGAACCGGAACACGGAACCATGGCTGTGTGGGATGGTACTGGAGCACGGTACCATGGCTGTGTGGGCCGGCACTGGAGCACGGAACCATGGCTGTGTGGGCCGGTACTGGAGCAGGCACCATGGCTGCTGGGCACGGAACCGGAACACGGAACCATGGCTGTGTGGGCCGGCACTGGAGCACAGAACCATGGCTGTGTGGGCCGGTACTGAAGCCGGAACCATGGCTGCTGGGGCCTGTACTGGAGCCCAAAGCATGGCTTCTGGGGCTCGGGCTGCTAGCCTGGACTTGCGACTCCTTCTCTTAGGAGCCTTTTGGAGGCTCCTTGGACCTCCAAAAGCCAGACGAGTACCCGAGAACGGCTCCTGGACAGGAGCAGGAAATGGGGAAGAAGCAGGGGTTGACTCCAGACGGAACACACCGAGACGTATGGTGTTACAGATGCAGCGTCTTATTTTGGACAGTTTAAAGTGCGAGGGTCGTGATCGGTTCATGCACGTTCCGTGATGGCCGGCCGGCCCCCAGTCAGACTTGATACCGCCCCCATGATAAATACATTTAATTATTGTGAAGCCAGCTGCAATGGATCATTGATCCACCAGGGGGTGCAGTGGAGTTCCACACTGGAGTCATGTGAAATCAACTTCTAAATAATAGATGTTGTTTAGTCGGAAAAAACGAACGAGCCGGCTCTCCCGATTTTTAATCCTAATTTAATCATCATCATTGATGTTTATGTTCGCCGAATTGACATGAAATCACTGACAAATATGAATATTCTGTATTCAACTTCATTGAAACGATCAGGATGGGTGTTATTTTTCCCCACAATGACCAAGTCGCTGCAAATGATCCCATGTATTACATGTACATGGCCACATTCTCAACAAAGTTACGTAACGAAACATTCTGTATTCCTTGCTTACTTTTTATTTAATGCTTTATAACAGCTGGAATAGTTCGTTTAGAACAGGCACCTCACTCGCAATCTGCTCCTCCGCAACGCCTACCACCTACCTCCGGCTGAAATTATGAATGTACAGTAAGGCATAGTAATCATAGATAACACGGCAGGCTCCGTTACAGTTTGTTTTCATCTGATTTCAAATATTTCAAATGTCTGAAGTTAATAAATACATTCTCAGTGTTCAAGTCAATAATAGTCATATAAGAAAAGTACTGATCTAATAACAGAGATTTTATAAGGACTTTTCAATGTTCGACATCGCTCATGTGAAATACAGTAAACTGGATGTTGTGGTGCCGAGAGGCGGGGTATCAAAAGTACAAGCTAAACTTTTATTTAGCATCTGAACACACTTGTAAACAACGTGATGCCCGGGAAGCGAAGATCCGGCGGAAACAGCTGGTCTGGTTCACTAAAATGTCCGTGTACAGTATATCTGGTACTAATGTATAGCGGATCTTTGTTAAGATCCATATGTCACGGATAGAACTATATATTGAGCTTTAAAACAAATGATATATATTATAATAAAATAAACACCGGCTGTTGTTATGCCTGCTGTAACGTTTACTTTCTCTGTTCTCCGCTTAAGTAATTATTACTTCCTGGTTAGCTTTCCGCTCGAAATTTAAATCTGAAAATGGCAAAAATAACGGAGAAAAAAACGTTCACAGAGAAGACGACAACAATTGTCACTTGCACTTGTCATTTAGCATCTGAACACACTTGTAAACAACGTGATGCCCGGGAAGCGAAGACCCGGCGGAAACAGCTGGTCTGGTTCACTAAAATGTCCGTGTACAGTATATCTGGTACTAATGTATAGCGGATCTTTGTTAAGATCCATATGTCACGGATAGAACTATATATTGAGCTTTAAAACAAATGATATATATTATAATAAAATAAACACCGGCTGTTGTTATGCCTGCTGTAACGTTTACTTTCTCCGTTCTCCGCTTAAGTAATTATTACTTCCTGGTTAGCTTTCCGCTCGAAATTTAAATCTGAAAATGGCAAAATAACGGAGAAAAAAACGTTCACAGAGAAGACGACAACAATTGTCACTTGCACTTGTCATTTAGCATCTGAACACACTTGTAAACAACGTGATGCCCGGGAAGCGAAGACCCGGCGGAAACAGCTGGTCTGGTTCACTAAAATGTCCGTGTACAGTATATCTGGTACTAATGTATAGCGGATCTTTGTTAAGATCCATATGTCACGGATAGATATTATATATAGAGATGGGATGGCAGAAGGTGCTATATATATATATATATAATTCCAAAGCTGGTAAAGACCTTTCAAATTTAGCAATAGTCATATAAGAAAAGTACTGATTTGTTCTTGAATCAACTTTTTTATGGAAAATGTTTTATGTAATTTTATTTCATTTTAAATCAAATGAAAGACATTCACAGTTAATGTAATTAGATATACATTATTAATGCCATACGTTTTTAAATGTAATTAGATATACATTATTAATGCCATACATTTTTGCATAAATATTGAGTTTGACACCCCCTGCTCTAGGTAAGGGAAATGTGAACATGGAGGTGTAAATATGCGGTTGCAGGTCAACACAAGACAACACATTAACTATTTAAATGGTCATAAGACATACACTGAGCACTTCCTTGGCATCAAGGTAATCACTAGAGAGATTCTCACTTGAGGAATCTTAACCTGAGCCACAATAAATTGTCTATAAATAGATTCCCAACATCTCAGTTGTATTAAAAATGAATAAGGCCATCTTCACGAAAAGTTCAAAAGCAGCCCCTTGCCATTCTGTCTAATGTTGTGCGACGGGGGAGGGGGGAGAGAGTTAGACGCTCGTGAATCTTACTGAGAACGTTATGTTTCCTCTGACTGCTTATGCCAAAAGCAACGACAAATTATCTGTTTTAAATACCTTTTTAGACCGTAAACTTTAGAATGAAATGTAATACCGGTTAGTTTTTTGTGTTCATACTGACAGAAGAAGAAATAAATTAAGTATGAATGAGAATAAGGCACAATGTCCATAATGCATCTTGTGACATGCGCACTGAAGAGACTTGCAATTATTTGAAATTATTTGCCCTAAACTTCTGCTCTCAGACATAGTTAATTATTAAGTTATTACCTTATCCGATAATAATCCAATGCAGAGGCAATAATGTTATATAAAACATTATTTATATATATAGTCTTAAAGTTACAACCGGCCCAACATCTCAGTTGTATTAAAAATGAATAAGGCCATCTTCACGAAAAGTTCAAAAGGGGGAGGGGGGAGAGAGTTAGACGCTCGTGAATCTTACTGAGAACGTTATGTTTCCTCTGACTGCTTATGCACAGTGATCTGCTATTTTAAAGTAAATTCAACACATATCGACCCTAAATATAGCATATATTAAGAACGAGAAAGTGTTAACATCGTTTTTTGTAAACATATGACCAATGTGCGAGGGTGATGACATCAGAGCATCGTCCTATGGGCTTAGCCCCGGACAGGTACAACAGGTATTCACTCAGAGGGGGGTAGTTACCATTTACATGTCAAAAAGCAACAAACAGTGAGTGGGCGGGTGGGGGATGGTGAACGTTTACATTTATTTACGTTTACATTTATCTACAGAATACTATCTACTATCTACATTTATCTACAGAATACTATTTAGTTTATTAACCCTTGTGCCCTCCTCGGGCATTTTTGTACATTTTTCCTGACTTTTTTTTTTGATTTGGTGATCATCCACCATCACAGGGGGCTTTCTTCTCACAATCTGTGAGGACACCCTGGTTTTCCCCAGCTCCTGGGAGAACGACCTCCGTTCTTCTCTGTCCCCTCACTGTGGACGGGACCCTCAGTGTCCTCTCCACTTTCAGATGAAGGGTCAGAGGAACTCAAAGAAATGCTGGACTCCAGAAAGCATTCAGTGTCAGACCCCAGCTCGAACCTTGTGTCTTCTTCAGATGAGTCCTGCAGCTCGCTGGCAGAAGAAGGCTACAAGATTATTTCTGAAGTCTCCAATGCACTGACATGCTTCTTCATTTGAGTTCCTTCTCTTTGCTCCAGGTCTTTCTCCTTCTCTGCTCACTAATGAAATAAGCCCTTGGTCAAACTGCATGTTTATCTTTCGTAGCCAGGTGCATAAACACACTAACAGTTGTTTTTTGTTTTTGAGTAATCAAGCAGCTCTTCAAAGACACATCAAACACATCCCTCAAAAGATGGCCTTTTGTTCCCATGAAATGATCTGTGCATGCTTACAGATTCTCACACACACACACACGGAGAGGGAGGAGAGGTGTGTGCTGGTTGTGCACAGGCCTAAAAAATGGTTGTTCTATCACCTGAGAGCACCAGGTCACATGCTGCAGGACCTGCTGGTCTGCTGCTGGAAATGACACACACACACACACGCACACACACACACGCACACGCACACGCACACGCACAAACACACGCACACGCATACGCACACACATACATACATACATACATACATACATACACCACTCTCGGGTACACCACTCTCGGGGCCCCCTGGTAGTCACACGGCTCCATAATATAACTGGCAAAAATGTAAGAATTTCATGCATCGGCCTACAGTGGGAAAATGGTTTAATCTGTTGGAATAGAGTAGAAATATCAAATATCACTACTTTTCTTCTAAATGAAATGCTGACATTACAAAATGCATGGTTTTATACTGCAATGGCAGTGAGATCAACAAATGTGGTCTGAATGGAAGTCAATGAGGCATTTTTGAGAGAAATTAAATAATTCAAATAATTAAACAGGCATTTAAAGGGTTAAAATCCAGATAATTATTGAATGTTTGCTAGTTCTGAGTACGTTAGAAGTTGTTTATGTGATTCATGAAACAAAAAGTAGAAAGAAATATTGATATATGATGATTTAATAGAAGTTATTATGGGCGTGTACATTTTTGCCACGAAGGGGTCCAGAGGTAGTATCTGACACTACGTAAAAAATAATAATGCAGTCAAATTAATTTTGTTGCTAATCTTTGACACATCCAAGACTCTAATAACCACCAAAGTTCCATCCCTCTACTAATTATTATATTGAAAAATAATTATGTTTTGTGTTTTTTCGTAAGAAAAAATGAAATAATTAAAATAATGAAACAGGCGTTTAAAGGGTTAAAATCCTGACAATGATTGAATGTTTGGTAGTTTTGAGTACGTTAGAAGTTGTATATGTGATTCATGAAACAAAAAGTAGAAAGAAATATTGATGTATGATGATTTAATAGCAGTTATTATGGGCGTGTACATTTTTGCCACGAAGGGGTCCAGAGGTAGTATCTGACACTACGTAAAAAATAATAATGCAGTCGAATCAATTTTATTGCTAATCTTTGACACATCCAAGACTCTAATAACCACCAAAGTTTCATCCCTCTACTAATTATTATATTGAAAAAAATTCATTTTTTGTGTTTTTTGTCATAAATAATGAAATAATTCAGTTAATTAAACAGGCATTTAAAGGGTTAAAATCCTGAAAATGATTGAATGTTTGGTAGTTTTGAGTACGTTATAAGTTGTTTAAGTGATTCATGAAAAAAAAGTAGAAAGAAATGTTGATGTATGATGATTTAATAGCAGTTATTATGGGCGTGTACATTTTTGCCACGAAGGGGTCGAAAGGTTGAAAATTCGAGGAGGGCACAAGGGTTAAGAAATACATATTTGTAGCTTTTTTTTTATCTGCAGTAGGAAATGCAGAGAGTAGCGACAGGGCTGGTCCAACCTGATCTGTAAAGTGATCTAACTAAGTGCTATTGAATGGGGGGCTTATATGCATTTGAAAAGCAATATAAATCACACAGTTCGTATACAATAGGCTTTAAAAGCACCATCGATAACCATTGCCCTTCTCCTATTCAAACCAAAAGAGAAAATGCAGATATTACACTCTGAAAAGAAAGGGTAGACATATCTGTACTCTTAGTGCCAAGTAGCTAAGCTATTCATTCGCAGAAATGTAAAGTGGTCTATCTAAGTTCTATTCATATTCTTGACGGGAAGAGTTAGTATACAATAGAGTTAGAGTTAGTATACTTTAAAAGCCTTCTCCAAATCAAACCAAGATATCTTGGGTATTCACTCAGAGGGGGGTCGGTGAACCGGGCAGAGTTTTTCGCCGGTCAACGTGTGTGAAAGTTTAAAGTTCAATCTTCCTTATTGAGCTTTATAACAAATGAATAACGACTATATATTATAATAAAACTATATATTGAGCTTTAAAACAAATGATATATATTATAATAAAATAAACACGGGCTGTTGTTATGCCTGCTGTAACGTTTACTTTCTCCGTTCTCCGCTTAAGTAATTATTACTTCCTGGTTAGCTTTCCGCTCGAAATTTAAATCTGAAAATGGCAAAATAACGGAGAAAAAAACGTTCACAGAGAAGACGACAACAATTGTCACTTGCACTTGTCATTTAGCATCTGAACACACTTGTAAACAACGTGATGCCCGGGAAGCGAAGACCCGGCGGAAACAGCTGGTCTGGTTCACTAAAATGTCCGTGGACAGTATATCTGGTACTAATGTATAGCGGATCTTTGTTAAGATCCATATGTCAGTAGAGATGGGATGGCAGAAGGTGCTATAATTCCAAAGCTGGTAAAGACCTTTCAAATTTAGCAATAATAGTCATATAAGAAAAGTACTGATTTGTTCTTGAATCAACTTTTTTATGGAAAATGTTTTATGTAATTTTATTTCATTTTAAATCAAATGAAAGACATTCACAGTTAATGTAATTAGATATACATTATTAATGCCATACATTTTTAAATGTAATTAGATATACATTATTAATGCCATACATTTTTGCATAAATATTTATTCAGTATGATAGCTGTCTAACAGAAGTTAAATCCATTTCTCACTTATTCTGACAATGTACTTAACCCCAAATAAAAGAACCCAATAAAAATAGTTGTTAAATAATAGTGAAGTCACGTTGTAATAACAATAACTCATCTCTCTCGGGTTTTTTTGTTTTCTTTGTGTGCTTTGCCAAAAGCCACTGTGTCAAGTGTCCTAGTTGGGTTACTGTAACGAACAGCAGCAGGCTCTCGATTTTTAATCCTAATTTAATCATTTATGTTCGCCGAATTGACATGAAATCACTGACAAATATGAATATACTGTATTCAACTTCATTAAAATGTTATTAACGTGCCTAAATTCGTGTCTCGCCTTAATTAGATGTTTGATAAGTGCAGATCACATAGTAAAACACGTACACAGATACATTATTTTGTATTTTTATTAAATTCGACAATGTCAATTTCACTTTCCACTATGTCCACCGTTGTTTTTCACAACCAATGGCAGAACTTTATTGAGGCCTGTAATTAGTCAACTACAGGTCTCTTGAGTCAGTCTTTTTCTTCCAAAAAGCTTGTGACAAGATGTTATTGCTCTTGGGGCATTAAAAACAAGATTTTAACTTTAGTTTTTTATATAATATCTGCATTTTCTATTGTGAAAAACTAAGTCTTAGTTATTTAATATATAGCGCCATCTCCTGGTTAAACCCTGAAATTGGAGAATAGTGGGAGGGCCTAACATTTCTGAATACTGGTCTTTGGCAGGCAACTGGCTGGCAACTGACTGGCAGTCGGCAGGAAGCTGTATGCTGGGGTCCAAAATAAGAGGCTCCATCTGTAGGTTGGGAATTGGGAGGCAGGGGGCTAGCATGCCTGGGGCTAGCAGGCTGGGAATCACATGTCGAAAGGAAGTCCAAAATCCAGTCAGGTAAGAACTTCACTAAACTTGGATCCACTGTTGCCACCTAGTGAGCCTCTGCCAGAGCAGCCTCTTTCTGCTGAACACTGGACGCTCCCCTCCACCTACCATAGCAGCAAGCCAAAGAAAAGGTAAAATTGAGTAAATCCACCTCAAATGGATCATCTGCTGGGCCCATTTCTGGTTAGATCCTTCTGTCAGGGTTGAGTGAAGCAGGCAGGACCCAAATGCAGATTTCAAAGATAATTCCTTTATTCCAAGGTTAAATGTCGAAAACAGAACACTACCCTGTGACACAGTCAAAGACAAACAAGGATCTAACAAAGACAGACAGAAAAACCAGAACTTAAATACACACAAGACTAATCACACAACAAGACACAGGTGAGGAGGGAGGAGAAAACACAGGGGCACCAGGTGAACACAATCAGGAAATCAGACACAGGAGGGCAAACACAGAGACAGGAATCAACAGACAAGACACGGGATGAACACTTTTCAAAATAAAACAGGAAACCAGAGACAGAATAAGACAAGACAAAACACAACACAGACAGATCGTGACAATTATGCACATTTTATGTAATGTAAGTAGGGCTGTCAGTCGATTAAAATATTTAATCGCGATTAATCGCACATGTTTTATCCGTTCTAAATGTACCTTAGAGCAGGGGTTCTCAAACGTTTTGTTTATGCGGACCACTATTTATTTACAAGGATTTTCGCGGACCACCTCATATGCAAACCATAAAAATAAGTAAAATGTCGGGCACTTCCGGGTCCGGCGTCCATGGAAGTCCACCGCCCAGGTCTGTCCGCCAGGACTTCCCCCTGGTGATGACCATGGCGGCGGAGCGTGTAGGGCTACCGCCTTAGGGTGTAGGGCCGCACGGACAGAGCGTGTCCCGGCGTGCCCCCCCCTTGATGAGAGCCTGGCAGCCAATCTGCTCCCACAGGCAGCAGGCTGGCGGAGAACCTCTGCCTCGTGACAGGGCGGCTGCAAATAACACGGGTGTGTTGGGCGTCTCGCTGATTGCTCTTCCGCAAGATGCCCCCACCTCCCCGGATCAGAGCGATTATTTGGCCGCAGCATTGGCCAAATTAATATCCTGGTCCACGGTGTGGGCGCCGCTGCTTGCCGTGTGATGTCCCTGGCCACAGTGGGATCACGCCGCGTGGCACTTTCCAAAAAAAGACCGTAATGATCTCCTGGGAGCCCCGGTGTCTACGGAAGGGCTCTTTGGATTGATTACCTCGGTCACGTGGATGAGGAGAAGTCGCAGCTTGGCCGTATGCTGCTTCTTGCTCATCCTCAGAGGAGAGAACACTGTCCCACACTCGCCGCCCCGCAGCAGGTGGGCGCGCGCACGTGAGTGGAATAAACCACAGAAAGTGCTGTCAAAGCACTGTGCGGGTTCAGAGACGCTATAGCCGGCGTGTTGTATAGCCGGCGTATGTCTCTGTAATGTACAACATTGTACAATACATCGACATATACAATCCAAATCAAAGTCCATTAATTGGACATGAAGCAGGCTACAATAAAGCACTTTACAAGGGAGGAACAGTATTTCAAATGCGGGGAATAGTGCATCAATGGACGGACTAAAGACATCCAGCATGTCTCCCTAACATGTGCACCGGGTACCCGCACTTAAGCACTCCCCCACGGACTAAACCCAGATATTCACACCCGCCAGAACCTCATGCCCCTGGTACTCCTAAAGGGGGGGGTGGATTTTGTGGTGCTTTGATGCCCGCCCGCCCTTGGCCAAACAGGCTGAGTCCATGGCTTCTGCCCCCTCCTCAGAACTGTCACTGTCTGACTCACTGTCTTCAGTCCCCTCTGAGTCAGAGTCGTCAACCGGGACCATCGGGTTGCTCATCCTCTTCTCCCGTAGACGACGTATCGCTGGAGTCGTAGGGGATGGGTGCAAAGCTGCTGCTGATGCTGCTCTCAGCCCTCTTGGAAGGAATCCCCATCATCAGATGGTGGTAAACCTGAGGCTTCTGCTCCTTCTGCTTCTATTTCTGCTTCTCCTTCTGCTGCAGCTGCTGCTAGTGCTGCTGCTTCTTTTAGTTGCACCTCAAGGGTCAACAGGTCATGGTGGTGGGCTGTTACAGACCCCCCTCAGCTGTCAAGGACTCCTTGTCTTCGTTGGCAAATCTTTTATCTCAACTTGACTACAAGGAAATAGTGCTACTTGGTGATTTTAATTGGGATGGGTTAACTACAGTATCAAAGGATTTTAAAAACCTTTGTATCTCATTGAATGTTACTCAGATTTTTGACAGTCCTACTCGCCCTAACATTAAGTTCCCAAATAAATCCTCCTTAATTGATCTCATCTTAACTAATGTTCCCCATAAATACTCATCTGTGGGAGTATTTGCTAATGATTTGAGTGATCACTGTGTTGTAGCCACAATTAGGGACACAAAAGTCCAAAAGGGTAAACCTCGCATTATCAGTAAGAGAGACACAAAACATTTTGTGGAGCAGGGTTTTGTACATGATTTGTTTGGTTTTGATTGGGAAAAGATCGATCTGTGTGCTGATGTTAAAACTGCATGGTCTTATTTTTATCTTGGTTTTATGGAAATTATAGATAGACATGCACCCCTGCGTAAATTTAGAGTGAAGGGACGAGACAATCCTTGGTTTTCTGCTGAATTATCTAGTCTCCTTCATGAGAGAAACAAGGCCTGGACAAAGACTAGGAAATCAGGCTCAGAGGTAGAATGGCTACGCTGTTTTCTCACCGTGTTTACATGTCAGTCTACATGTTCCTTCTGCTTCTATCCTGTGCCCACCATAATCTGAGAGTTTGCTTGATGGGGGGCCTAGTATTACACTTCCATATATCTTGCGGAATGTGTCTGCTGGTATAATACTAGTCTACTTCTGCATATGCCTGTTCTCTATCTGTGTTTTCATGCTCTTTTATGATAGCATCAATATAGAGTTCTGGTTCTTCTAGTGACTGTTCTGCACTGTTTGAGATGGTATGCAATTTTCTGGGATTATATCTCGTCTGTGGCTGCTGTGTTTGTGACCTACACACTTTAGCAAAGTGGTTGGGCTTCTTGCATTTGCTGGACATTCCTCAGTGCGACTGATAGATTTTTCCTCCTCGTCTTTAGCATGTAGCGGCCCTGAAAACATTAGCTGCACATGCTGCCGAAACTTTCTCCATGCGTCCGGCAGATTAGACGAGTCCCAGTCCATTCGTGGTGTTGGAACGCCTGTGTTCTCCATCTTCCGTCGTCAGGTCGATGATAAATGAACTAACCATGTAATATTCTGTTCTATGGACATATAAGTATCTACATAAACAGATGAAGCGGACTACTTCTCTCATTCCGAGTGTCCATCTTTATTCAACTGGCGCGTAACATGCACACATGCATTACGTCCTCAACGTGATCTCTGTAATCAAAGATCTTGTATTCACCAAGATGTTACATGTGTATTTGCGTGGGGATTGTTGCAGTAGAAAATTCCACTGTCGCGCCCAGTACATTAATGGGAAACCCTAAATGTTTGAGCACCCTCTATGAAACGTCAAGCTACCCCACAGCACCCCCAAAAGAAATCTCTGGCGCCGCCACTGAGCCTGCAACCCCGTTTTGAAGAAATGTGCAGTGCAAAACAGGTTCATTGCAGCCACTAATGCTGTGATAAGACACACTTTTTGGCCAAATATCAGCATTTTCTTTCTTTTCATTTTTTTGCACAGATTGCAAAGTGGCAAAGTATTATAATTGATTGTTCTAGCAAAGGCGTTGCACAATTGTATTTATTTTTTTGAGCACACTAGCAAATTCATTTTTCTATTTTTTTGAAAGGATTGCTCACGTTCATATTGATGTATTTTAATAAATGTTAACTTGGCCCATTACGTGATTATTTGTGTTGGGGGCGCCCGACCTTTTTTTTTCTTCAAAGGGGGGGCCTGACAGAAAAGGTTTGAGAACTACTGCACTATCTATAGAAATACATTGCTTTTAAAATCAGTCTGTGTGACACGAAAAAAAGGGGAAAATCGTGTTGGTGAACACGAATCAAAACATGTGGCGCTAGGTAGCTACAAACGCTAACATGGCTTACCTTGGTCAAAACTGGTCTTCAATGGCATTAAAACGATGCTGCAGTTAATCCATAGGTTAATCCAATGTGTCTGTGTCCTCTTTGAAATGATTTCTGATAATCCATAAGCAATAAAACTGCTTTTTCGTTTTCAGATGTCAGAGCGAGAGATCGCTTCACTCTGATGCAAACCTGCATGCGCGAAGCCCCCACAGTTTGTTTTCACAACGAGTGTGTGTGGGGGCATCCCCCTTCGATTCTATTGGCTCTAACGGTCAGAAAGAGGTGTCAACCATCAAAATCGACCAAGATATGGAAAAAAAAACATTTTCACCCAAATCACCTCAGAGGTGGAGTGGTTTTGGCTAAACCTCTCTAAAAAGGTCAAATGTCACTTGTTTTGCATCAATCTTGATACAGGGTACTTAATATATGTTGTACTTTGGATTCCTAAAGCTTTTAGTCTACTAACCCATCATCCAAGGGTAGTTTTCACTAAGTAAAAAATAAGTTTTGGACGGACACTATAATTTACAGTTTTTTACTATGTAAAATCTGAATTTTCTTTAAAATAAAAAAACATCTATATTGATTTTGACTTTTCTACATTCAACTCACAGGTTTATCATTACTTTGAGAAAAAAGATTATTAATTTAACCCTTTTAGAAGGGAAGATATGGTCATTTGTTCTGGGAATGTCATTTTCGAGCCTGAGACCTGAAAAACAGGCTCAGAGCTTAACAGGTTAAAGGAGAGGTGTCATGGCCATTTCCACTGATCATAATTCCATTGTTGAGGTATACTAAAATAGATGTATACTGTGCAATTTTCCAAACTCACATTGGTTTCTCATACAGCATCTCTGTAAAGTATGTGTATTCACCGGTATTCACTCTCTGTCCTAAACGGCTTGTTGGAGCTGCTGCCCCCCCCTCCCTGTGAGCCCAGTGTGCTCTGATTGGTCAAGCGACGTGCAGCTGCTGTGAGGAGTAAACAGGGCTTCCATGTCGGCGAAACAAATACAGCGAGAACAAGCGAAACTCATCCTGAGCACACACAAATACTCACAGCCGGAGTAAAAACAATAAGTGTGGCTTGATATTGAGTAAGAAAAAGGTTTATAACGCTGTGAGCATGGGTCTGCGGAGAGCATTTCTCCGCGATCCCAACGTAGTAGTCCGGAAAACGTTTACCCATTTAAACAGTCGTGGAAGATACCTTGTTTGTTTTAAACATCATAAATACACACACAACAATGAATACTTACAGGTTGTGTACCCGAATCTCCCGCTGGTCCAAACAAAGTAGGAGTAGTGTGTGTGTGTGTGTGTGTGTGTGTGTGTGTGTGTGTGTGTGTGTGTGTGTGTGTGTGTGTGTGTGTGTGTGTGTGTGTGTGTGTGTGTGTGTGTGTGTGTGTGTGTGTGTGTGTGTGTGTGTGTGTGTGTGTGTGTGTGTGTGTGTGTGTGTGTGTGTTGCATGCAGCAGCCGCATGTGTGCAAACTACCCCGCCCCCTCGCACACACCCTCTTTTGGGAAGCTTTGTTTCGTGAAAGGCTGGCAGAGGGTGCGGCCATAGCTCTGGGCGTGGCTACTGGGTATCCCTACGTAGCGATACCCAGGAAGTAAACAATGGAAAATGAGAAATCTCTTTCAGCTTAATGGAGCAAGACGCACGGTGTAGGAGCCATATGTTAAAATGTATAGTTTAATATATTTGAATATTATAATCCTTTGCTGTTAGTGCTATTATATCATTTATTTGAACCAGCCGTGTGAAATTGACGGCATAGACGACCGCAGCTGTTTGTGATTACGAGACGTTATAGCCGACGGCAGCTGCTGGTGATTGTGTGTGTGTGAGAAGGAGAAAGAAGCACAGAGCAACATAGTTTTTTGACCTGAGAAAAATATGTGTTTGTATTTGATACCTTTTGTTTAAGTAAAGAGTCAAACAAACTATCCTGAGACGTATCTTGTCCGAGTCAAGCGTTTTGTGTTAGAGTTTTACTCCCTACAGGGTGTACTTTGAGGGTTTTTGACTCTGCAGACCGTTTACATGCATAAATACCTTCATAACACACAAGGGGACGGGTAATAACCGGAAAAGCATGACACCTCTCCTTTAAGTGTTATTATGGGAGAATTACTATTCTTGTGGTACTACTGCCTTATTAGGCCCATATTGAGCAGAGCATAATAAGACCAAAACTCATGAACAACAACTTCCTTACTTGCAATAAATAAGCACCAATTAGAGGGTTATTGGGGAAAAACTCTCAACTAATGGCCTATTACTTGTAGAATAAGGCATTAATAAGTGTTTTATAATGACTAATAAAGAGCCAATATACTGCTAATATGCATGTTAATTAACAACTAGTTGATGGTTATTGTGTACCTTAATATAAAGTGTTACCTAAAGTTTACTTCAAATGTATTATGATCTAATATCTGAGTAGTGATGGCAGTGATGTGTTTGGCGGAGTGACAACATTTCAATTTTTTTTTACCAATACCTTTGGACGTCCAGGAAAAGCAGTCGGCTTATAAGTGAAAGGTTTAAGAGGACAGCATTTTGCTGATGGATGGGGTGGTTAAATGAAATCTCAGTCCCCTGAATAGGGGAAAAGATGGAGGGCTAAGCTAAATGACAGACGGCTCAGGAGTGTCTGTAACCCAAAACACATTACAGAGCTATCAGACTGAGTGACACTTACCCCCCTCTCCATTTACAGGAGCCACAATGAATGGCAACCCCTTGTTCTCCCTATCGAAATGACAACCGCAGAATATCAAACGTCAATTAAAGAGGAGACAGGCACGGCTCAATATGATGGGTAGAAGTGAGAAAGCGCGGTGCGAAGGGTCACTATGAGATGTTGATCTGGCCATTCTGCCATGCTAAGATATTAAAAGGGAAAGGCAGTGCACAGGTGCTAATGGAGGGCATATTAGAGCCGCTGGAACTAAATCAGAAGTTAAAAGTGTATCAAATCTGGTGACAGAAACAGGTGAACTAGTGTGTGTTTTTCTGTGGCTGTGTGCTGTTGTTAAGCCTTCTCTGTGAAAGGAAGTTAGATTTTAAGTGGTTTGGCCATACCTCACGTTTTCAAAGGGAGGTTCAGGATTTAAGGGTTTACAGTCAATTTGATTTGATTACTGCACCAAAGTTAAAAGAAATTCAGATTTTAGTTTATTTTACATTATTTTTAGGTCAAGGGTTTACTGTTTTCCTAATGGTTTGGATTTTCATAATTCCAGCATCATTGGAAACAAGGATAAAAATGTGCTGGAACCCCACAAGAATACTGACAATTTAGCATTAAGTGCTAAGCCTGGAACAGTGCTGTATTTCTGTCTTTACAGAAAGGCAAACATTATAAATTATTTCATTTCATTTGATTGTGTTGCATCCAACCGAGCTTTAAAAACATTTAGTGGCACCAGATTGCTCAGTTTCCATTTAATTTGCAGACTATTCCAAGACAGAGGAGCTGCACATTTAAAAGCTATCTTCCCTAAGACAGTCCTAGCAGTTGGCACATTTAATAAAACCACAGCATGCGATCTCAGGCAGTAGCTACTTACAATTCGCCGTGAGATCAGGGAGCAGATGTACGATGGAAGTTTCCCTAACATGGCTTTGTATATAAAAATGTACCAGTGACAGAGCCTCCGTACAGATAGTGAAGGCAAACCTGCCCTTGCATACAGGGTACAGCGATGGGTTGATACTTTACAGTTTGTCACAAATCTCAGTGCACTGTGATACGCAGCATCTAACTTGATCAGTTTGATCAATTGGCAGGTGCATTCATATAAATCAAATCACCATAGTCCAGCACAGGTAAAAAGGTCACAGTGACTGTCGGTACATACATTATCACTCTATGATAAGAACTCGCGGAGATATTAACAAGAACAGACATCAAAACATGTGGCGCTAGGTAGCTAAAACCGGCAACATGGCCTACCTTGGTCGTTGTCTGGTCAAAAGTGGTCTTCAATGGCATTAAAACAATAAAAACGCTGCTGAAGTTAATCCATAGGTTAATCCAATGTGTCTGTGTCCCTTTGAAATGATTTCTGATAATCCATAAGTAATAAACCCTGCTTTTCCGTTTCCAGATGTCAGAGCGAAAGATAGCTTCACTCTCATGCAAAATTACATGCGGAAAGCCCCCACCTTTTTTTGGTAACGTTGGTGTGTATGTGAAAACTGCCCTTCGATTCTATTGGCTCTAACGGTCAGAAAGAGATGTCAATCACCAAAATCGACCAATGGGTTCCAGAGAAATGGTGGAGTTTTTTTTGCTAAACCTCTAAAAAGGTCAAATGTCACTTGTTTTGCATCAATCTTGATACAGGGTACTTATATGTTGTACTTTGGATTCCTAAAGCTTTTAGTCTACCTTACCATCATCCAAGGGTAGTTTTCACTATAAGTAAAAAATAATTTTTGGACGGACACTATAATTTACAGTTTTTTACTATGTTCAATCTGAATTTTCTTTAAAATAAAAAACATCTATATTGATTCTGACTTTTCTACATCCAACTCAGAGGTTTATCATTACTTTGAGAACAAATATTATTAATTTTCCCCTTTTAGAAGTGTAGTTATGGTCATTTGTTCTGGAAATGTCATTTTCGAGCCTGAAACCTGAAAAACAGGCTTGGGGTCTAACAGGTTAACGATCTCAAGGCAGCTGGGACCACATTCATCAAGAAAACTATCAGCCAGGACACTGAAAATGGGTCATGGATGGTTCTTCCAGCACGACAATCACCCTGAACATACGGCCAAGGCAACACAGGCGTGGCGGAGTGGCCTAGCCAGGCTCCGGACCATAATCCCATAGAAAATCTGTGGAGGGAGCTGAAGCTTCAAGATGCCAAGCAGCAGTCTCAAAACCTTAAAGGGGACCTATCATGCAAAATGCACTTTTGTACGTCTTTTATACATGAATATGTGTCCCCGGTGTTCCAGGGAACTCACCAAGTGTCAGAAAACACAACCCTCTCTATTTTCCTCCATACCGAAATCTCTAAAAAAGGGGTTGCAACGGATCTGATAAAAACTGATCCAGATTTGAACACTTCAATGACGTCACAGAAGTGGCGCTACGGCTATTGGGCCAACTCTCCACCTATCAGAAGAATGTGGGGTTGGGCCACGGCCGGCCATCGCTGCTCGAAAGCGCTGGAGACGCTGTAGTACATATGCCAGGCCTGTAAGTGGCGCTGTAGTCTGCCACAAAAGCAGCGAAGAAGACTTCCCGCGCATATGGTAACCATGGTTACCCTTCTGTTTATTCTCCGCTGTGGCTTTTTTTCTCCCTCCCCGAGGCAAGCGTTTGCTCCCACTGCTTTAATTCAATGCAATCCCTCCCCGTCGAGGCAAGCACTGTAATTCTCTCCGGTTAGTCCACCAGCAGATGACAAACACTCACCTCTCCGCCTCTTCCAAGGAACGAGGGGACCGTGCGGCAGAGTTTCAGTTTCAGTTTCTTTCGCCGGTCAAGATGTCCGTTAAAGTTGAAATCTTCCGGACAAAATTTGAAAAGTGCCGGTCAAAGGTCTTCTTTGTTATTTATTGAGCTTTAAAACAAATGAATAACGACTCTATAGGCCTATAATAATATAATAAAACCATAGACTGTATATATAAATAAAACACGGAGGACGGAGATCTTTTTTTCTCCCCCTCTTGACTTGATCAGAGCACGGCTTCCCTCTCCTGCAGGGGGGCGTGGTCTCACAGAATCAGCCCCGTAGACAGCAAACAGCACATAGAGCAAAATGAGGCATGGCTAAAATGCATGATCTGTTTGGTATTTTGAAAACAGAAACTTATAAATATACCTTATATAGGTATGGCCCTACAATATATCATTTAAATATAGCATGATAGGTCCACTTTAAGGATTTGGTGAGGATCTTCAGAGAGAATTGGACCAAAATCCTTCCTGAGATGTGCACAAACCTGGAGACCAACTACAAGAAGCGTCTAACCTCTCTGCTCTCCAACAAGGGTTTCTCCACCAAGTACAAGGGGATCAAATACTTATTTCCCACAGTTAAATGCAAATACATATTTATCTTTTATATAAAGTCAATTTCTGGATTCTCTTAGAATAACAAGAGCTTTCAATATGTGCCTATCCTCAAGACCTTGCAGGAAGTCTTGAGGAATAAAGAAATTGCAGAGGTAATCTTATCCAGACATTCAAATAGTACTGGATATATCAAGTAAATTTTTTACGACAGACATTTCAAGTAAAATTACTTTTATACTGAAGAAGAAACAAGACTGTCCATAATCCTTTATATTGACGACTTTAACCTGTCTCAGGCTCGAAAATGACATTCCCAGAACAAATGACCATATCTTCCCTTCTAAAAGGGTTAAATTAATAATCTTTTTTCTCAAAGTAATGATAAACCTGTGAGTTGGATGTAGAAAAGTCAGAATCAATATAGATGTTTTTATTTGAAAGAAAATTCAGATTTTACATAGTAAAAAACTGTAAATTATAGTGTCCGTCCAAAAATTCTTTTTTACTTATAGTGAAAACCACCCTTGGATGATGGGTTAGTAGACTAAAAGCTTCAGGAATCCAAAGTACAACATATAATAAGTTCCCTGTATCAAGATTGATGCAAAACAAGTGACATTTGACCTTTTTAGAGAGGTTTAGCAAAAGAAAGTCCAGGCGGACTGACCTTTGGGCACATTTGGATACCATCAGTGCCATTTGACCTTTTTCAGGTACCATACTGTAAAAATAATTGTATTATCACTATAGGTAATCATTCCATCCAAATACAAGTGTTTTTTATTAAAAAAAAAAAAAAAAAAAAGATTAATTTTTTTTTAAATTACATTTCTTTTTTTTAATGTAAATGGTGTGTGTGTGTGTCTGTGTGTGGACTTTGCCACAGTCCTTACAGATGGGGCATCTTATTTCAGACTCCAGCATACAGCTTCCTGCGTACTACCAGCCAGTTACCTGCCTAAGACCTGCCAAAGACCAGTATCTGGGAATGTTAAGCCCTCCCACTATTTTCCAAGAGGGCGTTGCCAGATTTTCAATTTCAGGATTTAACCAGGAGATGGCGCTATATATTAAATAACTATGACAAGAGAAAATTCACAAGAGAAAATGCAGATATTATATAAAAAACTAAAGTTAAAATCTTGTTTTTAATGCCCCAAGAGCAATAAATCACCGACCCCCCTCTGAGTGAATACCTGTTAACTTAACATCTTGTCACAAGCTTTTTGGAAGAAAAGGCTGACCCAAGAGACCTGTAGTTGACTAATTACAGGCCTCAATAAAGTTCTGCCATTGGTTGTGAAAAACAACGGTGGACATAGTGGAAAGTGAAATTGACATTGTCGAATTTAATAAAAATACAAAATAATGTATCTGTGCACGTGTTTTACTATGTGATCTGCATGCACTTATCAAACATCTAATTAAAGAATGGTGATATACACAGCTGTGATGCAGCGGGAGGAGCAAAACACACACTTCAAGTCAGATCATCACCCTTAGCTATTTCAATTACCTCTCAAACAACCTAAACTAGTTATAAATGTTTATTTTTATTTTAAATAAAGTCTTTATGACTCAGAATATGAATAATATGGGTCCGTTACAGTTTGTTTTCATCTGATTTCAAATAAACAAAGTCTTGGCTTTCAGAATATTAAACTTGTTTCGGCAAATTTAGATGATAAATACAACTATGAAGCTTGTAACGGCATAATTACTTAAGCGGAGAACGGAGTAAGTTAACGCTACAGCAGGCATAACAACAGCCGGTGTTTATTTTATTATAATATATAGTCGTTATTCATTTGTTTTAAAGCTCAATAAGGAAGATTTAAACTTTCACACACGTTGACCGGCGAAAAACTCTGGCCGGTTCACCGACCCCCCTCTGAGTGAATACCTGTTAACTTCACAACTTGTCACAAGCTTTTTGGAAGAAAAGACTGACCCAAGATATCTTGGTTTGATTTGGAGAAGGCTTTTAAAGCCTATTGTATACTAACTCTTCCCGTCAAGAATATGAATAGAACTTATATAGATCACTTTACATTTCTGCGAATGAATAGCTTAGCTACTTGGCACTAAGAGTACAGATATGTCTACCCTTTCTTTTCAGAGTGTAATATCTGCATTTTATCTTTTGGTTTGAATAGGAGAAGGGCAATGGTTATCGATGGTGCTTTTAAAGCCTATTGTATACGAACTGTGTGATTTATATTGCTTTTCAAATGCATATAAGCCCCCCATTTACACTGCACTTCCCGTCAAGAATATGAATAGCACTTAGTTAGATCACTTTACAGATCAGGTTGGACCAGCCCTGTCGCTACTCTCTGCAGGTCCGCTCCATTTCCTACTGCAGATCAAAAAAAGCTAAAAATATGTATTTCTTAATAAACTAAATAGGCCACCATTGGTAGCAGTTCTCATTATATACTTCTCAGTAACTGCTCCCCTTAAATTAAATGTAAACGTTCACCATCCCCCACCCCCCTACTGTATGTTGATTTTTGACATGTAAATGGGTAACTACCCCCCTCTGAGTGATACCTGTTGTACCTGTCCGGGGCTAAGCCCATAGGACGATGCTCTGATGTCATCACCCTCGCACATTTGTCATATGTTTACAAAAAACGATGTTAACACTTTCTCGTTCTTAATATATGCTATATTTAGGGTCGATATGTGTTGAATTTACTTTAAAATAGCAGATCACTGTGATTCGGCTTAGTGAACGTGTGTCTCTTCTCCGCGGCTCCTCCGTGCAGAGAGGCCCCCCCCCCGTTGACAATTCACGAGCGTCTAACTCTCTCCCCCCTCCCCCGTCGCACCTTCTAACAGAACCCCCCCACATATCAAATCCCAATTTAACTGCTCTGGAGCAGAAATGAAAGAGTTTTACGTTTTGGTACGTTTTTAGGGAAATGTTGTAATATTGCAACGTTGGCCTTAGGTGGGAGCAGAATTTCTGTATTTCTACTCACATTGTCTGAATAAATATATTGAACAACTAAGGGTTCATTTGCAGGATTGATTGCTTACTTAGCCCTATATCAGTATATAGCATGAATAATAATCACACATCACTCATATTTGTTATGAATAATCATTTATCATTTATTAAATGGTAAGTTGCTTTGGATAAAAGCGTCAGCTAAATGCAATTTATGAAAGCCTCACTCAGGATTTTTTTAACAAGTGTTTTTCGACAATGTCAATTTCACTTTCCACTATGTCCACCGTTGTTTTTCACAACCAATGGTAGAACTTTATTGAGGCCTGTAATTAGTCAACTACAGGTCTCTTGGGTCAGTCTTTTCTTCCAAAAAGCTTGTGACAAGATGTTAAGTTAACAGGTATTCACTCAGAGGGGGGTCGGTGATTTATATATATCGCATATTGGCCAGCCGTCTAGACGGTCTAGACGTCAAGTGTCCTAGTTGGGTTGCCGTACGGAGTTGTGCAATATGGCGGACCATCTTGCACATGCGCATAACATGCGCACATGCATAACATCTCGCACATGCGCATAACAACATGGTGATGTTTTGTAAATGATTACATGTCTTATTTAGCACAGACTATGATCCTATCCGTGACATATGGATCTTAACAAAGATCCGCTATACATTAGTACCAGACATACTGTACATTGTGGTGATTGACATTATTCACCCACGGATCTATGGGTTGGGGTATTGTTCCGCAGGGACATTTTAGTGAACCAGACCAGCTGTTTCCGCCGGGTCTTCGCTTCCCGGGCATGAAGTTGTTTACATGTGTGTTCAGATGCTAAATAAAAGTTTAGCTTGTACTTTTGATACCCCGCCTCCGTCTCCCGTCTGTCGGCACCACAACATCCAGTTTACTGTATCGAAGTTGATTTCACATGAGCGATGTCGAACATTGAAAAGTCCTTATAAAATCTCTGTTATTAGATCAGTACTTTTCTTATATGACTATTATTGACTTGAACACTGAGAATGTATTTATTAACTTCAGACATTTGAAATATTTGAAATCAGATGAAAACAAACTGTAACGGACCCTGCCGTGTTATCTATGATTACTATGCCTTACTGTACATTCATAATTTCAGCCGGAGGTAGGTGGGAGGCGTTGCGGAGGGGCAGATTGCGAGTGAGGTGCCTGTTCTAAACGAACTATTACAGCTGTTATAAAGCATTAAATAAAAAGTCATGAAAGAGATAAGGAGGAGAAAAGGTTTAAGGAAGTAAGCATGGAATACAGAATGTCGAAATCCTCTGTTTTCACGCGATGCCGAACATTGGACGGCGATCCCCCAATCTACACAGCGGGAGAAAGAATATCATAAAGCAGATTGGAGGAGACATCACGATCTTCCCACATTAGTAAAAGAACCCAATAAAAACAGTTGTTAAATAATAGTGAAGTCACGTTGTAATAATAACATCTCTCGGTTTGAGTGTTCTTTTTCTGCTTTGCCTAAAGCCACTGTGTCAAGTGTCTAGTGACTATTTCTCTTAGCGGATGCATGTCAATTTAAATCAATACATACAACTATTTTTTAAATCAATAAAAACATTTTCTAAATCCATAAAAGCATTTCAATTACGATTGGGAGTCATGTCGTTACTTTGTTGAGAATGTGGCCATGTAATAAACGGGATAATTTGCAGCGACTTGGTCATTGTGGGGAAAAATAACACCCATCCTGATCGTTTCAATGAAGTTGAATACAGAATATTCATATTTGTCAGTGATTTCATGTCAATTCGGCGAACATAAACATCAATGATGATGATTAAATTAGGATTAAAAATCGGGAGAGCCGGCTCGTTCGTTTTTTTCGACTAAACAACATTATTTTGTTAAATAACAACATGGTGATGTTTTGTAAATGATTACATGTCTTATTTAGCACAGACTATGATCCTATCCGTGACATATGGATCTTAACAAAGATCCGCTATACATTAGTACCAGACATACTGTACATCCAGTTTACTGTGTCGAAGTTGATTTCACATGACTCCAGTGTGGAACCCCACTGCACCCCCTGGTGGATCAATGATCCATTGCAGCTGGCTTCACAATAATTACATTTATTTATCACGGGGGCGGTATCAAGTCAGACTGGGGGCCGGCTCTTCATCACGGGCCGATCTCGGAACGTGCACGAGCCAATCACGACCCTCGCGTTTCAAATTGTCCAAAATAAGACGCTCCATCTGTACCGGTTTATCACCCGACTACCACTTCTAGGAAGGTTTACTTACACAATAAAAATGAGGAAACAGGATACATTTGTCTCCAACAGGAGCAGATGGTGGCATCGCGGTGGCATCTTCCCCATAATACTTGGGAATGCATACCTGTGATGATGGGGGGAGTGGTGGTGGTGCTGCAGGGACTTCACCCCTCATGTCTGCAGCAAGCTGCTCCCTGAAGGACTTCTGGGTGTGTGGCTTCGTCCTGCCGAGGTCACCCCTCATCTTGTGCAGCTCCTTGTGGAGAAGGAAGCTGTTCACCACTGCAATGTAACATTGAGGGACCATGGTTCAGAATCAGAAGATGCAGAGGGAGGCTGAGTTAGTACTGGTGCAGACGTCCGGCAGCGTAGCTTGGATGTTGATGGCTCTGGGGCAACTGTATGCTGATCTGATGCACGTCGTAGCTCGGATGAGGCAGATGTTGATAGCTGTGATCCAGAAGCCATTTGATACTCGTCTTCATCACTGTGAAAACAAATGTGGAAAAAACAAATCGATTACTTCACTGGCTTATTCTTTCAAAAATGTAACTCAAATCAGAAATAATTCCTCCATTTAGCGTGTGTGAAATAACAGTATATATATATATATTAGGGCTGTCAAGTTAACGCGTTAATAACGCGCCATTAATTATTTTAACGCGATTAACGCATGTGTATTTTTTGTCCTCGGCTGCCCCGTAGTTTCAGAGCGCATCGAGTTTAAAATACCATCTACAAGCTGATGCTGACAGCTCCGCTCCTGCCGCCCGCTTGTGGCAGACCACACTTCCACGCTCACCGGCAGGCCCGGACTGGCCATCGGGAGGACCGGGAGGGTGTGTGTATGTGTGGCGCGACTATATTTTTTTATAACTATAATGATCATATAAAGATGTGCCTTTACCTCACTGGTTGTAGAAAAAGCTTCTTATATTCGTTAGCATAGCTAGCTAACCAGATGCTAATAACAGCAAAGTTATTGACTGTATGACAGATGAACAGATCGCCACTGGGCTTTCAACTAAAGACACAGCCACGCAAAAACTGCGGCATGTGTACCAACCAAGCGGCAAACTCTGGGGAAGAGCCGGGACGCCAATACGGAAGTGCCACAAACTGCAGTTCATATATTGGCCGATAGGCGATGACTGCAGAAAGGAGCAATTTCCATAGACCCCCATGTTAAAATGCCCAATTTCACAGCAGAAAAAAAACGTTTCTAGCCCTGGCTGCAATACATTTTATTATGTATATAGTTAGATTCCACTTTCATGATTATGGATCTGTGAGTGAATTGTTTTCTAACATGACCCTTTTATTTATATTAGGTCTTAAAGTTTTTGCATAAATTAGGGCGTGGTCGCATTGAGTGACAGCTCTGTCAAGTGACTGCTGCTGTTAGCTTCTTGTCTCTCTGCTAGCTGCTCCGTCCGTGAAGCTACAAGGACTCTGCCTGCCCAGTTCATCCAGGGAACACAACTTGACCCCGGCCGTGTTTGTTTGTTCTTCATGCTTATATATCGGACTATTGTGACTCGCTCTGCGGTTAAAACAGACGGTGCATGAATGCCGTTTTGCGGTAAGTGAAATTCGAGTACTTATGTGTTTATGATTTTAATCAGCTACGTAATGAATGTTAAGGCTTGGGTTAGCGTGTAAGCGAGTGGTAGCTACATCGGTGCTAACGATGCTAATCGTAGCCTCCAAGTTAACTTAAAACCATAGACCGTATATATAAAGGTTAAAACGAAATAGACAAGTGTTAAGCGTTAAGTGGGATAATACTGGAGAACAAAAGGCTTCTGTTTGAGGTTGATAAAATAAGGTCATCCTTGTAACTTAGAGAGATATTTTATTATGTAGGTAGGAACTGTATGCATGCTAAGGTTAATTTAAATTGGCTATGCTCGAGTATGTAGACAAGCTAATGTCGAAGTAGTGTATGTGAAATCAACCTCACAATAAGATGTGTGTATATTACAATTATTAATGTCATATTTCAAGATGATTACTTAGATATTACAATATGGTTGGTTGAGCTGGAGTTCATTATTGAGCTTACACGTTAACATCACAGTCATCTGAAGAACGAACCCAAACCTTGTTGTTTTTATTAATTGCATTACCAAATTGGTATCAAATAAACAGTAAGCATTGGTAACACAACTTCCAAAGTTACAGTAAAATAAAAAGGACCCTGACTCGGGCAATACACAATCCAACATGTTCAACAGAAGAGAATAAGTTATATTGTTTGTACACATAGTTCTTTACATATATATCTGTTTGTTTAAATTGTGCAGGTGATGCAGACAGGCTGGACCAGAGAGTGAGAGACAGAACTGGACTCCTCACAGCAGTGAACTTCAGCACAGGTACAAATACTCTTTTTTCATACTGTACAAAGAATCAAGAAAGATATTGGTTTAAATAAATGAAGTATATATACTTTAATACACTGATATACATTCCATTAAACAATACTAAATACTAGATCACCTACACATCAGTGAAGTTGAGGGTTTTTTCCATGCAAAGGGTTACATTTAGATGTTAACAAGCAATATGACTGTCAGCTTTCTAATTTAAGGTATTGAAGGCAAAGATATTTAACGCATAGTGACAACTGCTATTTATCTCTCAATATTGTCTGTGAAAACGTGGTAAAAGTTATTCTTTCAGTGAGACAACAGAGCAAGCTTCTACAGTTGCACTAAGTTTTGATAACAGTTAAATATTATTTTGATAATAAAATACATTTCAATGTTGATGAATTTCATACTGTTCATTCATAATCTGATTGTCTTTGTAGCTCACTGTTAAAATAAAAAAAAACATTACAATTACAAAATAATTATATCTACAGCCCCTAAACACAAACACACCTCTTTCATAAATAACACACTTGTTCTGCAATAATATGTTTCCTGTAATTTTTGTTATGAAAGGACATGCCTGAAAGACACGACTCAGCATCTCCTCTTTCTCCGAGGGTCAAGAAAAACATCCAATAGGAAAATTAAAAGCTGATGTTATGAGATGTTAAGACCAGTACAGGACATTCACTAAGAAACTATTTTTATTGTGAAAACACAGTCAGCTGATCGAATGCACCTATTTCCACATCTACACTCCATCAGCTGATTATTTCTATTTGCCTCACTTTATGAGCTTCACAACATGTACCTTGTACCGCAGAGTTTGCAACGCAAATAAATGGGGCCAATCTTCAGTCGGATGTGAATGTGTAATCTAACATTTTCAGTAAGAATAATGGACAAAAGGAGTGCAAATACAAATTCAATTTATTGAAATGTGAACCAAAAGTTAATCAAACATGTTTTAAATAAAAAGCACATATGGACAGAAGGTGTAAACCTATTAAATGTATAAGTAAACACATTTAGTCAAATAAAGTGACAGACAAGGCCTGTGCAGGTGGTATCAGCTATGCATGGGCTCCTCCATCAGGTCTGATCCTCCTCACAGAGGAAAGATCCTCAGTCAAACCAACAGACTGGACGTCCATCACACGGAGGTTTCTCCCTGAAGTCTCTGCAGCTCTCTGGACACCACGCTGTCTCAATCCGTCCACACTGAATATGAGAGGGGAAAAATGAAAATAATAAATGCTTTAGACAATAAGAAATATAAAAGTGAACCGTTGAGTTGCTCAGTTTTTTTAGATTGTCAATACTATTACTGTATAACTAATATCTCAGGTTAACCTGTTTCACGCCTTCCCCCCGGTACCGGGCGGATAAACGCGTCATTTGCAGGAAACAACGTCTAAGGAATCTTAATATTGAATAAAACTATGAATGTGTTATATCCATGTAACGGGAAGAAACTCAGCTAACTGATCTTTTTAATTTTTTTTTTCAAAAAAACCCCACAATGCTAGCACTCAGCCTCTGAATTAGCCTCGATCGAAAAAACGGGACCTACTAAGGCACTTAAACTCACTCATAACTCCCTTATTACTTATCCTAAATGCACAACCAAACACTATTTTTTGGTGTCCTGGAGACACTGAATCTAACGGTGCCCACCTCAACACTCAGTGATAAACATTCGCGACGCTATCAACGAAAGCGTACATCATCACATGTGGAGCCAAGAAGCTAAACATGTAAATATGGCTCACCTTGGTCAAAAGTGGTCTTCAATGGCATTAAAACGATAAAAAAACGATGCTGCAGTTAATCCATAGGTTCATCCTATGTGTCTGTGCCTTCTTTGAAATTATTTCTGATAATCCATAAGCAATACAACTGCGTTTTAGTTTCCAAACTCCAGAAGGAGACATTCCTCCAGTTTAGTTTCGCTTTCCACACGCGAAGCGGCAACATTTTTTCTTTATAATGTATGTGTATGTGAGTCTCCTCCTTCGATTCTATTGGCTCTAACGGTCACAAGGGTATGTCAACCAACCAGATCGAGCAAGGGGGGCCAGAGATAGGTCAAATCCACCCAAATGACCCCAGATGGCCCAGTTTTTGGCTAAATCTCTCTAAAAAGGTCAAATTTCACTTGTTTTGCATCAATCTTGATACAGGGTACTTATTATATGTTGTACTTTGGATTCCTAAAGCTTTTAGTCTACTAACCCATCATCCAAGGGTAGTTTTCACTATCTGTAAAAAATAATTTTTGGACGGACACTATAATTTACAGTTTTTTACTATGTAAAATCTGAATTTCTTTAAAATAAAAAACATTTATATTGATTCTGACACTTCTACATCCAACTCACAGGTTTATCATTACTTTGAGAAAAGATTATTAATTTAACCCTTTTAGAAGGGAAGATATGGTCATTTGTTCTGGGAATGTCATTTTCGAGCCTGAGACCTGAAAAACAGGCTCAGAGTGGAACAGGTTAAGAGGCACCTTCAAATAAAGATTGGTCTTTAAATACATTTTGTCTTTTGAATTGTTTGTCTAAAGTCAAGGATCTAGAACTGGTACTTATAGTTTTAATGATACAGTTTGGTTATAATGCTGTTTGGAGGAGGCCTCACAGGTAAGAGCACTAACTAGCTATCATCACATGCACCTTAGCTTAACTTAAATGTATTAAACGTATAATTAAGTGATGGCAAAATATAAATAACTAATGTCATGCAAACATATTAATATTTGCTCGGAGTGACTTTATCAGAGTGCGGTCGTTGGACTAAGGGGCTGCGCGGTTTCAGTGGTAGCGTGGGTTCGTGAATACCGGTACGTGAGACGGAGAAGAACGCTCGGACGCACACTCCCTCGAGATTAGCCTCTATCCGGTTC
This sequence comes from Trematomus bernacchii, assembly GCF_902827165.1. Classification (NCBI taxonomy): domain Eukaryota; kingdom Metazoa; phylum Chordata; class Actinopteri; order Perciformes; family Nototheniidae; genus Trematomus; species Trematomus bernacchii. Next base: position 2,360,807 of record NW_022987574.1, on the reverse strand, counting down.
CCCTCCCCCCGTGTCCCTTAATCTAGACACCTAGATGTCGCGGTCCGCGCACGGCGCATACTCGGTCCTCGCCTTCTTGGCCTTGGTTTTCCAATATGAACACGTACGATTGCCAAGGCTGCACTGTACACAAGGGAGTACTGTACCACCCGCCCAAGCGTTTCTTCCAGTCGCCGATAAAGCCCTCTGTGTACGTAGTGCTCACTAGGGTGACGAAAAGGGAGGGTCTGCAAATGACAAACTGTAACTTTGCCGAGAGGGTAGGGACCGTTGCCTTTTACGACAGAAGGCTCGTGGCTTATCGCAAGAGGGTGGAGATAGGCTATTCACCGTGAGACCGACCACCGGGCACCCATGTGTACAATATCACAACCCCGGGTGCGTGGAGGAGGGTTGCGATTCACTTCATATCTCACCTTAGAAGTTAGAACCGAACACAACACGAGACAAGGTAGCGGGGAGGGGTAGGGTAGAAGACGAGCATGGATGTAAGGTGGCACGAGCTACCACTGGAGGAGTTACTGTGCTTGACCTCGTCCAAGACGGTGGCCGAACTCACCCGAGAGTACGAGAAGAAGCCTAACCGAGTGCAGCTGTTGATCGGCAGGCGAGGTTCTGTTGGCCAGAAGGACGAGAGTCTCGCTCCGCCCCGGGCAACTGTACAAGACGATCTCAATTCCTATATCATTCTGCGGTAGTGCCCTTGGTTTTCACGCACGTTCGGAGTACTCTCGGAAGCAGACCTTAACGCGCTCACGCTAGGTTTGCTCAGGCTCAATAGCGAGAAAGCCCCTATCCTACTGGAACTAGTCACAGCGGCGTTGTTTGTGCTCAAGCAGCCCAACATACCCTACTCCCCGACCTGTCTCGATCCGTCTCCAGCGGAGAGATTTCTATTTAGCAGGTGACTGACAAGTCGCCGTACTAGTGCATCCCCAGGCAACGATCGATCTGGCGAGAGCACAGCCATGTCGTCCACCAGAATACACAGATGGATCCGTGCGTACCGAGACAATCTGAGCGAACGTAGAACCCATACCAATGAAATCCCTTACGGGTGCTACAAATACGAGTCGGGCAAGAGCGACCTACCCACCGGCCTCTTCCACTTTGTGAAGGATGCGGATTTGTACGTACCCACGCTACACGGGCTGCACACCGACTACATACGAACCCTGAAGGAAGTGGCCGTGTGCTCCACCGAGAGCCCGATGGCGAACAGACCGTTCCTGAACACTCCGCACTTGTACGAGGCAGATGTGTCCGAGGTAAGTTGTACTCGTTCGAATAACACAGATTTGATAGCACGGTTGCTCGCAACAAGCACGTCCGAATCTCGGCCACCGGCAGCCCCGTTGCTCGTCCGCTGGAGGTTCGACTCCCGGGGACTCGCGGTGTCACCTTCCATGTGCTCTGGGACCGGGGCGCTCTCTTCTTCCCCGCACGCGATGGCGTTCCACCATTCATCGGATCCGTGTCCCCGGGTAGTCTCGGTGGGGTGCACGTGTCCCATGCGTAACCACCAGCTTTCAGTGTTTCTAGGTCCACACGGGCCCTCGCTCGCTCGTTCTGCCCGCTCCCCTGTCAAAACGCGCATCCACCAGTTGTCCATTCCTACTCGGGCCTCGCCTTTTGTCATTCCACCAATGCGCTGGTGTGAAAACACAGTCTCGCTAACCACAGTCCTACCTCTGTGACGTTGGAGACCACTGCTAGGCGAGTGTTACCGCAAATCGCACTGTTACCCAACCCCTCGCACCTGATCATGTGGCGGTACCGTTGGAGCGATTTATTCCACTCGGAGACAAACGTGTGGATAGGGATCCCGGGGATGGACAGCTCCTCTGTGCCCGTGTAGCTGTTTATACACCTGCTGGCTATCAGAGAGCTCCCCTTTGCGATGTACGTGTTGTACAGGTCCACGATCGAAGAGTATTCCTCCGAGCGACCGGTGATAGGCATGAGGCTGACACACACATCCCCGACTACAGGTCTGTGTTTGGTCGAGGCTATTAGTTGAGAGGGCACGTGCTTGAAATCGAGCTCGCCCATGGCTAGGTTGTTCCACTGACCCCTATAGCCGTTCGACCCGGATGGCACCCCGTGGTCATCCACGCGCTCGTAGTCCGCCAAGCCACTAGAAACCGAGGGTCCCTGTGGCGCCTCCCTTACGGGTTGTTCGTTGAGCATGAAACAGATAGAATTCTGCGGGTTCATAGTGATATTAGGTAAAGTCCCTTAGTAACCCGTTCCCCCGCACGGAGACCCCTTAGGAATATGTTTAGAAAAGCACAAAAGACAACTAGACGGTACACCACGGTGTGTCCGCGAGGGTTTATAGTGTGGACACTGTTGTAGCAAATACTTTGGATGGTGGCTTAAAGCCCCCCTCCGCTACGCGCCGTTCGTTAGATGAGGCTGGTTATATTTAATAAAGAAAGGAATTCAAAAACACCGGAATAAAGGTTATAACAATAATCTGATTTTACTGGTAAGAAACAAAACACGTATACAAGTTTACAGAGTACTCCGGACTTTCAATTTCCACTGCTGTGCGATACAGGTATTGGGACCAGCCAGTCAGAAAACAGGAAGCATTTTATATGCAAAAACAACAGTATTCATATTCATATTTTGGGGCGGAGATGTGTTAACTTCTTCCTTCCCATTTTACTCCGAAGCGAATCAGAGAGTCCGTGGGGAGGAGCAGAATCTTATCTCTGCACCGATATTCACTCCTTTACTTTCCCAAGGAATATTTCACTCAAACTATTCTTTCCCAGACAACCAAACATTGTACACAGATATATTGATGCCCAGAAATAACCTTGAAAAGAATATGTGTGTGTACTGGTGGAAGGAGGTGTATGTGTGTGTAACAGGATCTCTGGGTCAGTGAGTTGTAAGTGAGAAGACAATATCTATATATGGGATTACTTACAACAGTTCAAACAATACATGTTCACTAAAATACAATTCAAAATAATACATGTTTACTTCAATACAGTTTAGAACCATATCTGTTTACTTTAATCCCTCTTTTGATCTCACCTCACGAGATCAACATATACACAGCATTTGAAACATAACCACTGTCATTCTTTTCTACTGTGTCTGTCCCAACATTTATATAAATCCATCAGAAGCTGGGATTTAGAGCACTTTAAACCTTTAGGAACAGTCCACCACAACAACTTCTTATGACAGTGGAGGGAGACCAAAATATGTTTAAAAAAATTCGTCCTTGTCGGCTGAGTCATCGTACTCTTCCCCCTCCGACGCATAAGCCAACAAGGGCATTTGGTACGAAGGGGAAGGGGCAGCTTTTCCCTCAATGGTGGAACTGATGAGTCTAACACACAATGAGCGGATACAAGGCACACAACAACAACCACATGTCACCAAAATGGCAATAAAAGTAGCCACAGAAATTAGAAGACTGTTGGGGTGAGTCAGACATATTTAGCGAGACCTGAGTATGATTTGTCAGAGTTGGAACATGGGGCGATTGCGCACAGATCTATGTCCACTATTCCGTCACTACCTTCTTGGAGAGTGAAGGTTCTTTTTGGGGACATAAGGCTCGCTACTCTAGTCCCTCTTTTGGTCCTTACTATCTCTTCCTCTGGGGCGGAAGTTGGAGAAAGCACATCATTAGTTTTACAGACAATGAAAATGATCGTTACCATAATGGTAAGTAGGAGGCCCAGGCCCGCTACCATTCTTCAGTGCCCGTACATAATTATGCTGTTAGCTCCAATTCTTCTGGTATCTTTAAACCGTATATTACCAATGGTCAATGCGATCGTACCATGGTTCCCCAGAATACAAAACGTGCCCCCTGAGGGAGATTGAGACCCAGATATGCCAAAACCCTCTTGAGTACGAGGAGTATTTAAATAGACATCTACCCTCGTCCAGATGTTGAGTAATGATAAAAGGGCCTATTTGGAAAGTAAAACAGGAGTTACTCCCAACTTGGTTAGTGATTGATTTTAAGCTATAGGTTTTACATGGTAAATGCGGGTCCCCACATATATCAGTAGTCTTCCACCAACTGATCCAAGTTAGCAGGGGTGAGGGAGATACCCGGGTTTTATTACCTATCTCACGGAGGTTTTCTAAGCGCCTCTGAAAGGTACTCGTGTTGCTCGGAGTCTGAAGAGAGATTCCTGTGTCTGCCCCAAAAGAACCCTTCAACATTTCCTGGAACCTTTAACACATAGTTCTGTAGAATAAAAATAAACAAATCCCTTAAACAATGGGCAAAAAATATACAAATCCCTTAAATTATGGGATAAATCAAGTCCCCAAAATAATGGGCAAAAATATACCAATCCCTCAAATAATGGGATATAAAAACAAAGTTCAGAGTTCCTCAAAAAATGGATTGTTAAAACAAAGTTCCACACCGGCTCAATCAACCTGTTTCAGCGGGAAGTGGAGTCCCCTGTGCCGTCTTGGTTTGCCGTGTCTTTGTCCCCCCAGCCCGCTGACGGCGGCTTCTGGGCTGCCTGCTAGAGAGATGTCTTCTAGATTCTTCTCCTCCGGCCCGCTGATGGCGGCTTCCGGGTTGATGCTGGAGAGATGTCTTCCCGATCCTCCTCCTCCGGCCCGCTGATGGCGGCTTCCGGGTCGATGCTGGAGAGATGTCCTCACGATCCTCCTCCTCCGGTCCGCTGATGACGCCTTCTGGGTCGACTGCTGGAGAGATGTCCTCCCGATCCTCCTCCTCCGGTCCTCTGATGACGCCTTCTGGGTCGATTGCTTTGACGATGGCCAGATCTGTCCTGATGTCGTCTAGGGTCCTCGCAGGTGTTTTCCCGACCGGTGTTTTGCTCACTCGATTGTTTATTCAATAGGAAGTTCTTTATAACAACCTTTTACTTACGAGACAACCGTATAGTCTGTACTTGACTTACGGGGACTTTAACCCATCTGTTTTTTACGCCCTCGTAGTCTTCATTAAAGCACTAACAAGCCAACCGTATTAATCAATCTTTACTTGACTTACGGGGATTTTAACCCATCTGTTTTTTACGTACTTGCAGTCTTTCTTTTTAGTGAGTTAAGGCACGGGACTTAGCTACCCGCCTCTTACAAACACGTTGTGCCTTAGGTACAGGAATGCCCTACCTGACTCTAAGCACTTTCCCAACTAGAATATGTATTGTATTTCCTACCGTGACTAAGAACACTGAGAACGCCGCTGACAACTCTAAAATGTTGTAGTATAATCAATCACAGATTTTTGGTCGTCAAAACAGGTGTCTGCTCACCTTTTGTATATGGCCATGGTTTTAGTTGTCCGCGATGTCTAAGTGTCCTCCCCTGGACTGAATTCCGTCCACTGGCTGTCGGTGTTCCTTTCTAGAGATCAGCACTTATCACGTCGCAGGTCACCATTTGTTGTAGCAAACACTGTTGGATGGTTGGCTTAAAGCCCCCCCTCCGCTACGCGCCGTTCGTTAGATGAGGCTGGTTCTATTTAATAAAGAAAGGGTTCAAAACACCGGAATAAAGGTTATAACAATAATCTGATTTTACTGGTAAGAAACAAAACGTTTTACAGAGTACTCCGGACTTCAGGTTTCTACTGCTGTGCGATAAAGGTATCGGGACCAGCCAGTCAGCAAACAGGAAGCATTTTACATGCAAAAACAACAGTATTCATATTCATATTTTGGGGCGGAGATGTGTTGACTTCTTCCTTCCCATTTTACTCCGAAGCAAATCAGAGAGTCCGTGGGGAGGAGCTGTGTGAGCTGCTCACTCCCCCAGGTGTTTTTACTGGTTGGATTCACTTCTGGTCGGGTCCAATACAGCGAATCAGAGTTCTGAGAAAAAGTATGTTTTCTCCTGAGCATAACGTGAGATTCTGAAGTTCACAAGGGCAGAGTCAATCTTATCTCTGCACCGATATTCACTTCCTTACTTTCCCATGGAATATTTCACATAAACTATTCTTTCTCAGACAACTAAACATTGTGCACAGATATAATGATGCCCAGAAAGAACCTTGAAAAGAATATGTGTGTGTGTGTAACAGGATCTCTGGGTCAGTGAGTTGTAAGTGAGAATACAATATCTATATATGTGATTACTTAAAACAGTTCAAACAATACATGTTCACTAAAATACAATTCAAAATAATACATGTTTACTTCAATACAGTTTAGAACCATATCTTTTTACTTCAGCGTTGACCAAGACGCCGCTGTGCATATATCCTCCACACTCACACCGTTGAATAAGGCTGTTGACCCAGCTACAGCCCGTGTGGAGTGCGCACGAATCCCCGTGGGGCAGGCTCTCCCTGCCTGTCCGTAGGCATGTGCAATGCACTCGCAGAGCCAGCCTGCCAGGCATTTCTTGGACAGAGCTTTCCCGATCACCCCGCCCCCACAGCACACGAACAGCTGTTCGGTGCGTCTAAGGGCAGCCGTGAGCTCCACATAACATGCTAGCGCACGCACCGGGCAGAGGCGGTATAGTTTAGCTTCCCTGGCCCCACCATGGGGGGGAAGACTAAACCCCCCTAACTGAATAGCCCTCGACCTGAACGCACTCCTTAGGCTTTCGGGCACAAAGGAGGGGTTCGGTCTGAGTGTCGTGCCGCTCCGGTCACCCCGAATCAGTAAACAGCTCGGGTGCACCGACAGAGCAGTTAACTCGGACACTCTTTTGGCTGACGTTAAGGCAAGAAGCAAAGCTGTCTTCCACGACAGTGCTTTCAGGGAGGAGATAAAATAGAGCCTAACTCACAAGATAGGGGCTCTATTCTCTGCTTCTCACACCATCGCTGGAATCCTAGCCACTTTGGCCTGTAACAGGCTGTGGTGGATCCAGCTCTAGCTGCCTTGATAGACTGAATAACACTGTCAGACAATCCACCCTGTCTCAGCCTGTCCCTCTCAGGAGCCAAGCCTGGAGAGGTTGGCCGAGAGTGGGTAACGCCCCGATTGCACCTGCCTCTTGAGACATCGCCCCCCAGAACTGGGGAACCGCCCAGGGCTGGCCCACCTTCATCTGTGTCATCTCTGAGTACCACGGCGCCCCGAGCCACTAGGATGACTGACAGACGTTCTCGCCTCACTCTCCCCAAGAGCGGGAGAATGAGACGCAGCGGTGGAAAGGCGTATAGCAGCTTCCTTGGCCATGGCTCGTGTGCAAACGCGTCCACCCCCAAGGGCGGGTCGTCGCTCAGGGCCATGGAAAACCACAGGGCACAGTGGCTGTTGCGCCGGCTGGCGAACAGATCCACTTCCGATCTTCCGAACTGGGCCCAGATCTGCTTCACCACCTCCGGGTGAAGCGTCCATTCGCCTGGCAGGGGGCCGCCCCTCGACATGAGGTCGGCCCCCCTGTTCTCCAGTCCCGGGATATGGAGGGCTCTCAGAGATAACACCGCCACTCTGCTGTGGCCAACAAGGCGGCGGAGCGGACTCCGCCCTGCCTGTTGATATAAGCCACTGTTCCTGACCATTACATGTCTCCCTTGAATTAGGGGCATGAAATGCCGGAGGACTAACGCTACCGCCCGTAGCTCTAGGAGGTTGCTGTGTCGAGACTCTGTTAGAGCCCAGTGCCCACCTGTAGCCCTCTTCAGGCAGGTCCCTCCCCATCCTGTTCTGGATGCGTCTGTGAACACTGTGATGTAGGAGGTCACCCGTCCCAGTGGAGACCCCCTCCGGAGGTGATCCGGGGACCCTGGAAGGCAAAACGCAGAATTTGTACGGTTAACATTGTGTGTAAGTGTAGCATTTGTGGAAACAAAAGACACTTAGATTTGGATACAGATCAACCTCATTCTTATTAGAAAACGTAGTGATCTGTGCATCTGCTTCAGATGTTGCCCGCTCGCTGAAGATGAGGGAATGCTCTGGTTTTTGGACAAAATTAACATGGGATCACTCCCGTCACCGGACGTACTTCGTCTCACTGGAATATTAACGGCCATAGTGAATATAAAATCGTCCCCATGTATCCGGCCAATGGCGGGAGAGTTTTGAAAGAGACAAAACACTGTTCCATACATTTAAAAACACTTAAACACTTAAACAATGTTTACCCCAGGATTCAGGCACCTTCCCTGGCTTGTAAAGTGCAGTTATGCGCCCTGGAGGTATTGCACTATTTACAAAATGTATACCCAGGATTGAGGCACCTTCCCTGGCTTGTAAAGTGCAGTTATGCGCCCTGGAGGTATTGCACTATTTACAAAATGTATACCCAGGATTGAAGCACCTTCCCTGGCTTGTAAAGTGCAGTTATGCGCCATGGAGGTATTCTGCTATTTACAAAATGTAGCACTCTGTTTATTTCACACCTCCAGGGCGGAGACCGGGAAAATCACCTCTCTTTGCCCGCTCACAGAGCCCCGAAGGACGGACTAGAGACCTCCAGCAGCAGTCCCTAACAGTGGGACTCTGGTTATTTCACACCTCCAGGAGAGACCAGGGGGAAATCACCTCTCTCTGCCCGCTCACAGAGCCCCGAAGGACGGACTAGAAACCTCCAGCAGCAGTCCCTAACAGTGGGACTCTGGTTATTTCACACCTCCAGGAGAGACCAGGGGAAAATCACCTCTCTTTGCCCGCTCACAGACCCCCAAACGACGGACTAATGACCTTCAGCACCCCGGAGAGCTCCATTGTGAAATATTGCTACTAATCCATAACTTTTGATAACAAGCTCTGTTCGGTTCAGGCTTTTTCTCTACCCCCCCATTTACACGTACCCCGCATCCAACGGTACCATCGCCGAATCTCTAGGACCTCGGGGAGCGGAGTTACAGCAGAGGGTCAGATTCTGAAAATACGATTTGAGAACAGGGCTCTGATCAGGGCTAAAGTAACATTATAAACTGGTGAATCTGTTTAAATGCAGGCAGCAGACTCACTGCTTTTAGCAGGGTCTCAGAGAGCCAGGGTACAGCACATCGCTGTCTTACCCATAAAACAGGGCTCTGATCAGGGCTAAAGTAATGTTATAAACTGGTGAATCTGTTTAAATGCAGGCAGCAGACTCACTGTTTTAGCAGGGTCTCAGAGAGCCAGAGAGTCAGGGTACAGCACATCGCTGTCTTACCCATAAAACAGGGCTCTGATCAGGGCTAAAGTAATGTTATAAACTGGTGAATCTGTTTAAATGCAGGCAGCAGACTCACTGCTTTTAGCAGGGTCTCAGAGAGCCAGAGAGCCAGGGTACAGCACATCGCTGTCTTACCCATAAAACAGGGCTCTGATCAGGGCTAAAGTAATGTTATAAACTGGTGAATCTGTTTAAATGCAGGCAGCAGACTCACTGCTTTTAGCAGGGTCTCAGAGAGCCAGAGAGCCAGGGTACAGCACATCGCTGTCTTACCCATAAAACAGGGCTCTGATCAGGGCTAAAGTAATGTTATAAACTGGTGAATCTGTTTAAATGCAGGAGACCTCCAGCAGCAGTCCCTAACAGTGGGACTCTGGTTATTTCACACCTCCAGGGCGGAGACCGGGAAATGTACCTCTCTTTGCCCGCTCACAGAGCCCCGAAGGACGGATTAGAGACCTCCAGCAGCAGTCCCTAACAGTGGGACTCAGTTAATTTCACACCTCCAGGAGAGACCAGGGGGAAATCCACCTATCTTTGCCCGCTCACAGAGCCCCGAAGGACGGACTAGAGACCTCCAGCAGCAGTCCCTAACAGTGGGACTCAGTTTATTTCACACCTCCAGGAGAGACCAGGGGGAAATCCACCTATCTTTGCCCGCTCACAGAGCCCCGAAGGACGGACTAGAGACCTCCAGCAGCAGTCCCTAACAGTGGCACCTCCATAACCTTGCACACCGTGAGTCCCCGGGCCCCCACAGTTAAGCACTCCCCCACGGACTAAACACAGGTATTCACACCCACCAGAACCTCGTGCCCCTGGTGACCCTACAAGGGGGGTGGTTTTTATGGTGCTTCTATGTCCGCCCATCAGCATCCATATTCGTCCTTCTTCATGGCACCACCCCCCCTTCTGTGGAGGGTATTCTCGTGCCCCTGGTGACCCTACAAGGGCGGTGGTTTTTATGGTGCTTCTATGTCCGCCCATCAGCATTCATATTCGTCCTTCTTCACGGCACCACCCCCCCTTCTGTGGAGGGTATTCTCGTGCCCCTGGTGACCCTAAAGGGGGTGGATTTTGTGGTGCTTTTATGTCCGCCCATCAGCATCCAAATTCGGCCTTCTTATTGGCACCACCACCCCCCTTCTGGGCTGGAGGTTCAAACACTTTAACTTTTGTTCACCCTCCTCTGGCTTACACCTCCTCCGCCAACACTTGAGCGCTCATCACAGGGTTCAGCACCAAGGAGAGTGCCTCCCCGGTGCTGATGGAAAGTGGCACTTTATCTGCCCCTGCTAACCATCAAGGTTATTGTTTTTTTTTTTTTTTTTTTTTTTATTTGAACAAAAACCACAGTACACACAGCCTAAAACATCAACTATTTACACGTTGCAGTAACAAAAATCACAGTACACACAGACTAAAACATCAACTATTTACACGTACTACTGCTGCTATAACAGTACTACTACATTTCTTAACCTACGTTGTGTAGCACCAGGCTGGGGGGTCTTGAGGCACAAAATAAGGCCCACTCTGAGTACTTGGTGAGTGGGTACATTCTTCCATGATTTGCAACAGCCGTTTTTTTTCTGAGTGCACCCAAAAACTGGGTATACATTTTGTAAATAGTGCAATACCTACTCACAGACCCCCAAAGTACGGACTAATGACTTCCAGCATGGCCCCCTAACAGTGGGACTCTGTTTATTTCACACCTCCAGGAGAGAGTCCGGGAAAATCACCTCTCTTTGCCCGCTCACAGAGCCCCGAAGGACGGACTAGAGACCTCCAGCACCATCCCTAACAGTGGGACTATAATAATAATAATAATTATATACACGGTATACATATTCACAATGTTTAGCGGGGTTCTGGGGACCAAATTAGGCGTCTAATTCTTACGGTGCACCAGGGCAAACAGGTTGAGTCCACGGCCCCTGCCCCATCATCAGGAGTGTCAACCAGCCCCGGTCCCGACTTCATTGGCCTCTTTCCCTCCCGCTTCCGCTTCCGCTGCCGCTCCAATGACCCATCAGGTGAAGACGAAGAAGCAGTACTGTTATAGCAGCCCTCTTCGGAGGTCTCCCCATCTGACAGCAGTAGACATCCTTCTGATGATGATGCAGCTGCTGCCGCATCTGATGACGCCCTGAACATGGAGCGGATTCTCAATGCCTCCTTTATTCCTGGCGCATTCGCGTAGAACCGGTCCGCCGTGGTTACGTTGTGACACATAAACCTGGCGAGAATCGACCGGCTTTCTGGATCTTGGTGATGCTTGATATTGTCAGCCAGGGCAGTGCGCAGGATTGTGAAGGTGACGGCTGTTTCTAGCCCAGCATCAGCCCATGCCCTCTTCAAGTGAGCGTTCAGGTTCTTGGAGGCCCGATTCCCCCTTGTGAAAAGGAAGAATTCATTCTGAGGACCCAGCAATGCCTCTTTAATCCCCATCCACCGCATGACCCAGCTAAACTCCTCTACTGTAAACGCCAGCTGTGCTTCGCCATATGTGCTTCGCCATATGTCTTGGCCGTCTTGTGATCCTGCACATGGATGATGTAGCCCTCAGCAGTTCCCCTTATGGCTGCCTCTTAAGACCTCACTGTTTTTCATGTTTGCGTACACGCCCGTACGGTGGCCATACAGGAGGCTCCAATGGAGGGTGAGATAGCCATAGAGAAGCTTCTGGGTGGTTGAGGTCGGCGTGCCGGCCATCAGGTCGAGGAGCTCCGGGATGCGCTTCTCAGCGGCCGCCATGGCGGCGAGAAGCTCTGCCTGGCTCGGCAGACGATCCAGTTTGTTCCTCTTCACCTTAAACTGATGTAGAGTGACTGCCTTATTCAAGTGTTTCATGTTGGCTTTCACCTCTCTCATTATGTGGGTCATATCAGACTGGGTGAGCCTGCACCCCCGGGGCTTTGACTCAGACATGTACCCCATGAACTGGTGCACATTCTTCAGGAAGAACTCTGATGTTGTGACTGCCCGGCCCGGCTTTACAATATACTCGCTCCAGCCACGGATCATCTTCATGTTTCTTAGGAACAGCCAGTCTGACAGGCGGTTAACACCATGGGCCATGTATACTATGAAGTTCTTTATCCGGCTGATCTTCGACACAACATTGTCTTTCTGTTTTACTGTTGGAGCGACACCTAAACAATCATCCAAGTATGTCTGAAGGTACGCCTCCATGCTTCTAGGCAACGTGATTTCACGCATGGTATTCCCCCGTCCATACCCAGTGGACCAGTAATTTGAGGGAGAGGGCAAGTCCTTAGCCAGCTTAGAGGCACGGGTCTTCCGGCATACAGGGGTCTCGCTACCGGAGGCTACTGCAAACATGACAGTTTCCACTGGGCTCTTCACAGGGGTCTCGCTACCGGAGGCTACTGCAAACATGACAGTTTCCACCGGGCTCTTCACAGGGGTCTCGCTACCGGAGGCTACTGCAAACATGACAGTTTCCACCGGGCTCTTCACAGGGGTCTCGCTACCGGAGGCTACTGCAAACATGACAGTTTCCACCGGGCTCTTCACAGGGGTCTCGCTACCGGAGGCTACTGCAAACATGACAGTTTCCACCGGGCTCTTCTCTTCACAAGGGTCTCGCTACCGGAGGCTACTGCAAACATGACAGTTTCCACCGGGCTCTTCACAGGGGTCTCGCTACCGGAGGCTACTGCAAACATGACAGTCTTCACCGGGCTCTTCACAGGGGTCTCGCTACCGGAGGAAACTGGTAATGACAGTCTTCACTGGGCTCTTCACAGGGTTCTTGACCGTACTCTTCCCACCGGAGGCTACTGCAAGCATGACAGTCTTCACTGGGCTCTTCACAGGGTTCTTTACCGGTCTCTTTCCACCGGAGGCTACTGCAAGCATGACAGTCTTCACTGGGCTCTTCACAGGGTTCTTTACCGGTCTCTTTCCACGGAGGCTACTGCAAGCATGACAGTCTTCACTGGGCTCTTCACAGGGTTCTTTAACCGGTCTCTTTCCACCGGAGGCTACTAGCAAGCATGACAGTCTTCACTGGGCTTTCACAGGGTTTATCTTTGTACCGGTCTCTTTCCACCGGAGGCTACTGCAAAGCATGACAGTCTTCACTGGGCTCTACAACACCGGGTTCTTTACGGTCTCTTCCACCGAGGCTAACTGCAGAGCATGACGAGTCTTCACCGGGCTCTTCACAAGGGGTCTCGCATACCGGAGGTTTACTAGGGGACTGCATGACAGTCTTCAACACCGGGCTTCTTCACAGGGTCTCGCTACCGGAGGTTACTGGGGACTTGCAATGACAGTCGTCAATTCACCGGGCTCGTTCAACAGCGGTATTGCTGCCTGAGGCTACTGTGGTTTTATGCCGGAGGTACTTGGGGGGGATTGGGCCAGGCCCTTAAATTCGGTATACATTCGTCCTCTTCCTCAAGCACAGCAGCACTCTGCTTCCTGGGTTTTAGCTCCTTTGTCAGGCCTGGAGCGCAGGGTCTTCACCTCATCATTGAGGGGCATCCTTTCTGAGCCCTCAATGCCACATTTTCCAGCATCACCTGCCTGCAGTCCTCGTTGTCACACTCGGTATGTGGGGAGAAGGGTGGAGGGTGCCCGGGGTATTCCTCCTCATTGTCTATATCCAATGATGTAGCCATTCCAATGATGGGGTTAGTCTCACGGAGGTCATGGAGCAACTGCAGTGCCACACTATGCTTCAGCCTCGCCATGACCTGCTGTGCCTCATGTCGGGACAACTCAGGGTGGTCATGTTTTACATGACGGTCCAGTCTCTTCCCAGTGTACGAACACCCAGCGATGGGACAGGGTTTGGTCCGAACATTTATCCTTCCACTGGCTATTTTCAGGAGGATTCCCCTCTCCTCCAAGTTCCGCACTGCATGCTTGTGCTTAAGGTGTTTGTTCAATGCCAGATAGAAGAGTCTGCACACCGGGCATTCAGATGACATCCTTACTGAAACACACACAATGAATTTGATCAAAATGATGTTATAGTTCTCCGTTTATATGCGTTAGCGTGATCTGTGGTTGCAACATTGGGTCCGATGCATCAATACATGGTGCCCCGACCATGAGAGGGTTTGGGGTACCCCGGAACCAGGCACCACCCCAGCAGGAAACGGGTTGTATGGTCAAAGGAGGAAAGAGTGATAGAACCGGGGTAAAGCAAAGAAAGTGTCCGACAATAGTGACTTGTGAGGCGGCCAGAGAGTCTGTCATATCTCGGTCCTATCCTCCAGGCAACGCTGTGGCCAAAACTGGGCTAAAAACAAAAAAAACAAAAAAATATTTCATCCAGGGAAATTTGGGTGAAAATGAAAAAAAAAGTACCCGGAAATAGTGCCTCATGACCCAGTAGGAGTCCCCTGTCGATTCCCATGGCTTTCCTCCATGGGCAAAATCATCCAACTCAACTTTTGTGAGAACCGGGAAAAGGGGTCAAAATGGAAAAATTGTACCCCAAAATAGTGCCTCATGACCCCGCAGAAGTCCCCTGTCGACTCCTGTGACAATCCTCCATGGGCAAAATCATTAAACTCAACTTTTGTGAGAACCAGGAAAACGGGTCAAAATGAGAAAATTGTACCCCAAAATAGTGCCTCATGACCCCGCAGGAGTCCCCCGTGGACTCCCCTGACAATCCTCCATGGGCGAAATCATCCAACTCAACTTTTGTGAGAACCAGGAAAACAGGTCAAAATGAGAAAATTGTACCCCAAAATAGTGCCTCATGACCCCGCAGGAGTCCCCCGCGGACTCCCCTGACAATCCTCCATGGGCAAAATCATCCAACTCAACTTTTGTGAGAACCGGGAAAAGGGGTGAAAATGTAAAAATTAGGCCCCAAAATAGTGCTTCAAAATCGGGTAGGGTCACCTGCCAAGTGCCCTGACATTCCTCCATGTCTCAAAATGTCGAACTTAAAGTATTTGTGAGAACCGGCCAAAGGGGTGAAAATGTAAAAATTAGGCCCCAAAATAGTGCTTCAAAATCGGGTAGGGTCACCTGCCAAGTGCCCTGACATTCCTCCATGTCTCAAAATGTCGAACTTAAAGTATTTGTGAGAACCGGCCAAAGGGGTGAAAATGTAAAAATTAGGCCCCAAAATAGTGCTTCAAAAATCGGGTAGGGTGACCTGCCAAGTGCCCTGACATTCCTCCATGTCTCAAAATGTCGAACTTAAAGTATTTGTGAGAACCGGCCAAAGGGGTGAAAATGTAAAAATTAGGCCCCAAAATAGTGCTTCAAAATCGGGTAGGGTCACCTGCCAAGTGCCCTGACATTCCTCCATGTCTCAAAATGTCGAACTTAAAGTATTTGTGAGAACCGGCCAAAGGGGTGAAAATGTAAAAATTAGGCCCCAAAATAGTGCTTCAAAATCGGGTAGGGTCACCTGCCAAGTGCCCTGACATTCCTCCATGTCTCAAAATGTCGAACTTAAAGTATTTGTGAGAACCGGCCAAAGGGGTGAAAATGTAAAAATTAGGCCCCAAAATAGTGCTTCAAAATCGGGTAGGGTCACCTGCCAAGTGCCCTGACATTCCTCCATGTCTCAAAATGTCGAACTTAAAGTATTTGTGAGAACCGGCCAAAGGGGTGAAAATGTAAAAATTAGGCCCCAAAATAGTGCTTCAAAATCGGGTAGAGTCACCTGCAAAGTGCCCTACATTCCTCCATGTCGAACTTAAACTATTTGGAGAACCAGGCTGGGGGGTCTTGAGGCACAAAATTAGGCCCACTCAGAGTGCTTGGTGAGCGGATACATTCTTCCAAGATTTGCAACAGCCGTTTTTCTTCTGAGTGCACCCAAAAACTGGGTTTCCGATTTCGTGCGGACGGTAGTCTGAAAAGTATGGATGAATCTTTTTCACAGGGTAGGGGAAATGAAGCCCAAGGACCTTTTCCCCTTCTCCGTTGCACCAACCATCGGAGAAGGGGAAAAATCGGCCCGAAGCGCCAAACACCTGGCCATTTCTCCTGTTAGCACTTAGAAATGTTTTGACAATTTTTCAAAACTTCATTTTTGATTATTTTAAGATATAATTAACCGTTTTCTTCACTTTTTTTTGCTTTCCACGGGTGGGGGCGCCTGGCAGGCCGCCTATGAGCACCCAAATTCGGCCTGGATCATCCAGGATATTTGGGCTAAGCTCCATAAACTGACTAAATCACCCAGAGAGGTCACCTTTCTAGCCCAAAAATATATAATACAAATACATTTAAATAGTAAAAGGTGCACTTGTGCTCTGCATTACCCGGAATTTTATTTTCATAGCCCCATGATAGTGATTAAAAATCATTTTCGTGGGAAAAAGTGTTAAAACGCCTGATTAAATTATATGCAGGACCCCAGTGAGCTCCAGACTATGTGCATTGTGTTGGGGAACCATATAAATGATAGAATAAATGCATTTAAATGCAAAAATAATTATTTAAAATCATTTTAGGGGGACAATTGTGGAGAGGAGCCTGAAAATGACTCTGCAGCACCCCGGATAACTACCAGTTCATCTGGTTTAAATGTGGTGGTGATAGTGGCATTAACTAGTACCCAGTACTGGGAGAGAACCAGGCTACAGCACATGTCTTTTCAACCCAGGAAAGAGTGCTCAAAACGTGGGTAAAGGTGTGTTAAACAGTGGGGTAACATGTTTCAAATGACAGCATGGTGCTGCTTGTTGACAGGCTGACTCAGTTCACTTGTCTCACACACACCCAGGGGGGGCGAAAGAGGACACATTGACCCAGCAGTAGGTGCTCAAAACGTGGGTAAAGGTGTGTTAAACAGTGGGGTAACATGTTTCAAATGACAGCACACTGCTGCTTGTTGGCAGGCTGACTCAGTTCACTTGTCTCACACACACCCAGGGGGGGGCGTTGGAGGACACATTGACCCAGCAGTAGGTGCTCAAAACGTGGGTAAAGGTGTGTTAAACAGTGGGGTAACATGTTTCAAATGACAGCACACTGCTGCTTGTTGGCAGGCTGACTCAGGGGGGCGAAAGAGGACACATTGACCCAGCAGTAAGTGATCAAAATGTGGGTAAAGGTGTGTCAAAAAGTGGGGTAACATGTTTCAAATGACAGCACACTGCTGCTTGTTGGCAGGCTGACTCAGTTCACTTGTCTCACACACACCCAGGGGGGGGCGTTGGAGGACACATTGACCCAGCAGTAGGTGCTCAAAACGTGGGTAAAGGTGTGTTAAACAGTGGGGTAACATGTTTCAAATGACAGCACGGTGCTGCTTGTTGGCAGGCTGACTCAGTTCACTTGTCTCACACACACCCAGGGGGGGAAAGATAACACTTGTACCAAGGAATAAGTGTTTGAAAGGCGGGGAAAAGTTGTTTGACATAGTATAATACCTCCAGGGCGCATAACTGCACTTTACAAGCCAGAAATAATGTTTAAATGGTCGGGGAAAGTATTTTTAAATGTCTGGAAGAGAGTTTTAGCCAGTCATTTTGCAGGATATCATTTAACATTGACGCTCTCCTGAAAATGCACAGAATATGTGCATTTGCAGGAGAGCGTCAATGTTAAATGATATCCTGCAAAATGACTGACTAAAACCCCGGAATAAGTGTTTGAAAGGCGGGGAAAAGTTGTTTAAAATAGGCTGATACCTCCAGGGCGCATCACCAAAAATGTACAAGCCAGGGAAGGTGCCTCAATCCCGGATACTTTAGGTCTGTCACTTAGGGTGACCGCACCACTCCGACGCTCCCGAGAGTGGACGTCCATTATTTGTAAGGCACCTAAGAGGGAGAAAGGGATGATAGTCAGGAGGCGAGGCCTCTTTTTATACGGTGAGATGCGCGCGCATTCATGTAGGCCCGCCCCAAGGCTGGCTACGTCAATAGAAATCTCAGTAGGTGAATGCTTGCATAGAGGGTAGTACGCATAGAGTCCAGTAGAGGGCGGAGCCTGTGAGAGATATAACTGTCCCTGAGTCTGGTGGTTTTAGTCCGGATGCTGCGGTAACGCCTGCCAGACGGCAGCAGGCAGAACAGTTTGTGGCTGGGGTGATGGGGGTCTTTTATAATCCGGAGGGATTTCTTCCTGAGCCGCTGGAAGTAAAGGTCCTCCATGGATGGCAGCTCCGTCCTGGTGTTGTCCTGTGCAGTTTTCATCACCCTCTGTAAAGCCTTATGGTTGAGGGCGGTGCAGCTGCCGTACCAGGCCGTGATGCAGCCAGTCAGGATACTCTCTATGGTGCACCTGTAGAAGTTGCAGAGTATCCTGGAGTCCATGTTGAACCTCCTTAGCCTGCGGAGGAAGAAGAGCTGCTGTCGAGCTTTTTTGGTGATGGTGGTGGTGTGAAGAATCCATGTCAGGTCCTCAGTGATGTGGACCCCGAGGAACCTGAAGCTGCTGACTCTCTCCACCGTAGTGCCATTGATGGCGATGGGGGCGTGTCCCTCTCTCTGCTGATTCCTGTAATCCACAATCAGCTCCTTTGTTTTGCTGACGTTGAGATGGAGGTTGTTATCCTGGCACCAAGATGTCAGGTTTTCGACCTGTATGCCGTCTCGTCGCCGTCTGTGATATGGCCGATGACGGTCGTATCGTCAGCAAACTTCACAATGGTGTTGGAGCTGTGTATGGCCATGCAGTCGTGAGTGAACAGGGAGTAGAGGAGAGGGCTGAGCACGCA